>NC_088203.1:739121-1344295 GCF_037126465.1 Ornithodoros turicata | reverse complement strand
CAATGTCAAAATTCTTTGGTTCACACGCACCAACGCTCTGCCCTAAAAGTACTTTTAAACTGTTTGGACACCGTAGGACTTGGGTCCTCACTGTGAGGCGCGACTCATTATTCCATTTCGCCACAATTCGCCCCTGGCGATGAAACTCCCCAATCATCATCATTAAAACGGACGAAGGTTAGCGGTCGTGGTGGTGGTATAGAGAGCTCACCGTTGCCGGCCTCACAGAGGTGGCCAACGTCACGACTAACGCGTCCTGGACCGACTTCTAAGGGAACTGTGCCGACATTATGCCTGCCAGCGTCGGAGGAAAACCCAGGTGAAACTCCAGGCAGCGCAGCCAGCTATGCGAGACCCCAACCTGGGTACCTCTCATGCAGTCTCGACGTGACATGGTCAGCACGCTAACCACTCAGCCACGCGAGCTGGTATAGACGAAGGTAGCTCTGCGCTGTGCCTGCACATGGGGGGTCGGCTCGACGTTGTTGGCCACACAGAACGACATAGCCAAAAAGAAAGAAAGAGATGCGTAGAAGGTGTACACGCAACCGGAAACCCGATCGTAGGTTGGCTCGTGCAGAAACACTTTCTTTCGCCTTCTTGTTCAAGTCTCTTTCTGAACATCTCGCCGAGTGTATACACAGAAACGCAATTCAAGGAATGGGCGCCGCCATTAGTGCTGCCACCCCGTGGTAGTCACGGGAACTGTGCACGTGTGGACTGCCGTTTGCCGAGTTCCTTCGTTTCCCCGTGCGTGTGTGTTCGTTCATTTTCGTGTTCATTTCGGGCCGGTTCACGCTGGGGAACCGGTGTAGAATAGATATCGCATTGGCTAGCACTCCTCACGTGAACAGCAGTGCATATCGCACGCGGAAGCAAGCACTTTCTTTTTTTCATCAACTTTTCGAACGTTGATACGCTACTCGGATGTTTACCGGGTGACTAGTTATATGGAATGTTCCGTTATCGTCAGTCGTACTCATGAAAGACGGCGACCACGAGTATTCATCCCGATGGGGAGAGCGATTTTGGCAGTCCACCCCTGTTGTGTCGTCGCTGGGAACGAGGCTAAGGAGCGCACGTAGACCAGTGGTTTGAGAGTAACGCGACAAGGTCTACGCTTCCTATGGGCGAGTTGTTCATGTCTCTCCCTGTGCCATACCCCTTACCGATAAGTAAAGGAATGCTATACCCGCAAGTCCACTGAAACGCAGCGTCGCTACAAATTTAAAAGGGTACCACGACGCCAAAAATAACACCAAATAAAAGTAACGCAAACATATTGCCGCTGTTTTTTCCAATCCGTCGTCTTGCCTCCCAATGCATCAAACGCGGGTTTGCTGTTTAAACAGGCAACAACATAAAGTACGCGAGAACAACAACAACAACTACATGAATTACGATGGGAGGAATAGACGAGAAACTTGCATACAGTAAGCGCATTCTTTTCACTTGCACTGGACTGCACTACCTTGGATTCCACGCAAGACGGGTTTTCGGGAGCTGCACTTTCCAGCTGAAAGGAACTTTATGAGTAATGCCTTTCTTTTCAACAGGAAAGTGCAGTACGCAAATACCCCAGTTCAGATCTGGTGCAGGAGGTGCAAGCGAAAAGAATGCACCTAGTGACGTAATTTCGGTAAAATAATATCACTCCAGCGTCTGATCCAATCCGAGTGGACTCCCGTGCGGTCCCCAAATTTCTTTACGAAACTTTCGAAACGCATCTGCTGCTATGAAACGAACTTAGGCAACTACGAAGAAACCGAAAGTAAATTTCAAAGGCTCGATAACGAAGACGGCTGGTCGCTTCGGCAGATGCTCACAAAAACACCTCGCGAAACTCGAAACTGCTATAGAACGCAGACAAACAAAAGTTTCCAAACTTTCTACCATTCGTAATCCACGTTCGTCGCGGACATTTTTTTAAATTGACTCGGTAAGTCCCAATCAGTGGCTCCGAAATATACGGAGCGCAGAGATGGTAAGCCTAATTCTGTGCAACAGCAGATCCCAAGTACCACATGTTTCCCACAGCAAAAACGCCCCCTAATGATCGTGCTCATTTACAATTCCGTCGATAATCTGGTACAGTGGCTCGTTTGCTGCGCCACATAACCCTTTCCTGCCTTAATACTCCCAAACGCCAAATTCAATGCCGGTTTCCGTCAAGATGACTGCTTGTTAGAATCGCATTTTGTTTCGGCCGCCCGCCTTATATGGCAAAGATGGTGATGATGATGGGGATAGCGATGGGTCTGGAAATGGCCGTGGGATGCTAAGAGCGGCTTCAAGGCAGTTGCTCGGCTGTTGTGTAGTTGGCCCTGATTATGTGATGCGCTCGTTCAAGTGGAGATTGATAGGTGTATAACAGAGCTTGTGGGGGACGTAAAATAGTGGTGTGATGGTGATTTCGAGGTCATGGTTTCCCAGGATTGAGTCGGTGCTGGATGTAAATTACAGCTAATGGGTGAGAGTCGTTTAATCCAATTGCGCACTCTGGCGTAGTAATTTTCGTCTCGGTGGGGAACCAAGATAACGGTGTAACCTTAGCTGTTAAATCTTGCACGGGCCACTTGTCGCGAACGGCTACTTACTGTATATCACGTGAGTGATTCCATTATGCGTACTACAACAATTTTTGCTTGCCAGAGATGACGTCAGACAATTCCTATACACTCAGTAATTATGCAACTGAGTGTTTTTCTTCTCGATGAAAGTAGACCTCGTGGATCTTAGGGACATATTCGGTCGTATGGTAAAAACGTGTGTGTGTGTGTGTGTGTGTGTGTGTGTGAGACTTGGTACGTACGTTCAATTTGGACGTAGGTCACCAAAAGTTGTCTTTGGAAAAGTAGATACACTGTCATATGATCCATACTAAGAAAGCAATTATGCACAGCAAAAAAACGACACGACACGAAACTATCGATTTCGTCCCATCAACTTGTCTGCCATCTTATCTGCCATATGATATTCTTTTTTTTTTTTCAAAGATGGCTGTCGCCCCGGACAAAACGCTGCAGCTTGAGATAACGCGGGGACCGCACGTTACAACTAAACACAGCAGGTAGCTTCCATATGCACGAAATAACTATTTACGGAAATTCATAGGGCACGGAAGAACTTACACCTACTATTGTACAAAAAGCTATATATTAAAAAAGTTCATATTACATTGCACACTGCACTACGACATTTTGAAGAAACAAAATATAACAACAACTACTACGTCAAAATATACAAAATACAAAATATACAAAAACAAATTATACTTCTGCATATGCATTACGTACTTTAGCATAATAATAGCTAGTCAAAAATGAACAACAGCTCAGCACAAAAACGAAATGGAAATAACGTAGCACTCAGGTCGCCTGTAACTATGTTTTGCAACCATTATGTTCCTATAGTTGTTTGCTATTACCATAGTTGTAATCGGGACTTATATGCTTATATTTGTTTAGTATGATGGGGAGCTTGTGACGTAACACCTACGTGCCATACGAGGTGCGCGAAGTGAGGGATTTTCCTCCGCCCTGGTTTGAAAGTGCCTCTCACTTCTTTCTAATTGTGACAAGTCGTACAACGAATAACGTAAAGGTGCGTGAGAAAATTTCAGCATTGCGGTTAAGCGGTACTCGTATAAATGTGGCACAGTATCTAACCTGCGAAATAACAGCTGTGTGTGTGCGAGAAATGCTACGTTATAGCAGTGGCACGAACCGCCAATTCTTCTGGATTGTGGAAAGCTTGTTCAGGTTTGTGATCGTCATTGTTGTTCCCCACACGGGAACGTAAAGAGGATATGGCATATTCTAAAAAGAATGTGGCATAATATAATGTTAACTTAACTTACTTGCAGATATGAAAATTGCTTTCAATGGCCGTCATAATAAACATTGAAAAAGTAACTTGTTACAAGTTACTCCTCAGTAACTAATCAACGCTGCTCGTGACTTATCATGACACTGACGACATGTCTTCAAGACCCCTTTCGCACCCTAAAGTTGGAAGCAGACCCACATCTGCCAAGGCGTCCACGCCATCCATCCAACAAATGCTATCTATCCCAGTGAGAGCAATGGGATGACCGATGTGGCTCGAAGATGATCATAAATCGGCCCCAGCCAACCATGCAAACGCTATTTGTCACGCAGGCTCTGCAGAGATATTGTTTGTCCCCTCTGCATTGTTTCTTCCCTGAGCAGGGCCATAATCTCCACCCAGCTGACCGCGATTGTCCCTTTGGGGCAGATGGCGCCACCGCAGCCCTCCCGATCGTCTGCTAGCTGTGGGTTTGTTTCGGTTCTCCTTTCGGTAACTGCTGCAGCGAAGAGTGGATGCTGATTAACGGGATGTGAAGGATGGCGACAGGGAGGGTGTAAAAGGGATGCAGACGACAGAGGTCGTCTGCTGGCAAGGATATAACGAGGATGGGACCGTGTGCATTCAATCGGACTTTTCCAGGTTAAATTCCTTGCTTCCACAATATCCAGGTCGATAGGTACTACCTCTAGAGCTAAAAATTCCGAGTGAAATAGGGTGCCAATTCCGCATTATCCAGTCAAAGTAGGAACAATATCGCACTGTGCCTAACCTACAGTAGGCAGACATAATGAATATAAAATTTTGAAGCGTTCTATGCCTAAAGATTTCACGCACAAGCTTTTCTTACGTTTATTTCAGTGCAGTCCGCAAAAAAAAAAAAAAAAATGTAGGCGGCTACACAAAAGCTTCTGCACAATAAACGCTTTATATTCATTGTGCCTGCAACACTGACTTCATTTCTGACATATCGCTGCTGCTATATGTACAATAGGCATCATAGAAAAAGTGTGCGTGCGTATGGTCTGCTACTCATAAAGACACCAATATGATTACTTTTGAAGCTATCAGTAACTTCTCAGACCAATATGCAAAAGCCATTGACAACGACGGCAGCGAAACATCTGGTATCGAAATACAGAAATATCTTACATTTTGATTCTGAGTATTAAAAGAAGCGATCCGTGTCAAGGGTGGGCTTAGCTCTGGCATAAGTCACGACTGTACCTTTCAATGTGCAACAGTCATCCTATAGCGCTTCCCTCACGAAATAAAAACACCTGACGAAGCATGGAATGAAACCCATTTATTCCACTCATTGCGAGGGGTCGCAAAGAAGTGAGCGATATAAATTCCGATCAAGTCCAAAGAGGAATCCAGTCTGATTACGCCGTCTTTCGGATCCTATGCAAATACGTTCAATTGTAGATATAGTCAAAGAAGAGGAATGAACGCCCGCGGATTTAACGCCCTATATGAAAAGATATTCCGGGAAGATCTTTTGTTGCACACAGAAGGTCTCCTCCTCCCGTATTATATGCTAATGCAAAGTCAACTTCATTCATGATCTTCTAGAACAGTCTTGACACGCACAAAAGAACGGAGCTTGGCCAGATAATAAGCCGTGTTCCTCGTGTTCCCTTAGGAGATAAGGATGGTTCTTGTCTTATAAAGCCAAATGAGGTGGCTTCATTCATAAGGTAATGCCGGCAGAGCTCACGTGACAAGGAAAGAAAACCTTACTCCATGGGAAGGTTTATCCCTTAGACCGTCGACAGTCGTCTACCAAGGACGACATGACGCTGCAGTGGAGCCTCCAGCGGCGGGATTTGAACCACGCATCTCACAATTACAGGTCGAGCGCCTTGGCCACCAGATGCCAGCGTGGTGGAATTGCTCTAGACGCTCGAGCAGTAATCGAGAGATGGGTGCTTCAAATCCCGCAACTGCCTGGCTTTTTCAATGATTCAACTGTTCATGTTCCCAGGCAACTTGAGGCTTGGTTTTGCGTTGGTCTATTTGTATGTTCCAGCCTGAGAACAGTTACTTTCCATCATGGAGTTTCTTTGCCGAGTGATCTGCCTATCCCTATGGATGCCCGCGGGGGTTTGAACTCCACTGCCTCAGCTGTAGTCTGGGCGTCCTCCTCAGATGCTATAGACGGGACATGGCTTGCCTAGCGGTCCTACCTCAGTATTATGTAAGAAAAACGTATAATAAAAAGAAATACAATAACAAAAAAACCTGTTCACAGGAGTTGAAGCGAACACTTGTCCCTCCTTTTGGTCCAACGGGTTTGTGCCTCGGGCTAATCACCACTGACAAAGGGCACCAGGCGCCACCTTTTGCTTCCTGCTCTCAGTTTAATATTTCCGCAGACTACACACGCATCCCGTAAGAAAGACTGTTTCCACCTAAATATTTGCCACGTAATTCGTGGATCGAAGAAAAAAAAATCGATATGTCGGCGCGCAAAGCAATATTTTAGCGGCACAATTGCACGTCACACACGAAGAGTTACCAGTTTGTTCTGTACTATAGTAATGTTCAGTTGCTTTCTTCTGTTAATGGAACTGATGTTTAACATGATGGAAAGTAACCATCGTGAAGCTGAAACACAAAACAGACGAACACAACACAAGAACCATGAACAATTGAAATATGGCAGCCGTCGGAAAGGAGCGTAGCGTAATGGGTTAGCGCACCTGACCGCCAGTCGAAAGGTGCGTGGTTCAAACCACGCTGGCTGCTTCGAAGGCTGCCATATTTCAATTTGTAATGTTGAACAGCATCGTAACACCAGGGACTAACATGGTTACGAAGCCGAGATGTTTCAGGTAGTTCTTGTATAGCACTTGTAGTTCTGGTCGCTGGATGGCTTTTCTTTAATTTTTTTTTTATTGTACTGATTCACTAGTTGGGTCCTAATAAGCAAACATACCGTTATGGACATATGAATGACCTGTACAAAAGGGAAAAAAATCATCCTTTGTTTTTTGGTCTGGGGTAGCCAGTCTGACTTTGTCGTGACTTAAATCCCGCTTTTTTCCTTTTTCGATCACATCACATCACATCATCCTTTGCAGATATCGCGTGAAGTACGCCATTTGAGGTTCCTCTGCTTCTATCTCAATCCTAACATCAAAAGTAACGTGTGACAATTTTTGCAGTGGAATTTGCGCCACACTAATTCGAAGCACATAAGCAGCAAAATGCTCTAACAGATGCTTTTAAGTGTATTGGTTTATCCCCGTTCTATATCCGATTGTAATATCCTGCCACACAATCTAGTTTGGCCAACATCGGCTGTTGTTTTCTCTAAGCATTTAATGGACCGTGTTTAAATGCATGCATGTATTATGCTGTGTCCTGAAGTGTCCTCGTAGTATCCTGCTCCTACATGAGCTTGAATTTGTGAAGGCTGTAGTATCGATAAATAAATCTTATACCGAAAGTGCCACGGGAGAAATTTATACGAGGCACTTGCGACGTTTTCAATGCAGACATTCCAGTTACATATGAGCCGTTCTACCCATCGTTCTGTAAACCAATCATAGTCACTGTTGCTTTGCGATGTGAACTCGGAATAGAAATATTTTTTTGCTCACATGGTTGAATTAGCCACACGAGTGCAAAGCAGCAACAAGCGGAGTTCCATCTCCCTTGGTGGATCAAGCTCTGAAAGTGTGAGGAAGAATGTCGCCACACAAATAGGCCACATAGACGTAATTCCATCCACTTGTCCTGGCCAACCTCCGTTAGTGGCTCACGGTCTCGACGTGACATGGCCAGCACGCTAACCACCGAGCCACGGGAGCTGAGTACCCGGGTTCGAAACCCGGTGCCCGCTCTGCTGTCTGGGGTTTTTCCTGGGTTTTTTCTTCAGACGCTCTCAGACATATGTCGGCACAGTTCCCATAGAAGTCAGCCCAGGACGCACATTCCCCGTCAGTCGTGACGTTGCCTACATACGTGAGGCCGACAACGGCAAGCCCTTTCACCATCACCACCACCACCTAGTGGCTCACGGTCATCTTTTGAGAGGATGAAGAAGAAGAAGGATGACGTGTAAATGTACTATGGTGAGCTATAGCATGCCCATAACTATGATATGCTGCACAGACAGACAGACAGACATGGTGGTGGACCTGCTTGCCGTAGTCGGCCACGCTTACCAACACCAAAAGTCTACTCCCATGGACCATTTGCTTGAGATGTGGCGCCCCCTCGAATGTCGTCTGCTACTGGCTGAAAACAAATGCACGTGAGGAGGTGCCGCACGGTTTCGCTTTCGCGTCCTTCGTTCCAGCGTGTGTCTCAGGTTTCGAGCCCTGTTCTACTGCTTCTCTCTGTACGAAGGTTGAGTGTTCGTTTGATGTACGCAACGTGACCCTGGATCCCGCATTCCATGCCAGCACAATGAGCTGTGCCCCACTGTTTTGAAGAGGAGGAAGAAGAAGATTCTTGCGCTTGTTGAGCGTATAGTGCAGTTATATTCTGCATGAAAGCTTCTCGTTATCGTTCCCGAGTCATTTCCCTACATTTTTGGTGCCGAAACCCGAGGAGTGTAGCCTCACTCATTGACGGAAGGATTCCAGGAATGGGAAACCAGTGTATAGTAGCGTTGGCGTAGTCATGGTTCCGGTTGTTTTCAGCCAGAACGAGAGCCGCGCATGCGCTGTGCATTCACATGCAGATAGTCCATTACCAATTACATATCTCTGGGGCTATTGCCTTCGTCTGTGTGCCACACCAAGAAGAAGAAGAAGAAGAAAAATCTCCCTTTGTGGATGACGGCCAGTATCTGTCTAGAAGAAGAAGAAAGTGAAAGGAGCTCGTGCACCCCTTGATTCGTTCTGTTGAGTGGAATATTTCAAAATGCTCACATTTGGGATGAGCTCGAAGGTATTTATTACGATCAGTTTTTCCTACCTTCAGATTCGTGCGTTGAGTCATTCGAGAGACATTAAGACGGCGTACGGGAGTTGCCCAGTCAGCACGAACTGTCGTAGTAAGATTGCATCAATATTGTCACGTAATATTGATGTATAGTGTATGCAATGAATGTATGATGCCATATATTTACCCTGGCAAGGATACGTGAGTCAATCACCACAACATCCACAAAGTGCATGTTGGTCACCACGATAAAAATAGCCGCCTTATACCTTATAATTTTTTTTTTTTTTTTGACAGGTGATGGTTCAACGCTTTCGTTTTCGTTCATACATATTCAAATTCAAGGCACCCGGGTTGGATTGGATGGCATTTTGCGACGGTCGGTAGCCACACTGCCAGACAGCCAACCCCGTGTACCATTTATTCATCGGGGGTTATAGTTCAACATCGGGACCACTCGTTTTTAAAAATTAGTGAAAACTGCAACAGTTGTGAAACAACGTGTGTTGACTGGGCGAGGACAACGCCAAGTTGTGCGTTTCGATGCAACAGGGTCCTGTGAGGCTGAAGCGTTGTTCCTCTTGTGTTGGCTACAACCACTGCTATATGTCACTGGCAGAGGATATCTTTGCGAGGCTTTGGTGAGAAGGAAGCTGACATGGCGTAACGGGTTCTGACCCGAAATTGGAACGTTTACTGTAGGACCTGGAATAGACATTCACTTGGATGCAAATAACCGGTTGTCCAGCACAACCCGTTTAAAGTGAGACATTACCGGCTTTTCAGACAACACGATTATTACTTGCAGAAACTCCAAGGAGCATCCGAGCAACGCGAAGTGCGAGAGCCCGCCAAGAAGATACCTGGACCAGCGCTCGTCTGCGTGTTACTACTTTGGGGAACTGTCCTCATCGGCTCGTGTGTTTTCTTCTGGGCCATCCTCTATCCCGGCGGTCTCCTGACGACGACCCCTCTTACGACAATGAACATGTCTCAAAACTATTTGGTCGTGTCCGACTTGATGGGGGCGGCGGACGGGGATGAAGAGCCAGACGTCGTGCCGAGGAGCGGAACGATACCTCCACCCGAACGTCGCAGTGCCTGTACAACCTCCGACTGTATGAAACTTGAATGGCTTCTGAACGCATCTGTGGACACTTCGAAGGATCCCTGCAAGGACTTCCACGCTTATGCTTGCGGCGGAGCGTCAAAATTTTTCATTCGTCCCACGACGACATTTACAGAGTGGTTGTACACTGCCGTGTCCCGATATCAGTCCGTACCGCCAACCAGCGCGTCCTACATGGACTGGGCGAGGATCAGCACCTCAGATGCTGTTAAAGAATCACTCGAGCACTACGACGTGCCCCAAGGAGGACAGAGTGCCGTTCAGAAAGCTGCAGCGTTTTATAAGGCCTGTCTAGCCAGACGAAAAGACAAGGAAGCTAACACTCGCGTCTTCAGGGCTACCATTGAAGAACTGGGGACTCACCCATGGAAGGCGGCGGTGTTCAAGCCTGTGGAGCTAGTGGTAAGGTTATTGGTGACTGGTTATATTCCCGCGATTTTCGAAATCGAAAAACTTGACAGACAGAATCGTGTCATGCTCAAGATGGACGTAAGCAAGCTGTTCCTGTTCTGGGTGGATGAACGTCATGACCTTTTGAAGGACAACGGCTACCTGGACCACATTAAGGACGTTATGGCGATTTCTGGTGCGCCTGCGATCGAGAACCTTGATCGTATCGCTGCAAACGTTCAAGCAATCGAAGAGAAAGTCATCAAGATACTAGAGAAGATTAAGCCTTACGGAAAGAAGCTGAGAAAGGTTGCGATGTCGGACTTTGGATACCTGGGGAACGACACGGCCGTTCATCTCACATGGGTTGCCGCGCTTAGAAAGTACACTAACGGAAAACTACCTGGTAAAGTGAGCCTGCATTTCCGAATGGGTACTGGACAGGCATTCCATGACCTGCTCAACGAGCTCAGCGAGGAGGATCTTCGGTCGTACCTAGCTTGGGAGTCAACTCGAGTGTTCGCGCAGATCGCAGGACTAGTGTCTTATAGTGACTACGAAGACAATGACTGGTATTGCATGCACGAGACAGCAACCCTCTTGCCTAAACCGAGACTGGTCCCTTACTTCTCAACTTTCATCAACGATTCGAGGCTGAACCAAGTACGATCACTCATAGACAATATTAGGAAGCAACTCAGGCTCTCTTTGCAAAACACAACGTGGCTGGACAAGCAGACAAAATCATCAGCTGTCAACAGAATCGACAAACTTGAGATCCGGCTGCAACTGGCTCCTGAACTGCAAAACATGACGCGTTTGGACCGAGTTTACTCAGATTATCCAGATTTCCGCGAGCCGTATCTTGACAGCTATATCATCTATTGCAAGGTCTATACCAGGAAGCTAATCAAAGCATCTCTCAACGCAGATCATACAGAAGGACTCACGGACAGAATATCTATTCGTAAATCCTTTCAGAAGAATATAGTCTTGATCCCACCTGGAAACATCTTAGCACCAGCTTTCGTCTACAAAGGACCACATGAGTTCAACTATGGTTGGTTGGGAAGCGTGGTTGCCCGGACAATGATGAAAAGTTATGACGACAAGAAAGACGACGGTCGTGACAAGGCGTTTGCAGATCGTATGTCCTGCATATTGCGGACAATGAGAAAAATGCACGTTAACGAAAGTGATCGTGACACCCTACGAAACTATGTAGCGGACGTCATGGCTAGAAAGTCTATCTACAGCGCTTACCGCAACGCGAACCCGTCCAGAGTTGGAATGAAAGCACCGTTTAGCAGAGACCAGCTTTTCTTTCTCGGTACCTGTCTGCCGTACTGCGGCGTCCAGAAGTGGACGTCTGCCACTCAGCATTCCTCGTTGGACATGAAATGCAACTTGCCGCTGATGAACAGTCAGGAGTTCGCACAGGCGTTCTGGTGCGACGAGGGATCTCCAATGAACCCACCAGAGAAATGCGTGGAATGGTAGACTGGGGTTAGATAAATATGTAAATTTTAGCTCGAAAATTTGTTTCTAAAGGCGTCCCAAGCGTGTGGTCCTTGGTGAAATCCAATGACGCGTCTAGGGTACGGGGAATAAATGGGCACCACATCTTTCGACTCTTGTCTTCTGTGGCTGATAACGAAAAAGAAAAAAAAAGAAAAGAAATAGAGAGACGTAAGAATAAATGGGCACCACATCTTTCGACTCTGTCTTGCTGTGGCTGATAACGAAAAAGCAAGAGAGTGAGAGACGTGATACTCGCGAATTCTCCAATGTCCTTCCACTCACCGTTACCTTACGTCTCCTCTTTGCTGCCAGTATCGTTATACGTATCGTTAGCGGTTATAATTGGGCTTTCATGTCGCGAAACAATTATGACCATGAGCCAAAGCTGACAGTCCGCGCGATGGTTAAATCTTTTTTCAAGGACGTGTTGGAAGGAGAAACAAAAGTTCTGTGACATTTCATTTTCTGCTTCCATGCGTCCTTCAAAAAAAAAGATTAAGCCACGTGTTTGTCGGAACTACAACTATCTGATTTGTCTCTTGTCTTTTTTTATATGTATTTTAACATAGTTTACGTCGTGTTTCTGTCTTCTCTTCACGTGATATTACTGGCTCCATCACTGGCGACATATCTTACACACAACACAATCAGCCCAACTCGTGTTCGCATAATATATTACTGGCTGTTTGTTACATATTGTAGTCTGTATTGACAATGTGACTGACGCTGTGTGCGCCAATACTTGGGCTCCTGGGTCCGTTCTTGGGCACTAATAAAACATCATTATTATTATTTTACATGCTGAACTTGAAACTTGAAGCCGATGCACATGCGCGCTTATATTGCTGCTCACCGTATTGAATGTCCTTCGCAATTTGTCAACTGTTGCGACTGTGTCCGCTCGGTGGTGACGCCTCCTGAAGTTTTCCTGCTTGATGACAATACACACCTAAAGCACATGATGCATGCTACACTCAGTGCTGTGTGCAGTGTGTTAAATGTAAAGCACAAGAGTGTTAGCGCTCTTCTGAAGCATACGATGCAGTATTACTCAAGTGCAAAAGCTATGGGCTAGAGATTTAGCACTGACCTCAGTTGTTGACTTTGTTAGGAAAATAAAGCGAATTGGTAAAGTAAGGATATTAAAATAAAGCGGGCTAAAACGTTATGGAAGGTGGGACCACCCACACTTAATTGAGGCAGAGTTTTAGAACTGACTCTGTTGCGGAAAATTGCGGGAATCGGTACAATAAGACATGGTGTGGGTAGATTTTTTTTTCGTAACTCTTGTACGACTTCTTGTACTCTCTAAGAACGACGAAGTGCGATTCCCAATAGACCCATGTCTGCGACTCCGGTGTTCCTCCACTGAATTTGAATCTTCACCCCGCGTAAGAGGCACACTACCATCGTGCACCCATTGTGGCCAGGCTGAAAACATTTTTGTTCCACTGTAGCGATCGCGAGCAAACCAGAGTTGTGCCGTTTCATCAGCATTCTTTGAGGCAGTTCAGTTGAGGCGGGTCATCGTTTCCTCTTCGCTCTTGCTGCTTAACGTAACTTCTGCAGTGCTCATTTGTTTCCTGGTACGCACCGCGCTGTATTTTAATTTTATGTCTACGATCTTTCATTGGTAAGTACACGCATATTTACCATGTTCATCGTCATAATTAGAAAGCACAGTAGCCAATCACCCTTGGTGGATCAAGGTCAGAAAGTGTGAAGAAGGTGTCCGCCGAACGGACGCGAAATGCTTTTTGCACAAAGGGGTTTTTGTACAGAGTTTACTCGGAGTGCTGGCTTCACCCTTGTGTGCGTGTAAGAATAAACGCGCACCTTTCAATTGAGTGTGTTCTCATCTCACCATCTGTGGCTGGGGTCGGTCAGATATTGAATCATTGAATTCAGTACAGTTTCCAGTTAAGTCATGCGTGGACGCACGCTAACAGACCCATCTCCCGAGTGTTCTTGCCACTTCCTCTTCGTCTGTACAGGTCTGTACACCGCACAAAGCTACAGATGCTTCACTGTTCTAGCACGGAACAAAAACCACGATGAGCAGGGTTCTATTCAATCTGAAATTGCGATTGGCGCGTTTTTCCTCGACGTAAAATGACGACGGGCACAATCTAAAACACACACAAGTCTCTGTACGAATCAAGTTTGTCGACATTCAAACAGTGAACTGTTCAGGCATACCAGTTCGCTATCTCAAGACATACTGGCTTGCATCAAATTACGGCGATCCACATTGTTCTGCCCGAAGCATTAGCATTGTGACAGCGCGTTTCGGGCAAACACTCACGCAAGCGAGAGAATACGAGTTGCTGAATCTGCCTGTCCGTCCATTCTTAGGCCTAACAATGACCCGGCGACGTTTGCGCTTGTTCCCGGCATTTGTCAAGCGGAATGCCCTCATGCTTCAACGGTCTCCTTTCATCTCTGCTTCATCGAGGAAAGAAAGAAAGAAAGAAAGAAAGAAGAAGAGAAAGAGAGAGATAGCGGTGGGCTTTAACGCCAGCGACTCAGCACATTCGGTTCAGGCTTCGCAGACTGACAGAGACGCTTTAAAGTCAGCCACGGTTCGCCGCGTCCCTGGCGTGGCTTTGACAAGTTTTCTCTCTCTCTCTCTGTCTCTCTCCCTCTCTCCCTCTATGCATTACAAGTGCCGCTTCTATAGTCGTTGGTTCGACATAGTTGGTCTGGATCTGTATTTGTGATGGATTTGAGCCTCACCGTCAACTCTTGCGTGCCGTATTGAACGAACTGAATCATTAGCACCGCGAAGCAACAGTGGCCTTCACTTCATTATCAATTCTACTACTTACACTAATAAAATAGTACTTGACCGCTCCTTCATCAGCCAAAATCCCGAATGACATCGCTCTTTCACCCGATTTGTAGGAAACTGGAGGCGGGTGCCTTTTGTGACAATGTTTTTTATTTTAATAAAACTGTGGCGATGACAACCTACAGACGTGGACAGATGGAGAGAGGACAGAAGGAAGGAGTAGTATGCGTCCTGGGCAGACTTCAAGGTCTGCCGGAAAACCCAGGGAAAACCTCGATCGGGCGGATTCGAAGCCGCGTCTCTGCGTAGAAAGCTGTCATCCTAGCCACAATGTCACAAAAAGGGCTCCCGTTTTCAACGGCTGATGTCCTTCGGGATGATGGCTGTCCTACTAACCAGTTTTATTGAAAAGAGTGCCTGATGTATAGGAGATATCTGCTCTAGCCGCCTGTACCGCAGATTGGAGCATTCGAACCCAGATCACGGCCGACCTGTGTCGAGGCAACTCCCATGCTCCACTTAACCGCACTTATCCGTACCACACACGGGCAATTAACCAAACTAAAATAGCATCGAAACGCAGTGAAAGGAAGCTTTTAACGGTAGAGGCCGCGCAGCTAATTGCAATGTTCAGACTAATCGGTATTCAGACGCAGTAATCACAGAGGCGATTAGAATACATTATTCACCTCGGAGTCCTTGCACGGTGAACCACGGCAGATTACCTCCAAGGGGGATAACACATTCACGCGTCACATGTCTTCGCATGCGCATGAAAATGATAATACTAATAAATAAACCTAGCAGGATGTGACGACCATGCCAAAACGCGATTCCAGGAAGTTTCAGTCGAATCGTGCGCAGGTTATCGTTAGAGCTCAGGGAGACTCGCTAGGACGCCTTTTGTTAATCAGATAAGTAGGTTGCATTAAACTGACGGGTTGTTCTCCACCACGGTCGTGTAACATGGCGTTCGCAGACATACATCAGAACACAACGAAAAGATGGGCTAAATTCGAAATTCTCCCACCGTAGCAACAACGTAATTTCCTCCCTCCTCGTAAAATCCCTTAAACAGCACCTCCTCCCCCGAAGAACTTACTCGCACTTTAATCTACTTCATTTTCTGCTCGCAGTCCGCAGAGCCGCTAAGAAATAATCCGGCCGAGACCTCGACAAGCAAGCATCAACCTCGCTAGCTGTCGTCGAGCGACACGACTGTCGCGTTCGCCATGATGCGACGCGACGAAGCGAGAGGTTAGGCTTAGCGTTCGGGAGTATGTGTGTAGACAGAAAAAAAGGGGGCGTTGCCTGCGTTTCCCGGAGGATCCTGGACGATTGTTGTTGAATCAATGGTTCACGTTTTCTCTAGCTTATCATCGGACATACATTTCGGAAAAAACAACGCGGCATTTTGTTTTTTTGATTCAGTGGGCCATGAGACAAACGGAGGCTTAGTATGTGCCTTGCATCCACTTCAGGAGGGCAGACACTCCCCCTTGGGAAAATCCACCAGAAGGCTACGACAACACAGCATGCAACTTCCACGCGTACATTCCCACCGAGACAGTATACTGACAAAAATTTCAAAGTTATCCCTCGAGAAATCTAGCTGACCCAGCTCTGTGGAGTTTTTCTTTTCAAATGAATTGAAGCTGGCAAAAGATCCGCCGATTCACAAAACGGGTAATACCATGGTGGTGGTGGTGGTGGTGGTGAAAGGGTAATACCGTAAATTATGTCTAAAGAACTACCGACCAATAGCAATTCTTTCTTCTTTGGGGAAAGTAATAGAAACGCTCATTTTGAAGAGATTAAAGAGTTATTTTGAATCTCATAGTTTGCGAATCGAATTTCAATTTGGGTGGCCCACCAGCGAAATTAGCGCTCACCAATGTCACAAAAAAAAAAGACAATAATCTATTATATAGTATTCAAGATGTGTTATCGTAAGCATCAGAGACGTGTGGGGCTCAACCAGTATCGGGGTGCACAAGAGACCGCGACTAACAGCAGGAGATCATCAGCATCCCGCAATGTTCAATTAATGGTAATCAATGTCAATCGATGTTAATCGAAACAAACAAATAAATTTTAATGTTAAGATGAAAACAGCGTATTTTCAACGTCCGTACTTGGTTGCTTCCAAGATGTGTTTCTATACACCCAAACAGAAGGCCCTCCCACGTGACCCCAAATAACTCCCCTGAGCATGTGGCCCGCACAAGCCCCAGAACATCTCCCACACGCTATTGTATTCCGCCGCGTTTGACGCGGACATGTTTACTGCTCAGCCCGTCCACAGTTTTGTTCGCCAACTCTTTTTTTCTGCTCGAGTGACGTTTTGTGTCTGGAAACGGAATTCAACGACAGAGTTGTTTGTTTCGTGCTTGGGTCTTTTGGGTCGAAAGGGGTTAGGGTCTATGTTTGGCAAATTGGCAACTATACGTGTTCACAAAAATACTTCACTAGTTATAAGTGACGTGGTGATGTGGTGTCATGGTCAAAAAGGGATTAAAGCCGTGCTGTTTGGTAGTCCATGATAAAAGCGATAAAAATACCCCGCAGGGGAAAACAAAACAGTGCACCTGTGGTCTTTGTCCCCTTTTGTTGTCCCCTGCATTGGGGTATTTTTACCGCTTTTGTCGTGTTATGGTCACTTACTTTTTTTTTTGTGGAGCAATTACATGTGAAGCAATTACGAATGACTCTGAGCGATCGAACGTTAGAAGTAGATAGCATGTAGTTGAGATTCGACATCATAGAGTCACTTAAAAAAAAAAAAAGGGTAACATAAAGAACTTTGCGTTACTTATTGAGTCTCCCTTAACTGAACAATTATTGGGCTTAATATAGTTATGCCGTTAAATTTATGGTACGACGCTTCAATTGTTACTAAGTAGCAACAGCTATCGTGTCGTAACAATTGGGGTGTCATCTGGGTGTGTAATTAACGTCTGAGGGGCAAAACTCCAGCCCATATTTACTCCTCCAATTTGGTCAGGATGGGGTTGAATCTAACTACCGATGGATACAGAAAACTTTAGCTCATCGAGGAGACGTATAGAAACACTGAGTCAGAGTCACATTCTGACGCGGAACTGAACTTGAAATGCTGATGAAAAAATGGCTAGGAAGCAAGCGAGCTGGTGAAGATGATGCATAATGTAAAACCCCGAGACTAGGGAACACGAAGGGACAGACATAACACGAAGTCAGTTGCTGGTCGCAATAAATTCTACTGTCGCTGTACAGGTTGGGAAATTCAACACAAAAGACAGAGGCGTTTCTCTTCTTCCACGAGGCATGCCGCAGCATTACGTTCACGAGTTCCAACTTGTTAGGAAACTGCGTCAACATTTAGTTGTTGGAGGAAAACATTCGGAGTGCCGGGTTTCGCACCTTTGGAGACGCGATAGGGGGTCGTCACAAAACAACTGATAACTAACTGTGATGGGCATCATATATCATCGTATCATCATATGCGTAAAGGCAGCGTGTAGCGACCGGGGTGGGAATCACAAAGCTAATCCACCGAGACCGATGGTTATCCTTGCTGTTCAGGAAGCTGTATAGTAACGGTGTATTTCGAAACACACCAATAATATATGAAATGCCATCATGACGTTGTAAGTGTAGCAAGTGTAGCACGACGTTGTTTATATGTCACAAGACTGCTCCTTTAGCCTAACGAACATGAATATTTATTTATTTATTTTTATTTTTTAATATAAAAATGTTGTTATTCAAATGGACTCATTTGGCGCCGCACAGATTAGAGCAAAGACGTCTCATCCTATTCTACCGATGCTACGTTGAAATGTAGACGTCTTCGCCTTTCCGCACACCCTATTACCGCAAGGAATGGGATAGAGATACTCATCATCACCATCAAAATAAAGTTGTTGCCTTTAACGCGTTAGAGGTATCACTTATAGGCCTATACAGTTGCGTTTTAGTGATTTTTAATGGGGTCGGCGTACATTGAGGCACATTTTCTCTGCGTCTCTTTCGCTGCTTTTCAATAACCTATTAATTAAAATGAGAACGCTAGAGGTTACGTAGAGGTCAATTAAATGATGTATGGTTGAGTAGCGATGACGCAACGATTACGGTTATGGACGACGCAGATTACTACGAACAACACGCATAGCGAATTTTCGGGGCGATTTTCTGCATCCAACACCAGAAGAGAAAAAAAAAAAAAAATCAAATGAAAAACTTTTCGACTTGAGAAACTTTCAGCCGTGAAACCGCTCGAGGAATCGATTGCAAGTCCCATACGGACCAGAAGGATCTTAACGAGGCAACCTTAACATAATAGTATCAACTTAGCAACAAGAGTTACACACCCAGGTACAGTATCGATTTGAACACCGCATACTTGTACGAGAACACACTTCAACTATCTCCTTCGCACTTCTCATGTTCAACGGAAACTCACTGCTTCTCTTTTTTCAAAGAAACCGACCATATTCGAAAGAAAGAAACATTTTCTACAACACCCGAACGAGTACCGAAGAAAGACAGGAAGGAAAAAAAAGAAGACTCTTTCGACAAAAAGAAAAAGAAAAGATCTAACAAAAGAGGAAAAGGAGGCTGGTGGAAACCTTCCTTTTGATTGGTTGCGCCGCCGGCCAATCATATTCGGCCTTATGCATCCGTCTCAAGAAAAGAAACAAAACTCTGCAGTTCGGATGTGTCTGCTTTTAATATATATATGCTGACTGTCATCAACGTCCTCCACAAGGGGGCGTGGAAAATATTCCTTCCTGCCTCGTTTTCCTTTTTCCCCTTCGAACTCTCGTTAGCAGGGAGCTCAACTCCTTCCAACAACTAACATGTAACGCGGCGTGTCCTCCGACATCCTTTGTTGTCGAGGTTATCAAGTCCGGAACAAGTTCGGTCCGAGATTCAGAAAAGCTGCGAGGTGAAAGATGAAAAATTTCTGGGGAATGACGAGTCAGGTTGCTGACGGAACGCGTTTTTAATCCGTATTTAATGATGATTTCGGAAGCACTTTCTCGTGTGCGGGGGCCGAGGTGGGTTTATTGGAAGCATTGCGATGCAAAGCATGACTCTTTGCATCTTGTCGTTGCTCAGAATTAGCCTCCGCTGCAAGTTTCGAAAGACAGAAGAGAGTGACAAAAAAGTCCATGGGGCTATGCCTGTGAAGCTGGCTACGCCGCAAGTAGAGGGCCTGTGAGGGGAAGCCAGCTTTAAGGACAGTTTGCGGAGGGGTTATTTTTCGGTTCCTAGCGGTAATATATTAAAATCTATGCAGAATTGTTGTTGCAGGAATGGAGGAGCGCGATTTTTGACTTATACAGAGAGACATCGTTCATTGGAAGTTTTGATCGGAAGGTGCAACGGGTTTCGTTCTTGAAAACTGCGTAACGCGCCAGTTTCACGTTATGTTAACGCAACAGGATTAAGATTTCTATATCGGCGATTCAGAAAACGCGTGTATGTCTGCTGACTTATTGAACCCTGAAGACCCATAAACAGGAATATCTTCGACAGCCCTCATCCAAAATCCCTTGGCAGTTGATGATGATGATGATGATTGAGGCTTGTCATCACCGCCGTAGAAAGTATATTTTCATAGTATAGTTCCTCTTTTGTTCAAGCGAAAGCACTTGCATGGACAACGGTCTGCAGCTAGGACAAAGCGCCTCACATTAGGACAACCCTTTGGAGCAGAGTTTGCAGACGCGCAAATTAACGCATAGGTTTACCCAGACAACTACTTTATATAATTACTTCTCGTGTGCCCATCTTACTTGTTCGTTCCAACAGTTAATATGAGTTAGGACAAAAACTGTCAACGTGACGTTCTCCTTGAACGCACAAACGAAGACTCATTCGAGAGCGTAGTATAGAAGACGCCGAGAAAGAAAATGTCTCGGAGCAGACGACGGAAGAAAAATGTAGGAAGCTCTCACAAGAAATGTCCCAGAATGGCACGCCTTGGACGACGGGCGAATCAAAGAAAAATAATAACAATAAACGGCGGAAGAAAAAAGCCAACCGAAACTAATAACAAAAAAGTAGTGCGTAAAAATGTAGGAAGAAGTTCCCTTCTATTTCTCGGCCTCATTCATATGTATGATATGGAAATGAAGCAGCTGTAAACAGCAGCTCTATCCCTCGCCCGATTTTCTCCTCCTCGCCACCGCCAACTCTCCGGACTACCTCCTTATCTTCTTTTTCTTCCTGAAAGAAATGTATGCGGCCGCCATGGTTGTGTCCGTCGTGGTCTCCTTCCAGAGGCGACAGCGCTGCGGCGGAGAGGTCCATGCAGCCGCCAGGGAAATTCTTTCCTTAACGTGCAATCAAGTATCAAGTGCACTAGTTCGTCTCCTCGTAAGGGAAGGTCGTCAGGGATATTCTCAGGATTTTCGTCTCGGGGGTGGGGGGGTCCGTAAGGGAGGGGGGGGGGGAGGTGTGACAACCATATTTGCAGGCTTTTCTGGCTTTTTGGCCCTTCTGGAAGGCAGTTTGGGGGGAGGGGGGTGCAAGATTTTTTTTGGGTGTCTTAGGTGGGGGGTGAGGGGTGCTGGGAAGATCCCTGAAGGTCGTACGTGCGCTGCTCGGATGATTATTTCGCCAAATGCTCTTGTTTGCCCCATTCACCATCTTCAAAATAAAGTCGTTGTTGTTGCTCTTGGAGTTGGAGTTGGACGGACTAACGGACGGCTGTTGCTCTTCTTTGATTGGTCAGCATATATTTCGGTGTATAACGCGCGTTCTACGCAGTAAAAAGTGTGACGACGCGTTATCCACAGGTGCGCGTTATGCATGGGAGTTTTCCCAGCAAGAGTAGATATCGCACCACGACCCGAGTGGTCAGCTTTCTCTTTGGTGCTGCGCAGAAAACCGCTTTAATCTGATAGCGTAAGCAACATATGCTGTTCCCACGTAAAAGGGCACCCGTTATCTGTAGATTTTTTTGTTCTTCAGATTTCAATTTCAATCTCAATTGTATTTTTCCTTAGGGACTTTAGATTTCACCAATTGTGGATGGTGTACGGGACTGTGCGTTTTTTTATGAACTCTTTTGCCTCAAATAGTAGTGTTTTTTCGATGAACCTTCGCCTGCTGTCTCTTCACTCGTTATTTTTCTCCTCATACCAAAAGAATATGTTAATTAAAAGACCATATAGGGCGTTTGTGTGTTAGAGGACTGGTCAAATCCGAAGAACATATCGTTTTTAGAATACATAACAACATATCATTCAGAACATATTATCATCCGTTAATTTTCTGTGTTCAACAAGGACAAGGGCACGAAATTTGTTCTACATTAGTCATTCAGACGTTGCTTCTCCTTCGTCTCGGTTACTGAAAGTGTATAATGACTATGGTTCTGATCGTGTGACATTTCGATAGTATATCTTTTTCTTAATTTGGTTATCCCGGAATCATTAATTAGCCAGCATTATGCATGTGTTGTATATAGAGTATGTATTGTGTTTTGTGCACCACACTAAAGGCCACGGCTGTATGTGTGCACATTAAATCAAAATCAATCAATCAATCAATCAACATGTTTTTTTTTTCTTTTTTAGTATCTTAGGAGGAGTCCGTTAACGATGCTTTCTTCATTTTCTCAAGACAACGGGGTTCGTGGATGTCTCCCGAACAGCCTCACATCGTAACAAATAGAGGCATTAAATACGGTTCACAGATTATAAAAATAAAGAAAAATAAAGAGCGAAATATTAATTATTTTCTGGGAAAAGAAAAGTAAGAAAAGGGAGAAAAACAGAGTTGTTAGTCACGGCCACATCGCGGGGTCAGCATGTTAAAGCAACTTTGGCTTTTTCCAACACAAGTCGCTACAACTCTGTTGTTCCTGTTACAACCGTTTGACTGTAATTTAATTGCTTAAAAGCAACACTCCCTATACTAGTCTGCTATAGCCCAGGCAAAGTCGCAAAGGTGCATGCGAGTGTTTCGCAGCTTTTTTATACAATGTATTCCAAAGTTTACATCTTTCTTTTATACGTCCGGAATAAAATTATCCCGAAACGAACAAAAGCCTAAATTCTACATATTCTACGTTTTCTTTTTTCTTTCTTTCTTTTTTTCTAACCGTTCAGAACTTCCCCAAACCTGACCCGTTATATTTAATTGTAAGCTAGAGGACGAGCGAAAAAAAAAAAAAAAAAAAATGGCGACAAAAGAAGAACCGCGTCCTTAACCTCGAACATGACTCTAACACGTCATATCACAATGGCGATAACTCCATTCACAATCGCATACATACGTCGTTCATATGTACACGCACAAAGACATAATCTAAATACATGCGCATAATTACAGCACCGATCCAGAGGACATAATCTCGCACCCTTTGTGCTCGAAACCGCCGACAGACGGCGCGCGACGACGCGGAGGAAAGTCACACATACGTCACCGCCTGCGTCACATTTCTCACGTCACTGGATATAAGCCATGAGCGGCGCTCATGTACACCCTAATTTCCAATTCACCTTTTCGTGTACGCTGACAGTAATGCGTTTCGAAATTTAACGAACGAGACGGAACCCATCTCTCAATGTTCGTGGACGTGCTTTAGTTCATGCCGCATAAACTGCCGACTTTTTTTTTTTTCTTCTTCTTTTCTACACGTGCGGCAGAAACCGCCGTCCACAGCGGGAGCAAAACCGACAAAAAAGGATAGCTATGAACTCAACGGCACAGATTTTTTCATTCATATGCAGATCGAGGTTCGATATTTTTGTGTGCCAGTTCCACCAAACCGGAGAGCGTGAACAATTAGAACTCTATCATGAACTTGCGCGTATGACAGAAAAAAAGAAAATGTCGACCCTCCCAAAACCAGCCAGTGGGTGGCAGACGGGGAATTGGAAAAAAGGAGCAGGTTCTGCTTAGCATAAGAAAAGCACTAAGGTGTGTCACAAACATTTAGGCTCGGCACTTTCGAATGGGACACCGCAACAGACACTAATCCGTAACAGTATCTCCGAGTCTGTCTATTATCCGCTCCACGATCCGTCCTTCTCTTTATCCCTCGGCCTCACTATGGGGGCCAACCGTCGCCATTCAAGTCCCGTACCTTCGGTTGTCGGAGGCTAAACTTGGCGTCTCGTAGAGGGGAGGTCAAGCAACCCTGTGTATGCTTCAAACCGACAGAAAAGAAAGCAGGATCAGTTTCCACACTCGAGTTCGTTCTGTAGCACTTTCTCACTTTTTAGTTTCTCTCGGTTATTTTCCGCGTTTCGTGGAGGAGTATAGGGAGAGTAATCCTGCGGTGATATCTTCTGTTTCCGTCTTGCGCGCCGTGAAAGTGAGACGCGCGGCCCTGGCGGCGATAATCCGCAGTTGACCTCAAATTTCCGTTGTTATGCTGATGACGATTATGATGACCCAGACCGCATTTCAGAGCTTTCTTCCGCATTGCATACTTCGGTTGAGGCACTATATCAAAAGGAGCTCTTTGGCAGACGGAAAATCTTAGCAGACGACCACTTATGGTCGTGGAATTCCGTTAAAGTGGATGCTCGAGGTGAACTAGAAGGTCAACAGTTGTGGTTGCGCCATGCTGTGACCCTTGACGGATTAAGCGTGAGTTGGAAAGGCATTAGGTTTGAAATGAGCGGCAGGAGTGGACCTTTAGTAGGCATTCCCAAATGGGTGGTAAGAGGGGATTCACTGCGATCAGGTTAGGCCTAGTTCAAGGGCGGGCTTCGTGGCAGTATTGAAACTCAATGGATGCTCAAGAGTTTCCAGGCAGTTATCGGCAGCAAATGCAACCGTTAGTGGCTGGAGAATCGGTTGAGGTTGCCGCTGGTGGAAGAGACCAGGGTTGCTTTGGAGTTGTCTTTCTCAGACAACTCCGTTTCCGGCTCATAATGGACGTTCCATATAGGACAAAGTTTTACCACCCAGTTTTACACGCTGTTCTTTTTCATATCTAATTAAATTTAGTCTAATCTACATGACCATCAGAGCTCGCTACATTATGTGCCTTTTATTTTACACATTAAGGTCACGACGCCTGTTGTCGGTTACAAAATAGTCTCAATATAGTCAATAGGAGGTGTACGTTGTCTTATAAAGATGTCTTTGATTTTTCAGTCCAGTGCTGTTGTCTGTCTGTCCTTTTTTCTCCCCAGTACTGGGGATTTAGCGCTTTTAAAATAGTCAATGTAGTCAAAAAATAGTAAAAAAAAAACCTCACATATTAGAACGCAGTGACTGTAGACGTCAACAATTTGGTGCCGATTGCGTGATGGCAGATTGCGAGAAGATGGAGAGCGTTAATGGAGACGCGTCCGTTGTCTGTAGCATTCTCGTCATGTTAGCAGGTACAAATCGCTTCGGTAAATCGCGTGCCACGCCTCCGCGCGTGACCGTCTACCAAAACAGGCTGAGAAAATACTTAGGTGTCACTTTTTCTTCAGACCTAAGTTGGAACAGACATATTGCCGGTATCTGTACTAATGTTGAATTCCAGTGGCAGAGTCGGAGCAAGTGGCACACTCCGCAGTGGAGCGGCTTGATCTGGCCTAGCGCAAGTGATCCGAATCTGCGACTGGAACACTTGCGCCCAACTTGGAGTTTAGCCCTGGCCAATCTTCCTTGGTGGATGGCGGCCAGAGACTGAGGAAGAACAAGAAGAAGATTGTACTCATGTTCCCATACAACGCCATGTTTAGCAACACCAAGGTTCTCCTAATCTCCTAATGTTGATCTGGTGATGTCTGGCTTATTGCTTTCTTCAAGAAAGAAAATTGCTAACATATGACGCGAAATACTAGTCACGGCGAGGACGCGCCGGGAAGCGGTCATGTTACCGAAGCAGAGACAGGAAATAGGAAGCACGAGCGACAAGTGACACGTCACGTAGAGTTCCGGTTGAATCTGCCTATTTTGGCGGAGCAGTCTGGGTTGCTCCCTGGAGCGACCTTGGCTCGAATGCCGCTCCCAAGCTCCCATTGGAAGACTCCAGAACTGTTCCCAATCTGTCAATGGAACAGACTTGCTCTCGGCAGAGCAACAAAACTTGCTCTGGAAGCGCTCCGAATCTGCCATTGGAATTCAACATAAATCATTCAGATGGCTTCATTTTCTTCGCCGACCCTGGCGTTTTGCTCCTATAAATGTAAAACTAACGGTTTACAAAACTCTAGTTCTTCCTCTTCTTGACTATAGTGACATTGTATGGGACCCATACACCAAAGGGTGTATTGATCAACTTGAGCGCGTTCAGAGAAAAGCTGCGCGTTTTATCTATAACAAGTACCGCTCCTCTGATTCGATGACAGTCCTCAGTGCCCAGCTGGGATTACCGCAACTACAGACTAGACGTAGAACTCTCCCTCTCAAATTTGTGTACCAAGTAACGAATAATCTTGTTTGTGTACCACGTGATAGTTATATCTCATTATCAACAGCCAGGCCCGCTCGTTCTTCCCACACACTAAAGTTAAGAGAGCCTCATTCCAGGGTCGATTGTTTTAAGTTTTCCTTTTCCCCCGCACGATTTGTGACCGGAACGATTTTCCATTTCGTACGGTATCTGCACCTACATTATCATCTTTCATTGATATGTTGTCGGAATATAGTTGATGTTGATGAAGAAAAATAATAGGGAGTATAGCGTCATTGGTTATAGAGCGTTACTAGTGTATTTCAAATGTTTGTGTATGTACATGTGTTGTGTGTACCCACTCCTCTTACGGTCCCACTAAGGACCAACAGTACTGTGATATAAAAAAATATGGGCTTCAAAAGGAATGCAAAACAAACTTAAAAAGGAAAACGCGCTAGACTTGAAATTCTCTTCGTTTGCTATCGTGACCACTATAGATCATTTTTCGAGTTCCGCCGGAAAAAAAATTTCAATCCGCAGCGTGCACTGCAGTGCTCTGGAAACAGCAGCAGTTACCTATACGAGGGGCGTTCATAAAGTTGTATTACTGCCACGAAGGAACAGAGATTCAGCGATGAGAGTTGGAGGGAAGTCTACACCCTTTCCCCGCCAGGCACTTCTGCCACCGAGGAATAAGATGGCAGTTCAGGAATTGCGCTCCACAATGACATCGTCATCGCATTGGAAACACTCCCCGCACGCAATCGCGCGGCTCTTCATACGTGGAAAGAGGAACAAGTCACCAGGTGCAAGGTCGCCCGAATACGGGAGATGAGGCAAAATTTTGTAACCCAAGGAGGTCTTGCCGTTTCCTATGCAGGATGAGACGGTACATTGTCTTGGACCAGACAGTCATCCTTTCCCGCGACGCTTTGCCTTGATGACTTCGCGTAACTCCGTCAGGGGGCTACGGTAATATTTTCCTGTAACAATTTGCCCTTTACGGGCATAATCTGACAGAAGCACACTGTAAACTTTTTCACACCTTTAAAGGTGTGCGCTATGCACATTCAACCTGGTTGCGTAACATTGCATCTCCATGATGATATTTTACAAAATTTGGAAAGCCTTACTAAAGATCAAGTGTCAATGCAAATCTTGCTTTCATTATGTCTTGCATATCGTAGGTACGAGCTAATGCATATATGCATCGCTATCGATAATCGAGCACGCACAAGTGTCTACAGTACTGTTGAACAATGTTGAGATGTTGCAAGACTGAATTTTTGGAGGACAGACAACACTCGAGTAAAGAAAATTTGTGGGAAACCGTGCTCCATTATGATGTTACCAAAATTACACCTAAAAAGGCGTGCGCCATGCACGTTATTACACCTTTAAAGGTGTGAAAAGATTTAGAGTGCACACCACGGCAGTCCCAAAACACGCTCAGCATCACCTTCCCCGACGCATTAGCCTTTTAGTGGTGGTTATGTTTGCTTTGTGCTTTAGTCTCTCTGTGGCCCAACACTCATCCATAGTGACGAGACGATCAAAGAAGTCATCAGCGTCGCTCTCGCATAGCTGCAACATTTCCGCCGCTGCATCCTTTCGGATCCCGTTTTGCATGCGCGTGAGCAACGTTCGCCATATGCAGGTGATCGTGAAGAACTTAAGACTTGCGTGGACCTTCTGCGCTGTCGCCTGGACGGGACAGTGAACCGTCGGTCGCCGAGCACGAGGGCCTCCACACGCGCTGCAATTGCTGGTCACTCACTCATCCGACGGTCGGCCACTCTCATCTTCATCTTCCAGGCTCGTCTGATCCCATTGGAAGTGTCTGCGCCATTTAACCACGGTGTCGTAGGCTGGGGTGTTCTCCCTACATCGCCAAAGCTCAGCATTCTTCCTTTTCAGAAGCAGAAAACGAATCACTGCACGTGCTTCGGTTTTTCCCCACGGTCGGCGCCATTTTGGTATTGACGGCCTGGCGGCGTTCTACGGTACTATAGCGTGGGATGTCTGTACTGTGCCGACACTACAGGCACGTGCGCTTGTGTTGCAACCTGTGTTGTACCAGTATTCCTCCCGCCCTTTTTTTTTTTTTTTTTTTCGGCGATAATACGAACTTTATGAACCCAGCGTGAGGCTTCAGTGGGCGCGACATCTATTTACGAACGACGCTCTCGAATCCCTCCGGCGGATAACGCGCAGCGGTGCATAACTCGCGGAGCAACACATTTTACCACGTATAACACGCATATTATTCACCGGAAAATACATTAGCCCGTGTTTAGAGCTTGGAAAACTTCGAAGGAAGTTTTCCACGCAATGCACGTCTTCTTTCTGCCACTTTTGACAATCCCCTTAAACTGTCATCTTTGCATTTGGGGGTTGGGTGAAATGGAAACATTTGGGACAACCAACGGGAGGGAGACGGTGACGGTCGGTCCCATCCTTCATCGCCAGGGGTCGCCACCCACTCGTTAGGGACGAGCGCCATTTTAGAGAGCCCGGGCACATAACGAGGCCTTCCATCCGTTACGCCGTCATTGACAGGAGCTGCGAAACTCAGCTCGCAAACTGTTTGCAGACGATCAGGGGAAAGAGATTTATCGGTGCTGCCCCGCATTTTGCTCGTTTCTGCTATGATGGATTCTTTCGAGAAAGCGCCTCCCTCAGTATTTCATTACTGTTACTCAAATGCGGTTAATATCACCGCTTTCAGTTTCGTTTTCGGGTTGCCAGACGTGGTTAGCTGTCTTTAGCTAAATGTTATTCTCCTCAGTCGGTGTGGTTGTTCTCGTCAGCAGTGGCGGAGAACCGGCTTTCAGGTAGGGAGGGAGGGGGGGGGGTATATACGGGGTATTTCAAGGAGGTCCCCTGGCTGAATAATTCGTAAACAGGTGGCGCTATCGAAAGGGTATCGAATAGTCCCTGTGATCACCCCTGCTTATAAATTTTTAGCCCTTAAATAATGGATTCAATAAGCGGGCCGATGTCTAGCGCCACCGCTAGCCTCGAAACTGCAGCGCTGGAGTTGAGTGCAAATGACATTATATTATCCCGACCATGCCATAACCGGCAAATCTTATGCCCTTCCGCACGATCCGCTAGGAGCACTACATATCGACCTGCGAGACCTTCATCATGATTGGATAATGGAAATTTGAATTTTGAACGTGCAGAATAGGACATACGACCTTACGTGTAAATCTACTGCGATTTCGTATTTTTATACCACCGTAGCCGCCGATAGTAACAGCTCCCATGAAAATCAATAGAATGATGATGATAATTAATTTACAACTTTAGCAAGGACGCATCTCTAATGGGGCATGCTTCAATTGTAGAAAAAAAAAGACGTAATGTAAGCTGAAGTGCAAGGTATTATAACAATTGAGGAAGCAATAAACGGGCCGATGAGCACCATGACCGCTATAGCTTTTAAATACAGCGCTGGGATGGGTTGTAACTTGTAAATGACATTCGTCGCTATAATCTAGTAGGTCGTGCTTCACAGTCACACTCATCTGTCCCTTTAATCCACACTACACTCATTAGGTCGAGCATCAGTAACAAAGCAAAAAAAAAAAAAAAAAGCGATCCCTAAAAAAAGTTTGCTCTCTCTGAGGGCTTCGAGAGAGATATTGCCATGCGAGGCTCAGTGGATGGTTGCAAATGAGCCCTCACTTATTATTATCGAATCAGGGAAAGCCAGTCAATGCCACAGATGTCTGCTTATGCTGCGGTTACTGGACGTCGCGACGTCATTATTTTAACGACGCAGTAATTATATCGCCATTACTCAAATGGCTTTTCCATCGACCAAGTTGCTCACTCCGGTGTCGTTTTATTCATGCACAGGCTACGTTTGAAACGCGGGGGGTCAGTATTAGGGTGGAACGTGAAATCGGCGCGTAGTTAGCAGATTTGTAAACAACGTCAATTTTGACCTTTCTGTTACTCGATGCCTTCACGGAAGAATGGCAAAAGCCAAGCACTACCGGGACACAGTTTCAGTTTCATCGCTATGGATTCTGAACAACTATACGTAATAGCGAGGGTAGATTGGGCAACGATTACCAGCTTGGAATCAGCCACGAGAGGAACGTCCTCCTTCTTAGTTGATGCAACTTCGTGCTCGATTTTATCTGGTGGTGGTGGTGGTGGTGGTGGCAGTGCTGAAAGGGCTGGCCGTTGCCGGCCTCACAGAGGTGGGGGCAAGAGGTGGGCAGAGGTGGGCAATTTTATCTGGATTCTCTTTAGCACCTCTAGGAACTTGAGGCAGCGACGAAAGGTACGTTAACACATACATGTGGGCCCGGCTATGATGGTTGACCCCGTTGTCTTCTGTTAGAATCGGTAGAAGGATTGTGGTCAGAGGAGCATTCAACGGAACCGTGAAGAAGCTCCAGAGGAGTTCCCCTGAAGTCGGCAAAGGGCATACACTGGCCCGCTTCTTCTGCCACCTTCCTGGTGTCCTCAGTTGCTACACGGTGCTAACACGGTATGAATGGAGTAAAAGACGAGCGGTATGTGTGAATACACACTAAATACCAAGCTGTGTGTGCGAATTTAGACGAAACTTTGGATATAGGGCAAGTAAGTTAAGACGCTTCCTTTATCTACGCTTCTACATTATACGAACGATGATCACACCTCACCAAGACCCCATCTACGCTGGCTTTTACGAGCGCACTCTGTCCACCCAATAGAGCCATGTGAAGTAGAAGGACAAACGTCATTACTGCATAGAGAGCCACGATCCAGAATGCTACTATTGATTCCTCCAAGGGATCATAAAAGAGGTTCCGACCCACAGATTACTTCCTGCGGTCAGTTCCCCAAGAAGGGCCATTTAGTGTTATTTAGACCGGGGGACAGGATGGGCAAACAATTGCGCTTCTTCGGCCATCGCTCATAAAAGGACTCGGAAAGGCTTAGCGGTGACTAGTGGCAAACAGACGGCCGGACATGGATGGCTTCCGTGGAGAGGAAATTAAACACAGACCGGCATCGATGAATGACGGCTTTCTATATGACTCTTCTCTTTGGAAGAGGGCGTTATAAGCTGGAAGGTGATTCAGTTGGACCCAGAGTGGACTTGGCTGTGAAGGACATTCTTCACGTGTGGAACTGGATTGCAACTGATCTGTATATATGACAGAAAGCATTGGAGCTGTGACACAAAAGGACAGGCACCTAGGCCTTCCAACGACTCTAACGAGGATAAGAGTCATTTTTGTGGTAGCACCGCGAAGCAACTGAGGCTGTGTACAGACGCGGGCAGCAGAGAGGAATATCCGCACAAGCGGTAGACCTTCAAGCAGCACGTACACTGCACCGGCCGGTATAGAGCCCGCCTGACAGCGAGCTGTAGTACCTGCTAAATTCGCAGGTACAGGTCGCAGCGAAGAGATGCGTACCCCTTATTTCCTGCCGCACGAACACGAAGCATTCCGTCCATTTCCTCACGAGGGTCGAAGCCGACGCGCCGCAGTTTGTATACATTGCAATATAGTTGGCGTGCTTATGCCTTACCAATGCCTTCCAATTATATAGTCTTTCTCCTGAGGTAGCGAGGCTGTGGCAGCTTTGTATACTTCCTTTTTGACTTGAAAATGTCCCAACGTTGCACTGCTCGTACTTGAAAGCGTTTCCACCGACCACCAGCAGATTGTTTTGAAACGACAAAGTATGAAGACGTCGGTTCTGCATCTGAAACAATCCGCTCTTCGCCTTCAGGATTTGCTTTGTGCTTGAGGCATTTAATATAGCTGAGGCGTCGATACGATGCATTCTCGTTTCCCGTACATCTTTATTCCTCATGGGAGGAGACCGAGAGACACGGAACAAGAAGGACGGACGACAAAATCTCAGAGTCTGAGACAGAGACAGAGTCTGAGAATTTGTCGTCCGCCCTTCTTGTTCCGTGTCTCTCGGTCCCCTAACATGAGTCTATATACCAGCTTGCCTGCACCCTCTTCCCTTCTTTCTATCTTTATTCCTATTCGTCGGCATTCCCAGGGTTGATCGGGAGGTAGAATGCAAGATGGAATTCACGGTCGCTTTGCTCTAAGTGTCTTGACGCCAACTTCAGAGTGTCATGCTGTTGTAAGCCCGGCGTTTTGGAATTTTTATATTTTTATGTCTGTATTTTGAAGTCTCCTGTTTTTCTAAGTCTGTCTTCTTCGCACAAGGGAGCAGACACCATCAATTGTGATTCAAAGCATTTGCTTTGTATGTGGTGGTGATAATGTTAACCCATTCACGTCTCACCGAGGTTGTATGATTTTTCTCCGCAAGGAAGGAGGATTGGACGGGAAATACGGTGTCCTCGAAGTGTGCAAAACATAGAAGAACAGGATCACGAAGGAGCGAGTCCTTGGCAAGGACGCGAGTGCTTCAAGTGTTTGTCGTCACAATTTGTCGTTCGCGGACATTGCGTATGTGTGCTCATTGAGTTGCGTTGCTGCAGTGTGTGTTGACGATGAATGGATACGCTTCCAAAATAATGTAAGTGATGAATAAAATTGTTTCCTGCTGGTATTTACTGTTTCGTGCCGCTTCTTGCGACTGCTATTTAAACGCGGACGAGAAGGGACCATCCCGACCAGTAGGCTTACCGCTGACACGCGTGGCGTTACATTTGTTTCGGAGTGTAGTACACGTCTTCGGAGGACATACGTTTGGATAGCCAGCAGGAACATGCAGACAAATCCTCTGATGCGGACATCCGGGACTCGAAGCCGCCTGTTCGCAGTCCTCATAATGGCCAACAACGAATGGAGATTGAATTTTGATAGGAGAATAAACTCAACTTCTATACTTGCTATGTTTCAGCAAAGGCGAGGTGAGTGAATAAAGGACACGCGCCGAAGGAACGGCATTCATAATTGCGTTTCTGGTCATCTCTGGCATCATGGAAACATCATTTAATATCTCGATTCCAATCCTTTCCAGATAGCGATCTCCAGACACATCTCAAGACCTCTTCTTCTGAAACTTTTTCCCAACTACACGCGACGTCCAGTAAACTTCCCCTAAACATCGCCAACTCTTCCATTACCTCGATCAGACACGTTTATACCAGAGTATTGCCCAAATCCCTAGCTCCAGCATTCCAGGCCACTTGAAAACTCCGCGCAAGACGGCCTAGAACGTGAAGACAGTTGGGTCGTGTTTGTCTGCTCGCAAAGACGCAGATCGAAGACCCTTCTGGAAATGACTCTGAAGACGTGACCCGAATTTCAAGGACTGGAAACACGCGTCAAGCACGTGCGTCCGTCCCCCTTCGGGGAAGATATTTTCCAGGAGAACGTCGCTCATTGTAGTGCCTTCCTAGTCTTTGTGGAAAGCGAGATTTTTATAGCGTTCCGTGTCGTCTGCTCCAGATGGAAAATTCCTTGCAGTGTGAAACGGGTTTGTACTCCTGTATTGCGCGAGAAGTCACGTCTAGGACATTTCCTCTGCATCCGTTGGTTTAGAGCTCTTAAGGTAGGCAATTCTTTCATCGCACGCGAGATTTTCTTTTAGGTAAACCCTATGGGTACTCCCAGGGCAGAACCATGAAATGTGGGCTTTGACAATGAAATACTAAAATATGGCTGACGCTGAGAAGCCCAGACGATAGGCAGTACTCGACCCCACACATATCAATCTGGTTACTTTCCACCAGAAGGAACAAATGAAGCGAAGAAACACTGGAGCTGGTGGTTCCATCATAATGGAGCCTGCTAAATCATTGTTGTGGAAAGGTGACTTCAAAAGAGCTGCCCAGTCGAAGAATTAGCCCAAACCACTCCGTGTTCCAAATGCAGAGAAACCTTTATACACTTCTGAATAGTACAAACATCAGAACAACACTGAATGTAGAAGGAAAGGAGTGCTCGTGAGCAGAGGAAACGTTCTCTTCCTCTTCCTCACATTTTCATTTTGAGAGGTAGCTTAGAGGTATAGCATGGTACATGGAGCTGATGGCTTTAAAGATGGGCACGATTAACAAAGGGAATGTAGTAGATGACGAAAAATACATAGCGAAAATTAGTTTCAGGACCACGCTTAAAAAAACAATACGTGTGCTTCCAGAAGTCGACCGGTTTAACCAGTATACGACAATGGGCTCCATCTCTACAGCATGAAAACAGTTGATATGGATTTTATTTGATCGTGGCTCGGAATCCTGCAGCAATCAGTAACAGGGCGTTTTCCTGACTACCTTGAGCACCCAGGCCCAACGGCAAGGCAACAAGTCCACAGTGAGCTCTGGGAAATGAACCACCGTGCGATCCGACATCGCCTCCCATTCCAAGGTGCCTTCAACGCCCAACATGGACACACTGGATCCGTGTTCGACCTGCACGCCACCCAGCGTGAGAACACAACCCGTAGGCCATCGAAGCACGAACGCATACACGACCTTCCCATCTTTACTAGACGTGTACCACACGTACGACGTCAGTGGGTCGTTCTGTACCTTCCACGGCCTGCTCGAATAAACAGCCTCGCCGTTAACTTTCAACCAGTCTCCGAGCTGTAGAAGCCGTTCTTCGAACAAGGGCGGAATAGTGCCATCTTTGGACGGGCCCACGTTGATGAGCAAGTTACCGCGAGTGCTAATAGTTTCTGCGAGGAGACGTAAGATCTCTTCAATTGAGAGATAGTCTTGCAACGATGCATTCCTTCTATAACCGTAGGAGTAACGGTCCATCGGAGCACCATTTTCCCATTTATGAGCGACCAATGTAGCGTGGTCGAACCTGCTGTCGCTTGTCCAGAAATCGCCATGCTTCCTCCTCGTACCTTTGGCCCACCTGTCGTTAACGACGACTGTGTCCCTTACCAGGCTGTCGTTGTAAAGCCACGAGACTATGTCGCTGTACTTATCGCCATCCTCCCAGTCGTTGATGGCCCATATCACTTCGGGTTTATAGGTGTCTACTAATTCCGTCAGTTCCGGCCTGATCTTATTGGTGACGAAGACCTTTGACCCAGTCTTCTTGTCAGACAAGTACAACGGATGAAACCATTCCATTAACGAGTAAGAGACACCGAATCGCAAAAGCGGCGACGTCTTTCGAATGGCCGTGGCCAGTTCCCCGACAATGTCTCGATGGGGACCGACTTCTACGGCGTTCCAATTGGCCGAAAACTTTGAAGGCCACAAAGCGTATCCGTCGTGGTGCTTTGCGGTGAGGACTACGTACCTCGCTCCTGCAGCTGTGAACAGCTTCACCCAGTGCTGAGGGTCGAAGAACTCGGCGGTGAACATCGGAGCGAACTCCTGGTACGTGAAGTCTGGCTTGAAGTTTCGCTTCATGAAGTGGGTGAAGTGAGCTTCGCCGGACTTAAGCGAGTGCCAGAACCATTCGTTCTCGAAGGCAGGGACAGAGTAGACACCCCAGTGGATGAAGATGCCAATCTTGGCGTCGTCGTACCATCCGGGTAATGGTCGGCTGTCGAGGGATGTCCAATCTGCCTTGTACTTGTGGTGGTACATGTGGGACGCCATAAAGAAGGCTGTGGTGGAGGTTCAGAAAGTGTTCCAAGGCAATCAACTTCTTCCTCTTCTTACCGCTGAGCAGTGTTGTACCACCGAAATACGGTATCGCGATACCGATACTCGTTACTTGAGTAAAAAGTATCGAAATACCGATATCGATACTTCTTTTTTTAAAGTAACGGAGTACCGCTACCGTTACAAAAAAGAAAAAAAGTAACGCGATACTTTTGTTTGAAACACGAAGTTGATGCAACATAGAAATATCGCTTACGTGTACAGTTTTGCAGTGAAAGGACAGCATATTTATTATGCAGTTTGGGCACTTCGCTTGACTTTTATCAATAGCTGGTTCTCGAAGTCGTCTACTGCCATCCTAGCTGACCGTGGTCTCTCCGGCAGCTGACAGAGACCAGTGTGACAATTACGTTAGTGTCAGGCCCACACATACTGTCAAGTCCAATGACCAAGGAGTCCTATCCAACGTTAACAACACCACAGTATATGTGAGCGTGACTCAGTGCGACACCACAGCTTAGCAGTGGAATCCAGAGCGCACTGTCAAGGACTTGACCTGTGTTCGTTGACCTCAACTCTTTTGTTGAACACAGCGTGGTTATTTCCTCCAGTTTCTAAGAAAAACAGTGAACATGTGTACCGTATATAATTCCATAATTCCGGTTACGGAGCACGTAGGCGTGTCCATCAGGCTTCTCCTCGAGGGCTAGGCGGACCATTGACAGTGAATAAGAATGAAAAATATGGTCGGTGAAGAAAGGGCGGGGCACTAAAAAGTATCGGTATCGGTGACGATACAGTGATCGCGTTACCATAAATTTGTAACGGAAATACTCTTCCGATACAGATTTTAAAAAGCGTCGCGATACGCACTCCGATACCGAAAAAGTATCGATTACTGTAACGGTGTTACTTCTAACAGCGATACGTACAACAGTGCCGCCGAGGTATAAGCCTGTGCCTGTCCTACTTCAGTTCCATTTGACGATGCATGGTCATAGTGCTGTACACCCATACTTATAATAATTTGGACCTATTAGGAGGAAGATAACAAAAAGGTCGGCAAGGCAGGCCAAGCAGTTGCACCGACCATCATTTTACCCTCAAACAAGCACAAACATAGGAAGAGAAAGAAATTTCACCTGCCCGGAGTAGTCAGCATCCACGTAGATGGAGCTAGTTTCTCGACCTGTTAATTGTCTCACATCGACTAAGTGACCCCAACGTCTTCTAAGATTCCTACCCAAACTTCTCGAACCTTGCCTTCGTCTTTTTAGACCGACGCCCTATACTAGTAGACGGGGCTCAGTCGACTTGATTAACAAAAATCGAGAAAGCTAAAGAAAAGATGGCATCCAATCAGTCTAACATCTTTCGGACCCCAAACAATCTCTTCTGAGACAGCACCGAATCTGTCCTGCTTTTTCGAGGAAAATCTGTCGATACCACCGCGTTCAAACTACGTCTCTCTGTATTTTTGCTAAGTTTACATCCTTTCTACAACTCTCTCGACGGACCTCCACGCACTTTTGTCGGAGGTCTGCGCAGTAGATTTAGGGGATGGGGAGCAAATGAGCTGACTATACGTCGCAATGAAGGGTAGAGGGGGGTGGACATTTTGTCGATTTTTTTATTCGTTCACGTCGTGTGTCTACACTTCGGAATTTCTTTCAAAGCCATCCCCGGGAGAGAATTTGTCAGCCTCTAATTTGGTTCGGGGCCTTTCTAGATATCTTCGAACGCAATAAAAGCTAAGTGACTTTAAAAAGAAAAAGAGGTAGCCCTTCTATAGAAATAAACAGGGAAGAAAAAGTTCTTTTCAAGTTTCCCGTGCAATGTCTCCAGGGACAGCGGGTGCGAATTGGGAGCGAGGGCTCACGTCTCTTTAATGCACCACGTCGTCACGCTTCAAGATGGCGAAAAATATGAAATCGTAAGAATAATAAGAAATAAAGGTGCTCCAACTCATCATCGTCTTCTCCCAGTTCCCTGAGCGATGAAGTAGAAAATGAAAACAATATAAAGAAAAAAGAACCACAGAATGAAGGAAGACCGGAATTTTTGTCAGAATTTCGGGCCAAGTTAGATTGCTCTCGGTCTCGAGGAGACTTCGGAAGAAGAAGAAGAAAAAAAAACTTGGTTTTGAGAGGGACACGTCTCCGAGTTTAGGAAGTTGAAGAATAAAAATGGGGAGGAAAAAAGGTAGATGGTTTGCCAACTCGTTTAAGTTGGACGAAGCTTGATTCGAGTCGCTGCCAGTCAGTTGGTGTAGTTTTGAAATGGTAGCTATGGAAGCTAATTCATCGATGAATAATCGCAGCAAAAAAGTTAAGAAGCAAGCGAGCTGGTGTAATGAAGTCAGCTCATATCTGCCATGCGCGCCCTTGTGCAATTTCTCGTCTCGACGGACCACTTTGACACTTTGTGACGCTCTTTGTTTTTTGTGCATTGAGATTTCGCACGTGGACTCTCCTACACTGTTGCTTTTGGTGCAAAGTTTTGTGGTGATGTTTTCATCTATTCCGTTTCAAAGTGTATATATTTGTGTAGTTTCCCTTTCTTTTCGAAATAATGCGTCCTGGAGTAGCCAGTCCCGAGTGGCTCGGGACTAACATCTCCATTTTTTTTTTCTTTTACAAATCAATCAATCAACGTGTAGGTAACATTTCCTTGCATTGGAGTTTCTCTAACTCCAACTCCATTTTTCTTGAGTATGAGAAGAAGAACATGAAGTGACGCACTCAAGGAGTTTGTCCCTTCGTGTCCCTTGTCTTCGCGTCTTCTCCTCATACCCAAGGGATTGTTATATGTACAAGTTCGAATAATGAGAAGCACACAATTTTTTGTCCGAAATTAATGTAGTTTACGAAACAGTTTACGGAACGTACCTTGCGTGTCATTCACCGGCCCTGGTATAGGTCAGTTGCTATCCTTACCCCGGCCGAGGACGGCAATCATGCAATTGGTGACACGTAATTCGTAAAATACGGGGCGCCGTTTGCAAATAAGGACCCACACAATGCGGTTTCTGAAAGAGGCGCCCCCGCAGCGGAATCCTCACGCGGCCTTGGCTGTCGTTAAAGGTGTAGACACACACAATAGGACGAAAACACACTCACGAAAGATCTCTGCGTGGTATTTTTAGTTGACCATTTTTTCACCCCCGATAACTTCCCGATTCAGCTCCGGCTGAGTCGGAGGAGCCAATCGTGTATGACAAGTATCGGACGCCTACTCTATCGGGCTCGTTTGTTCTTCCGAAAGACTGAAAAAGATCGCGGCTGAGACGTCCACAGTGTGCCAGGACCGTGGCATAGCAAAAAAGTTACCTGTGCTCGCAAATGTTTTCGATAGCAGGATAACACGGTATAATATACTTGCCATAGGCAAATGCAAAGCCGCTGGGTATCTGCTCTACCCTCCAGCATCGGTATATGTAACCAAAGACACCTGTAAATGAATCTTTTGCTTCGTGAAAAAAAAGAAAAAAAGGTAATATTTAGCATTCAAAATCAGAACAGAATCAAAAGTGCTCGAAGAGGAGCAGCTTTGAATGTATTCTGTGCTGTACAATAAAATCATGAGTCACAGGAGTTCACGTTTCTCCCGCTAGGTGACCTTACCTCTGATGTTCCTATCGGTCGGGAACTTGCCGGAGAATATTCCGTAGCTGCAAACTAAACTTCCCCGATATGACTCTCGAGTCAAGAGTCGTTTTACATTCCGGTTGATGACATTGAACAAGACTGGGCCTGCCCACCGCTGGTTGTGGATTCGATAAAATCACGTATGCTTCACTCCGAAACCTCGACGGAATATATCATTCCCAAGCTCTCCTTCATGTGTATATTACCTCTTTGCAACAGGGCTGCGTACCGCTTACCTGGAAAGAGGCAACGTTGTTCTCATCCTTAAACAAGGAAAACTTCCAAATGCCCTATAGTCCCTTCGCCCCGTAAGTTTGAGAAGCTCGATGCGAAAACTGATGGCAAGAATGGTTTTGCACCGTCTCGACTGGTAGCTCGAAAGACAGTGCGCTTCCTCGAAAAATGACTAGGTTCCGTGGCCACAGAAGTTCTATGGATCCAGTTCTAGGTCTTACATCTAGAGTCCAGCATGCTCACGCTCATCGACGGATTTCTGTACATCCAGCGCGCCTACGACACCGTTTCTCATATATGTTACCTTACGCGCGTTTTGTCGACTCTATACTGGCTCGAAGACTTCCTTGTGGACCGAACCGTTGCTGTCCGTATATCGCAAGGCCAACCCCAAGAAATTCCGTAAGGAAGCATCCCAAGTCCGACACTATTACATGTGGTGGTGGTGTGCTTAAAATCGATAACCCCTCAAAAATTGGCATTCTCTGTGTATTCGGATGACGTTGCTCTTTGGACAATAGGAAAATCACGACCTGACATTCAGCGCCGCTTCAAGATGGCTTTAAATAACGTCCACAAGTACCTCACGCAAATCGGGGTGGACCTTTCGCCCGAAAAGAGCGGGTCCCGTTCACATGCAAGGCCATGACAAATTTCCGTTTGTGGGTCTGTGCCAAGAAGCTCGAGCCTGTTTTCCATCGCTTCCATGTCCGCTGGACTCAAAGCTAAGGCGCAACAATGGATTTCCGCTATTCAACATCTTTCTGCACCCTTGATGGGGTTGTGATCAGCGCTCTCCTCTTGCAGTTCACAAAGCCCTGGTACAGGCGACGGTGCCTTACACCTTTCCAGTCCTCCAGAGGATTGCCACGTCCTCACTGAATACCCTGTTTGCTCGTATATAGTCTTCCTCGTTGCTTTGCAGTTCCAAGAGTGGCTGAAACACGGCAGGTTCAATCCCGCGGTAGAACAGCTCAGCACTTACACCACGTGCACACAATCGTCGCCACCCGCTCTTCAGAACACTTGCACATCGCCCCGAAAGTGACTTTTTTCGAGTGGCGCAGATGACATGGCCAGAGCCTCTCTGGCTTCGTAGCAAAGAAAGTAACGTCGTATAGGAAGCCCCGTAGTATCTAGCAGTCACGCCCATTTTCATGAGTGTTCCGGGTCTTCGGGAACGAAGAGACCAAGTTCCCACCCACGTCCTGATAGAAGAGGAATTCTTCCAGAAATGGTAAGTCTGCTTCGGTCCTTGTAATACCAACCAAAGGTGTTTATGCAGGGGGGATGATGCCCTTCGCTCCAAAAGTGGTGCTGTTGCTGAAAGGGCTCCCGACTGACGCCCTGGGCCGACTTCGAAGGTTACTGTGCCGACATATGTCTGAAAGCGTCTGAGGAAAAACCCCAGACAGCACAGCCGAGACCGGGATTCGAACCCGGGTACCTCCCAGTCTCGACGCGACATATGGCCAGCCCGCTAGCCACAGAGCGACGGGAGTTGGTCTTCGCTCCAAAGCTCATCAACAGCTGCCGAACTTTGTCATTTTCTGGTACAAAGTCGGGTTAGACAGGGGAGTACATGGTTCATCAACTGGAAACTGCACTATAAGCCACTGAGAGGCACGTCCGGACCCTCTATGTGTAAAAAGCTTACCTGCGTGTGTATAGGAGGCAGTCCACAGGGTAGTTCGCAGGATGGTTCTGAATCGTTGTAGCCTCGTGTCGATGAATCAGCAGTCTTACAGCGCCACTACCCTTTCGTGTAGCAGATGAGCGGTGACCGTCGTTCCATTCACCGTCGTGTCCCACGTGTTGTTAAGGATGGGACGAGAAGAGCCGCCCCGAGCGCCCTCCGGCCCTTGTGGATTCCTGGCACTGACATGGCAAAAAAAGTTCTCATTGCAAAGCTTGAAATATAGACTACATATTTTTATTTTTATTTCATTTCTTCGTTTTTTAGCATTCACGCAGCAAAACAAATTGTAAAACAAATTGTTACGTGAGCGTAGCTATAAGGAGTATACGTATGTAAACTCTGGGCCGTCTTTTTTGTTCGTTTATTGGTGCTGCGCAATTTTTTTTCCGGGGGGCACTGCTTCTAGGGGGGGTGCTTCACGTCTATGTTTCTCAACGCCCAAGTTTACATTGGAACGACTTTGCCCTCCGAGGTGACAAAATTCATCCGCAGAATGAATGTTAGTTATCGCCACATAGAACAAAACATTGAAAACATTTTCTTTTCTTGTTGTTAGGTCGCGCGAACTAAAACGATAGCTGGTCAAGTATAGCAACCAAGGTAGAACCTCCCCGTGTCTACGTAGACAAAAGAAAGCTCTCACCACCGGCAACGACGACCGGGACATGCACTTAAAACATGACACTCTAAGCGAATTACGTATTCGCCACCTCACCCTGCAGAGAGCGCGTCCAGCCCATTGGCCGTCCGCAATTTTTGCGCTCTCGCCAAGCGGAACAGGGCAGAAATGTTATTACCGCGAGTGGCGACCAGCGACGGATAGAGCCGCTTAATATGCAGATATATGTGTGCTCCTATACCTGTTCGGCTCTGAACCCGTATTCCGGCCACGTTAAGCCTAGATGAGTCCGCAGTTCGAGATTAGGGACAGCTAGGTGTGTCACACAGCGAGGTTAATGTTCCTTTGGGGAACCTGTGCTTCAGGCATAGTTTGGGTGAAAGATTTTAGTGTTTCTAGGCGCGGTCGGTGGTGATATTGCGCGGTCCAAGGGTGCCGGTATTTTGCGTCGGCCCGGTTTGAGATCGATCGAGACAAATGTTGCAAGCACGGTGATGGGTCGCCCAACTTGTCATCATAATCTGCGTTCTCTGATAAGAAGGATATCGTTGAAGCTTGGACGAGCTAAAGGAGGACACTCGTATAGATTATGTTACGTATGAAAGACGCCATTCATTTCGTTCATTCACGACATTTGTTTTTTTCACAACAGATATACAGGGTTACCAAAACTGGCATTAAGAAATAATTATTTTTAAAACTAAAAATTCCGCGTTAGCATAATGCGAGGCAAGCGGGGCAATGAACGGACGGACAGCAGGAAAGGATGCGTCCGGTACCGACTTCACGGGGCTGGCAGGCAACCTAGAGAAAACAGCACGAGCCAGTGTAAGGATTCGAACCTACTACCTCCTAGTCATCAGGATGACGTTGGAGCGGATTCTGGGCAGCTGTTCCCATTTGTAATGCAACGCAAATGCATGAAAAGTCTCTTAGGGAGATGAAAATATGTTGAGGGACTTCGTTTCCGGTCGTGCGTATACACTGTAAACTGAAAAACACCCTTATGGGTGTAAATGGCTTGTCCTATAACTGACACCTCTTTTTACACCATATGGTCTCAGACCACCCTTTTCAGAGAGTGTATTCTGTGTAAGACACCCTTTGAAAGGGTGCTTTTCCTTGAAAATGCCTTCTTTTGCACCCTTTAAACACCCTTTTAGGAGGGTGTTTAACAACTTTACACCCTCCTAGAAGGGTGTTTAAAGGGTGCAAAAGAAAGCATTTTCAAGGAAAAGCACCCTTTCAAAGGGTGTCTTACACAGAATACACCCTCTGAAAAGGGTGGTCTGAGACCATATGGTGTAAAAAGAGGTGTCAGTTATAGGACAAGCCATTTACACCCATAAGGGTGTTTTTCAGTTTACAGTGAAAACCAGCGAACATTACCAAAGGCTCGTGCTTCGTGTACTACGTATATTGCATATCTGGTTGCGCAGCTTCTTGGCATGGTGAAATTTGTTACGAAACTTAATGTTCTGGTGTTTGCGATTTTGCGCTGGATGCGTTTCTGTTGTTTTATATGCGCTAAATTATGCAGTTTCTCATTTTGTGCCGAGACTACTCCGCAGCGACACATTGTGACGTCACTGCCGTTGAATAAAGAGCCTCGTCATGTCGCCGACTCATTTCTCCGAAACCTGAATAAAGAATGATTGTAATTAGTAAATTATAAATTGATTCCCCGACAGCTTAAGAAAAGGCGGCGTGTCAATGCGCAGCGACGAGTTGTCTTTGCGTTCTTTCTAGTTTACTTACAACACGCAAGAAATTTACAACCTCAAACATTTTTGTTTTCACACAGTTTTCGAGCACCCCAGCCACCGACGCAAGTTCCTACGGTATTTTTTATTTTTATTTTTTTGTTAGCGAGAGCGAAAACTGTTGGGAGCACCTATACAGTTACACACACAAAAATCGAGACAAAGGAGGAAAAAGAATCTGGCAAACCAATGTTCTTTTTTTAGCTGCTTCCAGAAGAAAATCTCCGTTTGAAGAGCAAACGAGGGTCTCTTAATGAAGACAAACCGTCCACAATAAAGAACACACACTCCTTTTTAACTCCCTAAAAAATGGCGCCATTTAAAGAGATCTCCTAAAGATATACAAAAAGTAAGCGCCAAGTGTGGGTGGCTTGTTCAGAAACAACCCCCATTCCAGCTTAAACTACTGCCACGGAATAAAAGGGATGGTTGATCCCTTCTAAGACAGAGAGAGCAGAAGAAGAAGAAGAAGAAAAAAAAAAACTACGAGCGTCAGCGGTTTGTAAACAGATCTTTCAAGGAAGCCTGCCATTAAAAATGGCACAAACATCACGGGTGATCATCATTTAACATCATGGAAGGAGTGTTTTTATTTTTTTGCGTGTATGTGTGTGTGTAGCTGTGTGTGCGTCTGAATCCGAGCGTAGCTGCTGGAATGTTCCTGCTGGCTTCTGTTATTTAACGGAAGAAGAGATTGGAACGAGATTTATAGCGCAGCTTTTTCACTGAGAGAAAAAAAAAAAGAAAGAGAGAAAAGAGTGTTTGAATCTTATTTGTGGTGATATCCTCCAGTAGATGAACTTGTGTTTGAGTTTTCAGCTTACAAGAGTTTTATATAAGCTTTTAGGCTTCGGCTGGTGGCATATATAGCCACGGACGGACGATGACATCATCATCAAACACGATTAATAGGTACTTAAAGCAGGAATGTTCCCGATGACTAATTTTTCGTGAATTTCGCGATCGTCATTTATCCGCGAACGTAAAGGGCCACTACAATGCCCAACAAGTTCATTTTAAATTACGTTAAAGGCCGCATTCATTTCGTAGTGCGCGCCTTATTACTCAAAATTTCCATTGAAAATGGCGCCGAACTCTCTCCCCGCGCGACCATAGTTTCACTACAGCCTCTACACGATATGCGTGTCTCACTGCGGAGAGGTTTAGCTATAAAGGGATAGCGCGACCGGTAAAACTAAACAATGTCGTTCTCTGGCTCCTGCTGGGGAGATTTACGAATAATTCGCTGCATCGGAACATTAACATTAATTAATGTAACCAATGGGAGTTAAGCGAATCGTTTTTAAAACGCAGCATTGCGCATGAAGCGGCGTACGTGTAGAGACCACGGGAGGGTTCTGTTCCAAACGCACAAATACACGACATGATCGCGAGCACACGTTATGTTGCCTGATTGGCTGCCGCTTTTCCTGCGTCTTGAGAGATCCGATTGGACGCCGCTAACGCCGGTACTGTCGTGGATGTTTCGTGACAAACCGTATCGCTACTAACTATAGCGCGAAAATAATTTCGGTTGCATACACTCTTAAAAAAAGAGTGTACTTTAACTCCTTTTTTTTGCCACATATATAACACCCTTTTGGAGAGTACAATTACGCTCAAAAGGGTGTCTCCTCATTCCCTCAAGGGAGCAGCGTAACACCATCTCCCTACCGGGGAGTAATATTACTCTCCAGTAGGGAGAAGGGTGTTATGCTACTCCCTTGAGGGAGTGAGGAGACACCCTTTTGAGCGTAATTGTACTCTCCAAAAGGGTGTTATATATGTGGCAAGGAAAGGAGTTAAAGTACACCCATTTTTTTAAGAGTGTAGTGATTGTGTAAACTCGAGCTCTCATCTGATAACAAGTTGTCTTTGCATTTTAGTACCCCTTTAATGACGCGCGAAATATTATTACCGATAACAACGAAGTATAAAGAAAAGTATAAAGTTTCTCGAACTCGAACTGATCCACTAAGCGCAGTTTATTGTAGCACTATTTTGGTACCCATCTGCTCTATGTACTGGACACGGTACCGGACTACTTGACATTGATTCCACACGCTTACGAGATTGTATGCTTAGAGAGATGTGGTGTAAAGGTAGCACACTTGACCGGTAATCAGGAAGGTTCCCCTGGCGCTCATTGGCTTTTTCGTGGATTAGCTTGACCGTCGACGCCAATTTCAATTCTGTCAAGACTCGTATTATTCTGACCCAGATGGGCTCCATGATGGGGTCGCATAGAACATACTACGATATTAAACTCCCGTCCGGCAAATTCGCGAATTATTCAGACAGCGACATTAACCACTTTTACAGCGTTCCCCAATTCGGGGTAAATCTTTTGTAAATATGTACGTACGTGCGAGACTGGACCGTTCGAATCGCAATAAAAGTATAGTTCGGTCATAGGTCGTCACTTTAGAACTCCGTTCAACATCTGCAGTCTGCTCTTCGTTAGAAATAAATAAATGGAATCCAGGCGCCCCACAGCTCATCTCATCATACCGTTATTCGTGCATTCTTGGCACGCTGGAACTGTTAATTGAGAAGGTAGATAAGGTAAGAAACTGGGCTGTTTGGTAAATCATTAAAAGCGGTAAACTCCCTTACGGGGGACATACAAGAGACAAGACACAACACTAGTGTGTCTTGTCTCGTTCTCTCGTCTCTTGTATGTCCCCCCACACTGGGGTTTTACCTTACACTCTAAATCTTTTCACACCTTTAAAGGTGTAACAACGTGCATGGCGCACGCCTTTTTAGGTGTAATTTTGGTATCATAATGGAGCACGGTTTCGCACAAATTTTCTTTACTCGAGTGTTGTCTGTCCTCCAAAAATTCAGTCTTGCAACATCTCAACATTGTTCAACAGTATTGTAGACATTTGCTCGTGCTCGATTATCGATAGCGATGCATATATGCATTAGCTCGTACCTACGATATCCAAGACATAATGAAAGCAAGATTTGCACTGACACTTGATCTTTAGTAATGCTTTCCAAATTTTGTAAAATATCATCCTGGAGATGCAATGTTACGCAACCAGGTTGAATGTTCATAGCGCACACCTTTAAAGGTGTGAAAAAGTTTACAGTGTATATTGAGAAGGGAAATTACGCTTAATGGGATCGCGTAATAAATCTCCCACAACACTACTTGGTGTTTCCTTTTTTTTTTTTTTATTCACAGTAGTACTTCGGCAAAATGGACGACAACTTCAGAGCGTCACGGAGATTCTCGTAATATATTGGTTTGAAAAATTCGATGTCGGCATGTCAGTATATGCGAGACAAATTTCTCCAAACAGAAAATCCGAGTGAATACGATTTTACAAACAGAAACAAACACCATTTCTACTTCAATAAATCCTTCAACCGAAACCGTCAATTCGTGCGCAGAAGTGGCCACGATTAGGAAACACACGCGCAATAGATAGAAGAAAAAAAAAGAAGAAGAAGAAAAGCGCGGTTGATGTCAATCAAGCTCCCGCAAAGATATTAGATCTAAGTTGGAGGAGTATTAGAAAAACGTCACACACACTTTGCTGTCACTCTGATGAATTGCTCTTTGATGGCCCGTATCACGTGGTCTTCAGTCTCTCGTTTATTGGACGCTTCTTTTTTTATACTTGTTGTATATATAGCCCATCCATGTGAGAAACTTAGTTAGGAGCCATCCTTGGTGGGCAACAGCGAAAAACTGGCGCACCGCCACAAAAACGCATCCAGAGAACCGGGATCGAAAAAAAAAAAAAAAAAAGAAGGGAGAGCTATAATTCCTTACATCTAATTTGGAGTTGGGACGCATAAGCGTCATACGATAGTTGATAGAGACGAAAAAAGCTCGATCTTCTTGTAGATGTTTTTGTCTCGCTCTTTCTGCTTTCGAAAGCCTGTCGTTCCGGGAAGGGGCGAGAGGGGGATCTTTAGCGAGAGAATGATGGATGGAGATCGCAGTCGCCAACCTTGGAGTTGTGGCTTTCCTGGAGCACAACTTTTATTTTGGTGGTAAGATAAGATTTTTGCGTTCCACTTTCGGTATCGTGAAATTATGAAATTGTTTCTGGAAGGACGAGGGGAAATGCGTTGGAGTTTAGAAGAAAAATTGATAGATTTAGCAGTATTGGGCGTGGTTGTTTGAGGAGTTGCAGTGTGCGAGTGAGAGTATAATGATGTTAACTATACTGGCTGTACATCCAGCATTCAGAAGAATGTGATCCATCCTGTTGTACCGCGTTTTACACCGTGCTTTTTACCGTTTTTACCGTGTGTACACGGTTTTTACCGTGTCGTATTTTAGAGCCCAGAGGACATATCATCAGCACTATATTATATCGCATCAGTGTGGACACAATGTATATTCTAAAAGAAATCCTAACCATCGAAGATAGTTACTGGAAGTTTACCGACGGCCACAAAAACTAAAGTTATTTTTGTAACAGTCGGAAGCGACGTGCAAAAGAAGCGGAAGAGCAAGAGAGAATGCACCAACTGTGTCCCCTTCAGAAACAAGAAAGAAATGAAAGAACCGCCGTTGCTGAATAAGAAACTCATTTTCTCTTTTTGCGTCTTCTTTTCTCTAGAACACGAGAGAGCTCCCTCACTGCGTAGTTATTACTTTGATCTTACATTACTTCGATTTTCGCGTCCGCATCTAACTATGTGGCTGTCCGAGTATCACACAAACAGATCGGGACAGCGTAGACGACAAAGAAAAAAGCAGAAGACGTCGTTGGCAAAGTTGGACGAGCAGAAGAAAGTAGCCTTCTGGCCGAAGGAACAAAACTATCTCTCAAAGAAAGTAACGAAGCAAGACAAGAAAACGGATTCAATATTCCACGGTTGGACAAAAGCCAAGACAATCCATCATACAGGCAGGCAGAAAGAAAGAAAGAATGATATGGCAACGCGCGTCACCAAGGGGAAGAGAGGGAGAATCAAATCGCACGCGTCCATAACGCGCGTGCGAAGCGAAAGAGAGAAATGAGAAAAAGGAAGAAAATAGAAAGACAGAGAAGGGGGGGAAGGAAATGATGATACGCGCACGCGCAATGTTGGGCACGCCTTCCGGGAACGTCACCATTGGTGATTTCCGGAATCGTCGTCTCGTCCCTCGATTGGATCGGCTGAGAGAAGACCGGAAGTAGGAGGAGCTTAATGTCGGTGGGGTTCGTCTGCTTTTCATATGGGCCAGATATATAGCGGCAGTGACGGAATATAAAGAGAGGAGAATGAAGAAAAGAAAAGAAAACAAAGAGGACCGGCAAAGGAGGGAAGGATGTGTCCGGTGGCGGAGAAAAATGAAAGTTCCTTCGCTATCTCGGTGCGCGTTTTGTTTTAGTTTCGGTTTTGGACTTGCCTCGTGTTGCGGAGATTGAAGGGTGTGGTGCCGCAACAGTGGACTTACGTCCTTGTTAAGGATGGAGGAATCTATGGGTTAGAGTTTAAAATAAAGTCCAACTGCAAATCGCGCCAACTGGTATTTTAATATGTCAATGGTATATACAAGAGGTAGTGTAGATGTACACTATGTTACATTACAACACTAGTTTCCACCAACAAGCATATAACGTACAACACCACCCTTGACTGAGGAAACAAAATAAAAATGCGTCACTAATCAACGGAGGTCAATCACATGCAGCCACTTCACTTTTCGGAATTCTCCTATCACAAGACGTGCAGATTAAAAAATCACCCAGCGAAAGCAGCATTCGTCGAAATATGGGCCACGATCCTATACAGGCGGTTTGTTGGCGTCATATATCCGATGTGCGACCCACAACGCATATAATCCCAATAGGATTAAAATATCCCAGGGCAGTGCGCTATCACTCCACACAGAAAGATAGCGAATTGAACGGGAAGACAAGAAAAAAAAAAAAAAAAGAAAGAAAAAATCTTCCCTGAAAGACAGCTGCCGAGAAAAGCATATTCTAGTGTTTCTTCCTCAGGGCAGAGACAATTAATGGCACGATACAACCCGTTCCGAGCGGTACGGAACAGAAATTCTCTGCAAAAGCGAACCAAGAGAAAGCGGAAAGCGGTTTCACTACGTATGCTGGCATGTGTTTTCCGACGACTTACCAAGGGCCCATCATTACACTAAGGGGACAAGCTCTCACTCTCTTTCACATTCTCTCCTACGTTCATTCTCAGACATGCACACATAGACGTACATGCAACAGAATACGAGGCAGCGGCATCATGATCATGTTCTTAAGCACATTGAAGCTTGGGTCGTGTTCCTCTGTTGTGTATTTCAGCCTCAGAATATTTACATTCCATCATGTTCACCCGTAGCCAGCTCGTGCGTCTGTTCATTTTGAGGAGAGTCCTACTATAGAAAATGTAATTGATCCGCCTACACAAAGCACAGTCTTCCAACTATCGTTATGTGTCATTCAACTGAAATAATCATACATGTGCTTACAAGTATATCGTTGTGTACCACGTGCACTATGAGAGGTGCATATTTTACTTAATAAAGAGATTTGTGACAATTATGCTCTTAACGAGAATTCAATTTGCTAACGCACACAAAAAATTGTTTAAACGAAACGCTAACGTGAGTCTGCTAAATAAAAGATGGTTTAAACGTTGTGACACTATATATAGAGCTCACAGACAGTCTACATACAGAGTCGTCGCGATTTCCATAAGGGTGAAAGTCAAAGAAAGTCCAGTGGAAAAGTAACCCTGGGTCAACATCTGTCCCGGGAATTATCTATGCTGTCACAATGTTGCTTCATTCCACTGCTGGTATACGAGTGTGGAATCTGCGTTGTATTCTTGCATTACAATCCGCATGTTCAATTTTCCACTTACACCGTTAATTTCAAAACACCTTTTTTGGTGCGGGGTACAACGATATTCAAAGTGGATTTCACATCATTCCATCAACCATCTGTGTTGACTGGGGTTAATTTTCGTCATGCTTCACTAGTTAGCCTGTGAAAGTACCCCAACAACACCGCGGGTACCCTCTGGACGTCCCAACGGATTCGCACGTCCGATTGATATGCCTCAGATATCCATATAGGACGTAAGAAAAGCGACATTCGTTTAACGTGTCACTTGGACGTCTTTAAACAAGTTGTATTCCATGCGCAAAAAAAAATTGTCTATGAACCGTCGCTCACGATTATAGTTGTGTGGCGACGTAAACCTCGGACTGTGATTAATAATAGTGTAGTATACCACTGCTGCCTTGCCAATACCCGGCAGCTTCGTGGCACGAAACACCCCATTTCCTATATGGATAAAATCCTATAGGAATGCTCTCTATTACTACGCGTTTAATATCACCAACGTTTGTCATCCAAATTTATTCACACTTCGCTAAGCTTCAAAAACCTTTCTGCCACCCAACGAAGACGAAAAAATCGCCCGCGTTGTGTCAACACGCAGACGACACACGACGGACGCACGCACAACGAGCGCCCTCTATACAGAACCGGATATGACGAACGGGACGACCGGAAGTTGCCTTTTAAATGGGAGCGTCGTCCCGTTTTAAAATATTTTTTTCTTTGTCCGACAGCATAGTTTCGAATGGTGTGAAAACGATCTTCCCTTGTTTAACTTGCCGATGAAGTTGGAAAAACAAATAGGGCGCCCTCCTTTTTGAAATTAAACTGGCAATGTTTCCGATGTAGCGAACAAATATTTCATCTGGAACGAGAGTAGTGATGGCAAATAAGACGGATAATGACTTAACAGATATCTAAAGAGGGGGCTTGTGTCGCTATCATTAATGTGTTTTATGCCATTTATGTACTTAGCATTTATGTATACATTTGGAGCACCTCTCAGAACCCTTTCCTCTGTGTACCTACTTTAACAGGGCTATCATTTGTCATTTTTGTTAATTGTAATTAGTTCTTCCGGGATAATTATATTGTGTCTACCAAAAACTGCGGCACCTTCGATGGCAAGGGCCAGTAAATGCCAGTTAGCTACAAGTATATAAATATCAACTAATTCAGTGAGGTATTTCAGTATCAGTCGAAGGCCAAGGACAATAACGTATTCATAATGTCAATGACATCGTTCTATACGTATTGGATATACTGACTGATCGAAATACTTTAATTCTAGCAAGTTGTACAAGTTTTTTCTCTGTTTTTTTATATATAATTTACGAGTTATGGGGAAGAGTAGTTTGGATTAATGATTCGCCAAATGCGTTATACGAAGATTGTTTGTTTGTTTGTTTCTCCGTTTGTAAAAAAAAAAAAAAAAAAAAAGAGAGTACGTTGATACCACGTATCTTGATATCTTCGGTTAATCTTTGATATCTTTGGTCAATCCCTGGCTGTCTAGTGCGTGAATGCAATTTTGGAGTTGGCGTTGGAATTAGCAAAGAAAAATATGGAGATGGATTATGGAATTTTCAGTAAAGCGTTTCTATGTTGTTACTTGTATTCTGTGGAAATGATTTGTAGCAACGCAGTGAAGCTACTATAATATAAATTGAAGTTAACAGTTGAAGTTGACATAGAAGTTGAGAAGTTAACAAAAGCTAGTTTATTTAAAGGATAATTTAACACGAAAACTACAACATGCTATGAGACATTTAAAAAAACGGTCGACAGTGGCGCTGTCTTCGCCAGGACAAAACGGTGTCCTGACGAGGACAGCGCACTGTGGAAACGTCGACCGTTTTCTAAATGTTTCATTGCACGTTGTAGATTTCGTGTTAAATTCTCCACTAAACAAACTAGCTGATTTTGTTAACTACCCTGTAATCAGTTGTCCATTCTTTAACTTTTATTCAACTTCATAGTCTCATATCTCAACCTCTTTATCCTATATATATACTATATATACTATATACTATACTATATATACTTATATACTATTATATACTATATACTATATTTTCCTGCTTATTTCATTCTCGTGGTCAACCGCCCTCCCAAGCCTCTATACTATATATATATATATATATATATATATACGTTAGATGATGATGAGGTGGGCGGTTCACGCGGCACACTGCCCTATTGCTCGTTGGGAACGGATGAGGGGAGATTTATTTATTAGACAAACACAGCACATACGTCGCACAGTCCCGTCAGAAGTCAGCCCAAGACGCATATTCCCCCGGAGCATCAGTCGTGACGTTGCCCACCTCTGTGAGGCCGATAACGGGGAGCTCGGGGAGAACGGACAACAAAAGCACCACCATCAGCACCATATTAATTAAAAGACTGAAGAAAAAAACGAAGGAAAGGTCAGTCAAACGTTATGTGGGCTTGCTATTCCGCAAAAAATAAAAAGAAAAGAAAAGAACTATGAAATAAAGGAGAAGCTAACAAAAGGTGAAAGAAAGATGAGAGGATGATGATGTGAGGAGCACTTTTAGAGGTTCGTCTCAAGACCGGACTCCTACAATCTTCTTGTTGTTGTTGTTGTTGTCAGCATTCACAGCTTTAGGGGTGTAACAAAAAATTAAAAGAATAAAACTACAAATAACAACAATGTGCGGGGCACACACCTTATTGGGTGTAAGTGAACTCCTTCGAAAATCGTAGGGTGTAACAGAGTTGAAGGGTGTAACCTGAAATGTAGATGCAAATAAGAAGACATTTCTTGGGGCGGAGGAAGCTCAGACACACAGGGTTGGTCACAATGAGGTTGGTTATGAGTCCTGTCCCGTCTACATGCTGCGTTCTGTTGATCATATACTGAAATTTTAGGAATATATATATATATTTAACTCTGGTGTGGCTCTGCTAGTGAATCTGCTATCCACATTTGAATATGATGATAATTTTCATGTGTTCATCAAGAGGAGAAAGGTACATTTAAAAAAAAGTTTCGCCAGCGTTTTGCCGGATGTTATGTTAGTTATATTTGCAATGTTCGTTATGTTTGCAATTAGTGTCAATATTACTGTGCAACAGAGCCAAAATTAGAACTCGCGTTTTCACCACTTAAATACACCCCAGCTGTATCACACCCTTATACGACAACATGAAGCCAAACTGTGTGATACACCCCCGTTATACACTTAAAAACTTCCAAAGGAAAATCTTACGGTGTAAAATTGGTGTAATCCGATTTAATACGCCAGTTTTACACCCTTAAGGGTGTGGAAAGATTTAAGAGCACATATTCCAACTCATATTGCGATGCTTACGTTTAGAACGTAGAAAGCTCGATGAAGCACGAAACGAAAGCGAGAAAAACCATCTGTTCCGTCGTCGGTGTCGTAATTACACTATTTGTTGCAGAGAGAAACCAGCTGCCTGTAATTGCGCATCACTTTACATATCTACATTTGGAGAAACACGACAACCCTCATTTCCGACTGCTCTCCCAGTTGTACGATAATTGTGCCTGGAATTATTTATTTTAGGGAAGCATCAATTAACGTTCACCACTAATCGCTGGAGTTCATGTCGTTTGTGATTAAGACGCACGTGTAAATATGTGATTAATCCATATGAAAGGTGAGAAGAGAAATGAATCCAATTTGTGAAAAGATATTCAGTATCACGCAATCTTGTTTGGAGGCACACAAATCCTTTCAGAATGATTCACCTATTTTAAAAGGCATGACGCGTACAAGACGTGTATTAGCTGATGGGTGGGTCCCTGCATTGGTCAGGGTTGTATGAGTTGCGCTGACAAGTTGACGATGGAACGCCATTTAAGTTTGAAATGCTATAATTGTCCAGGAGTAAAGTTAAGTGTTCACAGAACGCAAAAGCATTCCTCCCTGACTTCTAACTTACCTTCGTACGCAGAAGTAGCTATCATCTGCGGCTTAGTGCGTGGAGAATATTTTGGGCAGAATTGTCTCCAAAAAGGAATTTAAATTCGCGAAAGACGTTAGACGCACTACATATCAAACCTCGCTATTAAAGTTACACCATATGGACTAGACCTTCAAGATCCGTTCCCGGATTTATGCCATTGCAACTCTGTCCCAAAATGTTCTTTCTCTAGGTGAAGCCGAAGTATCCTAAGATTAGTTTTGAGGAATGTGACGTCATATACAGGGTGCACAGTTCAGAATTCGTCTGGCAACATTACTCCTAGAAGACTACCAACGTTGAGCGAAGAGCGGAGACGATCATGCTACTGCTCTCGGAGAGACGCCGAAACTCCTCGTGACGTCACCTATATTCTTGGAGAGTCCACGAGACTGTGGGGTTTTGTGGCTTCTTTGGAAAATTACCGCATAAGGTTCACTGACGACAATTATGTATTTTTTCGTACTGGGTTTTTGAAATAAAATAAACATAATTCGTTCAATACCCTCGGACCATAACGATTAAGCCCTCGTTCGTTTAAGCCTTCGGACATTAACGGGGACATTGCCCCATGTTATCAGTGCTACATAAACGCGCGTCTTGTACCAACAGGGAGCCTTAGAGTATGAGGTACCCGAATGCTTCGAGGGCCCGAAAGAAAAAAAAAAAAAGTCACTGCATGCGTATAGTGCTAAACATTGTTTGGGTCTTGGCTAGCGCAATGACTACCCCTAATTTCTCGAGGTCTCACGTACCATATTGGAAAACTATTATCAGGAATCACAACATAAATAATTGCGGCGAGACGCTGCAGGAATAACTACACCGTCACAAAGTTCTCCCAGAAATGCCTGCAGCCAATATGCATTAAATTCACCCCAGCAAGGGCCATTTTGAGTTCGCACTCTTCGGCAGCAGCACTCCCCTCCACGGCGGGCGCACGTCAAGAGCTCTTCACTTCGATTGCAGATGACACATCTCGACCATCCCATCGTCAGCCACGTTAGGCTGAACTGTTGTCCTCACTCTTGTCGCATGCAGGCAGGTTCCTGCCCGCATTTCTGCGTATTGGTTTACACAGAGCCACGTGGCAGTTCGGAGATTGTCACCGTATCTGCCGTTGATCACGATGGGGATGTGAGAAAAAAAAGGACTGTTTGAGATTGATGAGAGCCGACGAGCAGGTGCTTTTGGTGTCGATTTCAACGAGCTTTGACGACGGTGTTGATGATGATATTGCTTCTTCAAAAGGGGTGAGATGCACACTCTACCTGACCGTGGCGCATATACGGGCTCCAAGGACTCGTATAGTAGGTGTTCGAATTAGTCGCGAAGTTTCTACCGTATATTACGTCCTCGTCCGAGTTCGAGCCCACGTGCTTGAAAACATCGAGGCTTCTTTATTTTCGCTAATACGTGTAGGACACCGACTCCCCAACCCCCGCACTAGGGTGCACGAGAGTTCCACAGGAATGAACCAAGAACTTTCGCGATGATGCTATACTGCATGCGACCGTTTAAATATAATATTACGACTTACATATAGCGAAGCAATATATACCTACGTAACTGTCAGTTACACACACACTCTTTCAGTCATCACCTATACTTTTCTAAGTACTTATCTGGGCCGTGTTACTTTTCATCTGTACACAAAACATAGGCTCGAAGACATATACTACTCTGAAATATGCCATAGTCCACTAAAGACAGGTGTATAGGAACATACCACATACGGTGTTCAGTTGAGTACAATGTTTTGAATTCTTGAATATAACTATAGGGCTCGGGTTTTTCGTTTGTCCCGGTTTATTATTTATTATTATTATTATTATTTTTTGCATACTCGGAAAGTGTCTTTCGGAGTGTATTATTTTCCGAGAAATTCGCAGTTTTTCGTCGTTTATTTTTCACCGAATTTCGGAGAAAACGCTACAGCTGCGAAACGACATACTCACTAAAAGAATGGAAGGCACGCGTTACAAAAACCCTAGCTGCTTCACTTTTTCTTTTTCCAATCAATCAATCAATCAGTCAATCAATCAATCAAAGCCCTAACTGTTGTGCGACGAAATTTGCAGACAACGACATCTATATTCCGATCACCTGGCACAGTGAACATCTCGAAATCTGAATATTGACTGACATGGTCACAATTCAGCTTTCGCTCGCGTCTCGTCTTACTGTCTGCGTATATGCTTCGTGCATCTCGATCATTGCGCCGCTCTCAGCGCCTGGCGGCGCCTGGCGGAACTTGTTCCGGGACTCGCTCTCAAGCCGTGCTCTTCGCCTGTGATTTCGTCGCTCTTCTTTCGTTATTCTGGCAAGACCTCGTCGAATTGCACATAACCGCAACAGGTAATGCCCTCGCGCATTAAATGCTTGTGTGTTTATGCTGCTCAAACTCGTATACAAGCCGGATTTTACACACTACGCTTTAGAGAAGATGTTTTCAGTTTAGCTGCTCCATTTTAGCGAGAAAGCTCGTTTAAACGAACTACATTTTACAGACTTAATAGTGCTTCAGAGAACGCCGTTCGAGTGACCCAAGGTATTGGTCTGGGTGGCATGGACGAACCAGCAGCCCGTTTAGTTAACCAATCCTATCTAATCAATTGGATTACGCAAAAAGAAAAAAAAAGGAAAAAGAAAGAAAGTGGCCACACTAGAAATACACGGCTTCAGCTAATTTCATTTGCATATCGCGATCCGCGTTGTTTTACATCTTGGCGCTTGTTAGGACAGCCTTGTAAGGTGTATACCATACCGGTATTGATAATATATGTGTGAATGGGGGCACATAATTGCGTTTCCTTTCCTTTCTTTCCCTTTCCGCAAATAAACTTGACTTTAAATTTAATGCACGGAATGTCAACGTTGACTACAGTCAGCATGGCAGTGACACACACAATCGTCTTCTACGATTTCCGCAAGAAATGCGCGCCTCTCCCGCTAGGGGCATTGCATGTCAGTTGCAATTATTTGCCGGCATGCGCTTTCTCCTCCGCATGCAGGCACCCTAGTTGCAATTGCAGATTGTTGTTACATTGCAATCTATGTGTCATCTCAGAGGAGGAGGAGGAAGCGTGATTCGCAGAAAAGGAAAAGACCTGGATGTTTTCTGTGTATACCTAGGAAATGAACGAAATGACCTCAAGATACCTCTATGTCGAGTATAGAGTCCACGATGAAAAGAAAATCAGCCAAGGCTTTCTTTGTTTGTTTTTAGAGCTCTCGGTCACTGGAATCCCTAAGGCAGGGCTCTTCGGATAAATCCAAATTGCTTTAAAATTAACCGGCGGATGTTTTTCGTATTTTTTCGGGTAAGTCCGCAAACCCAGAACGCTAAATATAACCTAACTGTGCCGTGAAATGCGTCCATTAGGACCTATCTTCAAGTGCGTGATCGTTTCAATAGACGTATAGAAGAGTCCGTACTGCTCCTCACCCAAGAACCACCCCTCGAAAATACGAAACCACCACGCGCTGGTTGGGTGATATCTGATCTCCCGGTAGGGGTGTACGATAACATTTTCCAAATGTCCAAATGCAGACGGGGTGTTAAAAAAGAAAACTGTTTCCCCCCTGGATGAAAAGACCGCAACGCAGCCTGCCATGAAATTGGACATATGTTGGCTATATGAGGGGAGAACCTACATGGACGTTCCGGAAACGGTTCCTCCCCGCATCTCAACGGGGGGTGGGAGGGCCCACCTTTGTGTCGACACAACCTTTCGGGGGGGTTTCAACCCCCCCACACATTTATAGTTAGGCGATGAAAATTGGTCACGACACCGCATTGTACTCTGTCCCGTGGCGTTTCTGTAACAAAAGCTGAACCGGCGGACTCCCAAACCACCGCGACGCGCCTAATATATTAGCTCGACGCATAATAGACGGGCCATTCTTACCGAACGCATACATCGGCCAGTGGACTTCCCGAAAGGCATATATATAAGGCACCTGACCGACCCTGATGATGTTTTGATGGTTTGCTCCTTAGTTCTGCAGCTGGAACGTTACGTGAACGCGGGACATCCTAGCGGAGAAAGAGAGGAGGCGAAAGACTTTTATGGACACCCGTCTGACTTATACGGTGTGGTTCTCGGAGGAATTGAGCGTGAAATTCCAACAAAAGAAACGCCCCTGACTAAAAAGGTCGCACTCCCTTCTTGTATTTGTGGGTTATGAATAAGGAATGAAGGTAGACAAGGTGAGGGTGTCCTTTTCCTCCGCATTATTTTTCTGTCGAGTTGGTACAATTCGCGTTTTGGATGATTGATGGCTTTCGCAGAAAAATGTCACGTACACCGCGGATAATATTGTCACATATATGATGTATATTCATGAGGATATAATCTCGGAAAACACGCAATGCATTCGCGACTCTTATCCACGAGGAACACAGGACGCGTTTTCCTGGAGGATTTACGTAATTTCCTACCACGGGGTCACCAGACGGACTTCCCATCTATGTCCGTACATCTTTACATCACTCATATCAACTCGCATGAAACGGGCATTAAGCGGCGAGATTGAGATCACGTACAGCTTGGGACAAAAGTTTACGGAACACGGCATTGGCGTATTTCTTCATGGGAGCGGCCCCCTGCTGCATATCAAGAAGACATCAAATAAGAAACGGGTGTTCGGCTATTTTGCGCCCACCTCCGTTTTCTGCTAGGGTGTCGCTCAAATGGAGAAATGTGACAACCCCGTGTTCCGTCAACTTTTGTCCCAAGCTCTACGTATTGCTTCTACAATATCTTTTAACGTGGACGTGTAACAGACAAACACAATATATATATATATATGTTGCTCAGTGCTGTGCCACGCAAGCGCCCTGAAGGCCTTCTTTTTTTTTTCTGTCTCTTTTCTTTCAAAAACGTGTATTCATGTCCATTGGAGACTCACTTTTATTCCAACTATACGTCAAATAATTCTGTCTGCTTCTTGCCTCTTTTTCTTCATTCATCTCTCCCTATATGAAATGTATAATTACAGCACGCGCCAACAGGCCCTGTCATTCTGGGGACCTTGTCAAGCTGCCTCTAGCATTGTATTCAACGACAACGAGTTTATTTTTATTATTATACACGATGATGGTTGGGGAGTTGCATCGCCAGGGGCGATAACTACACCATTGCTGCCCTCTAGTGTAGTGAAATGGAATAATAAGTCGCCGTACGGTGAAGACCCGACTCCTATACGGTGTCCAAAATGTTTGTGCTTTTAGAGCGTTGGTGGGCTGGATTTGGCTATGGACCAAATAATTTTGACATAGTGAGAGGGCGCCGATTTTGAGACCCTAAAAGCGTGGTTCTGAAAGGTTGGTAGTGCGAGCAATGGAGAATGATGTGATCTATATCTTCCAGGTCACCGCAGTGACGGCATCTAAGAGAGTCAACTTGTCGCAAGCGGTAACTCCACTGATCTGTAGGAGCCACATTGACTCGCATCCGATGAATGAAGGCAACGTCTTGACGAGTGCATTCGTTCCTCCGAGTGTGAGACACCGATGTTATCGGAGGAATTTCCAACAGTGGTGGATCCCGAGCCATCTGGATGACATTCCCGAGGTTTTCAATGGAGCCGACTTTCCAGATTAGGTGGAGGATTTGATTTATCCAGATTTAAGAAGAGATTTTATTTCACGTTGAAAATATTAATCGGAACTTGATTTGGATTAGATTAATGGATCACCGGTAAAATGAAGATCCGATATATGTAAATCCAATTTGCGTCGTCAAATCCACATCACTGGCGTGTTGCGACTCCATTTCGTTAAAGGGGCAAATAAACAGCTCGCGACCCTGAGAGAGAAGAAGGACCCCTTTTGCGTCGAGCCATGGATGACGCTTGGGTTAGGTCAGGTAGAACCTACCAAGAGTCGATAGAGTGGATCCTTTCGTTAGCCTCGTCGAAGTTGAACGTGCAAAGGAAAGATGGTTTCTTCGTCTGGACAATATTACGCAAGTGGATAACCGTGCCCTACTCACCCTATAAGGCGTCAGAAAGATTTCGTTGAGTTGACAGATTTTGTTAAGATTGTTTCATTTGCGAAGAACGCTTTCTCGAAGTTGGCAGCCAGCTGGGTAGTCACAAGACGTGAGGGTTCGTAACGAGCACGATAGCCGCAACGAGGAAGGAGGAGAGAATAGCCTTTGCGTACGTAAGGGATAGCGTTGATGCTTCTGCGTACGCAGAACGAGAGCTTCGCACAGTGCACAGAACCACCAACGCTATCCCTTGCGTACGCAAAGGCGATCGCGCATGATGTACTAAAACTCTCCATTGTGACCACAAAAAAGCATCGATAAGGTTACTGGTTTCGTTGGCCTAACTCGTTAAGTCGTCACACGGGCAGGCTTCGTGCTATACGGTGGCGCTTCGGTGGACATTTGTTTTAATGATCTCTGAAGAGTAACAGGGGTATATAAAGCGCCCCTAGTTACCTAATTTAACTTATTCTTACATATCCTGTGCTACTGTAATTGTATGCTCAGACACCCTCGCCACACATCACAAAACATCTCCTCACGTTTTCTCATTCATATACTTTTCATGATCAACCGTCCGTCGAGCAAACCGTTTTAACGTGCACAGATCATCATTGTTGCCAGACACGGCAGTATACTCGTTCGAAATCCAAGGGGGAATAAGATACGTTGAACGTCAACGCAAGACCAAGCATCTCACTCGCACAGCAGCAATATGCCCCGTATCACGAATCCAACACCTGCGCTGACAAACGTTATCGCTTCAACGCTAGTTCCATCGAAGGTGATCTTTTCCCCTTCGCGTCGTTCCTTAGCAGTGATGAGGGTTAGGTAACTTTTGCGTGCAGCCGCTGTTCTGTGGAGCGCCTCAACGTGGAATGATAATTGTTTAGTGTGGAAAAAAAAATCCTAAATAAGAAAATCGCAGGTGCGTTTGTTGTGGGAAACGCCTAGTTAGTGTTATGATTTACGATGTGCCGGTAACGCCACTGAGGTGCGCATTGTACTCACAAATTGATTGATTACTATGTGGAAGCCCATCACCATTCCCGAAGTAAAGATCCTATATAGTCCTGTACGAATTCGAAAGATCAGAGAAGCTACTGCGTGGCAGCGCAAGTATCTGAGTTGCAGAGGCTCATCTCTTCGATTTTCCTGCACATATCAGTGAGAAGGAGCAGGCACAAATCGTCGTATATCACGGCCAAATTGCTAACAACGGATGTAGAAAAATGTGTGATACAAGCGGTAAGCGAGAATATTATTTTCTCCTCGTCGCCGTTTTCCGAAAACTCGTGGGTTCGAAAGATAAGTTGCTCTAGGATGATAGATTGCAAATTCACATTGAAATGAGACCACAATCCAACACGCGCGTCTCCTGCCAGTTGGCAAATTATACTACATCGAGAAAGAATTAAGGTCAACAGCTGAAAGTGGGCTAACCCTTTGGGCGAAATCACGAGACACTTCCAAGACTATAGAAGCTCCACACGACACTAAATTGGCGTGCATAATGACGAGGCAAACTCATGAAAGGCTTAGACAAGCGTGGCTGATACCCGTATGCATATGAATAGTCCGAATAGTTATCTATGCACGGCCCACACACACACCTTCTTCATGGTCGGCTGGACAACCTGAAGAGAGCTTTTTTCGTCCAGCGACTCGCAGCCACCCCCGGGGGCCTCAAAAGACGACGTCTGATTTTCGACCAACAAACAGACAGCGTCTGGTCGACGCATAAAAGACGCTCTCAGAATGGTCGACGACGCGGAAACTTATTCATCCGTAGTGTTGGACGTGCTGACATTGGAGCCACTATACGGAAGCGCATTCGTTATATACCGAAACACAATAAAATGTCCGGTTGAGAATCACCGGCACCTTCGTGTCGATTTTCTCGCCCAGTTTGTCCCATTGTCCGCCGGCTTTGTGGAACACGAGCTACATGTTTCCGACTGACTGTATATACATACAGGGGGAAAACGAGAGAGAGAAAAAAAAAAGTGTTGATGCAGGCAAGGAGGTTTCCGACCCACGGCTGAGCATGAGCCAACGAATTAAAGGTACATAAGTGTATATAGAACCACAAAGAAGTCTGTACGTTTGTACTTGGCAAGACCAGGAGGAAAGACATTCCAGATAGACGTGGGGGACGATAGACCCCCCCCCCCCCTACTACCCCAGAGGTGCTGACGGCGAGTCTTTGTTGTCTACTCAAAGCGCCCAATTCATCGACCCCCCTCCCGAGTTCACACCGCTTTGTCGGCAACGTTTTATTGTATCTTCACCTGGCAGAAAATTTGATAGTGAGGCATTTGGATAATGCTGCCACCTCCCCCCTTTTTTTCTTTTGTGTCCTCCCCTCTGTCGCGGCCCCCTGGGTGTCTGGAGGGGTGGAAGGACTGGGGGGTCAGAAAAGTTACATTGGAGGGTCTGTCCGGTGGCTAGTTTTTGTTCTAGTTGAGTTGGTCTTGCAACGTCATAGGGTTAAACAGTTGGATGGATTAGTGTAACCCTATGAGCCACGCCGACTACTGGTGTATGGAGTGAACGTATGAAGAGTATTTCTATGGCATAGGTTATTGATGAGATCTTGGAAGCAAGTGGTTCTTTGGAGCGGAAGGCCGTGGTGCGCTGAAAAGCTAATCATTTTATAACTGATACATGTATAACACTTCCCCACACATGTGATTGGAAGGACGAGCGAGGCGTCATTCTGAGACAATTAACAAACGTGTCACAAAAAGGCGTATACCCTTCCAGTCCGAACAAGTCAGGAGAGTACCATTATGAATGATGACTCGGCGTGTTACACCGCCACTACTGGTGAGGAACCTTTGTCCGTACACTGAATTAACGTGGTTTTGTGTAATGTTGGACAAGTTACTTGGTTTCATATGATATAGGGGGAAAAGTACCTACATCGCAGTATTTTTCTTTCTTTTTTTTTACAATCGTGAGATCGTGACTACATTGTGCTTGTCAACCTTTCGAGCTGAAGTGACAAACTTGACTATCCTGCACCCAGATAAGACCGTTAGAAAGAGGTTGAAGAGGTCGTCGAAGCGCGACTCAAAGAAAGACCTACGAAAAACGTTTTACTCCTCACGAAAGGCCGCAAATGTACAGCATGTTTTCTCGAGAACTTTCTCGCCATGATCAGGAGCAAGTAGTTCGCATGTCGAAGCAAAATCACGCGCCACGAAGAACGAGCACAGCCGGGATAAAATACCTGGAACGATTCAGAATGACGCAAGTAAAAAAGGAAGAGCACAATAGCAGACGACAGACTCTCGACCACTCCAAATCCGACGCAAGATGTCGCTCTCAAGAGAGACGCTTACCACAAGATAGCCGATTATGTCGCTTTGCCCGGCGACAAGGAAAGCAGACGGCGTTATGCCAGTCACATACCGATTGCCCTCATCAAAAGTCAGGTCTTGGAAGCCATTGTGAAGGAAGGTTAACAAAGCCTTCCTTCCAGAGATGATACAGGAGGGAGGTAGTCTTAGGATCACGTGATACTCTTCGTGTGTGGCGTCGTTCATTGTGGCCAACAGCGTTCCTGTTGTGGGTCACTTATGGATTTGCATATCGGGCCGACTGCGTTACACATATGGAAATCACGTCTTTGACTGTGGAGGTCCCGAAATAGTAGTTGTGCTTCAGTCTGTGGTCACATGTCTGGTGTGAAGATCTGCGGAACGTGGAAGGAAAAGCGATGAAAGTTGAAATGGTTTGCGATTAAGATTCGAGAATGGGAAAACATTTATGACAGAAATGGGTGGGGCACTGATACGGTTGTCGCCGCAGCCGTGACAGAAGGGCATCCAAGAGATCACTAGGGCGACATCAACCGATTCCACCCGACTTTTTCCCGAATTGCATTCTGGCTTTCTAGCTCTGGCGCACTGAAACGCTGTCCGCAACATATGGGCACCTCATAACAAAGAGTCCTACCCACACTATCGGTTGCACCGCGGATTTTTGCAAATAATTCGTAATGTGTGTGAGAGCCAAACTGCATGTTGAGCCTCATCGCTATCATCATCAGTGAACAGTGGCGACGCTACAGTCTATAAGCGTGTGATACACGCTCAAGTTGTTCTTCGCCTGCGGAAGCATACCAGTATCTATAGATGGACGAATCCTGGTATTAGCTGCCTCGGCCGTACAACGCCCAGTTGTTAGGCAATAGTTTGTTTTGCTGTCATTCATTGTACTGTCCAGCAGTGTGTTTTTCGACTGTCGTGTTCATGAATCTATCGATAGGCATATAGCAAGGGCATTCGTGTCCGTCACCGACGATTGACTTCATCTACACCCTACCTGTCTCGCAGTGTCTGCCGGTATAATTTCCACCGGAATATATTGCCTTTTGATTTATCCGGTTATCACGGCAACACCGTGACAGATCAGTATAGGTAGCACCAACAGTTCAGGCACCTGAGAGGGGGAACCCATAGCGTCCAGAGATACGAAGGAAATTAAAACCAGGCACAGAGGGGAGTGTTTCGGTTTTAATCGGTTTAAACCAGGTGCAACTTGTTTGGATCCCCCACCACGGCAGAGTGAACAGAGCATCCGATCGTATAAGTGGTTCAGTTCCATGGTCATCATAAAAGACTGGGAGATAGTGGGTTCTAATAGTATAACCGGCTTGGGGCTTCCCTGGGTTTTCGCCAGAGTTTCCCTCGAAGTCTGACGCATAGTACCACAGTAACCTCTCCAGCTGTCCACGTTCATATACAGAATATCCACTACCTTAGCTAACTATCTATGTAAACTTTCACACCAAACACTGGCGACTTTTACTTAAACATTTACGCTAGGTCGTGTCGAACATGCGTGAAGAGCAGATGGTGGCAACCTGAATAGACCGGTCGGGGGGTTCTCTCCCGACTTAATCGCTGTTTTTGCATCGGAGCCACGTGCCAGGAAAGCTTCATCGACATCATGATGATGCACCGCGTGCTAGATTACGCCATATGTTGGCCACACTGGTCTCCCTCGTCTATCTTGGAGCGTGCGATGGTGCGTTATATAAACTCCCGATTTAATTTGAGATAAAGGTATTGCGGAGGTTTCGATACATAGGATGCTGCGGTGCTTTCGAGGCGGTGACAAGTTTTGGGTACGGTGGCGCCGCCACCCTCTTTTCTGCTTGAACCGCATTATACAGAACCCGCGGGTATTTCGAATTTTTCTATATCGAACAGACAAAACGTCACTTTAAAATCACACGTGAAGTACAAGACCGCGGTAGCTGGTTTGCACTCCTCCTAAAGATTCGATTTTGTTTTATGAAAAATGAGTTTTGTTGGACAAGAGAGCACTGATGTTCTGAGGCTGGAACAACATAGAAAGGACAAACACATACAAAGCCTCAAATTGCTTAAGAAATGACCGATGAAAGATGAAAGACTTTCATCTTTCAGAGTTTTGTTGGGTCGTTAAGAAATACCACGAACGTGTCGTCTTCAACTAGCGCGTGTTACCTTCTCCGACCGCATGCGCTGCACATGGAGTGGTGATTCAAGACACAACATATACAAGTGCCGAGTAAGAGTAACGACTTTAATTGATAGATAAGGCAAAGAGTGGCATCGTCCCTGTATCGCATTGTTCTGGACGTCATCATCCACGTTACCATACGTAGAGCAACGGCCTTATTCGATCTGAGCGTTGCTGTCTCGCTTACTTTGAGCTTAATGCTATTTCATAAAATAATATGCCATTAATGCAACAGCTGCTCTCCAACTTTTGTGACAAAAGTATGGCGGCACTAGAAAACGTCCTTCAACTCGTCCAACGTCCTATTCCCCTTCCATGCTCTTCTTGCCTCTCAACCGTATTACGAAAGACACGGAGATCACAATAACGAGCACCTCCCCGAGCAAGCAGGTTCCCTCAGGCGTCACAACAAATTTTCCGTTAAGCGGCGCTAAAGGAAAAGCCACTCGTCAAAGCTCTCAACATGGTTGCCCTCAAAGGGGTCGTTAGAAGCCCAATTCGAGGAGAGAGAAAAAAAGCGCAATTTATCTCGATTTCCCCGCAAGGGTGCTTATTTACAACAACTTTTTCGTTTTGCAACTTTCGCAGTCAATTTGTGTCTCCGTCCCCCGTGCAGTTTTTCTTTTGACTGCAACTGACAGGAACTCGCGCGACTTTGCCCCGATAACAGCGGCGTTTGGTATCCTGCAGTCCTCAGGGAACCTAGCTTCATCAGGATGTCTCTCGGGAAAACGCCCAATGTGTTGAACCAAGCAAAACGAAAGTTTCCTGCAGAAACAAAAATTTAGTAATTACTGCACGGCAGTTAATGGGGGCAGGATTTTGCGCGATATGTATAGCGGTTATACTGCGCGGTGGGTATGTTCTCATTACTGACGTAGTACAACTACGTCTTTTCTCGAACAAGGCATGAGGAAGGTAACCTTGAAATTCAGCGTCACATAAAGAGGCAAGGTAGAGGAAAAAGAGCGAGGTCTGCCTGCTCAGTTATGGGAGATCAAGCCGTTCATTTTCAACTGCGACGTGGACCCGGAGGACGCGGGCTGGCTAGTAGTTTCGCGCGATGCAACATTCGAGTCACAAATTCAAGGCCTTAGTCGAAATAGGTTGTTGCGCATGATTGCGTCAACGCCAGTGCCTAAATCGTGGTATTTCGTGTTTCTCCGGGAAACCACATTCTGTATTAAACTTGGCACAACAGTAATACCACCAATTGGTAAATTTTCCGAAACAAGTGAAAAACCGGTGGATTGACCACTGCTGAACAGCTGTTCAGATGCCAGTATAGGAAGCGTAAATTAAACCCCCTTGGACGACGTCGCTGAGAGTGTATAGGACATATTTCTGAAAGAATTAGTATGGAGTCTCGTATTTGAAATGAACGTTCTTGGGCAGGATCTCGATACTTTTTTTATATAGTTTTAATGTAATTGCTGCGTGGATATGTGAAGAAAAATATAGAGATGGTGATTCAGTCTATACTTCGTGACACTTACAAGCTGAGCCCGTAGCTATCTCTTGTGGTTGTAGGAGAAACTAGAGTCACTAAATAAGCTAGCTTATTTAGTGACTCTAGGAGAAACGAAGGAGAATGAAGATTTAAACAAACACAGCGAAAAAAAGATAAAGGACTGACGCACGAGTGTGCTAAAATACGCAGCGAAAATACCACAGTAATGGTTTACGTCGCGTGACAACTACACGCAGGTGACGTCGTTCTTCCCAGGGGTCCTTATGCTCTATAGAATTTGGTCAATGTCCTTCAAATATTGTACTCGAGGACGAAACGCTCGTTACTTGAATTGTGGGTTCCAAAGTTTTGACGGCTCAAAGAGTGGTCGTCCATCGTATAGGCGGCGTCAACGAGATGGTTATTTTCTTTTGTGTTTGTAATCAAACACATTTGGAGTATTTCGATACGGCACCTTTATAAAGGCCTAAACGCATGGAGCGTTTTTTCGACGTTTTCAGGACGCGCGCGCGCTCGGTGTGCGTGTGACCTCAGAAAAACCAGTTTTTCAGCGCGCGCGGAGGCTGTGCGCCGGATTCTGTCGTCTACACTACAGATATTCGCGCGCGTCTGGGCGCGTTTTTCGAGAATTAGACAGAACGATGGACGCCGTGCGGGAGACAAGGTAGCGTATGAGTAGCTCGCATAAATTTCTCGGATATTATCCACCACACTAAATTTACTTGTACATTTTAATGATATCTGGAATGAATGAACGCAGGAACCATAGGAAAGAAGAGCATCGGCACGCTCTAACAGACGTTTGTGGTCGACGAATATAGCAACAGTGGCGCGCGTCACTCGCTCCGTACGCGTCCCATGCATTTAGGGTGGTCGCCTCGCGGGCGTTCCTTCGCCGCGTGTGCAAGGCTATGGCGTGCGCACGATGTCTTGCCGCTGGGAAAACGTCCCATGTGTTTCGGGCTTAAGGCGCGGTATTCGCGTAGCGAGGGTTGGCTGCTGACGTGCCTGACAGTCAATGTCCAGAACTCGTGAGTAGAAAATAAAGCAGAAAAATCAACCTCAAGATGACCAAGACGTATAAAAGAGAGAGAGAGAGAGAAAAAAAAGAACAAGCATGGTCCGCCTAATGAATGAGTCCAGTAAATGAAATTAATGTGGACTAAATACACCAGTAGCCCTCATCACACTGCACGATGTACTCTGTCCACAGTAGCCAAGAAACACGGAGACATCAGGGTGTCGAGAAGGTCACATGATTTCAAAAACTGCGGCGATGGCCTCTGTATTTAGTGCGGTCTCGAATAACGTGTGCAGCGTCCTCTGTGACGTCGCATTGGCTCCAATTCGGCGAGGGAAACTGCCGTTGTAGGGAACATCGAGTCGAAGCCTAATAATGCTATTGGCCGAGGCAGCGGTGGCATTCGAAATTTGAGCTCAGGCTAAACTCTGCGGATTGGGTTGCTGTGGGCGGTTCGTTTCGTAAAGTGAGAATTGATAATGTAGCCCTCCACAGATAGCCCTCCACATCAGAGTTCTTTTATTGTATGTATTATGATTCTGTTTTGGTATCACACGTAAAACCGAAATCAAGTTTTTCAATAAGTTGACAGTTGCTTCGCGGCGCTAATACGAAAAAAACAAACAAATAAGTTACAACGTTCCCATTATTTTACGTGTGGTTCTTAATGGGAATATTTTATCAGCCTATACAGCTAGATATGAAGGGAAGTGCCTCAGGACGAAAACAGGCACTTCGTCCTGAGGCACTTCCCTTATCGGTCCGCTGGATTTTCCGCTCTTCTACAGATAGATAATTCGTTTCGAATTAATTCGAAATATCGCGTTTCAGCCTAAGAACAATTACTTTTCATCGTGCTCACCAAATAATTCGAGCTAGCTGCGCTCGTATATAATGCGGTTCGACTGCATTGACGATACGCGTCTTAACTTGATCCATATATATATATATTTTTTTTAAATTCTGTCTTAACACTGCAAAGCCACGCGAAGGCGAGCACTGTTCAGTAGTTCTAGAGACGACACTAGGAGGGGCAACTGTCCCGTCAAGAAAGTAGGATTGGAGTCCTTCCAGTGTGACCTCGGACCACCTGCGTCATATGTGTTCACACAGAGAGCTTCCATCAATTCCAGCCCTCTAATTTGGATATGGAATTTCCCAGGGGCGATGGAGTTATCTCAACAACAATATTCCCACCTTTGGTGTCGCCGCAGTGAAAACAAAGGCAACCTTGTCTAAACATACACCTCTTTCCGTGACGTCATGCCATATAGCGGGGCGCGTGTCGTCCCACGGAACGTCGGTTGGGGCTGTGACTGATGCGTCGGCTGATCCCGCGGACAAGGGGATTAAGCTGGGAGGGAGAGACGCAGATTAGCTAAATCTGATCAGGCGGTCGCATCTGGCTACCTCGTTGCGGTAGGCCCTAGCTACGCGATCATTGGAGTTTTTAGCTGTTCAAGTTAAGGTATTGGGGAGCTGCTACGTGAACCTTATGAAAAGATAATGAATATTCTCGCAAAAAAATGATGCACCCATTCAGGTGATGATACGTAGCTGTTGCTCGGAGCATTATGGAAAGTAACTGTTCTGAGGCTGAAACACACAAATAGATAAGCACAACACATGCCTCAAGTTACTGCCCAAGACTTGCTTATTTGCGTCAATGTGAACATGCAGTCCACGTTCCACAGGAAAGGCACCGCGAAAACGCACTTTTCTCAGAGATATTCATTAACATTCACATCATGGTGGATCTTACTCACATCAGCATCTAAACACAACATTGGGCATCAAGGTCATCACCCGTCATTGCCCATCAACATCATAACACATCGTTGAATATCCCGTCACATGATTGCCCAACATTCAGCAGGAACATCACCTCATTGTTCGTGATGTGATCATGCGTGAATTTGCCGACCTATGCTTCGTTCACCAGAAGGTAGGAACAAATGCGTTAAAAAACAGAAAAAGTGAAAACAAAGACCAACAAAGTGCTTAGATCTTCATTGCGTGATGTCACGTAGAGCAGCTTTCACGCGGTTCGTATACCAGAACGACGAGAAGAAGCCTGTGGACCTAAAGGTATAAAGTAAGGTAAAGAATAGGTATTATTGTCGCTACACCCGTTTTATGGAACACTTGCTCCGGCTGCGTCTATCGCTTATAGACGCTTGCTCTAGTCTATACCTTGATGAAGTACAATTACCATTTATAAGATGCGCTTGGATGCTTCGTCATGTTGACGCTACTTATATATCCCACATGTGCGTGGACGTAACTGGATTCTAATTGGCACCCAGGCCTGCTGAGGATCATTCCATTCGAAAGGAATCCTCTCTGGGTTTCCGCCAATGAAGTCGGCAGCTCCGAACAACTGACTATCTTCGAAAAAGCGTCGGGAATCGAACCTCTCGATTGCCGATCGCGGGTGCGTCAACCAATTACGCTACGCTGTCACCTGCTTTCCTTTTAAATAATCAATCAATCAATCATCACCCATTCAACTAACACACGCACTCTCTCTTCACTTAACTACATTTCTTCTCATAGACACACACACACATACATACATACATACAACTGATATAGAAACAGATCATATCAGTTCCGGTTTTCCTTTGTTGTATAGAACATGGATTACACGTTCACATCGACGCATATAACCAGGGTTACGTGTAACTTGTAACTCTATACAACTACATAGTTACTTTGCAGGAACGACATCGTAAAGATGGTTCCTTCCATCGCTCTATTTGATCGACTAGCATTTGGTGTGGGAAGAGACGTGTTTTCAACCGAGGATAACTTCGCAAAGCAACTACAGCTTGACTGAAACGTACGTGCTGATATAATCTTTTAATTCATTCAGTGCTCCTGGAACAGCTGGTCGCACCAGTGCCGATCTACATTTCCATTTTTTTTCCTTTCTATTTCTATTCTATTTTACTCTACAAGCGCGTGACGTATTCCGACTGAACAGTACAAATGCTAAAACAACTCAGTTACGGCGTAGTTCTACAAGCAAACTGTAACTTCGTTTCGCTTTTACAGTGACTCACCCATTATTGCAAACAGAAGGCGTCAACAGAGTAATACCCCCGTTATACGGGCAGCCTTCGACGACCGTTGAAGCCAACTGCCTTCAAAAACGCGCGTAGCGTGTCAACCTGTCAAGCAGCATTGGATTCAATGCCCTTTTAGAAGTTGACACATTACACTGTTGCGCGTTTTTCACGGCAGTTGACAGGGGTATAATAGACTTACTTAAGATAGGAACTGCTTTGTCTTTAATAACGAGAACAGTCGCAGTAATACGAAGGTTAAAAACTATACTCCCACTATAAAGCAGTTTGTGCACGTTGCATAATAATCAGGCCGTTGGAAAGGTTCTTCTTTTTCTTCCCGGCGGTGGCTTTATATCCCTAGTTATTAATGAGCACTCAATTCTTTGGGATTTTGCGCCCACTATCGTGTTACGTAAGAGGGGTAAATTTGCGCAAAACTTTCCCAAACGATAATGAGGCCTGCCAAGAAAGATGCCTGCTTTGGTAAGATAAAATGCGCCAAGCTACAATCGAGGGTATATAGTGACGTCATATGTGGCGTCACGAGATGCATAAAGCCCTCTGTGAGCGAATTCCGAGCAACTTCAGTTTGAGGTACACCAAGATTATGTCACATTACTTCGCTGACGTTTAAGACCGGGTCACGTCATACTGGAATAACATAGGTGGCCAACGATTAGTGCTTCGGACTCTCGCTTAATATGAGCTCCGTACTGGACACAAAGGCTGCTCATTCCATTCTGGAAGCCTCTGTGGCGTCGGCAGAGTTTTTTGCTACCATTGCTTACGTCACTACAAAATATGACGTGCATGTGTAGTTCGTTTTTCTGGTTCACTCGCGTATATATACGAGGCTTTTGATGAAAGAAAGAAATGTGCCGCACATCCCTCCACAACTTTAAAGGGAAAATCTGGGAAAATCCGAAACTATTATAATCTCTGTGTAAATAAGTTCCATACATTCGTATGAAATGAAAAATAAAGTTGGTCTGGCAGTCGGGGGCTCGTTAGCGTCCAAAAGAGCTGGGAAGCTCAAAACGAAACCAAAACCTTCTGAAGGTTCCCTCCCCTACCTCCTGCACCATGCGTGACGTCACCGGTAGTCTCGTGCGGGTCACCGGCTGTTTTTCGGGCACGCGCTTTGTAACTTCTTCGTGTCACATGGACGACCAATCACCTGCTTTCTCGATTTCGTTCTAAAATACTCGCCAGCGGTAAAAGCAAAGCCCATACATAAAGTCGTACACGAGGGATACCTGTGAAGTGAAGCCCAGTGTTGCTGGACTGCTTTTCTGTGGAGAAGCGCCTACCACTCGAAGGAAAATATTCGTTTTCTACTTATCTGTGCCACTTGGGGATGAGAAATTGTATTCACTGAAATATCATACGGTGCGGATTGATGTCACACTGTTCCCTCAACACGTTTTTGGTGCGGAGTCTCCCTTTACCGGTGGATCCGAGAGCGCTGCGTGAATTACTCGAGAAATGTAATTTGTTGTAGTGGCTCAGTTAACAACTTTGGTCTGAAAACATCCATGTGTCGTCAAATGGGGGATGGATTATAAACTTAAAGTAACCCTTGGCCAGGCGACAAAAGAAGGAACGAGACAGCGACGACGCATACTTAAAGTAAACTTAACGTGAACTTAACGTAAACTTAAAGTAATTTGTAAAACCGAATTTAACGTATTTAATTGAATTTAAAATTAAAGTTGAATTTAAAACGTAAGATGTACATCCTATACTAGTCTGTCTAGGTGGTAACCAAATTGAAAGTTGTTTTTTGAATTCCGTGTTAGCGCCGCGAAGCAACTGTGGCTATGAGAGCCGTACAGACGTGGACAGATGGAGAGAGGACAGCAGTGTGGGACAGGGGGTTAGTATATGCGTCCTGGGCCGACTTCAGGGAGAACTGTGCCGACATTCGTCTTGAAAGTCTTCGGAGAACCCAGGGAAAACCTCAGATAACACAGCCGGTGACAGGACAAATTTGAAAGTAACTTCCAACTGTATCGAGTTACTTTTCACAGTAACTATTTATTTATTTATTTATTTTCAATACTGTTAGTCCCAAGGGGACCAACTACACTAGCTACAGCAATGAACTTTTCAGAGGAAGTAAGTTGCAGTTGTATCTGTAGTTACCTGCCCTTTCGTTGAATGTACCTGATGTATTATTCAACGCATCTGTTTGCGCTTTGTCGCTCTTGAGAGATAGCGTTTATGACTCCTTAGTTTGCACAACAACTTGGAAAGGCAAGTGTACTGTTGGACAGTGCGAGTGCTCAAAATCGCGTTACTTCAATTTCGCTTCCTAAACTGTAAAGTTTCTTTACTCGGCTACATTTCGAAAATCTCTCACTGTAACGCAGTTATTATTTTCTGCAGGGTTAGCCAATAGTATGATATCGTCCGCTTCGTAAGGGATACAGCTGGCACGGCAGACGCGTGAAGCGAAGTACGGAGTGCTAAAAATCGCGTCAAAATTATTTTTCAGCTTCCACATTTGTTCCAATAAATTATGAGAAATGAAAAACCGTTAGTTGTCAACACCCTAGTCCGCAATTTTTTCTTTAGCCTTCGGGGATTTGCAATAAACACTGGAATGCGTATTTACTATAATAGTGGTGCAGCAATACTGGACATTATGCATGGAAATTGTTTTAAAAAAACAGCAAACTAAATATCGTAATAAAGTTTAGGCTCCTACGAAACTATAGGCAGCACCACGCATACACACGGGGCTTAGCAGTCGGCATATAAGCCATTGGAAATGTGAAGAGAGCAGCGGCATCACAAAGAACTGGACCAACTATTGCACAAAGGCGCAATTATAATTCAAAATTCTAGCACATAATACGTCTTTCAGTGTGTAGCTCGTTTTACATTTTTATCTAATTACAAACGCGGAATTTTATCTTGGCGAGCCTCGCTGTCATTTTGTGAAGTAACTTGTCCACGACACGTTTACCACGTGTTTATGTGTTCCTCTCAGTAGAGTTTTTTTTTTACCGTCAGTTGTGTATCAACAAAATATTTTTCCCTACATTGTACACTTCTGGAAGTGAACACGTTTACCCACAACAACGTCGTTACGAACGACCAATTCCTAGCGAATTCCAATCTCTTAGCAAACTAAAGAAACAATCTTTCTTTACAGGCAACGACAAAAGCAAAGCTCCTTCAAAGCGTTTTCCGAACCGTAATACAAAAGACACCAAAGCGGCGAAAGAAGATAATGACTGAACGAAAACAAAGGCAGTCAGCCAATCACCGACTCTGCGCAATTAGCTGTCGTCTGCTACGAACAAAACAGATTGGAAACGTTCCTTTCTTAACCCTTTCGTGGTGATAACGCGACGGAAGATATTAGTCGCACACAGAATGGCTAGTCAGGATTCAAGTCCACCAACCTGATGACGTCACGGCGAATAGTGCCTGACATTGGTTGGTTAGAGAGCGTCACGGCTGAGGAGTTCCCAACGGGTATATTCGTCGCCATTGTCTTTCGGGCTAACGACGCGGTGGAAGGAAGGTTAAACGTGCCCTGTCGAGCGTGAAATGAAGCGACACTTTGCGTCTTTCAATAGGCCAGTTGATTTAGTTAGCTATGCGGAGCCAATGAGGTATGGGACTGCCATTAAACTGAGATATAATGCTCGCTCTTACTGTTGTGGGAAAACGGGAGTTTAACGCGGGAGGTTGTGATGACAAAGAGGGGATCATTCATTAATGCTCTTGTAATGTTTGTAGATTTATGTGTTCCAAATTGCAGAAAATATAAGGACGTGTCGTTTGCAAGTAGTCCATACATCGCAGTAGCTAGGGACAAAAATTTTTGGCGCTTCTAATACTGATGTGTTGAGGTATTGGCGCACGCTGACGAACACACGGGCAGGGCCCGATGCTCAACTGAACATATACTGTTCGTTACCGTTGTGTCTTTTAATAGCGAATTCAGCTGGTCGTTTTCGTGGAGAAAAAGTTGCACATGGCTTGAGTGTGCAAGTCACACGGCCGCCTCAATGCAATTGTGCGTCGCCTTTCATTGGTCCTTCCGCTCGCTCTTGGTTCGCTTCTATAGGCTGAATCCATACCGGTACACTACACTATATATCTTCACAAGAACGACCTGCTCAATTCGCTATAAATTAACGCGCTTCACGGCATGTCAGGATCACGATTTTGCATCGCGCGGGAGCTCGTGAGGAATCACGAGCAAGTCACGCATTTATCACTCGGTACGGCAAAACGAAAAGTTGCGAAAACAGTGCGGAGTGGCGAACTGCATCCGATAAACACAAACGTTTCTGTTTTCATACCTGTTGTGGTCCGCTACCTCCGCGTAGGGCCGACGAGAGAAATTAGGACCCCGGGGACGACTCCCGAGGCCCGTCTTCCTGCGATACCAACCGTCAGACCCTGGGGCTCTATCCCCGGCCGTTCGCGCACCCCACCCTGGCCCCTGCTAGGTAATCTCTAGCAATCACCCACGATTTTTGTATCCATTCGTTCGAGCAACTTGCCACTGGTACGGCAAGCAGACTGCACGGCCTCAACGTCATTCAACTCAACTCAACTCGACGATAATAACGAAATGCGTCCGGCACTACACGGCGCGAAACAGTGACGCCATTGAAAGGGCTTCGTGTGGGACACGAGATAGGATTCGATTGGGATTCAGTGGTCAAGAGAAGGCATCAACACCTCTGCAGCATTTGGAAGCGTTTGCTATGGCTTCTTCAGTTATTCTGCATTCAGTCGTCGATTAGCGACCTCAACTAAACAAAGATGGCGTCCGACAGAGAAACGGCTGATGAGAATTACGCGCACCGAGACACTCCGATACCTATTTGCAAAGCCCCCGCGAAAGACCCGCGCATACAGACGATGCTTCCTGGCTGTAACGTGCTAACAAAACGTCGCACTCTGAAACCACGTACCTGAATTCAACAAAGATGGCGTCCTCCACACGACACGTCGAAGGACACAACACCTAGAACACGGTATAACTGCGGAGCCCCGAAGAAGCCACGACCAAGCGGGAGAACTTGGAGCCGTCTTCTTCTAGCGCGGCCACGAACCAAATGCTGCCTGAACCAGCGGAAGGCCTTCACTCGCCCCCCTATTTCTTGTATTCGTTTGTAATTATATGGAAAGCACCTTCATCTGCAATGCAATGCCGACGGCTTTCCACGTACACCCTGAGCAGGCGTATATATTGCGCGGATAATTATCAAGTTAATATGGATCATCATTGAAAGTCGTCGACGATGGGAACACGCGCAGAATCCTCCTTCCCTGCCGAATACGAAAATGGGGGAGCTACTTGTTAGGCGAATGAATTAAGGCTGTGGGGAAAACTCCGACAGGCTTTTCCTGGGAAATGTATATTCTGCGGTGAAAAAAAAAAAAAAAGGGAAGGAGTTCTTTTTCGGAGTGAAAATATGTGGAGGTTTTTAAACGAAGGAGTCTCGCTGCATTGATAAGTGACAAGAGTCCATGCATATTGCATGATGGGAGGATCTTGAAAGGCGCGGGCTTTGCGGGGGAGAGTTTTTATTCTGCCATTTCGATGATCGCGAAGAGGATGCGTTTATCGCGATGAGTTAAAATCGAGTTGGACTAGTTAGGGGCCCGAGTGACGAAATAAAATATGGTGGCGGCTTAAATCGCACCGAGACAACTCTGATCGTCGTCCTTGCGCCCACATGAGGGTAAATTTATTATCCCTCGTCCCTCGCGGAAGATGATGTGTCTATAGGAAAGTTGTATACCATGTCCCCAAGTTGACAGCCTTCCCGACCGGGATCCAAACCCGTTACCCTCAAACCCGTTACTTCAAAAATGTAAGGCGAATACAGTCAAACTCCTTTATAGCGAACACCTTTTTAACGAAAATACCACTACAGCAAATTTTTTTTGCGGTCCCGCTGGAGCTTATAGGTCCAATAATGGACATCCTTTTTAACGAAAATACCTTTACAGCGAATTTTTTTTGCTGTCCCCTGAGCTTCGTTGTAAAGGAGTTTGACTGTATTGAGAAACGCAGAGGCACTTCTCTACAGACTTATCTTGAGTACGTACTCAAAATACAGTATTTTAAATACTTTTCCCAGTATTTTGGTACTCCATTCAATACTTCTTGCGACAAGTATTTTTAAAGTATTTAAAATACATTTTTCGGTATTTGCTATTCAGTACTCAAAATACTTTCCTTCCTCGTGAAGCCGTATCTCCACCGTGTCCGGATTTTCAGCTCACTGGATCGCAATCCCCTGTTTTGTTTATTTTTTGGGAGTTGGCGCATCTGGTCATCTGGTACAATAGGCTGGTCGCACGCTTGGCGTTGCTTGTCAATAGCCCTTCGTCAGAGAACGGTTCCTATTAATATTGTCAGGTGAATTCCCATCGGGGGATTAGGTACAAGAGAATTTCGGCATTTATTTCCATGGTCACCAAAGCAACAAACATGGCGCCAGAAGTTGAAAGACCCGAGCTGAAATACAGGAGGGATTACGAAGTTTCGTGTCAGAACATATCACCAAACTTTACTTGAGTTCACCAAAGTCCCACCAAACATTACTTGACAGCAAGTATTTGCAAATAAAAGATACGCTTAATTATGGCGGGTGAAGTTTATTCCTTTCATTTGTACGGCCACTTTCAGAATACGCGTTTCACTTACTGCTAATACGAAAGTACTCAAAGAGTATCTTAAATACTTCTTATAGTATTTAGTACTCTACTCAAATTACTTTCAGTTTTGAGTGTTTTGTACTCTATTTTAAATACTTTTTACCTGTAGTATTTAGTATCTTATTTTAAATACTTTTGCACAGTTTTTTTGTACACGTCTGCTTCCATAAAGTAGGTGGAAGGTGGTGAACCTGGACACAATGTCACAAAATTGATGAACACGAGTGATTTAACAGAGTATAGGAAGTATTCCATGACTGAGAACGGAAGCTATATAAATAACGTAGCTAACAGCACAAGGGATGAAAAAAGAAAATTTCGGCCTCGGTGGAGCAGTACGTTTCCCGGTAACTGATCCCTTGCAAGGTTGTGGGTTCGAACCTGGCAGACGCTGAAAAGCTGCTCGGACACCAAGTCCTCATCGATGAATGCGTCTCGATCGTCATGACTTTTTCTTTCAGGGCAGCATCATTAGGGTTAATATTGGTACACTTTCTATACCGCCTAAGCTGTCAATCAATTGTACTGTATTGTAAATTATTGTCGTTACATATTTTATTTGACCAGCACCGTAGTGCCGGGGTATAGGACACGTCACAAGCGTTAGACATGATGGAGATTCATTACCCCCGCGACTTTCCAAAACATCTTTGTCGACACTTTCAGGTATGAAACGAAACCCCGCATGCAGTCATATGCTATGTTACGCCACGATAGACACGCATCATATCTTCGCACAAACCCAAAAATCTTTCGCGCGACGGAGCTGAAATCCAGAAAAGCGGTGCTCTCAACGATCCGCACCGCCGCATTGCCATCGGTCACTGCGTCAATGCTGGCCGCCATGTTTTTAGCAATCGCAAAAGGGAGGAAATGAGATATAGAAAAGTATAACCCTGCTTCATACATTTTAAAAAGGGAGGGCTTTTTTTTTTCCTCTTCAAAATGCCAGCAGAGTAGAACTGTTCCATGTACTTTATTTTTTTCTTTATTCCCTGCCGCTGTAAACACATTTGGGACTCAAAATGGCTTCCTCGAAAGTAAGAAACGAAGCGCGCGATCCGGAGAGTCAATACTTTTAGGAGGGACGTCGTCCAACAAGGCCGCTTTGATCCGCTTTTCTTTTCTTTCTGTATAGGTGGCGTTAGTGACGTTCGAAATTACGTTGCCTGTCGTTTCGAAACGAGATATGTGACTCGAATTAGTTGATCTTGGCAGTGTCGTGGAGTTCAATGGAGGGCCTTTTTCGTATTTTCTTCCCATGTTTTCGGAACTTATTTGACAAGAGGAATTAAAGATGTCTTTCTTGCCTTTCCGCTTCGTCAGGAGATGTGGAGAGGGGGTTGTTGTAGGAGTGACGAAAACCGGAGCGACTGACTGGAGTCAACGTGGCTGGCCACGAACGTGGGGCAAAAGCAATGTTGTTGTTTTTCGAAATGGCTGCGCAAGGCATCACTATATTTTGCGCGCGGTTAATTTCCATGGCTTCACGGATCGGATGTGCCCGAAGGAGCGTTTTGTTCGTTGCAGTTAGCGAATGTAGAAATCAAACCACTAGTGGGGTTTATTCACCGACATCATCCCTCTAGAGGGCACTACCTTCCAAACGGTTGTTTTCGTTTCCTGCCCTGTCATACGCTATTTGAAGACAATATATAGACATCGAGAATATGAAAATTTCGAGGATGTTGTACAAATAAGTATTTACGCAGTACAAGAACTTGACGCAATGAGACTGAATAGGGCCAGAAAGTATGGCGGGAAGGTCAAGATCTGCATCATGGCGGCAAAGCCGACTGTGGCGCTCCCCTACGGGAGACATCATTTGTTTGGTGTAATCATTTCCGAGTGTTCTGTGGGGCAGAAAATAGTTATGCAGAGAGGCTGGTCTCAAAAAAAATGAAGACCCGCGTATTCACGGGTTGTTAGTTAGTTGTACGTTCTGTGATTCTATAGATTGTTGTTCCGCGTTAGGGCCGCGATGCAACTGTGGCTATGAGCGACGTATACAGACGTGGACAGATAGAGAGGGGATAGCAGGAAGGAGTGGCCAACAGAGGAGTTAGTATATCAGTGTATTCACACGAGCGACATACTCACGGAAGGTTCTAGCGGGAAAAAAAAGCGAAAACGCTGCTTACAGATGGCTAAAGTTCCGTCCCGTGTTGTGTTGAGCATTCACACGGTGCGGAATACCGGGAGTGGCGTACAGCGCATCTAGCAGACGACACTTAGCAGACGACGCCGTCAGCGTGTTTTCCTGTCGTCTGCTACGGAATATCTTGTGGCTGTGGTGCAGAATATTCCCCACGGTTAGCAGTGTACGTGAAGACACGACTTTGAGCGCTCGCGCTCACGTGACAGCAGAAAGCTATGACGCTTTTCGCATCTTCCGCTTCTGGGGAAATGTCGCTCGTGTGAATACACGGTATCCGTCCCGTGCGGACTTCTCCTGGGCGGACTGTGCCGACGTTCGCCTAGAAAGGCTCTCTGAAAACCCATGGAAACCCTGAGACAGCAAAACCGGTGGATGACCGGTAAGGTGACCACGACCTTAGTCACCACCAACAAGGGGATATTAACCGTGCGTTTCACGGAAAATATTCGCCACTCATTAACGAATCAGAGTAGGCCAAATAAACGCACGAAGAAGAAAAACACGAAGAGCCGGCCAGTCTAGAATGGAAACAGATTGGAGGTCACTTTGTTGTCGGAAATTGCCACTTTCATCGTTTCCTTCGAGTCCATCCACGTGGGGGGAAACGCGTTTAACTTGGAACAAATTCTCCCGAGTGACGAGTTATTTGATAAGGGAATAAAAACGGAAAAAGCCGCGCAGGTATGCTGTCGTTCAAATCGAATAAAGGACGTTGTGCTGCATTAAGAAAAGAAGACGATAAAGATATGGAAACAAGCGCAGATAGTAGCCAGTCGGTAACGGCGAGAAAGCAAAGATTGTTGCTTCTGGAACGTTTCTTTTTTGTAAGTGGTGATTCAAAATGACGCGTCATTTCCGGAAGAGAAGAATTTGCATAACAAGGTGCTGATTAAAGTTCCCTACCACGCACAAAGAGGGCTTTTTTTCGCCCCCGCTCTCCTTAAATAGTTTCTCAATGGGCCCTTCAAAGCGTGCAGTACATGTTCGCATGGCATTCCACGCCCAAACTGGGTACGAATCCTGGCACCGGCTCCGTCGTCTCGGTGTTTTCCCTGGGTTTTCCTCAGACGCTTTAAGACAAATGTCGTCACAGTTCCTTGTGAAGTCGGCCCAGGACGTACGATCCCTCCCTGCTATAGTCGTGACGTTGCCCGACTGAGTGTGGTCGCCAAGCAGTTCCATCATCCCCCTGTCCCCCATTTCTTCCTGCTGTCCTCTCTCCATCTGTCCGCGTCTGTACGCCGCTCATAGCCACAGTTGCTTCGCGGCGCTAACACGGAGTTAAAAAAAAAGTTCCGTCACTCCAACATGTTCGCAGGCGCGGATATCACGCAGAATATCCGCTGCTCGTGACATCCTCCAAGATACTATATAGCCCCCCGTTAAACTGAGACTGGAACATGTGAACATGCGTTGTTTTCTGGTTGTTTAAGGAGATTTATCGAACGCAATTCGGTATTTTCGGCAGTAAATTGACAGGAGGAAGTGCCAATATTTTCGGCCGGTCATGATTCTACCGAGAAATCTCCCGAGAAATTAAATTCGCTCTACTTGCGACCGGAGCACCCCTTCACGCTCTCTTCGTGGCAAATGAAAAGTCCATATTTGGCTACTGTGTGTTTGGCTAGCAGTGAACGCATCCTGCATCCTATATTACACCTTGGTGTAGTAACTGCAGCAAAGCATGTGCTTTGAAACCCTGACAAGTTTAGTGCGCACGTTTTACTCCTCCAATGTCTTCCCCCCAGAGCCCTAATTGGCTGATGCGATTTTAAGGTATTCCTGTCTCCATCCATCACTGAAAGCCAGCTCGTCCATCATCTCGTACCGCAAACGCTAATACTATATTGGAGACATTTTGACAGCCGCGCCTCACTGCGGTAATAGCTCAACTCAACGAGGGTGAGGGTGCAGATTAGATAAAATGACTGTCGTGATAAGAAAAAGAAAGGAAGGCGAGAAAAAAATCAGTCAGAAAAACGAAAGCTTATACACTCATAAAACACAACTTGAACACACAGCACGGTGAAAGGATGCGTTATCACTTCTGGTTTGGGGAAAAGCGTACGGCTTTTTTTTGTGACAATTAACGTAGCCGCATAAGTGTCACAAAAATGCGTACGCCTCCCGTTTTCAACAAATCAGGGGAGAGAACGATGTCACTCGGGATGATGGTTGGCTTGCTTTAAGAGTTTACCTCAGGCTGACTAGATCGCTATCGCTGAGAGATGCAATGACATTATAGTGTGCCGATGCCCACCACGGGCCAAATCCTATCGAGTCAGTGACATTGCAATTCTCACATCGTATGCTTCCAATATGTCCTTAGTCTATGTTAACAGGGAAGTAGTGTAAAATGAATTTCTAGTTCCGAGAAGTATGATGTCACCCGTCTGACCTCCTCCTAGGTCAATTTCCGTCTCTTCCTCAACACACTTTTTGAAGGAAAAGTGCTGCACTCGTGCTGCACCAGTTCTCGAGTATATGCGAGGTGCAGACAGAGTTCCGAACCAGTTGCACTCACGCGACACCACCGGATCCTAAAAAGGACGAAGAAGTGCAGACCTTGTCGTCTGCTACCGAGCACATGCGGTAGCATGGCTGTGTTGTTACTCTGTTTTATTGCATTCGTTCGCGCTTATTTTGTAGTAACAATTCGTAAGCGGGTATTGGGGTGATCTCATTCCTTATAGCGTCCTCTTTTAACTGCGCAAATGCTCATAATAATGCCCGCATAATTGTTTCCGCACATGGAATGTTCTGTTTCGGATGGACAGGTGATAAATTGATCACGTTTCCGCAATGTGCACCTGCACTGTTCATCCGGATCACATCACTAGCTTTTGGAAAGGACCCCAGTCTTGCAAAACATGTGGGGATGAAAAAGCCAGGTGATGAGCGCACATTTTTGTGCTTTACTTCTGCGTTAACTGCGTGAAAAAGAGGTATGACGGGTATCTAAAAAGAAGCACTCTTAAATCTTGCTTGATGTCACAAGTAAATACTCCTATCCTTAATGATACGCTCGCCTTTATCCGACGACACCGGGCCCCACCAGCGCCGCCATCTTGTTGTCTGCTCCTCTGCACAGCCATAGCCTCCTATATAGGAGGCTATGGCACAGCACCCTTCCGTTGTACGACAGCGATACGTCGTGCATGAAAATCGAGCACTAATGCAGAATTAGGTCAGCACTGCCCCAAAAAAGAATGGGGACGCACAGGTGCAGTGTGAGTGCGTGACAAAAAGAATGCGACCGTGTTGCACTACTGGAACTAAAAGTTGGAAACACCGGAACTAGCTCAAGAAGTGCAGGTAAAAAGAATGCAGCTACTGGGTGTAGAGAGCGGCGGCTGTTGCTATTCGCGACTCCAGCGAAGCCGTAGCCACCTAGCGGTGGAAGTGGCAACCCTCGAGTCTAGGTTCGGCGTGCGCCACCTATAGTTCGCTGGAGTCGCGAACATAAGAGACACAACACTCGACGACGTCAATCTGCCCTCGGAGAATCCGAAACTACTTGGCTCTACAGGTTGTTTTGAAAATTCCTGGAAGCACGTTCACGGACGATGTTTATATTATGTGTTCTGAGTGCTTCAGCGTAATACGAAACAAAATAAATATTATTATTATTTGTTCAGTCCGTTTCAGTCAGTCAGTGTTTACCAGCTAAACAAATACGTTTGTAATGGTGCGAAATCGAATGAAAAAGCCGCTTGGGAGATAAAACATATCTGTGGAGGCAGGGGGAGCAACCTATTTCTCACTGAAAGTTCGTCCGCTATGGATACGGCGTGACGCTACTTGCGGGGAACTATCTACGTCACGCAGCGATATCAGCACCACTGGGGGTCTCTGTTTCCGCGAGCGTCAGGCTATATACAGGTCAGCTATGGGATCATCCTTCTTCAGCAAAAACGCATGTTACCTGTTTCGCCGGCAGCTGGACAAGCAAATACTAATTAATACATTAACTGCTCCTTTACATTGGAAGCGGACCCTCTCGGTGACTCCATGGTGATACTAAATCGGGTACGTCGTGATGTGCTCTCTCAGGTTTTTCCTCGGTTTTCGGACGGAAGTTCCAGACAGATATCCGCACAGTTCCCCTTGAAGTCGGCCCAGGACGCATACTAACGCGTCTGTCTCCTACTGCTTCCTTCTGACCGCGTCTGTAGACCATTCATAGCCACTGTTGCTTCGCGGTGCTAACACAAAATAAAATTGATTCCCCGACAGCTAAAGAAAATGGCGGCTATTGACAGAAGTCTTTATGACGAGCTTACCCAAAAACTTTACATTACTGTCCACAGATAACTTTCAACGTCTCTAGTAGGCTAGTGTTTGAGAGCGTCACACGTAACAACATACCCGTCTTTTTCTTTACAGTATGGTCTTTAGGTACTTTTATCTTAGAAAAGTCCTAACTTTCGTATCGCAGCCATTCAAGCATTAAATGCTTACACCAGCACCGGAATAACAACATAGAGACTTGGGCGAGAAGTTACTTTGCAATGCGCACGTGGCATCCTTCTCGCTTACCCCGATCCACCGTTGTCGGCACGTTAGATAAATATCCCCCCCAATCGTCCGATTCAAACAACATTCTTGCATCGTCTCAAAATCCCAACAACCCTGTTCAAATAGCCTGGGGCTGAAACTAACGTTCCGATACGCATATAAATTAAACATAGTCCCTATCCTTCCCTTTCCCATCACTCAGCAGAAGGCGGATCAGGAGCGTGGAAGAAACACCAGCGCCGGAAGCGACGAGCGGTGAGCAGTGCAAGTATTTTGATAGGACGTACGCCGGCTAGGGACTTGCATTGGCTTCAATTCGATAATGGACCTTCCGTGTTCTGCCTCTTCTTTATTATTATTGTTGCTTCTGCGCGGATCCTAAGAGGTTCCTCAAGTGCTTCTTGGGACTGGAATATTAAACATTTCCTTTTTTATGTACGAATGTTTTGTCTTACCTGTTTTTTATTGACAGGATTGAGAGTGCCCTTTTGTGGACAAGACTGCCGTCGTCTGCAAATGTATGCCTTTCCTTTTTGTTGGCATCGCGCTCTTGGTCCATTTCAGTATACTTCTAAGTGCCTAGAGCAAATACTCGAACGGAGAGAGTGCTGTATGGACACGCTTGTGTGTGTGTGTGTTTGCTTATCTGCTTAGCACCATTTGCTTTCAGTGTGTAATTTGGTGGTGCTATTTGAAAGTCATATGCCATCGTTGGAGGTATACACAGGCTACTCGAATTGTGCAAGAAAGATACTGTATTAAGAAGGAAATGCGAGTTTTGAATCTAGTCACTGCACAATATTAACTCGAGGACTACCATCCATCATAATATATTTTAATTAACCGCAATCATTTTTATGCCGCTCCGTTTATCCAAATAAAAGTCGCACTATCCATCTTCTTGCAAGCCTATACCAGCTACGTCACGTGTCCATAAAAACTTGACGTCATAGATGAAAAAGCGGGTGAGGCGGCAGAAAGTGGACTGTATAATACTTAACGGAGCTCCGTAATATATTGTTTTGTCATTTTGCGCGCCGTGGATAATTACGTGGGTTATGTAAACGCGAAATGTTAATAAATGTAAACGAAGTACATTCATGTGCACCCGCATTTCAAGTCTGACATCAAAGGGGACTCATCTGACACTGCAGTCAGGCGGGAGAGGTAACTTTCCTTTTGGGGGTGCTAATATAGAACACCATTTTGTGAAATAAATATTTCCATCACTATTTGAACATTCGATTGCGATCATTGCATCTTGTTGTGTTTTCAAATATTTTCGCCCTGTAACGCTGACAATGTTGCATTCAACTGCGAAAGGCGAGTGGAACTAACCAATTAAATTAATAATAATAACAGGAACGCTTCACCAGAATGTGTCGCACTTTGTTGTCGAAACATAAAAAAAAAAAAAAGGAAAAAAGACATAATGCCAGGTTTGGAACTCCGATGCAGTTCACGTTCGTGTCAACCTTCTCTCCCCCCCCGCTGGGGCCTGATTCACCTGAACGCGTACTAAGCTTATCTCGTATTTAATTAATTTCGCAATCTAATTAATAAACGGACCAGTGCGTTATTAGACTGCCAACAAAGGTGACGCCACTAAAAACAGGCTCGTTATGACGCAGCTCAAAAGAGTCCGATAACCCTTGACATCGTTCATTGTTTTCCTTCGTGTTTTATCAGTGAGTCTCTAATTGAAAAATTGCCTCACTGGCCAGACAGGTGGCCTGAGAGAAGCATCTGCGCTTCAAATGACCTCCTTATATGGGGACAGCTGTACTCGCTAAAGAGAACGTATTCTTTTTCGGGTCTAAAGCTATATTCAGAAGTGACTATATACTTACTGCGTTTCAGTGCATATAGGGCAAAAAGAAACGAGAACGTGTGCTCATGAGGTTCTTCACGTTTAAACTTACGAAATTGAACGATAGAAGAGACAGGGCGCTGCTGCTGCTGCTGCTGCTGATGATGATGATGTTGAGAATTTGTTGTGTCGTCTCTTCATGCCTGTCTCGGGTTCACCTCCTTGATAATGATACGTAATGGAAGCCAGTTGTGACGTTGAAAAGATTGTGGCAACGTATACATATACGTATACATGTGTTAAAATGCCTCAAACGTGTACCACAGAATGCGCGAATGACCGTAACTTATTTAGGAACAACCAGCTCCGGTGGCGCAGCGGTAACGCGTGCGCTTGGAGACTGGGAGGTCCGCGGTTCGAATCCGCGGGCCGGCTGTGCCGTCTGGGGTTTTTCCTGGGTTTCCCTCAGATGTGTAATAGGCGTATGCCGGCACAGTTCCCCTGAAGTCGGCCCATGGACGCAGCTATCCTCCCCACGAGCGGATTCCGCTCGGTCTTCCACTTCACCCTTTCCTCCTGTCCACCATCTTTCCCTTCCCGAGAAACATGCCGCCTAATCAGGCAGGCAGACCTCTCGGGTTCCTCCCAACGACACTCCTCCTCCTCCTCCTATTTAGGAACAAGTTTAACGCATTCGGTTTGTAAAGCAGTCTGGGGGAGGGGGAAGATTTCTGGGTTTGATACCCGGTTTGACCAAAAATCTCCCCGATATCTTGGCTATCAGGGTATTACGTACCAGTTTGTGCGGCGAAGGTCTTAGCCTATAGCCTCACATCAAAACAAGTCACCCGGATCCATTGGGCGAAATAACGTTTTTTTCTCGCTCTTTCTCGTTTAAAAACGCCGTGTGTGAAAAAGCGAAGGACAGCCTTCCTCTCAAAAGATGGCTATTATGTTTAGGGTGCCATCTGCAGATGGAGCTAGTATTCATGTACGCTATGTTGTTCGTCGCTTTTTCGTCCTTTTCACTTTTAAACGTGTACCAGTACACATTCTATCCGCTACTGTCGTATTGTAACAATATGCATTTGAAAAGGAAAAAGGCTCGCTGGAATTACTGCGCGCCAATATTAGTAACACACTATTTTTCATCCTGGATGCGGTGGAAACGTGAGTAATGAATAACTGACACGATTGATTGATGAAAGCAAAGATTTGCGAAAGACGATACAAGCTGAATATGAGGTATTACTCGGTCTAATGAAATGTGTATTCTAGTTGACAGGAAATACTAGGACTTAGTTGAAAGAGAATAGCGAAAGATGCTAAAACGTCATTCAAACCTATTTCAGGCGGATACAATTGACATAACATATACTTCATTCACGTTAACAGATACACATTTCTCAACATGTGCCGCCTATAAGTGTATTATGAGCTTTATTCGCGGCTCCAATCAGTCAGCTTGCTATAGACATTACAGACTTGCGGAATATAACACTGAATTTTAAAAAAAAAAAAAAAAATGTCTCGCAGGCTTTCCTCGAGGTCTGTGCATATTAAACCGAAGCTTTCCACCTGGCCCGGTGTATAGGCCGGGGCAGATGAATCCATATTATGACGAATCGTTAGCGCTATACGAGAGTATACTGCTTGGGAATTGCGGACACGTCGAACGTCAATCGGCTAATGACATTCCTATACCATTCATCGAGCGTCCCTTCTGTGCCCACCCGTTTAATGAATTAGTGCTTCTATATACTGTACAGGGATACACGCATGATTTGGCCTTTTTAATAAGCGCCGTAAGCGTTATGGCTTCCTGACCATCTGCCTGTGAGATCGATAACGATGATCATTGGTTTCTTCCCGCCAGCGGGAATATTGTATAGTCGTTATATACGTCGTAACGGTTCACACTCTTGGAATCGTTCGTTGGGGTTTCTAAAGAAGGTTAAGCTCCGTGACGCCATTAGCGGTATGAAACGTCACTTAATCAGCAGCGATAGGTATAGGTTCGCAAACTGCGTACAATTTATCAAAATTCTTACATCCGCTCGTTGATGAGAGTGCAGCATAAACATACAGGGAGGTTCCAACCACCCGGTGTGTTAACTGAAAATATTTCCAACGCAGTATACGCGTTTGACGGAATGCATGACGGAGTGCGTGACGCAGGCATGAGCTCAACCAGGTGCTATGAACTCGTGTGAAGGACGATATATGGCGTATCGCTGAGCCCGATTATATGCATATTAGGGCACTCACCAGATAACATCACACCTGCGACCGGATTTTTTCACACACAACCTTTCTCGCCCTGGTCACAACCCAAGCAGCACTGTACTGAAAGTCGAGTGCAGTAGGGGTGGACGGTATGTGTCTCATTAATGTTCTTTAGTTTCACGAGTCTCTGTTCAAGGCCTTCCACCTACCCGTCCACCCCTGTTGCACTCGACTTTCAGTACATTGTGCTGCTTGGGAAGTGTGATGCGCTAATATGCAGCATGATCGAGCTCAGCGATACGCCATGTCGACCTTCACGTGAGTTCGTAGCCTGCGGCTGAGCTCACGCCTTAGCAGGTGATTGTAATCGTCAGTTCCGCGGCCCAAAATGCAGAACTGTGCCCGTAAGATCTATCCCATTCATTGTCGTATATACGTTTCACTTCCATCACACGCTTTTCCCGCGCACCATCGTTGATTGGAATGGCCTCCCCCAGTCACTCTTAACTGTTGGAGTCAAGCGTCAGCAACAGCGGAGTAACACAACTCGACACAGCGGAGTAACACAACTTGCATATGTAGTTTCCTACAACTATGATGCTTGTGTATTTCTTGTGCCTCAGCTGTAACGCTTGTTTTTCTGACTTTTGTTGCTTAGTTGAATAGAACATTTATTTCACTCGTCTACGAAATGTTCAAAGTATGACAAAACCTGACTGCTGAAAAATCTCAGACTTGTGTGCCACACGGCCGCCGTCCTTTTGAAACGATGTCTTTCCCTTCTCCAGTCCCAGTGTACAAGAAATACAAGGTACGTACTATAAGTGCATTAACTTGTGGCTACCTAACTAAGAGAATTATACTATGTATAGATGAGGCCCGTTAGGCGTACATGTCCGTTGTGAAGAGCAACATGGCGGCAGGACCACTGTCGCAAGAACTCCTGCTCACCCCCCCCCCCCCCAAGAAAAAAATTATGTGTTCTAAGTAGTCTGTTACCAGTTGAGTCACCATGGAGAGCCTATAGGATGCATCAGCCGGTTCCTCCTATTCCGAGCTATACGGCTGTGCAGCGAAATTTCCAAAGCGTAAAAGCTGTCATGATTAGCTGTTCGAACCTTGTCCTCATCTGTTGCATAGGCCGATACCGAATGGAAAAGCGGCGACACACGGGTGTCCACAGTGTCCTTGTCGTGACATACTTTCGTAGAACATGGTCACTATTCTCATCGGCGCCGCCTCAGTTGGAACATGAGGGGCTGCTGAGAAGACACCATCTGGCCAGTTTGTCTTTCGTTGGCAATATCTGCCAACATATAGTTGTTTGCGTTGTTATGTTCTTACATTACCTGCTACCTGCCCCCCCCCCTCTCATGTAACGCCCCCTGTGGGCATTTAATGTATAGTCATAGATTAATAAAAACATATATTTGTAGCGGAGATACTTTTTCCGTTATCAATTTAAAATGTAGCGGGATCGCTACTCAGCTACGGAAAAAAAGCAGCGAATGTGGTAGCGGTGCTGCTAGTAGCGCCGCTATGTCCAACACTGCCTTAGGCAAACTCCCACCGTGGTGTTAGGGGGGAATCCTCTGTTTACAACACGGTATATGTAGCTATATGCTTGGACAGTACAAAGTTTCTAAAGTAAAGATTCTGGGCGTTAAATCTATTCTGCTTTTTTCCCCTTAAAATGGAATTGTAAAGTCATTGAGTTACTTTAACGTCGTACCTGTAGCTGTAATTATAGTTACAATTCAAAAAGAGTAACTGCAACACAATTGCCATTTATGCGGGCTAACTGTAACTTGGTTCTTTTAAAGCAACTTACGCGTAACTGCTCCAGTGTCCTTGCGCAGATATGTAACCGCAATCCTGGAACAACGTTGATGTGATGGCCACCAGGGATTCTGGGACAGAAATTAGGCACCAGACACCGGCATAATAATCGCGTCTTGTTGTCGAACGGTCACGCTTCGTATATATTCCCACACTGCGAAGCGCAAATACCGAAACGTGAACTTCTCTGCAATGCAACATTGTAAAGCCCTAGCAATCCTATATTGTCGCTGGAGGTGGCTACACTGTAAACTTTTTCACACCTTTAAAGGTGTGCGCTATGCCCATTCAACCTGGTTGCGTAACATTGCATCTCCAGGATGATATTTTACAAAATTAGGAAAGCATTACTAAAGATCAAATGTCAGTGCAAATCTTGCTTTCATTATGTCTTGGATATTGTCAGTACGTGCTAATGCATATATGCATCGCTACCGATAATCGAGCACGCGCAAGTGTCTACAATACTGTTCAACAATGTTGAGATGTTGCAAGACTGCATTTTTGGAGGACAGACAACACTCGAGTAAAGAAAATTTGTGCGAAACCGTGCTCCATTATGATGTTACCAAAATTACACCTAAAAAGGCGTGCGCCATGCACGTTATTACACCTTTAAAGGTGTGAAAAGATTTAGAGTGTAGGATCATGTATACGTTGCCGAGGAAAGGTTATTGGCTTCTATCTCTCGCAAATCGGCATAATATGTGGTTGTGTGATGAGGATTGTCCGTCACAAGCTGTAGCGAATGAGATTCGTGGCGAATGTCTAGCATAGAGATGCAAAATTTCCCGAAATTTTGAATCGCTCGAAAAAAAAAAAAACACGCTATATTTCGTTTTTTTTCCCGAAAAAATTGAAAAAAAATGGAAACAAATGTGGTTATTGCTGAGTCGAAGCATTGCCGGCCAAACCACAGCATACAATGAGCTAGAAGCTTTAGTAGCGTTCACCCTCTAGGCATAAATGCAGAGCAGAGCATCCCATGAGACTGCTGTCTACTCAGCGATAGGTAATTAGAACAACCCGTCCACTCCGACCAGAACTCCGACATTGTGTGAACGCGATGGCGATCGCTTGGAGCGGCCAGACGGAGCACTAAGTTGGTGGTTGTTGGCGGATTTAGAGGCACAAGGCACGAAAATTTGCATTTTTTAATTTTGTCGCCTGGAAATTTTGGGCTATTTTTCCGGAGACGAGGAAAAAAAACGAAAAAGAAAACGGTTTTTCCCAAAATTTCTGTTTTTCTTTTTTCGGGGCTTCGCATCTCTAGTCTAACAGCGACGAACCCGCATACAGCACGTTTCTGAAGGGGGTGTCCAGTCTATAGGACAGCATGCTACATGCACTGCCTAAGATCTATTGAAGGACGAATAAAATTGGGTCAGTACCCCTCCCCTCTATATCTTTCATTCATTCACTCACTCACTCACTCACTCACTCTATATCCACCCATCGAACTATTTTCCAAAGATGAGGAAGTTGCTAGATACAAGGGACTCGTTATAAGTTACTATGCAAAAATGGAACTAAGTTACAAGTTACAAAAATCACCGTCAAGTTCCCAAGCTACTTTGTAAATGTTACTTGCGTATTTTGTACTCTTTTGTTATTGAACTTTGTATATCACAACGGGTAGTGCAAGACGTTTTATAGTATCACTTTTTAAAAAACGTTACACCAATCTTTCATGCGATGAAATAAGCCGTACCTTGATGTGGTCGAGGTGATGTGATAGGTTGGCGTCTAGTTATTTTCATGTCCTAACAAATTTCTTCAACGGAGCACAAAGCAGTCATCGGAATTTTAAGTTGCATGAATCGTCATCCTTTGCGTATACATTATGTACACAACCGCGCACAGCGTGACATTTTAGCTACCCACCACCCTCCGCTATTATAAATACGCTGCTCGGCGCTACCATAAACGCCACCTTAGTCTCATTCACCAATCAACAACAAGAGAAGAACACGTGGCTCTCGTCTCATCAGAGAGTAAGGAGGCAGCTAGCCCGCGATATTTGTGCGCTAGAGTCGAACAAAGGGAACTTACCCCAAGTTACAAAGTTACCTAAAAAGGAACGAATTCCTCGTCAAGTTACTCGAACTCTCAATCAAAGAGTTAAGAGTTACAAAAAATTAACTTAATTACGGAAACGAGTTACCTAATTGTAACGTCTTACCCCAAACACACACTGCTATTTTCCTTCGCAAGGAAAAACAAAATCCGCAGCACCAAAAAAACAAACAAAGAAACTGAGTTTGTGGATTTCACTTTAGAAATCACAAACAATCCCAATCGAAAATCCGCATTTTCCGCGTTCTACCGTGATAAACAGAACCTCTAGGGCCCTGATGATCACCTATTGTGACAGACCTCAGAAGAATCAACGCAGCTCGAGCACGTAAACTCCCCCCCAAACACAATTAATTCCCCAGAATGCATCAACCTCTTCACTCTGCAACTTCGTCACCCAACGACTTTATCGGCCACCCACTATAAGGAGCACACATGGTTTGCAACAGACGGCAAAGTGGACGCATCCCCGTTTGGCGCAGCATGATTGAGTGGCCACCAACTTGAGTCGGAATTCCAGACCCCCACAGTGACCCTCATTTTCCTCACAGTTGATGGTGTCCATTGTTGGAACAGCCCTTTTTAAATGACCGTGTGACACTTCATGACCATACCCGCGGACATCTCGTTGAACCCCCAGGAATGCCATTAAGGAGTTGGTCGCTTTGGGAGACTTCCAACTGACATGGAGTCATGCGAAGAATTCCGGTGGAATCTCCGAGGGAATCTCTCCCTGTACAGTCGTATATTAAGGGCCGTGTTTGAGGCGACGCTGTTGTGCGCTCCACACTGAAAGTTGCATTCCCGTCTTTATATCCGTAGGTACATTAAGTGACACGTGACTTATTAGGCTAATCTGACGTCATAAAGATATGAGGACGAGAAGTATTCTTCTTCCTAAAGAATAAGTGTAACCTAACCATTCACCTTCTCTCGGTTTCTTTTTTGAATAAACCTATTCCCCCCTAAGCACTAAGCCATGCCAGCGCGACGTTATCAACGTTGGCAATTCTGCCTGCTTCAGAACATAAGATGTGCTTGATTGCTGTCGACTCACCTGCAAATCATGAGCGCATGCGCGAGGTGCAAGCCGCAGCCCCAAAATATTGGACACATCGTACTCCTGGAAGTGCAAGAAAGGCACGGCCGTCATGGGCAGGAATTTCGCGAGAATCAGAACAGCTCAAGAGCTACTGGTCACTCTGGTATTTGCTACAGTTACACGAAGGCCTCTCGTTTCGCGTGTGGGAGTCGGCAGGTGGGCGAACCACCCGGAAGCAGCTCCTGCATGCTTCCAGCAACGTTGATGTGATGTGATGTGCTGGTATGTTGCACAGTAGTCCGGCTGGTGGACATTATGGCGTCAGCGAGACACTCGCAAAAATAAGTGAACGGTACTACTGGGGCGATTATAGGCAGGACATGGAAGAATTGTGTTGCTCCTGACCACTCACCCGACCCAGACCACTCACTCGAGGCCCACCCGAAGGACCATTCACCCGAGACAAATGCCCGGTACAGGAATGCGCTTCAGGGACACCGTTCGGACGGGTTGTCATGGACATCCCGCGGGACCCTTACCAATTACAGCGCATGTAAAGAAATCTTTGCGTGTCGCATGGACTACTTCACTAAGTGACTTCAGGCCTATAACCCTCTACCGAATCAAGAGGTGGTCACGGTATCCAAGACGCTAGTGACGAAATGGGTCTTCCGCCGCGCTCAGATCAAGGTCGCAGCTTCGAGTCTAGGGTATTTCAAGACATGTGCCAGTACCTTGGTATCGAAAAGACACGTACGGCACCGTTGCATCATCATTCGGACGGCATGGCGGAGAGATTCAACCGCACGATACTCCAGCAGCTGAGCCCTTTGGTTTTCGAAAACCAAGAGGACTGGGTCAAATATATTCCTTTCGTCCTTCTGTCCTACAGGACGGCACACCACGAAGCCACACGGGAAACACCAGCGATGATGCTCACTAGCAGAAACCTACGTCTCCCCAGCGGTCAGGCTCTGGAATCGACGCCAGACACTGGCGTATATAGGCGAGACCAATGCAGCAGATTACGCACACGCACTGCGTGAATGTCTGGAGAGGACGCACAATTTCGCAACCACTCACGTGCGCAACGCATTCACATGCATGGAGACACGATACGACCTATAAGAGCGTCTGGAGGAGGGTTGTCTGAGGCTGTGTAGCTCTATATAACCCTGTTCGGAGGCGAGGTCTCTCACCTAAACTACAGCGGCCATGGCAAGGACCGTACATGGTGATGACCCATCTCAACGATGTGGTGTACCTAATGAAGCGTGCGAGACCCCTCGTCGTTCACGTCGACCGCCTTGCGCCATATCATATGGGCATCACTTCCGAACTCACACCGCCCTCACGAAGAGGACATTGTTGCAAGAATTAAGACGAAGATGACGAGGGCATTTCGATTTAGTTGGTGCTCACGATATAGCACTGGATCCCTGCGCGCACGTATTGATATCGGTCGAGATAACAAATATGACCACGATAATGGGTGGCTTTATGTCGCGAGACAATTATGACCATTGGACAGGGGAAAGAATTTTGTCCACACTTGAGGGCTCCTTAACGTGCGCCAAAACGTTAGCACACCTCGCGGAAGACAACTTGCTTCAGCAACTTGTGCCTTAATGTTTTGTACGTTGCCGCCGTCCTCGGCCGCTGCCGGCGGATAAAAAAAAGTTAAACATCCGAGACCACGTCGGTGACCTTTCAATCTACATAGAACTCTGCAAAGGCTGTTCCAAGACCCAATACAGTAATATTATCGAGGCTAGCGTTCCCATCGAGGCACTCAACATCTGAGTAAGCAGAAAACACTACTATCCCCGCATCCTTATTAATCCGCTCGTTAATTCAAGCAAACGTCTCAAACATCTTCAGTTGGCTTGACGAGATCTCTCATTACCTGTCCCTTCTCAATACACACCCATTAGGAACTATGCAAAACTTGAGAGCCAGTTAACACTGGACCCAAGTTGAAGGACTTGGCTCGAGTAGCGGGGAAGTTGAACCTAACTCGATCGGAACTCTCGTAGCTTCCAGAGCGTTCACTAGGAGGCCCTTGTTGGACAAGCGGCTCACCCAATCAATTTTCTCGCATAATTAATTATGATAATGAGGTTCCGGCATGACGACGACGGGCCGGTGTTAGGTAACTGGAGCGTGGGGAAAGACAGGTGAGTACCCGCCAGGGATCAATAGGAATTTCAGGGAGGATTTTGCGCGAGGATGTGTATTCTTTCGAGGTACCTGAATGCAAATCATAATCGTGCTTCAAGATCGTCTGGCACTTGAACCAAAAAGTATGTCCGCAATGGAATGAGCCTTGAAGAGAGTGTTTCCTCCAGTGATGTCTCACACTTTTTTTTTAGATTCCGGGTTAGTGCCGCGAAGCAACTGCGGCTATGAGCGGAGTACAGGCGTGGACAGATGGGAAGAGGACAGCGCGAAGGAGTGGGGGTTAGTATAAGCGCCCTGGGCCGACTTCAGGGGAAACTGTGCCGTCATTCGTCTGGAAAGTCTGACGGAAAACCTCAGAGGGGACGTTGTGCGTCCCTCGTCTCGGGGTTTAGCTATCATGGATAGTCAGACAATTAACGCAGCACGTTCCGGGACTCGAACCCGCGTCACCTCCCATTCTCGGGGTGGAAGGCGATCATCCTAAAGTGATGTCTCATTCTTGTCGTTCCCATAATGCTGGATGAATTTTCTTTCTCTGCGTCATCGACATCTCACTGCAATGCAATCATCTTGCGCTGTCCTGCATGAGCTAGACGTCCAAACTTTGAAGGAAAAGCCAGACATTAGCAGCAACTCTTTTACATGCCCACAGGAGGGGTGTCGGAAGATGAAGTTTGTTGCATATACACCGTTTTCCCCGTGAACGCCGACATACTGAAAGCGCAGCGCCGTCTAGCCGGAGGACCCCCCCCCCCCCCCCCTTTATGAATGTGTTTCTGCAGGCCGTCTTCGAAGGGCTCATTTTTGCGTATCAATTATTAGGGCCCGGGAGTTCATCCAAAATGCATATTTTTAGACTACGTTCTAATGGATACCCTAACGTTTCTCCATACATTACCAATCCCAACGACACAAATCTACAGTGTTTCGTGCGTCGTATAATTGCATATTTCTCCCTCGTTAACGAGAAGACGCAAGAGACAAGGACGGACACGAGGGACGGACACGGACAGTGTTCATGAACGCTGTCCGTGTCCGTCCCTTGTGGTTTCTATTTAACGATGTCCTGTGTCAACCAACATGTTATACACCTTCTCGTATATTTCTTCCTGATCGTCATATATAATATGACGGTTGCATATTATGTCATATTTCGGCACATTTACTCGCATTCTTGCATACTATACTCGTATGTCATACTTCGGGCCATTAAAATGTTCTTTAATCGTTTCACATGCATTTTTTACCACTGATCACGTTATTTCAAAAGGTATAAGTCATGGGCCCGAAGCCCGTGTTCCAGCTCCACATTTAAGCAAAGCTGCTGGCTGCTTTGTGCTACGCAATCGGTGGGTTTGATTGGCACCGCTAAGCAGCAGGACGAAGTTCTCGAAACAGAACGCACGACAAGTTGTCAGCGAGCTAAAAAAAACAACAAAAAACATTGGCATGATGAATGATTTAGCCAGCCAGTCGTGCTGATTTCTAATTTCTTCCTACTTGCATCAAAAGTTGGAGTCTGGAAACCTGTCTCTTGGAAATGCTAGAAGTCGTGCTTGATAAAAAATAAGGGTCTCAAAGTTCCTGGCTATGTAGCTATAACGAATTTGCCAGAGAATAACATCCAACGACAAAGAACGCACATTTTCGCGGCATATGGCTTTCTTAACTGGCAAAACAGGGAGTTTTTAATGTAAAAGTGCAAATGTGCGCAATTTTGAAGACCTGTGTATGGCTATGGTGGCGTACCGCAATGTCCAATGCGGTTCCAACTTCCAAAAGGAAATGTGCATTTTCATTTGTAGAACGTTTTTGAGACAATATTCGTATTTATACAGTTCCAAGCTATGCAAAAGCTTCCGGAGCAAGATTCCCGCATATTTCTGCATATTTTGTGCATATTTAGACGTTTGGCGCCGAATGTTTACATGCATATTTTGGAAGATGTTTGCGCATAAAGGCCCGGGCCCTAGTCATTATAGTGGCTGAGGCAATGAAACATAGAAAGACGAACACAACGTTTATAAAAAAAAAAGTATTTCAGTACTTGTACTCGTATAAATTTTGGTTACTGTAAGCAATATCTCTTAGGAAAGTATCTTACTTGGCATGCACTAATTCACCGGCACTCGTCACCACCTGTATAACACACACATAACAAAGTCCAAATATACTATGGCGATGCTAAGACATTCTGAACCTGAAGATGTCTCATATGTTTCTAGTATACAGGCAGACGAACCATTTCCAAATTAATCGGAAGTGTTTTCACACGTTTCCAATGGTTCTGCATTGCGTGTAGCACTTGTCGTTTTTACATGTTCTTTATATTTCTCCTTCTTTTTTTTTATAAAGAATGTGCGTGATGCACCAACTCTGCAAGATTCATCTCCCCTCACCCCCCGTGGGGAAGGAGTTCCGGCGACCCTGTACGGCAGGCATCATCATCAACAACAACAATAAATGATGACGATGAAATCACGACGGCAGGCATCGTTGCATTCCAAAAGCCGCAATATCCCACATACTGCATGCTTTCGGTCAACACATATTCCCGCTTGGGGACGGAGCCGTAGTATGTAACTCAGTCACGTGATAACCTCTCTTGGCAACGTCCCAGGACGAAGAAGAGAAAGACGGCAATGAAAGCTCGGTGCACCATTAGAGACTTCTGCCACACGCGCTCGAAGACGAAACTCCCCACCTTCCAAAGTTGCCACACTTGTCAACTTTTTCGTTATCATTTCGCAGTAGAAGAGTACAGATGTCGCCAAGCATGGTTGCCAGACGGGGGAAAGGAAAGTGCGTATTAAACGAGCATATCGGCGAAAAAGATGGAACACGTCGTTGCGCTCCCCTCGGTCTTTTCAAAGGCGCCAAAATCAGCGTTACCCCCCCTCAAGTATTTTTACTACTTTACTTACGTTCCCCATAAGTCGACAGATGGCGCTGTAAATTACAGTCTCTTTTCTCCTAAGCCAAAAACAGCGGGGATTTTCGGGATCATTTTCTTTTTATCTCATCCTGGTGTCAGATGTATTCTCCGACATCTTGTGTGTGTATCTGTGGTCTGGGAGTGGAGAAGTGTTTCGGAAGGAAGAGAATGCTTTGAAATACGTACGTGCTGGGATAGTAGTGCTGAAGCAGTCAATACCCTACGTTTCAAAATTTTAAAATTTTCAACCTTAAAATTCGGAAATGCTCATTTCCTTTCAAGTGCTTCGACACAAAAACATATTCTACTTTTAGTGTCCGGATTTTCCGGAAACAAAAAGTAAAAGAAAACCCGAGTCCACACGGTATCTACCCCCGCGGAACGATCCGCATATGGTCGGACTCTACTCCCCCCCCCCCCCCCCCCCGCTCTCCAAGTATTTTTGGCAAATGCACGCAACAAAAAGCCCGAAACTATACCTTAGCCTTTAGCAACGTAGGTGCATTTGCTGCGTTGCATTACTATCCTTAGCATCAGATATTGTGCCCGCCCTCTATAGGGAGAGGAATTTAACCCGGAAAGTTATACCCCCAGTTATGAACTTGTTGGAGTTCTCAATACTGCGGTAGCACTTTTCTTTTTTTTTTTTTTCTTATGGGTTTTTCCCACTAATATGTCTGTTCCATGGCACATAACACGCAAAACATTAAGTACCGAAGGTGAGCACTGTTTCCCATCTATACATATGTATGTAGCATATCTGGAGATTCTTTCCGCTGACGTTTGCATTATCAGGCGTGCTGCAGTATACTCACGTCTTTCGCGAATTTAAGTTTCCGCCAATCACTTTTCGGGGCGGTACAACAGTCCAAAAAGCGAGAATATTTTGCTGGCGAAAATAAAACGAAACAGAAGAAAAAGAAAACAAGAAAATACTTCTTTTAACAATAGAGACAACCTGGAACGTCGCCCAGTGGAAGCCGCATTGAGGTAATCGCACTTTTATCGTTCACTAACGACACCACGGTTCAAAGGGGGAAGACATAAAAGACAAAAAGAAAACCACCCTACCGCAGAGTTTATTAACCCCCATCATTACCGACGCTCACAAAGGATTGGAGGTAACAAAAAAAACTCCGATGCAGGTACAAGTATAGTTGGACACCTTTCCCTGTGTGGCGCTTTGTTACCGAAGCTGCATTGTTTCCTTGACAACCATGCGCTAACGCGCTAGAGCAAGCCCGCGACCGCCGAAGAGCGCGTCCGTATTTGGGGAGCAATACATTTTAAAAGACGCTGTCTGGCTTCACTGTTGTCTGCTAAAATTGGTTTAGTGATGCTTGTCACAGAAAGGTGTGCGAAAAAAGAGATCCGATACGGTTGACAGTGAAATATGCCGCGGTATATTACAGCGGGTGATGTAGGCCCTGTCTCTTCTGCAAGGTGGAAATCGACTTCACTTTTGAAATGGAGGACTCCGATGATGGCCTTGCATATGACAGGGCCACGTTTAAAAGTCGTCATGAGACAACTTAGGCATGAGCCTCGGCTTTAAAGCGTTTTTGAAGACTAACAGAGTGGCGTTTGCTATAGACCTATAGCTCGAGTTTCGACTTTCAGCAAAAGAGAGACGCGTTACCGCAATTGCAGTTGTCGTGGCAAGCACGAGAATACATTACTTACATCGAATGGAGCTCGTCTCGGTTAATTCTCGTTGTTTATACAGTAGATGTTGCCCTGCTCCGTGTATGAATGAACGGGTGGTTATCAAGTGTAACAAATATTTGACACCACTGTCCAACAGTCATTCTAACAGCCATCGTCTACAAAGTGAACAACGGAAAATGAAGATATTATTAAACGAGAGTAGAGCTGACTTGAGTTCCGCACAGATTACATCACGGATACGAAATTGTATGACACCCACTCTTTTTTATATAGCCACATTGCACTTAAGACCGCAGTACGTATAAGTACCCTTATCTCTTTCCCCTCCGATGCGCTTCATTTCCTAATCAGAAACAAACGTTCATTCATCATCTGCAAGGGAACAGGATCTTCTAATCCCACGTCGCTGGAATAAGGAGACATTGATGAACGAATCTGCTCATCGGAGCAAAAGAAACAAAACCGAAACCGAAAGTAAAACCATCGTCTGCGACGTCTTTTCCCGCCAGAAGAAGCGGCTCCTATCAAGCCAATGGACGTCGACGGCACGTGCCCCCTTGATGGATCATCCAGGCAATTGCCGGAGGACGGTTTTCCACTTTTGTTTCGATATTTTTAAAACTCCCCCGCCGTTATATCAGCCCGCGCGTAAGAAAAAAACGCCACGTGCGACTGTCATGCGAGTTGAAGTCGCGAGTCTCAACGCGTGTAAGTGGGCGCGTTGGTGATGTTTTGGGATTTTTGATGGGGTGGGCGGCAAGATGGAAGAGATTTGATGCAGCGATAGGCGGCTAGGAAAGGTTGGGAGCTTTCGAGTGAAGTTATTTTGTATCGGATGACAGGCGTCTGCTCAATGCAGGGTAGTGGTTGCGAAGTGGCCACTGCAGATCTTACGCCGAGATAAAATGAACGATATACCGGTGGAAGAGCTGATCGAATAAGGTTTGATGGCGGCACATTTTGTGATAGCTATAACGCATTTAAATTTTTGGGCTTCTGAAAACAAATAATACGTCTTGTCGCTCAAAGGTGGCGGCCTTGACTCAATCCCGCTGTCAGTTGGGCCGCGTTTGCGTCACGTTTCAAGATGGAAAGTAGTAATTGAACCTCTGTATGCAATAAGGGGATAAGTCGACTTATATCCTCTTTTTACTATTTTTGCTGCAATGACATTACATACCAGTATGTACCTGCCGAAGAAAATTTAGGACCCTACTGCAATTTATTGGCCCGCTAGGAGGGTAAGAAATGGGAAATGCGTGTGTGTCAATGGGACGGACAATCAGATCAGGCTCGTTTTCTCGGTTTGGGATTTTTCGACTTATCCCCTTATTGCATACAGAGGTTCAATTGTCCTTGGGCTGAAACGTAGAAACAGACAAACACAACACAAGCGTCGAGGTGCCTAAGAATACGAACAACGTTGATGTTCTTAGGCACCTTGAGGCTTGTGTTTATCTGTTTCTGTGTTTCAGCCTCAGCACAATCACTTTCCATCGTTGTTCACTAGATGTCGCTGCCTCGCACTGTGTTCTATGTGTGCGCATGTGGATGAGAAGACCTGTGGGCGAAAATGTGGAGAGAGTTAGCTGAATGAGGTCCCTGATAAGTCGTCGGAAAGCAGATGCACTCGACAGGCAGTCTAGAGATGCGTGGTTTAAATCCCACCGCTCTCTTGCTTTGATTACTTTTCAAGTTGGCGCGATCCAGACGTGACAGTTTTGGTTGTTCGGGGGGGGGGGGGGGGGATATGCTTATGAGAACAGAAATAGGAAAGAAAGCGGGAAATGTCAACTAAACGTTATGCGATCGGCCTTCACCTGGGAGCTAGAGCATATACCACTATGGAAAACGGTCCCTGTATCGCGCGTTGCGGAATACCGACAAGGTCAAGATTCAACAGAAGTGAAAGGGCGCAGACAAGCTGGTGCATACTGAGGACTGGAACCGGAGACGTCAGAGAAATTTCTCATTGTTCTTCCGTGTCTCCGGTTCCAGCATTTCGAAGGTCAGAACGTATATATCAACTAGAGCACTGCACGGGCCGTATTTTTAGACCCGGCCCGGGCCCATCCTTCCTTTGATTTACCCGCCCGGGCCCCGCCCAAGTAAGAAGGATTCCAAGTTTCTCGGCCCAAGCTCAGCCGGAGCCCGAGAAATTTATAGGCTACCTGGCCCACTGTATGAGGCTGTAAAACTTGACCGTGCCTAACTAAGAGAGGGATAATACAGCCTCGAGTCCGACCTATAGCCCCTGCAATGTACGAGCCCGAGCCCGGCCCGGGTTCATAATAGTCAAACTCAAGCCCAGCCTAGGGCCACAAAAGAAAGCTTACCCGGCCTGTGGGCCGGGACGGGTTTTCTGGTAAGCCCGAGCCTGTGCAGTGCTCTAATATCAATCGCAGCTTTGATGCTCGCATATATCCAAAAACCCCGTGTCTTCGAAGTCGCATAGCTCTTAGTAGGAAAGGGATGGAGACACTCAATGCCATGTCAGCCCGTGACGCCTTCGAAGAAAAAAAAAAAAAAAAAAAGATACGTGTGATACTTTCCGGCCTGCGTATCTCTCCTTCGAAAGATGCACCCACACGGGGCATCGGAAACAGAGGACACGAAAAAGCCGACGAGAACAAAAGAAACGCATTATGGTCCATCCAATCGACTGCATTGACGTATTCGGTCACTAAGTAACGGTGACACCGCTGTAGATCTGCGCATGCGCACAAAGACGCACTCTTATTGGGCGACACAGTGCAGGAGGGAGCAACTTCAAAGGCCATTTGTTTTACTTCTTACCCGGCGTCTCTGTCCTTTATGGCTTTTTCTTGGCTTTCTTCGAAGAAGGACGCTGGAAGACGTATGACTTCACCGAGGCTTCGAAAGCGCTGTGAAAAATATCCTCCCCCGGTTCGCGATCAGCATAAAATCAATGTCTCCGTGGAGACTTTTCCAGCGATATCCGTGTTTTTATATATATATGTGTGTGTGGTGGTTCTTGAAAAGTTTGAGTGTGTGTGGAAGAGAGAGTCTGGAAGGCGCCGTCAGAACAACATTGTCGATTTTGATACGACGTTTCAAATGGGATCTTGGCTGAGGGATCGCATTTTTCGACTCGCCGGGGTGGGGCTTTGATGGCTGAAAGAATTTTTCGCATTTATACGTCTGCTTTTTCCTCCTTTTGTTTAGAAAGGGTCTCGTGATGTTCAGTACGGGAGGTAACGCCGTAGAAGGTGTAGGCTGTTACGTGCAGGTAGATGATCTTAAAAAAAGGGGGGGGGGGAGTTAGTTGAACTCTTTCGTTGCTATTTGTGTAGAAAATCGGCCCAGCGGATACTGAAGCTTATTCGACCAGTTTCCGCCGGTAACGCGGCCGCGACGGAGGTCACGTGCTTACGAGAACCAATGGGAATGGCTGTCGCTCTCCTGACGTCAGAGCCCGACGTGTGTACGACAGGGTGTCCCAGAAAACGTGTCCTTGAATTACAATAAAAAAATACGCCACCTAGAAACATGCGGTGAACGGCATTTGCTCTTACTAGGTTTTTGCCATCTCCTGATGTGAATGTCATCTAAGTTTAGTTTTATTATGTCACCTTTTACGAACTGAATTCGAAAATTTGCCAAGTAAAAGTAGCTTTTTGCCACACCAATGTAAAGCTCGTGCCGAATTTATATTCAACTTGATGATAACTGACACGCATATTGAGGAGCTATCTCGTCGGAAAAAATAGCCGAACATCACGTGTTTGGGAGCACAAACAGCCTAGCGCTCAACGACGTTTTGCGCGCCTTCGTTGTCAGCCTGACAAAAGGAGGTCTCTAAACTCGGCCCACACGGGCATAGTAGAATGAGATAAGACAAGCATGGCTTATCGCATCGGGCTTCTGCTGGGATCATGCCTTCTCTCTCACAATTTTCGGGAGCTGCCATTTTTTCTACCAACCCTCCGTGAGCTGGGTTTAGCAACCTCCTTTCGTAGGATTGACATCGAGGGTCTGAAAAAGTCGACGAGCGCTAGGCTCTTGGTGCTCCGAAAAGCATGACGTTCGGCTACTTTTTTCGATGGGGTAGCTCCTTAATATCCCTGTCAATTATCATCAACTTGAGTAAATTTAGCACGCGCTTCATATTGATGGGATAAAAAAAAGCTACCTTTACTTGGCAAATTTTCGAGTTGAGTTCGTAAAATTTCACTTAATAAGACTTAAATTAGATTACATTCACATCACACTCTAAAGACTGAACTTCACCACATAGCACGCTCTGCGCCAACCATTACCACGAATGATCTCTTCTGATTCGAAGAGAGAGGGAGGTGTACACCTTTTTGTCTGCCATTCGTGGCAATGGTTCGTGGCAATTCGCGTGCTATGCGGTGAAGTTCAGGTTTTAGAGTGCAGAAGAGTGACTCATTTTTTCCCAACACTCTGGCGTGCATTGAAGCGGGCATCGTCACGCCTGTGGCTGAAGATGATCACCAGACACCAGGTGACGATGAAACGGAAGATGAGGGTCGATGGTTGTTAAACACTCCTACAAGAAGACCGAGTTTGACCAGAGTCATTACGGGCCTCCAAGGCAGTCTTTTTACACAAAGAAGCGCCCTAAATTCTGGGGCCCTTATGCGTCTCGCGGACAGGGATCCGCTGGGATGTACAATGACCTGCCAGATATCATCCTAGCAATGAAGTAATTGATCACATACAGCAATGTCCAGCTTATCCGGACGTACCGTACCCACTCTCTATCGTCCGGATAGCTAATTTCCGGATACGGGAATCAGCATCACGTTCCAAATCACCGATCCGATCATGCAGACCGGATAGCGAGTTTTCCAGTGAACTGAGTGAGGATAAGCGAGACTTGACTTATACCTTGACTTATAAGTGGCACGGTGCCGAGAAACAGCCGCTGTCGCGATAAAATCTAACGAAAACGAGAATTGGTGAACAAATAAAAAGTTTCTAACATATTTGGCAACACGAGCCACCCCATCATCATCTCACACAAATCACGACAGCCATCTCTCCCCGCGAAGCAACCATGGGAAGCACACCACGTGCCGGCCATACTGTGTCCAACTAGTTTCGTATTTCACACGCAAGCCGACACGGGGTTCATATATCAAGCGCGGAAGATGTATTCGTCCCATTTTTATGGGTCCTGAATTATTGAAGCATTTTCGTGTCCATCTCGTCTATCTGCGCTAGTCAGACTGTTTCTTATTTGATGACGTTTTTCGATCACGAACAGCGTTGCAGACGACCCGCGAATTTGCAAACGATCATTTACGACGTCGATTGTCATCTGCGAATCATTTGCAGAGCAGATGTGCATGAAAAAGAAGGGACGCGAACACGTTGATGCGGACGAGATATTGCCTACATAATGCAAAAGGGAATAAAATACGCACGGTGGAAACAGAGCAGACGATAGATATTCGGGGATACGCGACGCCAATGTTGCCAGTGTTCTCGTTCACTGGGACGAACGTCAGCCAACTTTGGCTGTGCGACTGTGGGGCTGGATGATGTTGTTGAGGTACTATAAGCTGTATCATAATGGTAAAGCGTGCAGTCCGAAATTTCATGTAAAGAACATTAAATGACGATTATGTGCTCTTCGGAGTTCATGAATTCCAAGTCGTCGCATATCGAAGCTGTCTAATCATATTCGTTCTGGTTTTGCCACATCATTGTTGGCTAATGATCGGAGAATACTTTGTCAAGAAGTGCTTCCATAAAGACTAAGGGACCAGGAAGGCATTAAGGATTTCCCCTTGTTGCGTCCAGTTTAATCTACATTCAGGATACAATGCCAATAACTATATGTCTTTGATCAGGGGCACGGCGCTTAACTGTTCGATATTCAGTAATCCGGGATAAATACACCACTTTACAGCGATTCACAACGCGAGTTCCAGTGTGAAGAACAATTGCAACGTTTATTTAGAACCCGAGCCCATACCAAAACGTCGCGTGACGTTTGGAATGCGTCAAATTAAAACATAGCCATTATACACACGCTTTGTTAAGCATCGCGCTTCGGTTGGTATAGTATATACGCACCACGCTGTTTCTTTTTTACATTGTCGGTCGTTATTCATAAACAGGACATCGCCTTTTAATGCAATAAGTGTGTCGTTGCAAAATAAATGCAGGGACTGTCACAAAATGTCTGACAATAAGTAACGCGCACATTTTAATGTTTCGAAACGTGAACAATAAGCGAAGTGAGACGTCGGAGTTTTCGTTCTGACAGTGCAAATCAACAAGCCAGTGTGAATGTGTGTCCGTCTCCCCATGAACGAGGCATTGCTATGATGAACACGGTGAATTCTCCGAATGGAAGTGGAAAGTAAGCTAAGCTGGATTACGCGGATTATTAGCGGCGAAAAGCTTTATCCCGAAACTTTTGTTGCCCCCATGCAATCACGGAGTTGTCATGGGCTGTGTTGCTCAGCGACGAGAACAAACCCTGTAAGACTCGAAGTACACAGTTGCTAGAGCACCCTCACAAAAATGCGTCGACGTATTTGCGAGAGAATAGTGATTTTCAATTCTGACAACGAGGGTCTACGAAATCCCGCGAAGCAACTCTGATTATGAGACGTGGATTAACGTATACTGATGAAGCGACTTCAGGTGGTAACAGTGCCCTTTGGGACTGCGGAGAAATCTCGGGAAAAACTCGTGGGAGCACAGCATGTGGCAGGATTCGACCCCACAACCTCCTAACCTTGAGCATGCCATCGAAGCGCTGCTTGCGCTATAGTAGACATTCTCAGAACGACAAACGATGGAGCGATTACACGCGTTACACTTAACAGACACCATGCACGCGTTTCCCCACAAACTTATCATCATGACTGCTTTCCTCCCGAACTTCACACCTCCCTTCTGACCCTGTACCCTATAATCATCTCCAACCCTTCAATCTTAAACGCACCCCCTCAAAGACGCTTCCCCAAAATCCCCCGCAAACTTCCACGCCTCGCTGATCACCTCCCCGTTTTATTTTGTCGAAATTTCCGTTTAAAACCACACACATAAACGCGAAACAAAAAAAGAAGAGAAAAGGAGCTCTGCTTTCCAAAACGTGGAACATGACGAAACAAATCGCTTCGCCCGAACACGCGGTGATCGAGATACACACTGAGGGATTTGAGGCACGTTCTGGGTTTATTGTTCGGGATAGCCTCCTGTTTTCGCGGGACAGAGTTTACTCGTATTTATTTTGAGGAACGCGTCGTAAAGCCGGAACTAAAACCCGGGTTCAGGCTCAACCATGCGTTTACAAAGCGAGGGGAAAAAGTGATGGAAGGTTCTAGGTGTGAGTCACGATAGGGTTAAATTCCTGCCCGGGTAATATGTCGTGTTACGCGAAAGTGGGCTGCTATTGATGAGATACGTCGATTGATTGCGGTCTTTCATGCTTCGATGCGCTCGGCTGTGGGTTGTTGGATCAGACATGCTTTGCCTTTTCGGCGCTTGTCTTCTATTTTGTGGCAAACTCATTAGAATTCCTCTTCGAACGACCCAGAAGTACAACCCTGAGACTCAACCAAGTATTCTTGTTACTGCTACACAGTTCACTAATGAAAGCGAGAGAACAACACTGAAAAATCCTACCGGCATTTTAAAGTCAAGCCAGTGATCACTGCCCTCTTTCAAAATGCCCTTTCTAGATCTTCTTCACGAGGACCATCCTGCCGAACGAATTGTAACGGATAAATGTAATCTAATCACTATCATTTCATCAATCCTTCAGACGGAGCAGCCGTGATGGCTGTCCCTCATCATCATCATTTTCGTATCGGTGTGTGTGTGTGGGGGGGGGGGAGTCCAAAAATTAAGTCGAGAATATGTCCTGAACCACGAGATTGATAACGACTTTTATACGCCAGTGTACCGACGAATCCTGTTGGCAGACAACCGAACACGGATGTTCTTAGGCATGTGTTCTTAAGCTTGTGTTGTGTTCGTCAGAACCGTTACTTTCCATCGTGGATGCTGCAACCTACAGTATAGGGTTACGCGCCTTTTGAAGGCAATATTTATTTTATCTCCCCTTGCTCATCGTCCCTACCTTTAATTGTTGTCTGCCTTTCTCTCTTGACTTCGTTCACATTTGTGCACGGCCTTGTTCACTGCACTATGAGACCCCATCACATCAAAACTGTGTACAGAGGACGGTTGCAAACACACAATAACAATGTATCAGCGTCCAACAGTGCAGCCGTTCGAAAACCTTCGACTGGCTAGTCTTAAGGTATTGAAATCTGCAGGAACTGCAGGTATTCACTCCGAACAACGCACCTTACGTGGCGAATTTCCCCATTCATTATCATTAATTTATTTATTGTTGTTGTACTCCGAACGTTTTTCTTCATTTTGCGGTTAAATATGATATTTGCACACGATGAATCAGAGGAAAAGAAAACCTACCTTGGATGTCTTGCCTCATCATTGATATTCTTCCTGCAAAGACAAAGGCAAAACCAATGAGCCCTAATCCTGGCCAACTCCACTTCGCTGCTGAAGTATAGCACGGCAGAAAGGTCGCAGCGTGCCACCGAACCCCGTCGGCCGATGTAAACCTGGCCGCGTTCGCACACAACCGTTGAGCCACACTGAGATGCACAGCAAGAGAATCGCTGCCCAAGAACAAAGCCTTCACTGAGCAAGTGTGCATCAAGACTATAGGAGCATACTAGAGGCCCTGTACGGGGCCACAGTAGCATTGATATCAACGAGAGGACAGCTGGGCAGCGCCTCTATGATGTGGCGCGGTGGAACAGTGGAGCGTTGTAGGTCACGTCCAAAGGTGCGGCGATGTGAGAAACACATCCCGCCATTCTACAAACAATGGGAGGGACGTGATGTCACAAAGTGCTTGATTGCTTTTCAAGAAAATCAAACAAAGAGCACGAGAGGACCAATTGGGTCGCTCGCCATCTTTTAACGAGTATATAGAGGGGACGTAATCTTTACGACTTTGTGGAAAATGACTTTGTGGAAAACTGGATTTGAGTTAGAACACGAGCTGAACGTTGTAGCTTTATTGTCACAGTTGAGATATTAAATTGTAAATGGGTAAAGAAATCAATTGTAAAAATTGGGAGCTTTACGTCAACTGTTGGAAGCATTTCAAATGCAACGGCATTCATGCTACTCAGAGTAACACTAAAAGTACCATACTGGGTTTTCCACCCGTTAGTGTACTACGTAGTCGTTCATATTTGAAAACACGAAAACGGAACTAGAAAACCGAGCAGTTTATTCCGTGAATACCCAGATCCTTCGTATGCACAGAATCGCTTCGTCTCAGAGCAGAGTAGCGTGTGCGAATGACACACGCGTTGTCATTTTCGACAGTCGAAAATTCTGAATAACTCGAGAAAAGAAAAACGGGAAAAGACGGGAAAAGTAATCGTAAGCAACCAAGTGCTCCCAACTGCTTGCCGAGCTCACGTTGTGCAACTTTATCTCGCGTTGTTTAGAGGCACGTACATCGACTATCACGTAGGAAGGCGCGTGGCTTCCAAGAGAGAGCACTGATGCTCCAGGAGAAGACGACGACATTTTTTTCAGGGGTCATGTTCAAAAGCACGCAATTCTCGAATTGTTCCCAAAACGTTTATCCGTTCGTGGAAAAATAAATATTTGTCTCGAGCTCCGAAATTCTTTTCTGTAAAGTGCCATCCACGACCGTCACTCGTGTTACCCAGATTTTGTCATTTGTATAACAATTCGGAGCTTTACATCGCAAGACAACTATGATCATCGATGGATTGATAGACGAAGTGGCCACTTGAGAGTTGAACTTCCACTGGAAGCACCTCTTCCTGCAGACATCCCACTTGTGCCACCAAGTTGCCAGCCTCGAAGCCGTGGACCACAAACCATCCGATCGTTGGTGGGAAGTTCCAGAATCATGGTGGACTGTGGTCCAGCGTACGTGCCGTCCTCCTCCCTTGTCCGTGTCCTTACCGCTGGTTTTTATTTTATTTATCACAATGTACCAACAGGCCCCACTCCATAGCATCCAGAACCACGTTGAAGGACGTGGCGTGTTCGAGTCGTGCCACCGGCAGGGCTCCTGGGCTTTCCAGCAGACCTTCCAGAGCGACAATTCCCCTTGAATGTGGCCTTGAACGCATGCCCCCTGTCTCCTTCCAGCTGTCCTCGCTCGATATGACCGCGTCTCACCATAGCCACTGTTGCTTCGCGGTGCTAACGCAGAATTAAAAAAGAGCCAAGAATGCCGAGACAAAAGTTCCGCTTGGTGCTATTATTGCCATGCACGGCTGCCGTTTTTACTAGTTTTATTGCTGTTTACGCGTTCCGTCGTAAAAGCGCCTTATCGGTTCCAGACACTTTCAAATTCACGCTTCCTTTCACGGGTAGCCGACGACAGCCCTTTTTACGACGATTGCCCCTACGGGGAAGGATCCAAAGACCAAGTTTGGAGTTCGATAACTGAAATGAGCAATAAAATTCTGCGAAGCATCTCTCGTTCCCTCACAGAATGGAAAGGAATAAAAATTAAAGGTTTCACGCAGAGCATGCCGAGAGAAATACACGCATGCGGGTGTCTATGGGTAGGTAGACCAGGTATACACAGCCACTTAAGACATACATAGTTTTCTTCAGGTCTGTATGACCGTTCTGGTGTCTAATAATAATATTTATGTCTGGAAGGAAAACGACAAAAATCACTTGCCTTCGAGAAGACAGCATGCTTCCCATTTATGCTATCGGACGGAATGTTTTCAGAAGGGGTTTTTCCTGGGTTTTCCTCAGACGCTGTCACATGTCGGCACAGTTTGCATAGAAGTCGGCCCAGGACGCACATTCCCCCAGAGCGTTAGTTGTGACGTTGCCCACCTCCGTGAGGCCGACAAATGCGGGTTCTTTCTGAAACACCACCACCACCTAACGCTCATCGTCGCCCGCCTGAGCTTGGCCGACCACCGCCGCCACCACCACCTATACCACCCATCACCTCCAAAATTTCACTTCTTCACCCTTCATCCCTTAGTCGTGACGATGCCCACTCGCATGTGACCATCATACCCTACGCCCCTCCGACACCCCACACCAACACTACTTTTTACAGGGACAGCTGTTAAGGGTTCAATGTCGCATCGCCGAAATACAGAAGAGAAGAAACGCAGAAGAAGAAAGGCGTCGTTGTGGTGTCCGTGTACATTTCCCTTTGCCAAGATACACGCGTTCCTGACTGAAACTTTCACCAGTGAACGAACCCATCCTCTCACCATCACCGGTGACCTCAACGTGGACGCCAAGCGCAACGGTGTCTTCCTCCAATGGATGCGAGAATTTCTACCTCGTGTCATCTACTCAAGAATCCACCTGCAGAAGTGGGGGTTGCCTCGACTACATCTTTCTGAGGGACGTGCCTTATGGTGTACTCACTTGTACTGTCTCCACATACTACAGTGACAATAAGGCACACGTCACGGTGCTTCAAGCCTTCAGCCCTGTCGCTGTCGTTGATTCGATATAACTTACATCATATCTGCCAGTTGTTTTTATACGAGTATGTTTTATACGAATATAGACGCCGAGACGAAAAACCTGCAGCGACGACTTCGAGGGACTTGCACGCTAATAAAATTGCCCGTTACCATTAGAGCGAAAAATTGGATTCCTCTGTCGCAAAGTATGTAGGGGTTTTACGCTGTGAGAAAAATATTATCCTGAGCGACGGTATACATGCGGTTATTTCACTTACTCAGGGTTCCTCACTCAGCGTACGATCAGATCAGCATTTGACGTCCCTCCTGGAAGACCACGTGTCTGAGTCTTCGACGGGGATTATACATCGGGACAAATACAGTACTGGCTACGTACTGGCACTTGACGCCACACAAAAGAAGAAACAGCGCCCAGTTGCATACTACAGGGTCTTAGTATAGATCGTTGACAATGATAACGGATAAGATAAGGTTGGAACGGATTGATAACGGATAAGATTATGAGTCATCACAATCTTATCCACTGATTGGATGCGGTAGATAGCTACTTCGGAAGCCACGTGATCAACGGTCCACTAACCCTATCTACTTTCATTAAAGGAGCACTAAAATGCAAAAACAACTTGCTCTCAAATTAAATTATTAAATTAAAAAAATTAAATGAAAGTTCCTGTTTCAATTAGTATATTGCAAGCAAAATTAGTTCACGCAGCGCTACCGTTTAGAAGAAAAACGCAATGAAAACCCAGACGTCTTTGGCGGCATCCAATGAGACTGCAGGAGAAGCGCTCGCATACCTATCTTGGCCGTGTAGATTTGGTCCGATCGTAGTGTTCCGTATATGCGCGGCATGGTGCGCACTACTGCATTTTTGAATACCGATTCACTGAATTGTAGCCCACAACATTTGTCACGAATGTTCCACTGACAACATTTATCTTCACGTCCTTCGGACAGCGACGCCAGTCCGCTTCGCAACGCGCACTATGTTTGTCACAGGAACCGCTTCATGGCGTGGCACGCGCGTGCACGCGGAGCATGGACTAAAAAACGCCGAAGCACGAGCTGAAACGACGTTCACTGCTTAGCGCCGAAGCAGGGAAGAGTCCGGTATAATTTCGATGGTAGCTCCGTAACGGAGTCGAGGTTTTGAATTATGATAACGAGTCCGAAATTAACGTAGCGTGTAACGTAATTTGAAGTGAACTCGTTTTTGCATTTTAGTGCCCCGTTAAGGAATGACGCTCGATGAAAAGGCGCTAGCAGTGAAGGCCCAATCTTCCCGTACCCGACAAGACATGCTGCCGATACATTCCGCTACATTGATAAGGAGGTAGATAGGGTAGAAAATCCAGGGAACCGATTAGGAAAAAAGCCCGCAAACTAGTCGGCGTGCGTTGAAATATCCATTGCCGGATATTGCCACGCAAATGAGCCGAAACCAAAACCGCGCGCCAAACGGACCTTCTTCGTCGTCGGTTTGTCTGGGCCGCAAAGCGGTTGAGGTGCTTGTGGAACTGTTTGCCGTATTCGGCCACGTCAACTCACGGGCAACGTCACGACTATCGCAGGGGGGATCGTGTCTTCTGGGCCGACTTCACAGGGATCTGTGCGGTGGATCTGGCCAGCAGATCAGCACCTACTCTAATCATCCCCATCGCTCCAAAGCACACTGACGTGGAAACTTTAGGTATTTACCCATACAGTAGTTATATATACACTCTTTGATAGAATGTCCGCCTGTATATACCCACAGGTCTGCAAAAGCGACATCTACGCTGCTCTCGTAGTTTTATAAAAAAACACACACCCTATACAGATGTAACGCTAGAAGTTTGTGGGCTGTAAATAAGCGTTGTCGTGGCGGTAATATTTTGAAATAAATAATAAGATAAGATAGCTCGCACGCTGTAATATGATAGCATCTTTGAGTGCAGATCAGGGGGCGTGGCTTCGACCCACACTGCTGGTGCGAACCGTCGTTTTTTTTAAATCTCATTCCGGACAGAAAAAAAAAGCTGTTTCTTTATTTCGTATTATAAACCAAATTCGCTCAAAGACTCGAATTTCTGAAGGAATCAACCCGCAAAAATGCATAGTTTCGAATTCTCAAAGATTGGATGACGTCATCACAAACTCATGGGTCTGCCTCCTAGACCCCCCCCCCCCCCCAGCGCACGCACCTTTCCGTTCTCCGCCCCACGTTGCGAGAGTGCCATATGCTAAGGAGGGGAGACAGAGAGCGACCTCTGAAAAGTATTGTTGCCAGACGCATGGCAACTTGTGACGTCACACTTATCCAAACTGTAGATTAATTTTATATCACTTTCGCGGAGAAAATAGACGGAGAAAATACAACGTGAGAGGGTTTAATGTCCAATTGGGTCTGTTTCGGACATATTAAAAGACTCGTGGAAACAACCAACGTCCCGGATCGAGATGCTCAACGGATGCTCAACGACATGCTCAGTCGCCGCTAAGTGCCGGCGCAATGTCCAAGAAGAGTTCAGAGACAAGGAAACCGAGACGATCCTCGCGTTGCCAACATGTCCCTGGGATTGCGGGAAGGACAAAAGACAAAACACAAAAATCTTCCCCCAATGTCAGGGGCATGTTGCGAACGTTAAGTATGCAGCAGCTCGCTTGCATTTTACTTTTACATTCGATCTTCACGTTTCTTCCTCGTCATATTGCCTTGCTGTGTTTCGGCTGGCATCCCAGGCCAATACACAAGACATGGCATAGGCAGGATTCATGAATAGTGCACCTTGTAACACACCTTGCACTTTGAAGACCCCCCTCTGGCGCACATTCGACAATAACCTTCTTCCCATTAAAGCAAACGAAACAAAGGCGGAACCGAAAGCAATAACGAAGGCGTAAAATTAGTTGACACCCGAACAGACCCTTCAATAGCGCGGAGGACAGCATTAGGCCTATAACAGTGACCATCAGGGCGGACCTGATTACTATTCATGTTAAGGGGTTGCTTCATTTACATGCATTATCATAATCAGGACGGACAGACGGAGTTTGTTCCCATGAAGTATGGGGACCTGTTTATGTTGGACATCGTTAACGGTTGTATTGGAACCGTAAACAGTCGCCAGGTGAGTCGAGAGCTGTGCTTCACATGCTGCAGCTGCGTTAAGATGAAATACGATGAAGCTAGGGAATGCACGTTAGAGCCCTTGGTGGGAATCAACGTAAACGTCTTTCTTATGCTTTGCTGACAAAGTGCTTACGGTATAGACAAAGAAATTGGCCAAGATAAAAGTCGTGTTTAGCCGTTCAGCCGGCTAAAGCAAACAAGAAAAGAAAAAGGAGAAGGTGACCGTAAGCTCTGCATCCAAGTTTATTGATTGATTTGCATCTACGATAGCGCAAGAATAACTCCTCATTTCTCAATACACTGACGTATAGTACAATATATGTATCGTGTAATAAGAGACATCTTATATGAAAGTTTAAGAATCCGTTTAATGTGCTACCATTACTACACCTCGCAGAGATCACTCCGAAATGAGCAGAGATCACTCCAATATGCTCTAGAAATGACCCGAATGTTTATGAAAACATTTCCTTCATAATCCTCCTTTGCACCTATACAGAAGGAAAATAGGAACACAACGTGGAGACTCTTTCCAGAGGCGCGACGCCGCCATTTTTGAAGAACATCTTGCGGTATCGATTTTTCCTCTCTTTTCTCCCCTTCTGCATACGAAATCAACTTTGGGACGCCACCACTGGCCGGGCCATTTGCATTCCAAACAACAGTCAGTTCTAAATCCCTTGCCTACGGATACCCATTGCTCGGAGGCTCCTCTTCCTCTGGCTTTCACCAGGCGTCTTTGTTATCCATCTTTTACTTTATTTGCCCGTTATAGATTTTCAAGAAACCAGAGCATCTGCGTACAGGCGCTCGAGTGGGCTTTGTACCGGGAAGACGGTCTTCGTCATATATAGCTAACGGTTAGAGCCATGGGGAGCGGTGTATTACTAAAGAGTGTGTTTTATGTTGTTGTTTTTGTTGTATTATCTGGTGGTCGGTCCCTATAAGCATTGCAGGTCTCGAGGTAGCGAGGAATGCCTTAGGCCTATAGCACGGAAGAGTCGGGATAAGCCATGGTTGGAAGGAAACCGTGTTGGTTGTCGGTGAGTGGTGACGAAGCACTGTTTCACTCGGTGTTATCACGGCGAAACAACAGCGGCCATACGCGGTGAACAGACGTCGACATATGGAGAGATGAAGTAGTGGAAGAAAAACCGAAGAGGAATCGAAAAACGCGCGATCCCTCCCATGTGATGCCCGCCTGAGCTTAGCCGACGGGAAGCAGTTGAATCACCAGCGCTATATCAGTGTCAGTCATCAAGTAGCGGAACTAAATGAGCACGAAAGCAGGCGTTACGGTGTAGGAATGTCTGTGGCTCTCGGGCTCAGCGACACAGAGAAAACCAACTGGTGCCGCCATACACTAACCGTGTATTCACACGAAGGACATTCCCCAGAATACACCGGAAAATGCAAAAAACATCATAGCCTTCTGCGGTCACGTGAGCGCAAGCGCTCAAGCTCGGGTCTTCACGTACACTGCTAACCGTGGGGAATATCCTGTGACAAAGCCACAAGATGTTCCGTAGCAGACGATGTCGTCTGCCAAGTGTCGTCTGCTATGAATGGCGCTGTGTGAATGTTGGTCATAACATGGGATGGGACTGAACTTCGGCTCTGTGAGCAGTGCTTTCGCTTTTCCTTCCACACCAATCTTCCGTGAGCATGTCTTCAGTGTGAATACACGGTAAATGTAAATGACCGAAAGCTAAAACGTGCGACACGAAATTACGGCCGATTCAAAGAAGGCACAAAACCTTCCAGAACTTGTAGTGCGCACACGCCTCAGGATACGAGGAAAATGAAGTTTTCGGCCAGAAGTAGAGGACAACGTGAAAGAAACAGAGAAAAGAATTAAAAGGGCCGTGGAATTCTGTATGCAAATTGGTGGTCGGCACGCGGGGCTGTAAAAACCTCGGCTGGGTTTCTTACAGAGACGCACAAAGAACAGTCACTAAGAAGAAAACACACAGAGAAAGAAAATTTTGCGCGGGTTAAACTTTAGATCCAGTGGCTCCGCACCGGTATAAATCAAAGGGAAGCTTCCCGCAACCTTTCTACAATCCTCACTACCCTTCTCCCCCGAACGACCTTCCCCCAACTGGCAGTAGGCGCGTGTAAAATTGGAGCTCAGCTGTCGTCAGGCCTATAATCAAAAAGGGGTGGAGAACACTTGTACAGTTTCCATGCTCGCGAAATTCTAGACGGTCTCTTTTGGTCCGCTGATTTCGAAAGGGGTATTTGGGAAACCGCACATGGGTGCAAAGGCGGCTCCATGCGGGGAAGAGACATTCAGTCGGATGCTTTCTTTTCGATGTGTGTGTTGATGCCACGATGAGGGGAGTAGAAGGGATCGCTAGCTGTTCAAAGGGTGGTCGATTCTTTTTGCCAACAACTGCGTTAAAGGCACTCCTCGATGTGGATGCACGTTCCGTACGAGGTAGATGTTAGTTGGTTGCGAAGATAGTCGTTATATATGCCAGTCCAGAGCTACTAAAGACTAGTTGAGGTGAAAAAAAAAAAAAGTCTGGTACTCTACCATATCCTATGGTAAGGTGGTTCCAGAGGAATATTATTGTCCCAATACTGTAATCATGACTGGGACAGAGGGACTTCAAGACTACGATTTGCAACGAAATAACATTTACATGAGATTCAAGAGTGATGTGCATGTGTGGACATGTATTCCCCTAAGCCTACTCAAAGCCATACCGAAGATACGTTACGGCGGTCGTTCGCCCTTGTCCTCGCAACGCCACAGTAAGAGTTTAACCCGACGTTGTCGCCGGGTGATATTTTGCTATTTGGGTCTGGTCTAGGAGATGCCATCAGAGTTCTGACAACAATATATTTCATTCGGATACACCCAAGTACATCGTTCAAGTGCGTTACATTACGATGCGATCTGCGTTCACTTTAAACTGAAAAACTCGCTTATGGGTGTAAATGGCTTGTCCCATAACTCACACCACATTTTACACCGTATGGTCTTGGAACACCCTTTTTAGAGGATGTATTCTGTGTAAAACACCCTTAGAAAGGGTGCTTTTCCTTGAAAATGCCGTGTTTTCCACCCTTTATATACCCTTTTAGGAGGGTGTTTAACAATCTTACACTCCCTAAAAGGGTGTTTAAAGGGTGCAAAAGAAGGCATTTTCAAGGAAAAGCACCCTTTCAAAGGGTGTTTTACACAGAATACACCCTCTAAAAAGGGTGTTTCAGACCATACGGTGTAAAAAGTGGTGTGAGTTATAGGACAAGCCACTTACACCCATACTGGTGTTTTTCAGTTTACAGTTTTCTTTCAAGTTAAAGGCGTTGGGGCACTTTCATAGATGCGGTTTATTACATCATAGACGCATTGTACTGCATGCAAGAACGCCGAGAAAAAAAAAAGGATTATTTTTCTACACGTCGTACTTAGCGAGTCGCAGACGTCACGGAACTCCGAGTTGCGCCCATTCCCATTGGCTGCCGCAAGCACATGACTTCTCGTGCGCTGCCTCACTGGCGGCGGCGAATGCTGTGATGTGAGAGTTTCGGGTATTCGCGTTTTCTCCGCTTCTATTGCCCTCTTCAATGCAGGTCTACATCGGTATAAAGAACTTGTCTTTTACGTTTATCTGAGATGACCTGTCGCAACCCCTTAGAGCGAAACCAGGTCCGCTTCTGTGGGGTGGATCGAGCCAAATGGGTTCGCTCGGCGAACACGTGTAAGCACACGTATTACGTTTTGTTTGTTTGTCTTTCCCCCAAGCTCGGGACATGTTGCCAACGTCAAGTATACACCAGCTAGCTTGCATTTTACTTCTGTTCACCGCGTAAACACCTCGGTGCGCTCCTAGCTCCTTCCGGTAGGTGGCGCTCTGTCTAGCTATCTGTTCTGCCTAACAAAACAAAACAAAACATAAAAGGTTATAGGAACATCTATCTATCTATTCATTAATTACGAGGCTTTCGTTCTTGTAATTAATAAATAGTTACATACTTCTAACCGTTTTTTTTTTTTCGTCTTTTTTTTTGTACCATGTTGTCGGCAACGCGACATTATTTTTACTCGTTTTGCGACATCTATACTTCCGAAAGATTTTTGTTATTACAGAAAAATTGTTTACAGTAAACACTACTTCGGCTTCGAGGACAAAGTAAACAAATAAATAAATATGTCCTGATCTTTGACCACTTTCTTTCATATGCTTCAGTTTCCGAAGACAAAACACAAATAGCTGGTGCGGCGTCGCGTAGTTGTTTTTGTATATTAGTGATAAACTGCATTCCTTTTCAAACCTTTGTTCGTTCAGGGCTACGGACAGTTACATGAGCCATGAATACCGGCAAGCAACATTGGTGAAGGAAAATGTATATGGTTGCCGCAATTATAGGACATGCAATTCTGAAGGAAAGAATTTGCGTGTAATGGGGCAGTGTAGTGCTCTGCAGCGGTGAATCGCTTCATGTCACGATTTCTTTTTGTTCTCGTTACTGAAGGAAAGAATCAGTTACTGTAACTACAGTTACTGAAGCAAGTCGATGGAGTTGAAAGTAACACTCTGGCGAAGAGTAACTAGTTCAGTGGCAAGTTAATTTCTCAGAAACTCGTTACTTGATGACACGCGAGAAACTTGATTATGGCATCGACGATATAATGTGCTTCTGCGTATGGAATTGAGAAATGTCACCGCTGGTACGCAGTTTAGAGAAATGTAGGATGGCAAAAATGGAGGCGTACGTAGTTTACATTTTTGTATGCCTTGGCACTTATCTTGTTCTCTTCGACAATCAGACTGTCACTGAACAGTTTCACGCAGTTTGCAACCTTGTGACTGCCTTGTCGGCACTCTCGGAATTTCCTAAGTAAATGACATATTATCATACGATAATGGTGGCAGTAGCCCCGAGGCAAAAAAGAAAAAAAAATGTGTCTTAAAAATGCACCCATAAAATTGCTCATATACTATACAACCTTTCAATTTCGGGACACGATTTTTTCGCGAATCGCGCCCAGGGCACATGTTTGCGGCTACTAAATTTCGCGAAATGGTTGCCTTACTTTGTGGCACGCGTAAGGCGGTATTTCGTATGCTTGTGCTGTAAAGTAGTTCAAATGCTTAGTAGCAACCAAGGATTAAAATAAAGTATCCGATTACACCACTGACTTGGAAGCGTAAAGTTTCGCTCGAAATTTTCGCATGCCCGTAATTTTTTTTCAATTCGCGAAGATTAGGGAGGCGCGAACAATGAGGGTTTTACAGTATTCACTCTGAAACGCTTTTCATTAAAAAGGCGTACCAAATTTGGTATTCCTTATTGATAAAAGAGTGCTTCAAACTCCTCATTTAATGCTCCACTCCGTTTACCAAAACTCTGCAGTTACCAACCACAAACGACGATGTCCAACTCAACCAAACTCACCCGCTTCGATGGGTTATTTCCAGTAGTGCATCCAAATGCCGCCACGCGGAGCCACCAACCCTTCCTTCCGTTTTCTGTGCCTACACCACTCGCTCTCTCAATTTCGTGTCTCTCCCTCCAAAGCGAGGAGGTAAGAGTAATCTTCCGCAGTAAAGCCTCCCTCTGGCGGCTGTATATGCAAATGGCGGCGTCATCGCAGTCTTGCCCGATTTGAAAGAGTCCATTAGGAAAAATGCCGGGATGTCTATCGTGTGCGGGGGAAGGATAATTAGGATGCTCCCTTCCATTTTATTTATGACAGCAGTCTATAACGTCTTCCCCTTCTTGCATCCTGCCTCTGGCTTCAAGAGGTGCCATATATGTGGTTCTGTTACAGTCCCTTTTGCAGAAAAAGATATCATAGCTCGTTAGCTTCGCTTAATAAGGCTAGATAATGGTTCCGCTGGTCGTAGTTGGAAGGGTTTGCTCTGTTCGGGCCGGGCGCTTTTTGTTTCCGTCGAGGCTGGAGCAGTGAGGGCCGGGAGATCCACAAAACGGGGTTCGTGGCGGCAGTTGGGAAAGTTGGAAGCCGTATTGTGGACAAGGTTGCCGTAAACCCATACTTTCCCACACAACAGTTTTTATTGGTTCCGAAGGCCTATCATCTCAAATTGCGAGCGAACCGTATTTTTAAATTTACAATTCAGCGCTAGCACCGCGATGCAACTATGGCTATGTGCGGTGCACACGGTGCCAGGACGAAGGAGAGTCCTGGTCATCGAGGTATGAGAAAGTCTAGTGGAGACCTATGTGCCAGCACAACCACCGGTGGTAGGACCACACAGCCGCAACAAGTTGGAGGAAATGCAAAATCGGGAAGCTGTCTATGTCTGGCAATGTGACCAAATTTAAGCACGATACAGGATCCCGTGTATTTGGCTGCACAGGAACAAGAATGAAGTAGTGTTTCCTTGAGAATGAGAGCGAAGACAAAACACGAAATACAGTCTCTATTTGCACTCAGTTTAAAGAAACTGATGTTCCCTTGTTCGACAGACAAACAGGCATACTTACGATGACGCTCCTCCACCGTTAGTTGAAAATCGGTTTTTAATACATTGAACAATGTGGCTGAGAACGCGATCCAGTCAGGCGTCCACGAAAGACATATGCCGGACTGTACAGCAACAGCTGTTGCCAACATACGCCTACCGCACTATATCAGGGCGAAATAAATCACGCAGTCACTCCTTCTTCACGCCACGTCACTCGCTGCACCCAACCTTTCATCCATATGCCAGTCCAATGTGGTATCCAAAATTCACCCTCTGCCCCGCATCAAATCCAGCAAGGCGAAGTAGCGTAAACAACCACAAGGCACAAACAATTAGCCATTGCCTCGGGGAGCAATAGAGGTCCATCCCTTCAGTCCAGCGCACTCGGAGAAGTCATCATATAAATAACAGAATCGTACGTGCTTTCAGGATTTGCGGCACCCCGACGGTCTCTTGGTCATCCAATGGTTGCGTCATAAGCGGTAAGGATGTATATGTAGCGCTGGTACATTGTGGTGACTCCATGGGAATCCCCTGGCGTCCCCCGCAGTAACGATCGCCAAGGTTCTGGTGACTTGAGAGAGTTGTTTCGGATAGAACTCGACTGCTTCGGGAATAGGGGGATTGGGGGGATTGGCGCGGCAGAGGTGCAAAGAGGTGCATATTTGGTGGGGTTGTGAATTATGATACTAGAACCCGTGGTTGAAAGGGGATGTGAGTTGAAATCAGAACTCCCGGAGTTTCGCTTGGGAGCGCTAAAGAGAAACACCACAATTCCTTAGAATATCCGTGTGCTGTTGGAAGCATCTGCTGCCGTGAGCTCTAGCGGATGTGCCACGATACGTTAAATCCTCGCGATGCCCTTTTAATAGTCACCTATCCGTCCTTATTATAAAGAGAAGGGGCCAATCAACCAAGCTGTAATGCACATTGCTCCGCTTCTTCGGAGTCCCTCCTGATTACGTAAGCAGTTGCGGAGCCACTTTGCTGGTGGGATCACGAGCTAACAAGCACTAGGGGAATCAAAAGGATAAAGTTTGCTCGATCCTTATTCTATGTGCCAGAGGCAATTGGCCGTCAATGAAATGTTCTTCCCGCCTTTTTTCGGTTGGCCACCATTTCCATAAGGAGCTATCTTTTGCTACCATTGGGGCTCTTCCAGAAACACTATTAGGTTCCTCTTGACGTCTCTCCATAAGGAGAACATGGTTGCCATCAGTAAAGTCCTTTCGTTTTGTTCTTTGCTGCGACTCAGTGTATTACCAGACTGTTATCTAAGATTAAGGAGGAGCTTTCGTGCCTCGAGCCCTCCTCCAGAGTAACTGCGTTTGTACTCGTTCCTTGCAGCTGCCTATTAAATGAAGCGAAATGGGAAGAAAATAAATGGAGGCAGTGGTTCGCCCAAGGTGCAGTTTGCCGAGGTTCTTAGCATGGGTGATGAAGAATTTATTGAAGACAACAGAGTAGGACAAACTAAGAAGGAGAGCTCGATCAAATAGTTGGATATTGTTATAGATGGTATAATCTAACAGTTATAATTCGTTAGAGTTTATGACATAGTAGCCAATAAGTGAATGGTCTAGGTCCCAGTGAGCATTAATTTTTGTTATTCTCCTTTCTCAGTTACCCAACGCAACGCAATGGACCTCTCCCTGTTTGTAAACAAATGACGTCATAGTGTTCGACAGCGTCACCAATTTGGTAGAGTTGAACTACGCTCGAAGGTATAGGGGAGAACAAGGTCGTGCAAGAAAGCCAGGATCTTTAGGGGATTTTGATGGTCCCTGAAGGGGACGCGACCTTCGGTCCTACTTTTCTTGTAATGGGAGCCAGCGAACACATGCCCATTTGTAGAACCCAGCCCTCTCCTTCCGATTTCAGACTGTCTACCAATGTCATGGTGATGTTTCTCGGGTAGAGGTCTACAGGCCAGACTCATAATGTGACTCTTTGCGCCCTTGTGCACAGACATTACATGGCTATGAGGTCCTCACGTCATACGGAGGACTCGCTACCTCACATCTCATACTAACCAGTGTGCCATGGCCGGGGCCACAAATTAAGTGGCAAATTTCCTCAATCATGGTATACAACGTTATAGTGAATAAAATCTCAACTAAGGTACAGAACGGGATAGCCGACGTTTCGGAGCCAGCTCGGCTCCTTTCTCAAGGGTGACTGCGGTGGCCGTTGGTAGCAGCGTTCTTGTCGTGGTTCAAAGCATATGGTTCGTGGGATTGTCTTATAGTCAGTTGACGAAGGCCGTTGACGTATGGGTAAAGCTAGGTAGAACTAGGTGAAACTCCAACAGTTCGGTTAAGGCTTCTAGGGGTGGACTGTATATGCCAGGATTCTACGAACATTCTTTTGATGGGATTACCTTTAAGGTCGATTATGCGAGCGTTTTGAAAGTCAATAGGATGGTCGCGGACTCCACAGTCACATAGGGTGTTCGCGAGGCGCTTCGCTCGAGGTCAGATTTCCGTATAGGTCATTCTTGTGTTGCCGTAGCCTTTCGGGGAAGTTCTTTGTCTCGCTGATACTGCGTGAAATTTTGTAGACTACACCTTGTGGTTTTTCGTTTGGTGGGTGATTTTATTCACTATTGTTTTTACCAACCAGACACACTTGTGTCGAAGATGTTCACGTTCAAATGCTTCACGTGCATGCATTTATAGTTGTTCGGCATCCAGGTCAACATCGAGCGAGGTGCCTTACTACAGCCATTGGCTGCCTGCATGCAGAGGCTGCAAGCCGTTCATGACTGCAGCGCAATGTTCCCCGGGGTAACAGAACTTCTTAACAAGCTATGATGGCTCCACCAATAGCCATCGGTGAGGGAACAGCGTCAATTGTGATTACGCATCCAGCGATCGTTCTGTGCGTGTGCGGGCATGTGGTTTACGGAATAGCGAGCAGACTCGTGTACCTTTAAAAATGGCCCGTGCAATAACTTGCACCTTTTAGAGTATGATTTCATACCTTCAAGAAAGGTATAAATGGTTTACACTGTAAAGGAGATAGTGTTCCTCAACATGATCCCTATGGGCGATGGGGAGCTTCTCAACCTCTGGCTTCACCCCAGCACGTTGCCCATAGAACTGGACTGGATTGCGTCTCCTCCTTCCGCATCCGATCCCGCTGTGCCTATATACGCGCTCATGTCTTCAGGCTTAGCCGTACCCCGAGCCATGGATGCCCCCACTGTGGCGAAACAGAAACGGAGGAGCACGTCATAATGAACAGCCCAGCCACATCGGATGCTAAACGCAGGATTGAGCAAGCTGTGCGCCCCACAGCCACATCTGATCCCCAGCTGGAGGAGATCGTCTATCCACCGTCGGAAGCTTGTCCAACGAGCTCTGTTGAACACCCTCAAGGATGGCTATAGTCCATGGTGGCTACCAGCAAATAAGATAACTAACCTCCACTTCACACATTCTCCCACTTCCCTCTCCCCCGAGTAACGTCCTTTCAGTCTAGGCAGGCAGACCACTCGTCTACCCGACGTTACCCCCCCCCCCCTCCACTAGAATCACTAAATAGGGAGTAGAGTAGCGACACTGAGCCACGCCGGCGAGCGAGCCCGCCATCTTGAGTCAGGCTCGAATGCGTCCCCTAGCAATGGGTCGCCACTCTATCCCTTCCTCGGTTGAGAACAACGCGCAGTCGAGCCAGCTCGCAACCCAGGAAACCTGTTTTGCATGGAGGTGACTCAACATGGACGTCGCGTTTTTGGAAGGAGACACCACGTGACACGATCAGCCCAATTGCGGACACGGAACGGCGGCTCTGTCGCGGAAAAGGAATGCGATACTCTGTACCCCCCATTTACTGACTTACTCCCCCTGGATTGCGCTATGTCGCGTGATAGCAGTGGCGCGTCGTCGTCGTCGTCCCCGGGCCGTCACATCACTCACCCCTTCCACCGCGTGGAGCGGTGCTTGCTGTTGAGGTTCGCATCAATACCACGAACAGGAGGACCAATGGAAAACAGGGCACACAGTTTGCGATTGTGGCAGTGGGTGCAGCAGCAGCGGGATTCCGTGGACAAGTACGCTGTGAGCTCGGCAGATTCCAGTTGAGAGCAGAGTGAAGTCGAGGTGGAGTGGGCAGCAGTACCGCGACCGGCACGTGAGCGTAAGCGCTGAATGAGGGTTGTCACCAAAGAAGTGCCGGGGAGGACCATCGCGAAGAAGGTGGAGGCGGGGAATGGAACTCACTGTGGTCTCCCTGCGAGGCCCCGGTGGAACAGTGGTCCCGGTGCCCATTGTCCACCAGTGGGTTGTTTTCTGCTGGCTTGCCGAAGATGAGGACCGAAGGAGAAAATCAGATGGGAAGGTATAGGCTGGATTCCTGAATTATTTAAAAGCGATAAATAAAAAGCGATTCCTGAATTGCTGGTGTAGGAGATGAGTGTGTTGCGGGCGACAGCGGCGTACCGCGATCGGTACTGGAGCGTGTGGCTCATGGAGGTGCCGCTCCTGGGCTCGAGGAGAACCGTCCCGAAGCGTGTGCCGGCGTGACGCAGTGGAGGCATAGCTCAGCATTTCGGGTCGCGAAACTCAGCCACAGGCTACGAACTCACGCGAAGGTTGAATGGCGTGTCGCTAATCTCGATCATGGCGCATATTAGCGCACTCACCAGATAACATCACGCCTGTGACCAGAGATCGGCAAAATAACCCATGCTCTGGTCGCAAGCGTGATGTTATTCGGCGAGTGCGCTAATATGTGGCATGATCGAGCTCAGCGATACGCCATGTCGACCTTCACGTGAGTTCGTAGCCTGCGACTGAGCTCACGCCTTATCAGATGATTGTGATCGTGAGTTCCGCGGCACGAAATGCCGAGCTATGAGCGGAGGTGACCGTGGAGCGCTAAGAGTGCTGCAATGCGGGAGCAGCGCAGTGAGATAACTGATGGTCGTTAAGTGACCGTGGAGCGTCATTGCCTGTAGGGTGTCCTCGAAGGAACAGCACGATACCTCCAGCGATGACTTCCGGAGTTGCCCGTGTCTGGATCTAACTGAAGTCGATGTAAAACTTGGGATGGTGAAGGGCCGAATCGCTCAACGGACTGAGGTGTTCGTTTTCTGGGTAACAAGATGGAGAGGAGGTGATGTTGCGCTACATGAGTTCCGATCGGCAATAATGGAATGTCCCGGAGGACTGGACGTGCTGTCTCAACCCGTGGCTTCATTCCATGACGTTGTTGGTGGAACTGACAGTATATAGTGTCATCCACAGGCCGTCTTAGTTGGGCCCCAGAATTTATACTTCTGCCACTGCTATACCACTGCTATAGGACGTCAACAATCACCACGAGAGGAAGAAAATATTTTGACACACAGATATCTTCCAATATTTCCACATATTTTGGCAATATCTCCCCCTTTTTATATATATTCAAACTCAAACTGATTTTGCCATACACGTACAAATTCGTATTCAGAAAGCACGAATGTTAACCAAGAAGGAACCACGTAAAACCAAATGTGATATGAGGGAGATTTTGGGTTGGGTGGGATATGAATGTTTATTCGATGAAAAATAAAAAATAATATAATAATAATAAAAAACATATAATAGAGATAATGGAGAGTTCGGCATTTGTTGGGAAACAAATATTGATATACCACGAAGCGATTTCGCAAATTGTGGAGCCCACTTCACCCGAGAAACGACTTAAGAGCGCGATTTCTCTTGTTGTGATAATAGGCTGCCATAAATTACTCGCCCTGTTGATAAAAATACAACTGCATTTACGAACTAACACACAGTTTTAATTCCCGTTCCCATAACAACAACAACAAATAAATCGTGACTACGACCTGGGGCGATTCCATAAGATGATACCATCTCTACCCAAAAGGTCAACAACACGTTGCGCAAGCACTCGTTCACAAAACGTCCAAGTTATAAACAAAATACATCCTCAGCAGGAGATATGAAACGGTAGCTTTAGGGCATAATGAAAGGGTTTCATTATATCTCTTCTATACCCCTGTTGAGAACCATGGCAAACCGGAGTCTGAAGGGTGCAGCATTTAATGGACCGATGGTAGAACGATACAGGACTGAACCGTAGATGCGCGCGTGAACGATGTCCGATGATCTTCGTCCTTTTTACAACACACTCCCCGCCCGCACATGATGCGAAGCATGACAAGCGATCGAATGAATAGCCGAAAGAACACACAGGAACAAAACACAAACAGACAAAGAACAAAACACGCAGGATCACGAAGGAGGCCCGGTGTCCCAGGAGAATTCCTCGAGGTAGGAAAACACACCTGGCGACCAGTTCTCACGTAGGTGGCAATTGCATGGGCCCAAGTTGAGGGGTGCCACCGCATTAAACGTTCGGTGAAGATGTCTCGAAATAAAGCGCGATGTTGATAGGCTATGCCTGGCAACATGATGTGCGCTGGCACGAACAGACGCAGACATTGCGATTTCATCCGAGACAGACGTTACGTCGACCCTCCCAGTCGACGGTTCATCAGCAGGGAACTCGACAGTATTCAGAGTTGTGTCCCGGTGATAAAGGTGGCTTGGCATGCCACAAAGAAGTGCCGCATTGGGTTCATCGGGTATAGTTATTAGATCACGAACCGCATAGATGTGACTTGTCGAGCCTGAAACTTCTCTGGGTCCGGTCATTTCAGAAGCTTCCTGTCCTCCAGGGCTGCAGTTCTGAGCATCACGTTCCCAGCATGAAACCTGAAGGTCTTCTTCACATGTCTGGTGTTCTAACTCTTCCTCGGGGCACACCTTGCCAATCGAAGGGCCGTCAGCAAAGATATCGAGACGACGTAGTTTGGGTTCCCCGTGACGACGGTGACTCGGTGTGGCTGCAGGAAGTTCGACCGTATGGTTTTCTGCGACTTCACATTGGTGGTGAACCGTGGAAACGTGAACTGATGAGAGTGCGACCGATCCTAGCAAATCCGAGGTCCCTTCTTCTCCAGGACTAGCCTGCTCAAAAACTCCTCGGCTTCGATTCCCGTGATCCGCTTCGTTGCTCGTGGACTGAGGCGCGAGGCTCGATTGTGGAAGTTGTTCCTCTCTGTAGTCGGCAGTCGCTAGTCCAGATTTCGCAAACGGATAGCTCGGAGGATTAGGAGCGAACGAGGTGCTGAACATCGAAGTATCCGTTGGACGACCAAGGAACCTGTTAGCACGTAGTAGAGTGAGGATAACCAGATATGTGATCTCCTCGCAGGCCTCCACGTCGCTTTCGAGGTCGTTCAGGTCGATGGTTTCGTAAATCTCCCTGTCCAGTCCTTGCAAAACATTGGCGTTACGCATGAGAAGGGCTAGCTTGAATTCCAAGAGACTTGTCGAGGTAGCGTTGTTGAGCAGTCTGGATATTTCTGAACAGAGCGTCCTGACCCTGTCTCGGACAGGCTCCCGAAGTTGTCGCGGTCCATTCAAAAAGCACGGTCCAGCTACCATATTTCTTCGAAAGTCTTCTCCCGGGTTTCGGCACCAAATGTTGAGAACTATGGCAAACCGGAGTCTGAAGGGTGCAGCATTTAATGGACCGATGGTAGAACGATACAGGACTGAACCGTAGATGCGCGCGTGAACGATGTCCGATGATCTTCGTCCTTTTTACAACAACCCCTGTGCGATATTACGGGTATAAATCGACACTCTTCTATACCCTCCAAAGGTAGCTTTGCAGAAAAAGGCACACTTATTTATACATTTCTTTTCTAACAGCATGTGCCTACTTTTTCCCTTCTTCGTTCCTTTACAATAAACATATCCTCCCATTCATGAAACCTTCAGACCCATATAGTTCCCTACGGTGTTGACGCGGAGAGCACAAACCCAATCTACACCTATATCACCGATCTAACGACACAACAAAATCAGGGCGGTATAATCTGACACCGGCTCAGCTTCATAATTCGCGACTTAATATTGCACGTGTATCTGGTTAAAGCCGACAGAAGTGTAGTAAGCAGCCGGCATCGCGATCCAGATTATTTCACTGAAACAGCGTATTTATGCTACCGTTTCAAAGAGCCGCTATAAACTGAGGCAACAGCGGTAACCGAAGTAAAGGCTTAGCGAGGGAATTGTTTGCATTGATCACAGCATTGACGCACCTTACTGAAGGATGTACCGCATGAAATACTGCTAGCGTTAGTAGCACTTTCCCCATGTTTTCTTTGTTTCCTGTTTGCCGGCAGATCCAATTTCTTAGGGCGTCGGATAAGATTAGAAGTGAATCGGCCTCCCGAGCTTAATCCAATTGCGGTCGGGGGAGAGAAACGGCAACTAAGCCCCCCTAACGTCGTAACCGGGAAGCTGCAGTTTGGTTGTGGGACGAGCATAGCGTGTATCATGCAAGAATGCCACCAAGTAATCTTTCCTCGACAAAAATGAGCCATATTATTGGTAGACTGCTTTCACGCATTTGTATCTGGTGGCCAGCACTAACACCGCCAAGCCACTATATGAGGATATCTGGACATACGGAGAAAGGAAGATGTCAACTTTTGCAACAAGGCGCTTGAAAACATCTTTAGATCCTCTCTCTCTCGGCTAATTCTTGCAGACAACACTCAGAGCGCTACATAGGCGAACCCTTCTGGCCGCTGTCCAATTCATACATCGGGGAAACTCACTCACGCTCAATTTGTCATGCTCAGAATGATCTGAGAATGAGTGAGCAAACGGAGAGCTGCGCGGGAGGGGAATGAGCGTGAGCAGACAGAGAGCTGAGCAAGGAGTGAGTGAGCATGCGGTGAGCAAACGACGAACTGAACTGGAGATTAGTGAGCGTAAAAGCGGGCGCAAGTCACATGTGCCGACATGTGGTCCAGTGACATTCAGTGTCCACATTCCCAACTTCTGGATCCTTCTTTGAAGTGATGAACTGTTGTACGGAGACACGCGAGCAGGTCTCTAGGTTCTGGTCGAGCGTTCTTTTGAGACGTTTCAGGAAGGCAACCCCTGTGCATTGCTTGTCTTCTACTTTGACGCCAACACAATTAAAATAAAGGGGAATATCTTTACGAGAAAATTGTTTGTACAGGCATCGAGGGTATTACGAACTTGTTCTTGCTCGAGATGCCTTTCTGCGACATATCCTCACTCATTTAAACAACCCTCTTTTACCACCCGCACCCCAAAAAGTCCGGAAGCCGGAAAACTATCGACCCGTGTCTTCGTGATTCATGGCGGGGGTCTTCCCCATGCACACGGGACGGCGGCCGACGCTTCCCGAAAATCCGTTCCGCTCCGGGACGCTCCTCACCGTGACGTATCAGGCTCTATTTGTCACGTGACGATTTTTTAATCTCCCCCGGGAAGACATTTGTCAGCGACAACGGACGCTCGACTGGACGCGACAACCGTCGCGAACCGGATTCCAGGCGAAAACCTACAGCGACAGCGAAAATCGGAAGGCCCACAATAGAGGGTCCGAAACGTCCCCATCCAAGTCACATCCGACTATGAAAGGACAAGAATGGAATCCATTGAAGGAAGTGAAAAGATGAGAATGGTTCGGGCGGGGAAGGAGGACACGTATGAAAATATATATTTTTCACTACAAAAGAAAAAGGACTGGTGTGAAGATAATTGACTTCCGGGCTGCGCCTGTTGATGGCAGAATGACGTCACGGTTGGAATTACGCTGAAAGTTTTCGGTCCGCGTATCTTGAAGAAAAATTCGAGAGCTGCCTTTGAGTCGAGATTTGGTACAGATCGTCGGTGATATTGATAGCGTATATGGATAAAAGAGGAGTCGGTTTTACAGACTGTGCGGCTTGCTTTCATATACTCCGCGAATTTGATACGGATCTTTGTATAAAGTTGCCGGTCACATATGGCTTTCGAGGAAACCTCTCCCGTCTACTCGAAAAGTGTTCTGGAATGGTTTAGTGGGAATATTCGATGGACTCGAGACGCAGACAGAGGTCACGTTTATGACGAAAAAACTCCCGAGGCTATATAGGGAACAAATAAGGGACTTAAATTACTCTCGAATTTCCTCTCCCTTAATATGCTCCCTTTACGTGAAGTGCAAAAAAATTTATTATTTTGAGAAGTATAGGGCGCGCCGGTTCCTCGAATGTATACTCACCACAGCTGCTGGCAACCGTGCAGTGGCGGGTCCAGGGTGCGGCACCTACAAAATGAAATTGTAGCTCTGCTTCCAACGTTGGGCGAAGAGGAGAGACGCTCTCGTTAGGGGAGAGTCTCCCGATGCCGTTACCTTGTCTTTGAGAATCGGAAAGTGTGGTGTTTTTGCAGGTTCTTTCGAAAGTTAGGCATTTATATTTCGCGTCTCTAAGCGAGGTCCATTTACAATGCGCGTAGCAAGAGCACAAAGCTGCTGCTATTTCTAATTAGCAAATATATATTATATATCTAAATATATATTTTAATCCGTAATGGCATTTTAATGACATCATCCGCCCACGCATATTGGGGCGTAAAATAACGAGAAATATTCTGACTTGGATCGATCGTCTGACTCGTCCAACAGAAAACTGGGAATGTCACCAGAAATTTCTTTTCACGGGGTATCACCGAAACCAAAAACGCCTTCAACTGTTGCTAGTGCTTAAAAAAGTTGATTGTTTCAGAAAGAGGACGACAAGGTAACCTTTTGGACGGCAAGCGCCATAATAATTCGCACCCAGATGATGACACCGCTAAGCGCAGACGGCATGATCGACTCCCGCTAACCCCAAAGGCTGTCGCGAGTCCCCAATCACTCCTCTGCAAATAGAAACACAATCTTTCTTGATTCGCACCGCCTAATCCGTTCATTCCCCAGAGGAGAAACACAGGCTCTTTTCATCAAGGTACAACGTGGACTCTTGTAGTGTTCCATGGGGACACGTGTCTTTTATGTGCTCCACCCTGGTTGAGACAAGCGTACTCTGCACTATATCAAGGTAAGAGATTCAAGTGTGAATCAAGGGGGTGTTAAGAGAGGACAGGGAACTCCCCAGAGGTAAACGGGTCACTGAAGATGTACGCCTGGTGCGATAGTGAGTGAGGATAAGGGAGGAGTTACGCTGTGTCTGGAGGTACGTTTCGATGCTGCGTTGGGGGTGCTGAGGGGTCACACTAAGGTCGGGGGAAGGTCATATAGTAACGCGACACATTCGTTGGGAACTTGTACGAAGTAAATGTGAGAAAAATTATCCAAGAAATGTACGAGTACACGTTATAGGGAGACCTCGTACGCGCTTCGCTTAACACGCTCGTTTCGGGACGTATTGGGAGAGAGAGAAATGAAGTCTATCAGTTCGAATCTTACTTTTACACGATGTACGACTCTTGGGCTGACAGGCTGTAAGAGAAACGGCAATAAGCCAGATATCATTCTTATTGGTTCTTAGAAGCACGTGGCCTTTACAAATGTCGCTGTTCCTCAGTCTTGCACGCCTGTTTCCTACGCGTCTACTACTCGCACGTTTGCTGTGAAACTCGCAGGGGTGCCCTATATGTATTGCTCCACAGTCGAAAGCGCAATGCACACGTCATTGCAAACGTCAACACAAACTGTCCGTAAACAAGTGTCCTTTTGTAACTTGGTTAGACCTCGGTAATTAGTTTTATCGTCGCAGTAAAACACGTATAGGTCTGCATGCAAATGGAGCCCTGTACTGCTGACCACTCCTAAAGATGCGACACCAGCGCTAAGACTGACTGAGCCGGTGAGATGCACTCGGATGCTGTCCGATGCTCCCATACTTCGCAGGAACATGCTACCATGTCGCCTAAGAAGCAAACAACGAGAAAAACTTTATTTTAATGATGATGATTGATGATTCTTCGCAGGGGCGATACTCTACTCCATTGCTGGCGCTAGTGGAGTGAAATGGAATAATGAGTCGCCACATAGTGAGCCCTATATACAGTGTCCAAAAAAGTGTACAAGTGCTTTCAGGGCAGATAGAGGTGGGGTGAATATGTTTAATGGCTAGGTAAAAAAGGAAAGTTAGCTAGGCTTGCTGTTCCCTACAAAAAGGAAGACGGCTCCTGCACTAGCCCTAGTGGGCTTGATTTAGTCATGGACCGAGCAATTTTGATATAGTGTATAATTTACATCCTCAACGTACGTTTATCTTTGGGTTATATGATGACGGGAATGTGCCGGCAAGGGGTCAAAGTCACACGACCTGGAAATGACGTTTCCTGTGACGATTTCGCCGCAATCGACCGCTAGGGGGTGGTTACAAAATTGGCGGACGTAGAACACCTCTGTGCCTGGAGTGCATGCGCGAATATTGCCTTCACGTAAGCAGGAAAGCCACATGTCTCACTTTATTGGCATCCAGGCTTTAGGTGGAGCACCATGATGACGTCTGAATGTCGTTTCGCTAGGAGAAAAACCTTTAATCGATGAGTGAAAAGGGACCGGCAGGAAGTCAAAGCCCTCCCCGCCGTGTTTGCTTTGGCTTCGTTTAAATGGCGCGACGCTTCCTGGATGGGTTCGCTGGCACCTTCAGTCTGAATATATCGTCTTTGACATCGATAGCGTATAAACGTGGACGCTTTTGTTGAGGCCACAGTTTTATCGACGAAAAACGTTTTTTTAGGTGTTCCTATAGCTGTTGGCCATTGGTGTGTGACTTTTACGAGACTTCAGCACACCGTAATTAAGGTACTTCGAGGAAGTTGAACCTCTCCGTATTATTTTTAGTCCGTCCAACTCCAACTCCAACCTAGAGGAAGACGACGTGTCCAAGGAAATTGTAACCTTGTGTTCTTGGCAGAGTTTGAACCTTATAGCATCGTACGCGGACGCACTACCAAGGACGCTTACTCAATTTGGCGGGACATTTCGTTCCGCCCATGGTCGCATTGTGGGTGGGATGTGTGGACGAACAAACAACAACAATATTAAAAATAATGAAAAAGGGGAGATGCTAATCTCGGTTTTGTAGTCCAACTTGCACGGCACGATTTATATTGGCGTTTGCGGACAATGAACGAAACAAAACATTTAAAAAGCTGCGAGAACGCACAAAATATCTGCTGGCGTGGACACACCAATGTTGCCTGACAAGTGCAACACCAAAAGGAATCGGGTTGCTTCGAAACACTCGCCATCGGATGCTATTATTTTTACTAACTGAGACGCAGCTGTCCAAACCGTCATACGGTCAACAATATAATCCTCTAAACTTTTTGGGGGGGCCCGTCGAACGCTATCATTTTTTCCCACCAGATTCTTTTATTCTTCGCAAATAACTTATGAAACAACCCGAAGAAAAAAGTTTCGCATAATTAATAATAATTTACCTATCTTCTCTGGGCACACACCCTTGTGACTGACGCACCCCAGTACTCGGAACGCCACAAGCGGACAAAACACGCAGCAAACTGAACGTAAGACAACAAGCACCGCTTCCTAACTAATGCACACACTAATCCACGGGATTAAGTCTCACCCCCCCACTCTCGAAAATAATGCAACCTCCCAAATACAAAACAACCCGGAAGAACACGTAAAAAAAGCAGCCGCATCGCAAACAAATAATGCCCTGGCTGGTGTTCCATTAATTGGTTGGTATCTCCGCAGATGAGCGCATCTTTCCACAGCGGCGCCGTTTCACAAAAGTCATTTATTCGGAAGGCCTCCCAGTTTATAAGGGTAGCGCTCCTTGAAAGCGTCTCTTCTCCAGCGAGACGAAACAAATCCCGAGGATTTGAGGGACGCGCGGGGAGGAATCCCGCAAAACTCGGCGTCGCCTGCATTGTCTCGCCTGAAAGTTTTGAGCATTGGACGCTGTTGCCAGTCGATAGGAGAGAAAGCCAATCTGTGCGGGATCTCCTGGTGGAATTTGGAAAGGGATTTTCCCTCTTGCGTGTTTGGGTTAATCGGTACGGGTATTAGTGCGAGCGATTGTAACTGTTTCTCAGTTGACAGTCGGGCAACGGATAAATTGGAGCTGGATATGTCGTTGCAGTGTTTAGCAAATAACCATCGCCTATATATGTTGCTGTGGTACTCGCTGAGAGACATTTCAGGGGTCATTGCGTGAACAAGATATGAATGAATTTCAAGGAATCACCGCGTTAGGAACCTGTGCCCGCACCTTGCACGACACTAACGTTCGTGTCATAATCGGACATAAAAGCCTCTCATTATGTGTCTCCGTGCATGAAACAGTGTCCATCCTCGAGATCGCCTGATTCTCTTTGTTGCTGGTGAAGAACCGTATATGAGGCATGTAACTTTCTGCTAAGATACATTTCGCTTCAAGCGCTGCGGGTCGTACCAGACGCGGTTCTCACACTTCCAGAGTCTCGAATCCACATAATGTACATGTGTAACTGTAGGTTCAAACCTGCTTCCATCTAAACTTGACCTCACGTAACAGAAGAGGCGTTTACAAGCTTATAACGGACGGTTATTACGAGTCTGCCAAACACGGCATGACAGCAAACAGGGTCCAGCAGGAGCTTTCGTTCCAGGACAGTGGACCGACGACGGTCGGGGCCACCCGAGACAAATTAATGCCCCACACTCATTTGCATAAAGTGGATGCGTTTATCTATAGGCTGCTCGCCCAGTAATTGGGGGTCCCTGTATATATATGTAGCCTCTCTAAAGAGGGGGAGGGCATGCTATGGAAAGGGAAGGAACCCCGTCTGCTGGACTTTCAGGGCTCATTCGTGTTTGATTTAAGTGTGGGTGATGACGTCAGTGTATGGGGGAGGGGGTGCCTATGAACGTTAGCTAACGCGGTGGGGAGTATTCAGAGGGGAGTGTCGCGCTTCTTGTTTACGTACGCAGTAATGGATGCGCGTTCTCATGTTTTCATTCTACGCTAGCGCCGCGAAGCAACTGCGGCAGTGAGTGGCGTACAGATGTGAACAGAGGGAGGAGTGCGTCCTGGGACGACTTCAGAGGGAATTGTGCAGACACCCGTTTGTAAAATCTAGTGGAAAACATCATAGCTGGATTCGAAGCCGTAGCACGACCCTGGAGCTGCCACCAACGAGTGGATGCTGCACTCGGAGCAGCCATGCCATGCAGCTGGGTATTGAAGAAACGAGAGCCCTACAAAGAGAACATAAATTGAGAAGGAAGTTGCTCTACTGAATAAGACTTTAGTTGGGTCTGTCATTTAAACCCTTTCCTGTTGTTGATACGTACAGCACTTTCGTGCAAGCCATTTGATTACAGAGTCTAAAAAGCCGTTTTAATGAAACTAAAAAGGTAAAAAAAAAATCTAGCGAACTGGTAAGGAATTGCTGCCTCAGGACGAGAGCCGCCGACATTTCGAACCGAGACTGTTCTTGTGGGCACCGTCCTCATCATTGGTACGGTATTTAAAGGGGTAATTAGAGATGACGTGTTAAAGAGTGCATTGGCATTATACGTCAACGGCGTGCGTCCACGGGGAAAATCGAACGTCGCAAAAATCGGGCTCATCAAACATAAAAATAAAGAAAAAGAAAGAAGAACGGGCTTTTCCTATCCACGCATGCTGATGACCTACAATGTCAATGAACCCTTTAACACGTCATCCCTAACCCTTTGAGTGCCACGTTAATGACGAGGACGGTGTCCAGAATACGAACAGTCGCTGTTTGAAATATCAGCGGCTCTCGTCGTCCTGAGGATAGTCGTAGGATGGGACAAGGGCTCATGGGAATTAATGCGCCTTGAAGCATTACAACACGGCCAGGGGCGGAGGTAGAAGAAGAATAATAACATTCCCGGTGTGCGCTGCAGCAGCGTCAGCGATTCCTCTTCGTTAATAGTCCCGATGCTTACATCGTGTCCGTGCTAGCAAAACGTCCATCTAACAGTCTGATCAGGATATTTAACAGTATCACCAAATAAACTTGTGTAGTACAAGTTCGATACAATTTCAATAAACCCAACCAGATCCCGCATATCCCCGCGGCGAGAGAATTTCTCTCATAGTGGAGAAAGCCACAATCTGAACCCCAGAAAGGCAAGAGCACGGTGATCGACGCAGAAAAGACTCCTTGGGATTGCCTTAGATCCGTTACAGATGCGCTGAATAGCCACTTGGGGTTCGATAATAACTCAGAAGCTGCTTTGCGGTAGGAGGAGCTACCGGTGCTGGGACAAGCTGTGGCCATCAGGGCTCGCTTTGAGAGATGTGGTGAGATGGTCTGAGGTTGTTCGTATAGAGCACACGCTCAAATCGAGCCGCACAGAATTGGCCGCATGGAGGGCCGCACAGAAAAGATGTGACCGTGATAACCGTAAGATATCCTTAAAGCGGCATACAATAAAAATATACACAAACAGCAGGAGTGGTCTAGTTACTGTGGACGGTGTGCACTATTCATTACTGAAAAACTCCACTTGACACACCAATATAAATAAATATGTTGCCTTTCGAAGTCTGGTACTGAAAACCTGAAATTGTGCTGTGGTATCCGGCCTCGGTGGCCCAGTCGGTAGCGTGTTCGCCTACTGATCCCGCCGGAGTGTCAGAGCGAACGAAAATGGCAGCGCAGCTTCGTGCACCATGGGGCTCCGAAAGGTGAGTAACATAATTAGACAGTCGAAAGCCAGGCGAGAGTCCACATTCTGCGATACACGTGACAGGGAATTTATGACGTCATGCAAACTGGCGGAAGTCCGATATCTTCGACCATAGCCCTCTGGAATTCCACTGGAAGATGGCCGTGGTTTCGTAGCGCACTGACGTCGAGCGGTGCATCCAATTATCCATTATGGGTGGCAGGGGCACGAAGGCAACTGTTGAGCAGTGGCTCCAGGGCAAGCACAACTTGGACTGCTGACAGACCAGCAGACGCAGGAAACTGGTGAACGATGGCGCGCAGCGCAGCGAAGAGCATGGGGAGGATAGCGTCAAAGTGGGTGTCCTGTCCTTTGGGCAGCTGGGAGGAGCCTGCTACAGAAGGCCCAGATACTTGGGGTCGATCGGCATCGGACGTGCGAGGGCCAGGTACTGTAGGAAGTGGAGGCGCTGTTGACTTGACAACCGAAGCGTAGGCCTTGTGAGACCGGGGTGCTTGGTTTGTTTCTCGTAACGGTTGTTCACTCCTCAGAACGCTTGGGAAGACTCGGGAAGGCTCAGGAAGGCTCGGGAAGTGGTCCGCAGAACCAGGGGACGGTCGCTTGTCTGGCGGCGCAGAGCTGGCCTTCCCATTCAGGACCCGTCGCCGATGGGCAGCAGCAGCAGCCTTGGCAACTATACACGCCCGAAACGTCGCAGTATGTGGATCGGCACAATTGGCACACTTCGGCTCGCGCCGAGCAGTGCACCCTTTATAGTCATGTGGGCCAGAGCACACTTTACATCTTTGTGGCCCACGACAGGCCTTTGCATAGTGACCGTGCTTTTGACAGTTGAAGCACTGAACAGGAGGGTCAATGTACTCCGAAACGCGGTAATACGTGAACCCAAGGGGAATCTCTGCAGGGAGCATAAGGCCCGGCTGGAAAGTCAATAGGACGCTGGACTTCGTGATTGCAGTGGCAGATCCGTCGCTTTCACGGGAGAAGGCCATTTCTCTTTTAACGGCGGTGACTCCACGGGGTTTGAAGAACTCCACTAGCTGGTCCTCGCCGTAACGGCGGGGAACACCCGATATTCTGCCCGTGGTACGAGTATATGAAGCTGGAATACGGGGTTCGACAGGGATATTCGCAAGCGACTTCAGGCTGAGCAGTCTGCGCGCCGAATGCTCGGAGGAGACATGAAGGATGAGAGTGCCCTGCTTATTGATTCGATGATGGAGCACTTTCTCCTGAGTTGCTGTTAGGATGTCATCGGCGATAAGATCAGGGTTCACATGCCAGAAGGAATCCGAGTCGCTCTTGCACCTGAAGACTACCGGGATGCTCCCCTGGGCGATTCTTTTTGTGGGTGACGACTTGAAATGGCGGCTCACCCTGTTGGTGACCTTGTAGGTCGCCGACGAGGATGTCTTCCGTGCGTAAGGCGCTGTCTGGGCCCTGCAGGTCAGGAGCGCCGTCGAGGCCGAGCATAAGCTCCGTTGTCGATGACCGCGGCCCGTTATCGCTCCCGAGAGTGCTGCTCTGGCACCTGGCAACCGGTGACCGGCTCCGGGCGCTAAGCGGCTGAACAGACCTCCGGGAGTCGCCGCTGGCGCTTGATGCATGGCGTCTCCCTCTGCCCACGTCCATCCGACGGGATTGGAATGAGCAGTAGACCAGCAGATGCAGCAATTCAAATCAGAGAAGAGAGCAGAAAAGGAACACGTCCGTCGGCTTCGAACTTCTTCCTTTTCCCGTGCGGTGGTGGTGGTCAAATTATACATCATATACATAAGCTGCTGTCTTTATCGAAATTTACCATTCAGCACCGTAGGATTGGAAAAACAAGATTTAGTGTAACGTTGCTCAGAATAAGTGCACGCTGCGAACAGTGAGCACTAAATGGCGATAATAAGTTGATAATGGCGAAAAACACATTTCTCGTAGGATTGTCCTTAAAATCAGCGTTGTAAAATATAATAGAGGAAAGGTGGAGAAAATATCGCGTTGGAGGTGGCACACACATAAGAGCCCCGCTACACTAATCTCTACCCCGATCCCTGACGGAGAAACAATCTTGCACACTGATAGAATTAGCCACCGTCCAAGTGCTCTATAGGCGTCGCGGTGGTCAGCTAAGTGGCGAATAAGAGACCCATCGATAGGGAATCAAGCGTTCACACAGCAACGCACCCTGGCGTTGCCTATAAAAGCGCGTTTACGGTTCTTGCTCGGTCATGCAACACCGGGTGCCAGGTTATTCAGCCTCTTATAGCCTCTCGCATCTCCAATGCCCCTGGGAAAGTGCAGGGGTACCCCCGCTTTACGACCTCCAGTACCTGCGCTAACACTTATACGATGTAGTTGGTGGCCATGCTAGCAGAACATGGGTGTTTTGTACGACGCATCTCGATATTGAAACCGAGCGGCAAACACCGCTAGTGAGACAGGATGACTGAATGACGGAACGTGGATGCCACGTGATTCGTTGTGAACCTTGTCTTTTGGAGGTGTCGTCAGGTGGTATCTCATTATCGTGGTGACGCTTTCAATATGCAGTCTTTCTTTTTTCTCCCGATTCCGTGTCAGCACCGCGAAATGATTGCCTCTGTGAGCGGAGTATACACATATGACAGCGCGATGGAGCTCGTTGCAGATGGAGATGGAGCACGATGGAGCTCGTTGGAGATGGAGCGCGATGGAGCACTGTTGGTCATCCCTTAGCAAGACCGCTGAGCCCGATGCTTCGCAAAATGGAAGGTCGTGACGTCTTGGAAGGGAAATAGCTGGAAATAGAATTCAGTTTAACGTAATCGGATGCAAACTGCGTTGCTTGCACTTTAAGGGGGAAAAAATAAAATGGGGAGTACTTGGAACTTCCATATCCCTATGGATTGCAATTACTCCCGTTTTTAGACCCCTGACGCCCGAAATTTACTCCCCGTAACTGGAAATAGTAATTGAACTTCGCAAGTGGTTTCCTGTTTGCACCAGTCTACGCAGATATGTGCTCTTCGTGAATTCCACGGAAGAAGGCTATGGAACTTAGCAATTTTCCATCCAGTAAGCGGTTCGTTCTTGGCAAATTGTGCCCTATGTATGTCGCAAAATTTTATATCATCGACATATCACTGTTGACGGTTTAGTTCAAAGTATTTTCATTCATGCACATGAATTATGTTAGAACAAAGCGTGCAGGAAATGCACTCAGTGACATTCATTTACTTCGAAAAGGGACTAATTTTTGTAGCAATGCATTCAGTCCCCCGAAATGACTAAAATTACACATTTTTTCCTCAGAGTGGGCGTGGAAAGATTTTAAAGGTCGTGAGCAATTATACGATGATAGTTTTTTTTTTTTTTTTTTTTTGACCGTTGCCTATACCTTCTGGACTCCGACAAGCAACTAAGCAAAAGGACTGCACGCGGTTACACTATCTATTCTTCCTGGTACATCATCGGAAAGCAGACATACGGATATTTACATCGCCTCGTTCATTAATGCAAGCAGCAAAACCGCACTACCCAACCCTCGGTACAGGAAGTAACCCGACTTCTTCCCAAAGGGTCTCAAAGGGCATCGAGGTCGACTTCGTGACGGGACGAGTAAGTAGCTGTTAATTAAATAATCCCGGAGCTAATCATAATTCGTGAGATTCTGTCATTAGCGGCGCTCCTATAGTGCGGTCAACCCTCGCGTGTCTTACTGGTTTCACGAAAAAGAAAACCACGTACCATAACGACGAGGCGACGTTTATGCGAGGGCTTTAAAGTTTACATTTTGAAAGCGAAAAGGGGTGGGGAGGGGATGTATTTATTTTGGCAGGAAAAGTCAGCCAGGAAGGACGGCTTGCCATTCCTTCGTAAATAATTCGAAGTGAAACGTGTAAATACAAAACAATGGGATTATGATTCTCGAAGAAAGACGATCATTATTACTAAACTCTGAAAGACGGCAGTTGCCACAGACAGGTTTGGGGGTTCGTGCGATTATATTGAAGTTTCTTTCCTCGCCAAATAAATAATTCCTGGTTTGTGCTAAATTAGATTACAAGTAGAAATTTAAAAAAAAATGCTGTTGGTTTGAGCTATCGTCAGTGCGTAGCGTGTATCTCAGTTGCCCAAGCTCAGGTCCTACTCACCATGGATATGATCCACCATCTTGCCGGTGGCACATCTCTGAGTGCCGGTCAGGCGAAAGCTAAACTTTCGTGCATTTAGTCCCGAAATGGACCAATGGCACTAGTTAGCTCCCGAAAGGACTCATTTCTTTCTTAGTTTAGGTGCAGTCCGGTGTGATGCTGCTCGGCAAAAGCTCGACTTTACTTTAACCCGCGAACCGGGGATTTTCATCTTAGGGAGGACTCCCGTTGAGTCACACACCTTCCAGCGGTGCAACGTATATACAGATAAAATATACGACAAGATTTGACGCAGAACTATAGTGTAGGGAATCCCGGGTAATCGTGAGACCCGCGATTTCGAGATTTCTTCCAATCCCGGGATCGAGACGGCCTCCGAGTATAACTGGTGTTTCCCGTCTCCTCGGCGCTCTGGATATACATGTCAATCGAAACATTCGTCATAACTTAATGCTTTCCATTCTTTTTTTAATACGCTTTTTACGGAAAAACTGACGAGGCGCTTTTCTACTCGAATGAGAGACTCCACCACTGGAGTCTGGATGGAGCGCCATCTCCACCACTGGAGGGACAGCTAGGCGCTGCCGTCATTTTTGTGTAGTAAGTAGGATCACGTGACCCTCGCCGGCGCATGCAAGTGGGTTGCATGCTCGCGCCTTTAACCTCGATGTTCTTTCTTATTCTGCTCGTTGTGTAGCGCCCACATCGCGCATTTTAACATGTTCTCGTCACGATAAGCAGTTTTTGCAGCTCAACGAGCCTTGTTGGTGGACTGCTGGTTCATCCATGCAGCGTGAGCTGTGTTCGCGGGACTGCAAATGCACTGGAAGGTGAAAGGAATGAATAATAAAAGAAAAGAAAGAAAGCGAAGAAATAATATACTCGTTAATGATAGGCATGCCCATGAAGTATCAGAAGCACTTTTCCGTTAATTTGGACCTTCTTGTGTGCTCTTGGAAGACTGATCCACTATTCGTTCTGGGGATATTTACGCGTGGTCTAATTCAAATGGCTGCATAATACGTGAACCGATCCTCCTGCTGCTTTTCGAGAAAAAAAAATATTGTGTTAGACGCACACGATGAGCTTTCTCTAATGTTCAACACGTATTTCTTACGTCTAAATGCAGGAGAGGAAATGGCATATCTTCAGCCATAAGCCTCGAAGTTTAATACGTCTAACATTTTAAACGCCTATTTATGCTGAATGAAACCGTGTGCAGTAGGCCAACGACAAATAGTCGACCTCTAACTGACAATAAACAGCAAACGCTAGGGCTTCTGCAGTGGCGGATCTAAGGGGCGGGTCGGCGATCCCCCCACGTCATCAGGTTTACCATTAGGTATCTTCCTCTGCCCTCCGCCGGAACGCACAGTAGACTACGGTTTGTTATTTGAACCAAGACCTTTTATTTTCGGATGTGGAATTTTTGGATGAGCTTCACGAAAGTCGATCAATCAATTCGAGAGAGCAATCAACACCAGATCAGCAAAAGACAACCGCAGGAGGTATGGGCTGCCAAAGCGGCGCCCAATCACGTGATCCTACTTCCCACGTCAGTGGTGCGCTTCCGACAGGGGCCGCCGCCACCACCTGTCCTCGCGCCAAGTAACGTTCATCCGTTTATTTCATGCTGTACACCAAAGACAAAACCAATCTTCTATACTTACAACAGACACACATGTTATACGATGATGAAGTCATGACTAAGACACTGAATTATTCAAACCTAGCAACCAACAGGAAGTGAATGCCCCGGGTGTTGAATAAAAGGTTGACTGGGTTATTTGCCAAGCGAGTGTTCCTGAAAGGGATCTGACGCCTATAGTTGATGCCGCGAGAGTTTTCAGTATTTTGCCACACTTGGTGCACTTGCCATCTTCGGCGCCCTAGGAGTAACAGAACACGCTCGTGTACTCCCATGACTTCTGCGGGAAGTCGCTCCGCTCTCTTCGTCTGCTAATCGCGCAAGTTTAAACCCACCCCTCTGCCGTCCTTTTTTTCTTCTTCTCGCTACGGCACGTGCCCGGCCCTACGCAGTCTGTTGGACGCCTCCGACACTCCTCGAAAGAGCAGAGCAATCCACGGAGCTCCCGCGCGTGTGTCGGAGCCGCAACGATTGAATCCCGCTTACCGCCACGGCGCAAGAAATGAAATATGCGTGCGCTACGAGAGAGACAGCTAAGGACAAATAATTGTAGATAATTCGAACCAGTGCTATTAATGAAACAATTCGTAATTGCTCTAACGGCCTCTGTGGCTCACTCCTACTGATCCCAAGGTTGCGGATTCGAACCCGGCCGAGGACCCCGCCTTGCAACTTTGTGGCGGGGTACAAGTTGCTTTGGCATGCCGTCTTCCACGAGATGATACGTCCAAGACGTCGAAGATACGTTAAATTACGTTAATACGGTGTGCCGTGTGTTGACATTTGAGCGCGCGTTCAAGAACCCTCAGGTATGCAAAAATTAGTCCACAGACCCACCACTGTGGCGCCAGCGCTAATGATCACAGTTGTCTCCCGACATAAAGCCACCAATTATTTGGTTATTATAACTGCTCAGTTCTGCTCCTCGGCTGTGCCAGCAGAAGTTTTGCAGTATCCCCTTCAAGTCTCCGAAAATCCAGGGATTTGTTCAAGAAAATATAGTATCCCAACACTACGGGTAAGGTTACAAGAACCTTGGGGAAAGAGAGGGTATGGAGGTAAAACCCCGGGTCGAAAAACACTCCACGCGTCCTTGTGCATTTCACCTCGAATACATGGACAGCGAGCCATTTTCACACCCGTGTTCATATGACGTCGGAAAAAGTAAGACCACATTAAACGTATCTCCTGATGTTACGCCAAGTGTGCACGAGTTCTGGATGTCACTGTAACAAACGATATCGTCCATTTGAGTATCCGGCTGGCAACACCGTTTACCCACCACTTTCAGTCTCGCGTTGCTTTCCCTTTCCTTTTCCTGTTGTTTTTAACTCCGTTTCGTCCACGTTTTGAGGGTGCGTTCACCCTCCTCCTTCGCGACTGCGACGCCACCTGAATCTCCAAGTAGGCGATATACGCTAGGCAGCAAAGCTTTCCTTTTCTTCTTTTTTTTTTTTACTGCTTTCTTCGGCGCTAGTTTTTCTCGCTTATCATTACGTTTGCGTCTTGTGTTTTTCTATCTCTTTTTGTGCAGCGTTTCACGTTTTACTCCTGCAACTTCCTTTCTATGTTTTCAACCGTCATCTCGTCGCTTCTGTGGGAAGAACTGTGGCGCGCAAGATGCCGTAACCAGAACTGCTGGAATTGATTAAAATTCACAACAAAAAAGTCTCAGAGGATATGGAGTCGAGTCCTACTCTTTTCGGCAGAAGTGGATGTCGGCTCCAGAGGGTCGGCACTTGTGACTTCTGCTCACTGAATCGCCTTGCTCAGCTCTCTGTTTGCGCACTCATGCTCGTTCGCTCGTTATATATGGAGAGGTTAGCCCAGTGAACTGGTCCAGCAATGCTCATCAGTGCCAGTCAGTGCCCACTCACTTCCTGCTGAGCTCTCCGCTCGTTGACTCATGTTCATTCGTTAGTAATATGTTCAGACAGTTAGCCCAGTGAACTCGTCCACCAATGCTCATCAGTGCCAGTCAGTGCTCACTCACTTCCTGCTCAACTCTCCGCTTGTTCACGCGTGCTCGTTCATTCGGTATATGTGTAGATAGTTAGCCTAGAGGACTCGTCCACCAATGCTCATCAGTGCCAGTCAGTGCTCACTCACTTCCTGCTCAGCTCTCCGCTTGTTCACTCATGCTCATTCGTTAGTAATATGTTGAGACAGTTAGCCCAGTGAACTGGTGCAGCAATGCTCATCAGTACCAGTCAGTGCTCACTCACTTCCTGCTCAGCTCTCCGCTTGTTCACGCATGCTCGTTCATTCGGTATATGTGGAGATAGTTAGCCTAGAGGACTCGTCCACCAATGCTCATCAGTGCCAGTCAGTGCTCACTCACTTTCTGCTCAACTCTCCGCTTGTTCACTCATGCTCATTCGTTAGTAATATGTTGAGACAGTTAGCCCAGTGAACTGGTGCAGCAATGCTCATCAGTGCCAGTCAGTGCTCACTCACTTCCTGCTCAACTCTCCGCTTGTTCACGCGTGCTCGTTCATTCGGTATATGTGGAGATAGTTAGCCTAGAGGACTCGTCCACCAATGCTCATCAGTGCCAGTCAGTGCTCACTCACTTCCTGCTCAGCTCTCCGCTTGTTCACTCATGCTCATTCGTTAGTAATATGTTGAGACAGTTAGCCCAGTGAACTGGTGCAGCAATGCTCATCAGTACCAGTCAGTGCTCACTCACTTCCTGCTCAGCTCTCCGCTTGTTCACGCATGCTCGTTCGTTCGGTATATGTGGAGATAGTTAGCCTAGTGGACTCGTCCATTAATGCTCATCAGTGCCAGCCAGTGCTCACTCACTTCCTGCTCAGCTCTCCGCTTGTTCACTCATGCTCGTTCTTTCATTATATGTGGAGATAGTTAGCCCAGTGAACTCGTCCACCAATGCTCGTCAGTGTCAGTCAGTGCTCACTCACTTCCTGCTCAGCTCTCCGTTTGTTCACGCATGTTCGTTCGTTCGGTATATGTGGAGATAGTTAGCCTAGTGGACTCGTCCACCAATACTCATCCGTGCCAGCCCGTGCTCACTCACTTCCGGCTCAGCTCTCCGCTTGCTCACTCATGCTCATTCGTTCGTTATATATGGAGAGGTTAGCAGAGTGAAGTCGTCCACCAGTGCTCACCAGTCCCAGCCAGTGCTCACTCACTTCCTGCTCAGCTCTCCGCTTGCTCGCTTACGCTCGTTCGTTCGTTATATATGGAGATAGTCAGCCCAGTGAACTCGCCCACCAGTGCTCACTCGCTTCCTGCTCAGCTCTCGCTTGCGCGCTCATGCTCGTTCGTTCGTTATATATAGAGAGGTTAGCCAAGTGAGCTCGTCCACCAATGCTAATCAGTGCTAGTCAGTGCTAGTCAGTGCTCACTCACTTCCTGCTCAGCTCTCCGCTTGCTCACTCATGCTCGTTCGTTCGTTATATATCGAGATGTTAGCCCAGTGAACTCGTCCATCAGTGCTCACTCGCTTCCTGCTCAACTTTCAGTTTGCTCACTCATACTCAGTTCATTCGCCACATTGAGCATGAGTGAGCATACTCATGAGTGAGTTTTACCGAGGTGTGGTCGTCACAGCTTCCCTTACTTCTTTCTGCTGTCCACGCACTGTTTCGCGTTGCTAACGGGAAGTTAGAAAAGCCTCTCGAGTAGACCATGGAACATTGCAGTCGTATTTTGATGTCTTCCAGTGGATCCCGGGTCATGTGGGCATCAGCGGAAACGAGGACGCAGATCTAAGAGCCGCAGACGCGCACCAGTACACCCGGCGTGACCCCATCATCTTGTCTCGGGGGGATCGCCGTTACCTCGTCTCAAGCCTCACTGGCCCCATGATGCAGTCTCAATGGTAACGTGACATTACCGCCCACACTTTGCTTTCCTCCGTTGACCCCGCATTGTCCCTTACTCTCCCCCGCCGAATGCCCCGTTCCTTTACCACAGTCTTCCACCGCATGAGGCTTAATGTGGCTTTTACACCAGCCTTCAAACACCTCCTCGGTGTCGGCGCGTCCAGCCTGTGTTCCACGTGTGGTGTGCGCGGTGACTTCCATCACGTCCTCCTGGTCTGCGGACAGTACGATCGTGAGCGCGCCCTCATGGAAACTGCTGTCCAACGCATCGATCAACGCCAGTTCGACTTGGCCAACATTCTCGGGCCATGGTCGGACCCCTTACATCTGAAGCAAGGCCTACGAGCTGTTGCTGAGTCCCTCTCCAGCACTGGACTAATGGACGAACTCTAATAGGACACCTTTCCATCATCATCACTTTCTCATCCCTCCCACAAGAGCAATGGGGCAGTGTACCGCCATAACGGCGGAGAATGACCCACCACATCATCATCCCATTTATGTGTGTGTGTATGTGTATTTTGATGTGAAGCCTGACTTCGAATGTCCCCACAAGGGCATGGCCAAAGTATCGTCGCGATACTATTATGAAATTAAAGCAAAAAAAAAAAAAAAACACACATTTGTCAGTGGCCGTGTCAGCATTTTAGTGGTGCCTGGAGATTGTTTGGAAACTGCGCGGTCAATTGCTAAGTTCAATATATCCTGATAAAAAGCACTGACCTGTTGTAACGAGAATGTCACGTTGATCTAACACGGAGAGTCCGTCTTATTTCTCTCGTCTCCCAGTTAATGTAATAAAAACTCCACTAACTCGTGTCCAAAAGTATTCACCTCACTCGCATCGACCACTAAACTCAGGTCAAGTGGCGGTTTCACCGCAAAAAACCTCACGGTCAGTCCGACCCGGGTCATAAAATGTCTTCCCCCTCCCCATGTGGGTACATCTAACAGAGTATATCCAATACGAGGTCCAATAACCTCGAAGGCACCTAACTCTATAGCAGGAATTATCACTTTGCTTTTTGTACCAAGTTCATACAATAAAACCTCTCCAACTTCTTATTTATATCGAATTCCATCAAGTAGAGCACCGCATTCCAGTTGTTCACCCCCCCCCCTCCCTCCCCCCAATACGAAAGACAAATTTCACAAAAAGCGGCCCAGGGGGGGGGGGGAAGAAAAGAAAACAGCGCCACAACAAATCGAAAGTAAAAACCGAAAGCAAACCAAAGTCCAACCTAATGAAGAAATCCCAACAAATAAAACGAGATACTGGAAAGGAGGCGATGTTCGCTCTGCGCTTCTTTTTTATTTGTTGTTGTTTTTTTTTTTTTTTCACCTGTCACGCGTTCGTTATAAAGAGAGTGCACGTGACCACAGTGAAGATTCCACCTATCTATGATTGGGAAGGGAAGATATTTATTTGAGGGGTGCCAAGTCCCAACGGTGTTTTCGACCTCCCCGTTCAAAAAGGTTGGGGCGTCCAAAATCAAATTGGCGCGACGAACCGACAATGCGCCCGCTGCGCGCTCTTTCAGCTGCGGACCAGAAGAAACGGCGCTAAATTTTCGTCTTGTTCGACTCCCCATTTATTTTTATATTTTTTTCACGCTGCGAGTATTTATGTATTTTGCAACTTTCCTGGAGAGTTTCCTTTTTGTAGGGAAGGAAAAAATCGAAGCGGGTGACAGACTTCTTGCGTGAGTTAACCTAATGTTGAAACCAGGGTGGTGCGGTCCTTCTTTGCTTTTTGAACGGGCAACGAAATGGCGAGGATCAATCAAGTTTTACTCCTCATACATTGGCACAGGCTACTTCTCCACCAGCGACAGGTTACATATAGTGAACATAACCTGTAACATAACGAGGGTTAACTACAGCATATTTCGGTAACCCAGTGTTGTTCAATGCCGTTCACGTTCCAGTTCCAATACCAGACATATATTCGAAGCACTCCTATACAACGATATCTCCCGCATTGGGGAAGACTAGCGGCATGGTCGTTGGTGGTAGCCAAGGTCGTGCTGTAGACTGACAGGTGGCGGGTTCGAGTCCTATCACCGTGTCTAAGGTTCTCCCTGGGTTTTCCGTCAGACTTTCCAGACGGATATCGGCACAGTTCCCCCTGAAGTCAGCCCAGGACGTGCACGAAACCCCCCCCTCCTTCCTGCTGTCCGCATCTGTACGCGACCTATAGCCACAGTTGCTTCGCGGCGCTAAAAAATGGTCGCCATATAGATACAATACGCAGCCATCGCAAATTTAGCGAAGCGAAACATCGTACGCGTAATCGCTCACCAGAGAGGTCGCTTTTAGACGGGGAGGGGACTGTCACTTAGATTTGCTTTGCGGCACAGCACTGGCAGAGATCAGCAAAGACAGAGTAAGTGCAGGAGATTGCGCTACTTACAAACCATTCTTCTGAGCGCCAAAAACTTGGATGCATGAGATGCGCTCACCGCAGCAAACAACCAATTCCTCCCAGAGAAAATCGCGTATATAACCATCATGCGCAAAAATGTACGCAGACGGTTGCCAACAGTCAAAGCGCTGACGTTAACGCTCTCGTTTCTTCTATCAACATCCTTTTCCTCTTCACATTAACGAGTAAAAGAAAAATAAGAAGAGCGCTAACGTTGAGGGAATTACCGCCGCTCCAAGAAACAGCCACTTTGGCCGCTGTTCGAGAGCGTTTTTTTGTGTCCTCCGCTGTCTCAAGAGCACTCGAGGAACCCGACCAATGGGCTTTTAGCTTCGCCAAAGAGGCTGAACGCGTTCGCATATACTGCAAGCTGAGGGAGAGGAGGAAAGGCTAATATAAAGGACGGAAACCTTACTTTCTTTTTTGAAAACCAACAGAGTGTGATGGTTGTGGCCGAACTGTGGCGCCGCCTACGGTACTCGAGAGCTCCGGCTAAAATGAGAACTCAAACCTGTCACTTCGGTGAAAAAAAGAATTCATTTTTTAAGGGTAAACAATGTGGGAAGGCCTATGGCTAAATGATTGTGTGTCCTTCTTGAGGGATGTGATTCGGGACGAAAAGGTGAATTTGGTGGTTCAATAAATAATTAACCTTAAAACTTTATTTGAAATTCCCAGCTCTATCGTATTCTTGCTGCGAGTGGTCGTATAGGTATTCTACTCTGTACGTTGAGGTTTGCGACCTCCGAGTGGCATGTATAAGCACGTGCATGACCACTGATTAAAAATGACTGCCCCGTTTCACGTTTACACCAGGGATGAGCAACGGTCAGTCACCCGTTTCTTATTAGCGAAGGTGTGAAACCCATTGACGTCCATGATCGGATAAAAGCACAAAACCTGCACATATCACTATACAGCAAGTGCATGAAATCACGTAAGTTCGCGTGGGGGCAACACGAATGTGTTGGAAGGTGTACCGACCGAAGGCATCGAAGCTCCTTTTTTGGTGATCAACTGTTCAGCATTAAATGCAATCAGTGAAGAATGGACTGTACTCCTGCCGCCGCATATTTGAAGCCCGTCATCAGAACGAAACGCCGTGGACTGCTCGCAAAGAGAGTGGACTGCTCCAACATGGCGACGCCCGGTCGTGCATACGTCACGTATGACTACTTGGATAAACCAACCGTTATCTTCGATTATCTTCTACATCCGCCATATTGGCATGACCTCTCATCCTCCAACTATCGCATGCTCTCAAGGAGGGTCTTGTCGGCAGGTTCCGATGAAGACGTCGAGCAAGCGGTTCGGACTGGGTACGCACACAACCCCAAAACTTCTTCTCGACTGCCCAAACGCACCTGCATTGAAAAGTAGGGGGACTACGTAGCAAAATGATGCGTTGTTTACCAGAATATTCGTTTTCGTTGTTCGTCAATAAATTACTTAAAGGTTACTCATTGAACCATCCTCGTATAACACGGACGCGTGGAACTGGAGGTATGCAGGAACCGTGTTTTGTAAATGAGAGAGAGCGCATGTGGAACGAGACGACTAGTCAATGCTACGGTATAGCTTCTCTCGGGACCTTTTTCTTCAGATTTTTTTTTGTCAGTTGCATGGTGATGTTCGAATATGGTCGTGGGAGCGAGGTTTCTTCATTGATTTTAATAAATCTCATCTGACAGGTAACTCATCTCATCGCTATTGTAAGATAACATTTATTGAGGCTTTCAACCTCATTGATATTAATATTATTATTCACTTTTTATCGTTGAAGTGCTCATTGACCTAGGTGTAAATATATCTGTATGCATTTGTATCTTCACGTAAATATCACGGTTTTTATTGTCGTTGTTGTGTTGTTACTCACCACGTAGATCTGTATGATGGTCTCGTACATTTTCGGAAGTTCTATTTCTGCTACAGGTATTCCCTCCCCCACTGTATGAGTCATTTCCGAAATACAATCGACAGCACTAAGATCTAGGGGGCGCATGGAGCGAACCCTATCAACGTTTGATATACAAATGTCCAACACTAATTATGCTGATCATTTTCTGACGCTCGACAAACAAGGCACACAAGTTGCGCGAAGAACCCCCTGACTCCATTTGAGGTCACGAGTTGAAATCGTTTGACGAGCAGCAAAAAAGTAAAACGCCACAATGAAAGACAGCATGAAAGCAGCTGCTGCTTGAAATTCCCTCGCAAACCTGCAGAATGTGTCTGCAGTCATCGAGGTAAAAACTGCACCTCTGCCTAGGTTGCCAACCCAAACGGGATAAACCATTTTTAGTTATTAACGCACTCCCAGAACAGCTGGCTTCAAAGGAAATCGTTCGAAAGAAACGTCTCGTATGAAAAGGCGGTCAAACAAGCGCGTGGATCGGCAGCACTCCCAATAACAGACACGGAGATTAACAGATGGCATACTCAAAGCTCCAAATGGTATCGCCGACACATCTGTGTCCGATACAAGATATCGCACGGAAGCGTCTCGCGGGTGTGAAGGCAATCGATGGCACAGGGAGGCCGAGCGGGGGCGCCATCTCATTTACATACTGGCGCATGTCCCTTCTGTGCACGCACTTTTCTCATCGGACTAATGTTATTCCACGTGAACGAGCTCCAGAGTGCGCCCAGACGACCGAAAGGCGACGCTCAAGTAACTGTGAGGGGAGGTACGTGTGGGCAGCGGACTAGAGACCGCATAGTAGTTGACAGCGAGACACCATGCCTGGGCGTTCATGTATCGAACGTCGACGAGAAAGGCGTCCCACGTTACCTTCCGACGCCGTTTTCTCGACACTTCCAAAAGTCCCCCAAAGTCGTTCAAAAGATACGTGTATACGGAACTGTGCATACAGTACCATGAAAGAACTCACGAAGTCCACAACGCTCGCGAACGTGCTGGAGGAGGTTAGATGGAAAGACGCGAAATGAGGTTTAGTCCACTACCCCACTGGTGGGTTTCGTTGTTACCGTGGTCGAACGCTCTACTCACCAGATGCAATGCCTTCGTCTTCTAGCTGAGCTTTTGCGCTCCACTCGACTGGCGACAAGAGTATACCTTCTCCGTCATCATCTCCTCATTCGTTCCCAAAAAGCAATGGGGCCACCATACGGCGGTTAATCGGCCACCTCATCATCATCTATCGTATCTATATACGTTGTCCCACGAATCTGCATGTCACAATCCACAGTCTACTTGTGATATAAACCGCAGGTTCTCAACCAGGATTTGTGCACACGTAATACTCGCTTCCGGTCGTCTGCGCACCAAGCGTAGTATATCCCTAATCAGGAATGCTTCGACGGCTTCTATAGGTGCACATGGTGCTGAAAAGGTGATCTAGCGACAAGGTTACGCGCAACAAACAATACTTTAAAGTTATTAAAAAAAAAGACTTCGACTTTAAATTGATCTGATTTGTTTTTGGAAGGAAAAATAAAATGGAGTTGAGTTTGATTATAGGAAAACAAAAAAACGGGAGACATTCGGACGGAACCTCTGGATTAGGCTGCATGGCTGACCTTTCCCTTTTTATCTTTCCTTTTCCTTTTTTTTTCTTTTTCTGTCAATAAGTCCCCCCCCACCCCCCAACTCTGGGGATTAGAGACTCCATGTGTCGAGGAAGCGAGGCTGGGAAGGAAAAGTCCGGGCCTATCCTACTCAGTAACGACCTATCAGAAGCATTGCGCAACAAGTTCTGTTCCACTGACAACTTAACTGGGCGTCCGAGGGGATGAAATTCACCTTACGAACCGGATCGGACTGATGAGCCCGGGAAGCCGCTGCCATCCGCCGTGCCATTCCCAGGTATGCCAGAATGACCCGGGATCCACTGAAGGAAGATGTCGTGTCCCTGCGCTACATACACGTTTTAAAATACTACTTTGGAGTCAATATAGGGGCAATAACGTTTTGATGGACGGGGTGCAGGGTGAAAAAAAAAAAGAAGAAAAGGTTGAGAACCAACTTCAGAAAGCGAAAACGGTGCGTGCATGCCTACCACCACGGTCGAACCTCATGGTAGATGCTCTCTTTTATCGCGCCCGGAGGACACGCAAGAGCATTACGACATTACCGATATCGATACCTATTACGTATCGATATGATAATTGTTGCTCCTCTATAACTGACTATTTTTACGAAGACACGTCCGAGGCACATGACCTGTCACGAGTCAAGGTCTCCGGAAAACCTGGAATGGGAGGAGTTGCGTGGCAATTAAGCCAGCGCCGCCCTTCGGAATTCCGTCTCACATCTTGTATAACCCCTAGACGATTCCCTCATTACAGGGCCACACCTCTAAAAAGAAACACGTTACTGTCCCCATTATGGCCAGGCACTGATCCTGCTATCAATGCTCATAATTTGTGCGCGGCAGCACAAATGGACAGAGAAATTAGAGAAATGAAAATTTGTCGCCAAATTGCTACGGGGTACTGACGCAAGCAAAAAGGTGCTATGACCTGGGTTCGGCGTCCAGGTGGAGGTCATTTTCCAAGTGCAGTACACGCTAACGGTTTATGTGTAAGCCTTGCGGGACGAAGTTTGTCCTCAGGAGGAAAGAATGATTTCATTGGATGCAGTATGGGAGAGGGCAACCATCAAAATACAAAAAGCACCGTTTTTGTGCAGTTCAGATATTGATAAGTTCGGAGATCCTGAAGAGCGTATCCTTTCTTCACAACTTCTCACGTCATGAAGACCAAATTCGTCCTGGGGCTTTCAATTTCAATTTTTCAATTCCATCAACAGTGCAAATGCATTTCGTAAAATTTATAACCACAACCAGTGGCTGCGACGTTCTTTAGTTGGAAGGTCGTCTAATTCTTGACGACTCGACCACGGACAAAATATTGATCTGCTTTTCTGCTGGAAGTGAGACTGTTTTGAGCGATTCTTATTTTTTACAAAAGCAGCCCTCAATTAGAACAGCGTTTTCTGCTCAATATGATTCAGCATTGAATCCTCGCAGCATTGCGATATTACACAAAAGAGCGTCACGTGACAGCGTTCACGTTTTTGTGCCACCCCAAGCAGCACAATGTACTGAAAGTCGAGTGCAATAGGGGTGGACGGGTAGGTAAAAGGCCTTGAACAGGTGGTGGTGATAGGGCTTGCCGTTGTCGACCTCACGTATGTGGGCAATGTCACGACTGACGCCCTGGGGGAATGTGCGTCCTGGGCCTGGTGAAACTAAAGAACATTGATAAGACACATACCGTCCACCCCTATTGCACTCGACTTTCAGTACATTGTGCTGCTTGGGACAGTATATGTCTCGCTTTGTATCTGTGGAAGACGAGACAGGTTGACGATGCGTTTATCGCCGCGAATGAGATAAGAAAGAATGATATGAACGACATGCTCGTCACGTGATGGGGAGGCATTGTCGTCTTCAGCCATGGATTCAACAATATCGTAACCCATTTGTCAAGATGTCCCATCAAGGACCAGTGGATCCTGATTTATCCCTTAGCTTGCCCAATCGGCTGTCTGGCAACTTTTCGTCCATTATACGCAGGCTCTGCCTCGGTGTCGCCTTTATTACCCCACTCTTTAAATACAGGCTTGGTCACTCTGACACCATGTTACACTCCAGGTGTGCCGTGCCAGCACGCGATCGTGGACAGTGTCCTCTTCAAAAGGGGGGGGGGGTCTATGTTTAATGCCGAAAAAAAAAGCAAAGGGTTCAACGAGAAAGGTTGCGAAACCGACTGAAGTCAATCACTGCCACTCCGTTCACTCTTGCGACAGTGGCCCTGCAGATTTTCCTGGATTTTCTCCTTTATGTCTCTTTTATGTTATTTAATCCTGATGCGCGGCCTTGCTATCGTCTCTCCCCCTTCTTCCCCTCATTGTCATTCTACATCTCATGCGGTCCCGTCCGCTTAGAAGTAGTACTGGACCACAACCCAGGTGGCGTCATCATCAGTGTATTTGTTGTTTTTCTTGTACCCTTCGTTATTGCTCGTCTTTAAACTTGCACGAGCTCCGAGGGGAGGGGGGGATATGTTTAATATAAAAAAAGGCGGGAAAGGTTATCCTGCGCCACGGCGGCTTGCTATTACCAGCAAAGAAGGAAAAGAAAAAGAAAAACAAACAAACAAACACAAAGGAAAACAACCACGAAATTGATCACAGTTCACTCAGAAGGCTACATATCCGCAGGGACTGAACAAGAGCTGTGAGGGTAACATAAATAAGTAAATGAGTCACTTACTGCAATATGGACTAAAGTGATCGCTCATACAAATACAGTCGCCTGAAACAACCAGAACGTCAAACCTAAAAGACACGTCGCATGTTCGCTGAGCTTGAAGGACGGGACACCCTGAAAGGAGCATTGATTGTACACGAAACCGAAAGTACTTCGTATTCGCTAAAATGCCTCTAGAGGGACTGACCACTTCTCTTAGGGTCTCAAACTACAACTACATGACTAGTGATCAGCTGAAATCGATCTGCCAACCCCTCGATATCTCTTTCCCTACTATCCTAGACATTTTCCCTAAACTGGTACAGTCACCACCGCCTCTAGTATAGATAGGGCAGCCCCTCACGTATTTATCGGAGTTATAGAAACGACTTTCTCCAACTCCAAAGCTATCGGAACTCCCTCCTTATGTTGCCTCCCCGTAAAGCTCCTCTGGTTGTGTACACAAATCCGGAGACTGTGTTTATCCAACAGATTTCAGCCACCTTGGCACGTAGACGGCGCTACTGTACATATCTCAATACGACCTCCCCCGTCCCTCTGTTCCAAGAGACCGTTAGTCACGTCCGCTTAAAAAAGAGGGCGCATCGTTCGCACGTACTTTTTTGCGAGAAAAGCCTACGCTCTCTTCATTGGAACCTATATTCTCAAAAGGGATCCAATTTTTACACCGTGAGGTTACGAGCTGCTTTTTAATTTTTACTTGGAGCCTCCCCTGTTGGAATTTAACTTTTACGATGTGGCTCGCACAAACGGTAACTTTTATACCACACTGAGTGAGTTCCTTTCTTCCTCTAGTTTCATCCATCCTGAGAGTGCCCATGCAGTTTTATTCATTTTTCTCGGCCGTGGGAGAATTTTTTTAAACCATGCAGAGGTTGGAAGTATAGCCGAGTGCAATCTACTTTTATTTCATGCTCCGCGAGAGGAGACCCAAGGGTGTGGTTTTGAGGGGCGACGAACCCAAGAAATTAAAAAAGAATACAAGGAGGCCTTTGTTTGTTGTGAGATTATATTTCATCAAGTGCACAGTGCGAAGGTGTCGGAAAGAAATTGGATCAAAATTTGTTAGTTGAAATACTATGCGGATAAAGATGAAAATGGGAGCGTTCATTGCTGCTCTCTTGTCGTCAAAAAGAAATACCGAATTATTTCTCGATATTTATTTTGTGAGCCACGTGACGCTTTCAGGTTGCAGAGCCCAAGTGTCTTGTTGGTACTTTGCCATTTCCCCGGTAGATTCTCTACATTGATTGCCCAGCCTATATTATGTGCGTGCTTGACGGCAGAGTTGGGGAGATTACTTTTATTTTGCGATGCATTACCATTACTCATTACAATAATGGGATTTCATTAAGATAGTTTTATAGTTGAAGTTAGTTGGTCTCAAGAATTAGCTTCATGAAATGATGTCATTACATTTTCCCAGAAGTTTATACATCTATGTCACACGGGCAGAAGAAATGGGATTATCGACTAATGCCATTTGGACCCCGAATGGCATTATCCACGAAGTGATGACACTATGATGACACTAAACCCCATGATGTCGATGCCGCCTGCTGACGAGTCAAATAAAATGTATGCTCATTTAAAAACTTCAAGGTTATCAAAACAGGTCGCAAGTGCACGTAGTATACTGAAATTTAACACTAGTAACATTATTTTCATGCGGATAAGCTGTAAAATGCCTTACCATCGTGGTCACGTGAAAGCTATTTGTTAACTAGCGCCCTATAAAAAAAATGTGGCATCTGCATGCATCGAGCCTATATCGTCATTGATATACTCATCAAAGAATACTCGTTTAACCTCATATTATGAAATAATCCGGTACTGCGTGGTACAAAGTGGTTTTATGCGAGAATTAAATAGTAGATAATGGGAGCGAAATTAGGCATTTGTCGGCGAATGAGTTGCGGCTTGAGTTTTCAACTCAAGTAATGAGTAATGATATTACGCATTAGCCTGTCAAAAACTAATGGCTTTACATGTTATTACTCGTATACAAAATGTAATGCATCAGCATACCTCATTGCCAAGAAGTAATGCATTATATTGTAATGCTCAGAGTCAAAAAAGAATTGAGAGAACAATGATTCACTCGACTCGGGGCGTTGATATCGGGTTCGAACTGAAAAAGGCAGACTCTCGAGGATGAGGGAAACACGATGCATGCTTCTCAAATATGAGCGAGGCAAGCGAAACAATCTCCATTGGAACTTGTGAATAGTGAACTTTCAAGCAGAGAACTTGAGAAGTAGCGAAGTAGTAGTGTTATTTGTTTATTTATTTTTATTTACTGTTTTTTTTGGGGGGGGGTGGAGGTTCGTGCTGAGTTGGGAGTGTGAGAGTTCAATTTCACCTGGTTTACAAAGGAACAAACGACAATCTCTGTTGGATGCGGAGTAGCCGTTGTAGTAGTTCTCCATATTATTTTTACGATCACTCGATTGGCACTTCATTTCTATCCTTTACGAACGGAGCAAGAAACTCAAATAACGGAGATTGCGCGGACTTAACGTATGCACTTTAATAAGATTCGTCAAAGAGCCAATGACCTTTACGTCTCTACGACTACATTGGAATATCCAGTATAGGAGAAGGACGCAACAAGAAAGTCTGTTCTCTATAGACCATCACCGAAGAGCCCCTCTCACCAAAAGAGAGAGAGAGAGATGGGGGGGGGGGAGAGAGAGCTCAATAACACACTATGATAACAAAAATTAATCCTCACATCATAATGAAATTAACGTCAGACACCCGAAGGCGGTTCTCACGTCTTCAGGTATTATAATCCCCAGAGGACGATAGCGCAAAAAAATAAAAAAAATAAAGAAAATATGCCCTTCGCCGTAGCACCGCCCCTTGGAGGGCAAGTCACTCTCTTACACTGATAATTTCCCAAAAGAATTGCACGGTCCGCTTGCAGCCAATGGCAAGACGTGGAATTACTTCAAGGGCCGCCGAGCAGCAAGAATGTCGTACTGGGGTTGGCGAGTCCTAAACCACCCAGAGTTCAGTCGGAAGCATTGCGTGCCTACAGACACAAGTGCTATTGTATTCGGCGAAGCGCGTCGTAAGGCTGTGCGACAAACCGAAACACGCATCATGAAGAAAAAAACGAGAGTCCATTGTTAGCCAGAGTTGGCCTGTTGAGTCAGTGAAATATGATACTTTTTTCTCTGACGCGATGATTGAAGAACTGACGAGAAGTGGAGTGAGCACGCAATGTTGATGGTGCTTCGTGACAAGGTCCTTGATCGCAATGCATAACGCTCCAAGATTCATGAAGGGTTCATTAGGGTTTTCTCGTGGTTTCGGTTGAAGAGAGCTTCTGGAGATGGTCTTGCGATTGAAGTATCGGTTAATGTTTCTCCAAGATCCAGGGTGGGGTCATCGTAGCGGAACTTGCGGAAGGCTTCTCGAGAATGTAAACATAGGTATTGCGTGCGCAAAATGCAAACTCTCGGGCAGAGGAAGTGAACGAACCATGAGTTAAACTTGTGAGCATAGCCTTCGGCCGGCCAAAGCTTGCTTTCCTATCGTGTCCGACATCCATCGTTGGCATCGGCACTGCACCGGGATCGCCGGCTGACGCTCGTCGTAAAGAATGGTGCCAGCAGGTATACCGGCATATACAGCAGGCCACCGGCTGGCTCAACCGGCAATCCAACGGCAAAATAAGTCACCAAATCATATAATACAAATGAATAAAAATGAATAACTTGCTACTTGTACGACGTCTAGATTGCTTCACGCACTTCTTCAAAGTTGTGTCTACGGTTGTGTAGTACAGGGTTCCTCGAAGCCTCGCTGACCCAATCATGGGTTCCCTCGAACAACAAAAGTTAAGAACCACTGGTGGAGACAACCCCCAAACTTTATTCTTGGGCAAGGGCTACAGAAAGCCAGCCACAAAGAGCGAGGTCCTGAGAAGAAGCAACGTCCGAACAGATCTCCCTGTTGCTCGTGCTGAACATTGAGACGTAGTGGGTTCTATTCCTACCACACGCCGCGCTGTCTCAGATTTTTCCTGGGTTTTCCGGCAGACTTTCCGGACCGACGTCGGCACGGCGGTTCCTTGAAGTCAGCCCAGGACCCATACTAAGCCCTTGTTCTCAACTCCTTCCTGCTGTCCTCCCTTCATGTGTCTATGTCTGCACATCACTCGTGAAAAAAAAAAGTGATAGAAAGCCTCTCGAATACAGATCCAGAGCGCAGACCTCGGAACATGGCATTCGTATTACACTGCCCGATATCAAATGCCTCTACAAAGTACTACTAGTGTCTTCGAGGAGGGAGGCCTATACTAAAGTCCGCTCTGGAAGGTCGATAGCGGCGTAAAATCTGGCCGCTCGAGGGCGCGTCAGATTGAGGACAATAAAGACGTTCCGGTTGCAGAAAGCAGTTTTTGGATTGGATATGAAGGGAAAATACGGAGAGGTTAGTCCCGACCCAGTCAGGACTGGCTACTCCAAAACGTGTTTGTGGGTGAAAAAACAGATGGAAGCATAAAGGAAAAAGAGACGTTAGGCACTGAGAAACACTCACTGGTTCATAATGTCAGAGTCCACGCGCATACAGAGTGTCTGATAAGATGTCACAAAGTGTCAAGTAGGTCCGAGGCGGCGAATAAGTCGACAAGAGCGCACAATGCCGTCACCTGGTGATTGGCAGGCCAGCCGAGAACCTTCCCAACTGAGAAAGGGAGGTTGCCGAGGCGGGCAATTTTTATCTACCGTGTTTCACGCGATTCCTGTTTAGAAACGACAAAAGCGGGGCCTCTCTCATCGACTGTCAGCAGTATTCCACTGAGCGACGCGTCCTCCAGCGCCAAATTCAAGCCACTGGGACACACCCTCACTTGCCCTTCCTCAACTGCTTGGGACTCCGGCCAACCAGGCGCATCAGCTACGAGGTCTTCAAGCCCTTATCACCTTCTTAGCAGCAACAGTGCTCCTGCGTGGGCTCTGAACGTTCATCATCATTCACCACCTCCTCCCCCTCATGCAATGGGATAGGGTGCTGCATCAGCGGCGAAACATCATCATTACTTAGTTGTTGTTGTTGTTACTCATTACCTGTGATCGAAAACAATTCGGGTTCTTATATTTTGCCTGTCTACTTGTCTATGCTGATGTTGATGTTGGCGAAAATAATAATAATAATAAGGAGATTGAATTCGTCACACGACAAATTCAGCTACTCCCATAAACAGATCCCCCTAAATACTACTTGCTACTTGTCTATCTTCGTCCGCGTCTCGTAGCTCCAGTTTATTTTCCTAACGCTAGTTTCCCAACAAGCCCAATTTGCTGCAGTGATCGTTACCTCTCCAGACTTTCCCGGAGTCCATCGCTTCACTTCAACGTCGCTGAACCATGTTGCCTATACAAGTAAAAAATTTCCTTGAGTCTAAGGAATACGACATGACCCGCGGTTCATTCGTCGAAAAGTAGAAAATTCAGCGATCCGCTCAAGGTAGGTCAAAGCAAGAACCTCAGATCGGGACATTTCGGAAGAAGAGACTGTTCTATATACTTCGAAAGGCAGGACAAAACTTTCAAGGACAAAACTTTCACTTCATTTCACAAATTCAACCATTTACACATTCGTACAACAGCAGAAGTGAAACACTGCAAGAGACACTTTCGCGATGCACGGAAGAACCGGCATCATTAGGTATTCGTGCGTTGCATATTGCATTAGGCGACATAGACATCCCACGCGGTACCAGATGCGCAATTAAAGATGCGTCGATCGCATAAGCGACACTCTTTATGAATTACAAAACACGCCAGTTGTCGAGGGGGATGGCCGCCGATAAGGCCTAGCAGGTGCGCTCGTCCAGAATTATGCAAACTCCATTCATGAATTCAACAGCCAGGACGCCGATTAACTGCCATTCTACGCGTCTTCGCAGATCGTCCTAGTTGCTCGTACTGTGAACGTCGTCGGTTCATCCTGTGCAGTCTCTGGGACGGTGTGGAATCAACACGAGGTGATACGAAGAGCTCTGGTGCAGTGCTGGGACTATGTGCGGATGTGAGTGTTTGTGAATCTCAATAAGTGCGCATATTGCTTGGATGTGTGCTTCTGGAGACTATACATGGAAAGGCTGAGCGGTTCCGTGCGACGAACATAACATAGTTGGCGTTCTGCACAATAACGTCCGAACAGGCTCCACCTATTAGCGGACCAACATCTGGATTATGTCGGCAAGTTCCACCACCGGCTGCGTGCCTGTCAACACCACGTGTTGTGCTATAGGTGATAGCGCACAATTTATGTCGTGGTGTCAAGATTCGCACGAAACACCAACGCGAGTAACGACATCGTGTCTTCAGCACGTAGACGGTAGTTCGTGAAAGTCGTTGCTGGTGATAGTTCCTGGATTTATGTTGTGAGAGTGATGGCGTCAAAATCATGAATGACGTCACCACAGTGGATTAATTTTGCCCAGCCAAGGGTTCTGCGACGTACGTCGAAATCACATTGCGCTTAGCGTCATTCGTATGGAGGACGACGTGCTTACCCTGCCACAAAGTTTCTGGCGGCCAGGTTCGAACCTGCAACCTTGCAATCAGTAGGCGGACATGTTGCCTTGTTACCACTTGGCACGAGTTCTTTTTCCCGTGTTGGGTGAGCAACAAATGAAGGGTACCAGCGTGTCTAGTCGTTGGATTCGTTTGTGCAATAAAGAAAGCTGTGATTCGCACGAATCTCCGGATATATTTCTTCTCCTTGTGGTCTTCAACCGATAAAAGGTAAATGATTTGCATGTCTTGCTTAGCTGCAGTCTCTCGTGCACGAAATGGGCCGTCGTGATCTGACCGCCTATAGTGTAATGAACATATTACATTGTTATCGTAGTTGCATCCACTTGAATGAGAATGAATTTCGAATCGAATGAGAAGAAAGTTGCTGTGCGCTACCTCGTGCTACCGACGACTATTACGATGACAGTAGAAAAATATTTTAGATATCTATAGTCCTGTATATTATGGTTAGTTTAAAGCGATTAATTAACGGCATATACGCCAAACAGAATATTTTCTCCTCCTCTATAAGGTTTTTTTAAGAAACGCGTTCCGACTTGGAGTCAATGGAAAGCTTGTGAAGTAACGAAATGCGATACCATATAGTTTGTCCGTTATGGGACCAAAGTTTTTAGCACTTCTTTCTTACTTCAGTTTTTAGCACTCTTCCTGTAGGAAGACAGTAGCCGAAAACTACGGCAGTCGTCCAAACGGCTTCAGAACAGTCACTCTCCAGCATTTGTCCTTGTACCGCAAAGTTATGTATTTCGTAAAGTTCTCCCGTATAGAGAGAGAAACATGACACGTCCTTCCCCATTTTCATGGTCCGTATGGCACAGTTTTGCTAATTATTTCTAACCAGCTGACCACGAGGAGGAACTAGTACGTGAGGCTAGTAAGTTACTTTCTCACACTGTTCATTTTTTTGACAAACAGATATAGCTCTCGTCTCTTCTCGAACAATGCGCTTACTCGATAAACGCGACAAAAATAAATAAATAATTAAATCAGAAACGATAGCCACTCGGTTCATTATTGGCTACTCTGTGCTGAGCTGAGTACGGCTAACAGGAAGCCATTAAAGCTGGCTGCAATTATACGTCCTTGTCAGAACCTTGTACTACAACACCGCAGAGGTCTTCAAAGGTTTATGTTGCTCCTGGTGACAACCGGTTTGCTCCAGACGCTCTTATAGTGTCATCTTATTTTCCAATTGCCTTTGTGCGCCTTTCTATTTCTTCGTATTTTTGTTTTTTACTATTATGAAATCCTCCGTTTGTTTGGCACAGCACAGTCAACCGAGCACGCCTTAATTGTGCCATGAACGACATATACTTTGCCTCGTTGCACTTCATCCTCATATCCCTTATCAAATGTTAATACATGTAGTGGATACTGCTTCCCAGCGGTGGCACTCCCCATGTGCTTCCTTCCGTGTTCCTTTTTGTTTGTTCCTCCTTGCTTTTGGGAGTAGCAAGCCTCCATCATGGCTAATCTTTCCCTTTTTATCATCATTAAATACCCCACCAATCATACTCCTCACTTTTCTGTTGCTGTGAAAGACGTTGCGTGCACGTCAGCATTTATGGTTTATCTGTATTGGAGGTGTGAAGACGATGCACTGAAACTTTCTTTCGAATACTTTGCGTGGTCACGATCAAACACTCCGGATGAGCTCTGTCCTTCCCTCCAATACCCTCATGTCCAGAGATGCCGGATCTGCATTATAGAATTATTAAAGCATCGGGCACGTGCTTCTGAATTGCTTGTCGTTCGGAGCTGTTCATACCTGCGTATAGTACTCGGTGATAATGTCCCGCACGGGCCTCACACTATCGAAATCTCCATTTTATTTTATTTTTTCTTCGAATCAAACCAAACTAATCCCGCACAACGCAAGACTATTTCTGCCTCGTACTGCACGAGGTGCACATGATGGTGCACGAGGTGCGTTAAAAACGGCGTTTTTGGATACCACTCAGAATGACGTACTCATAATGCGCGTGCATTGACAAAACACAAACAAAAAAGAAAAAAAAAACATTGCTGGGTTAGACAGTTACCCAACCTAACAGTTATGTATCAACCAGCCCAAATTCTCACTCTTGCTTAAGAGACCAGTCCGTACAAAAGACGAGAAAAAGAAAGCGACATTGAGCGAGCGAAGACGTCCGAATTCAACAGTTACAGGAATAAAACTAACAACAGACACATGAAATATACCTGAAAGAACGACGACAATAACAACAAGAAAAAATCTCTCTGGGACAGCGCTTTCATTTCCGTTCACGAAACAGTCACTCCGACAAAAACACCCTCTCAGAGACAGAAAAAAAAAAAAAAAAGAAAGAAAGAAACGTACTTGGAAGGGACACAGAATGAACCCCCCTGATATCTGGAATAGGAATCAGTATCGCGTTCTGACAGGAAACGCCGCAGGCTATATCGTGAGTAATTAATGGCCACCTGCAGGATCTTATCTGGCGGTATTGTCTCCCACTGACCAAGGGTGGTTGGAACAACACGTGCAACGGAAACCATTGGGTCAGACATTTTTCTCGCAGCGTCATTACATCATTTGCTTTGTCGTGTGAGAGAGAGGCCGCCAACGTAAGAGACCGCTAGGATACAATCCAATGACTGATGCTTTCTCGCTCAAGCTGTTGTACAACCGTTGCTGGTGTACTGGAGTTATAATGGATGGTTAACATGATGGAATTTTTATACGGACGGATAAGCATTTTCGACGATTGGCGAATTTCTATTCTAGATGGTACGTTGCTTCCAGTGGCTGTGAATACCGTTGGTGGATCCACAACGACCCAGACAAATGGCTCGCAGAGCTGTTAGCACAGCGATGTAACTATAGAAGCCGCGAACAAATGGAGTAATGGTAGGAGAGTCAGTCAGCGTACCGAGCCGACTGGAAGGTCTCTGGAAAACCAGTAAAACAATTCAGGGAAACTTTTACAGAACTGATGGTCAATGCCACCGTCTCGTAGTCTTTAAAAGAAGCGCCAACAACGCCTCCGCTTTGCGCAAAAGCAGTAATGGGGAGGAATTGCACCTGCCTCAAACTTTTGGGCAGTTTTTGATGCGCAGCATTCACGGACATCCAATGGTGGTCGATTATTCACACAGAAAGTAGTGGTCACTGTTAACCTTACAGGCCACAGCATCCTCGCGACTGCAGCTGAAGATTTTGTTTACAGCGACAGCTCTTAGTGCCTATCCCGAGACCGGTGCGTCGGCGTCGTCCTCAGAAGGAAAAGCGAACACTGTATTAGCGACGAGGACAATGTGAGCATGGCGCTGGAGTAAAAAAGCACCCTTAGTGATTCTGCTTCAGACGCCATTGAGATATCGGCGCACAAGCTTTGCGGCGGGCATGAGAACGCGAACGGAAGCGCAGAGCTCGCGAAGATTCAGCTCCTCTTGCAGCCGAGGCCGCAAACGAGAGAGTACGACGTCAGGATCCCAACGTACGTGCCGCCGAAGCTGAGGCAAAACAACACAGTCGCGAAGACTCTGCCGTGCGTGCCGCTGAGGCAAGGCGGACTCAGCGGCAAGACCTGCAGTGCGTGCCGCCGAAGCTGAGGCAAAGAGGCGTCAGAGGCAAGCGAAAGCCGAAGGAGCCACGAAGGGCTTCATTATAGGCAATTCAGGAGAACCCATTTGGATGCAGTTGCTCGGTGTGCAATCGCTGGTGGTTCAAGAATGAGCACTACCGTTCACTTGCCATGCACTGCTTCGCGACAGTTAAAATGGCGGCCAATGCAGACGGTGCTGTCGCTGAAATTCGCCTTACACAACCGTAACCGTTCTGTGATTTTTTGTGCCCCCTGTCGTGCCCGCACCAGTCGTATAGGATTATGGCAGTGCCTGCGTCATCCACGGAGCTAATTTTGAGCAGCAACACGGTTCGGAGCCTGTAGTTCAGATTTTCAGACTATCTTCGGTCATCGAGCACGGGAGTCGAGCACACAATTTCTGACCCAGTGTGCAAAGATGTTTCCACGCGCAGGAAACTCTGCTGGAGGCAGTGATGATTAATGCCTCTTGTTGATGATGGCCTTGACTTGAGTGGCTGTGACTGCATGTGGTATCGCAAGGAGTTCTGCAGTCGTGGAGGGAGCAGCGATATTCCTTGCCAGGATACGTTGAAGGTCGGAACGTTATAGGCGCAGGTGACACTTTTGGTGTGGTGGTCAACAGTGCTGTCAGTGAAGACCAGCGTGTGTTGGGAAGCAATGTCGCATCTACGCAGCCGCTTTCGCTTTGAGTGGACCATGCAGATATCGCCATCTTTCTGAGGCCAAGACAGGCAGTGGTCGAGTACCAGCTGAGCCATCTCTCCGTGTATTCATTGACACCATTGTAATGCGAGCGAAATCGTGGCACACAACTGCTCAGAATGCTCAGCTAAAAAAAAAATGCGCTGCTCCAACGCTGTACAGTCTTTTGCGAACAGGGTCGTCTACGAACCGTGTCTTGAAGGTCGTTGAGGAGTTGAGTGACGTTGACATTGAGCGGTCTGCCTGCAGTAACGCGGCAAGTTGCTCGTTGAGGAAACGAAATTCATTGTTTGTGCACAGTCTGTCAAGGATGTTGATGACAGCTCGTGACTTGACGGTGCGAGGCAACTATGACCATAAGAGGTTCCGCGGTGGTCGGTCTGCACGTGATTCGCTATTCTGTGTTTTGACAGGAGCTACATTCCCAACAGTATTCCTGCAGAAGATGCGCAAAACGTCATAGCTTTCTGCTGCCACGTCAGTACTGCCACCCAGCGACGTGCTCTTCTAACCATGGGGAATATTACGCTGCGCAGCCACAAGATATTCCGCACGGCCGATGGTGTCGTCTGCTATGTGAACAGTACGCTACTCGCGATATTCCGACACCGTGAGAATGCTCCACATAACACGCTACGGAACCTTCGCCTCATGAGCAATTTTTTTCGCGTTTTCTTCCATCAGAATATTCCGTGGGCATGTCACTCGTGTGAATACACGGATTCGCTACCAAACCTGAGAGTCGAGACAGAAGTCCACCCGTATGATTGCCAGTCTGAGATATCTTGGTCGGGAGGATCTTTTGTCCCATTCTGGCCCGCACACGAACAACATGAAATTATAATGGTGCTAGTATAGGGATGGGCAAACCAAATACGCGAATCCCAGAATCCGCGAATCCTAGGCAGGGATTCGAGATTCGCGAATCCAAATCTCAAATCCAAATGCGAATCGACTCTTTCGAATCCACCAGCCACTTTCGTTTTTTTTTTTTTTTAACTGGCGTCTCCAGAGTCCGCAGAAAGCCTGATTAGCCTGATCCTGATGGGCGCGCCAGAACCACAGCATAAGGCTCCCGACATTACAAGTTTAAAAGTAACATGGTGTTGCTTTTGATTGTTTCTTAGTTCTATGGCAAGAATTCATGCACGAGAGTTCACGTATTTCGTATTGAGGCTTCGTATGCGGCAGGGTGGTATAGTTCAGAATAGCTTATTCTTTAGCATTCTTTAGCGTAGGCGAGGATAAAGGTCATTGTGGGAGTGGCAGAATTTTCTCCCTTTCCTTATAGCTACTTGTTTTTAATGTTACCTACACGAACAGCAAGTCATACTCGTACCTGTATAATGAGGATGAGTGAGTATCACTTGTAGCTCCAAGACACGCTAGTTACTATACGAGATATGAAATGGTGAGGTGATGATGCTACACCCAGGTATGACATGACGCCCTCATTGCCAGATAATGTCCCTGCACGATACAAACAACAAAGCGGCTTATAGGAACTGAGGACCTTGCTTGCCAGTGTTCTCGAAGCCAACTCAACGCAGACCTACTTTCCGCATTTCAATGTCTCCAGTGCCCCCTACCCTTTTCATCTGCCAACGTGGCGCAAAGGTTCCCGCAATCGTGGGGAAGGAGCTTTAACCGAATTGTCGCTAATGTTATAACCAGCAGCCCTTTCATCGGGGACACACCATTTGGACAGAATGCAGCTCGTAAGAGGGGGCGTACGCTAAAAATATGTGACGAATTCCTTAACGGATCCAGCGAAGTAACGCAAGCGGAATGGACAACTTAGAATTACGTGGCGGCGATATTTCCGGTCTCGTTTGAGATAACGCAGAGAAAGCATCCCGCGAGCACATTTGGCGTGTCGCTTTCTTGTACATCTTCACAGCTTTGTAGTCAGCCATTGGTCTTGAAATCAATTAGATAAAAGTCCCGCTTGGGGCAGTGAGTAAATGTTTGAGTCACTTTGTAGCTTACCTATAGACAAACAGCGTATTCTGCGTTCGAACCGCGAACCATGAAACCCGTGTCACGTAAGCATAAGCAGGCTCACCGTTGAGGACGTCATATGGTGTCAGACCAAATGGTTCTTTGAACTTCAACTCGGCAACGCCCAAACGCGCAAGGATGGCATCCGAGTTCATCAAGAATTTGCTTAAAAAAGCGTTTCTTGCCCATCGAATTGGAAAAGCTCGTCTAGACCGCGTCATTTGCCATGAGTACAGAGCGTTTGCAGATTCTTTTCTTTATTTTACTTTTTTTTTTTGTGACCAACTTTTCCCCGTAGCTTCTTACATGCACCACACCCACCCAATTGATCAATTCCAATATAACCACGTATGGTTCCTACAATTTAAGGCCGCCGCGGCGAAGTCCTACTTCATGTCCAACAGGTCGGTCACTGTCAAGGAAAAGACATGCGTGCAGGTGCTCGAGGCATCGATCCCCGTTCTTACTCTGCGACTGAACCCTCCGTCATCACCTAGCAGGGTATTTGCGCTGCCTTTGTCAACTACGGCAACGTGGACGAAGCCAGTAATGCCACCTGGTCAGATCCAGAGCTTGGCCATGTAGGACTCTCTCGCTCTGTCAAGCTCCGTTTGAAGAGGAATGTCACGTATCTTATCTTCATTAGAGGCTGCCAAGTGTTCCTGATCCATTATTATAACCCATATATTTTAGTTTAGTTAATGCTTCAAGTGTCCGTGCAACCTCATTTCGGCTGTATCGGATACAATTTCATTAAATAACCGTTGTGACGTGTTGCACACTGATGCTGAAATAGCTTGGTAATCTGGAAACTTTCTTGTCGTTCCTTATTTTGCCGATAGCATTACCGCTGGCTCCTCACCTTAGACCCATACCCGATTTTCCAAGTGTTGGTGTTATGCAAGGACAGACCCCAACTGTGCCTTCGGTGTAAGGGTTTGGGGCATACTCGCCGTGACTGCCGCATTCCTCAGAGCCCTAGCTACAGGAGCTTCGGTCATGAGGCTGCTCGCTGCCCCCGGACCCATTCTGCTCGGACCTATGCTCCTGCAGCCACTACTGTGGAGGTTCCTGACACTGGACGTTGCAGCCTCTACGCCCGATTCTGATGTCCAAGCTGCACCTGCGATGCCCGTCACTGACGGAGACCCTCTTACCTGGGCGGATACCATGGATTACCACGAGCATTCCTCTATAAGCGGAAGCCCTCCACGTTGCCGGCTGGGTGCCTCAGTCACTGAGGCACTCGGCAGTTATTCCTCCAGCGGTATCTCTGAGACGTTCGAGCACTACCCTTCTCGATGTGGACCTGGTACCCAACATGGAAGAAGCCTCGTCGGAGGATAGAAGTTCTATTGCCCAGTGGACTGCGGTCGGCCCTTGGCGAAGCCACAGGCACAGTCATATAGCTCTTAATCGCAACGTAATTGTGTGCCACGATGTCGCCATGTCACCGCCTGCCGACACCCTACCCTATCACGTCTGGTCCGCCCTATACCGACTCATCTCGCTTCTTCATCATGCTCTCTAGTTACGCTGCTAGGCCCCACACAGCATAGTGAGGTGTACCAAGGCACTTCGTCGGTTCCGCGGGTCTGTGGCCTTCTGGGCGAACTCTGACCAGTTGAGTGTTGTTTTTTTCTTTTTCTTTGTTTTTTTCTTTGTTTTTTTTTTTTTTTTTTTGCTGGGAATAGCAAAACGCGGTAACGCAGGCTCACCTTTCCCTCCTTTTTCACAATAAACATGCACTAACAACAACAGCAACAACAACAACAGATAAATTAATGATGATGAATGGAGAAATTCGCCACATGCGATGCATGTATTAGACCCAGGATGAGTGAGCAGCTCATGTATTAAACCCACATCGCAAGCATCAGAAAGGTCGATACCTGGTGGCTGTACTGCAAGCATGGGCGGGGTTTCTTGAAGAAACCCCACTGACAGGTCACTCCACTGGTAATTTTTAACTTTCACCCCTTTTCCGGCGGGCCAGTCCGACACGTTGATGGACGTTGTTTTCGCATTTCTGGATCCACTTTAACAACCAACTCGATACTCCCGCATAATAAATAATCATATACAAAGACGTATTGCGCCGCGTAATACCGGTGCTCAATATGCAGTTTTCTCGACGAGACTCATACAGCTTCTTAAACGCACCATTCCATAAGACAGCATGCATAAAGTCGAAAGCATTCTACCACCCACTTATCCAATAAAATTCACTGTTTAATAAAAACACACTGGCAAATTCTGTCGCAAAGACTCAGTGACGGCAATAATAAAAGCGCAGGCGGTTGAGCTCCCCAGGTGGTCTGCGTGAATTTAGTAGAGTTTCCCCCGCTGCGTTATTGTCGCATTAATCCTCCAAGTAATCAACCGCCATCTTGTAACCAATGAACGCCGTGAGGAAGGGGAACTTAACTCGAGGCCACCCCGCTGCGCGGTAGGTTGCGGATGGACGTTTAAGCTCGATGGTTCATCTGGCGTCAAAAATCGGATTTCTTTGCAGAAACGTTTTGCACACGTGATGCCAAGGCGATGTACCCTTCATTTCATGTATCTGACGTATGTGGAATTTTTTGGGAAGTCTTACAAGAACGGTAAAAGGAAAAAAAAAAGAAAACAATCAAGTTACCCCAAATGCCATTCCCACTCCATCTCGTGTACGACTATACTCTTACGTAACAAATGGTCTTCATAAAGAAGGGACTCAAATTTCAAGACTCGTACTTCCATCGCCGCCGTACATAATTTACATTTGATTTTGATTGACTTTATACGTGCCAGAAATAATAATTGGGAGTCTATTTACACGGAATGTGAGTCAGTTTATATTTGCGTGGAGACATGCTGCACCTCGGAATGATAACATCGGCCACCTGGCGGACACACGGTGAAATGTTTCCCACCCCCACATACAGCGGTCGAAGCTTTTAAAAGTATGCCACTGTTCATTTATGGAAAGTGAGAATGAGCATGGCAAAATCTCCTCGCAACCGTCCGATGATCGGAGGAAAATATCTGGAAACCGTGTCAATCGAACACTCCATGGGCCCGTCTAAGACAGACCGAGCTTGTTTCATCGTCTGATTGATTCATTTGAAAAAGAAAGAAAGAAACGGGGATGTTAGTCCCATGACAAACATTGATAGTACAAGTGTGCACCCTACAGAACAATGACAAATATACAAAGTGACGATGACCAAGAATATCGATGTGAAAAGTACAACTATTCATCACTCATCCTCACCACTCATCATTGTCACCACTCATATTAGACCTCCTATATGGGGTAGCGTTCCACTTCTAACCCCCCACTTCATCATCAGAATATATATGTTGTTGTTGTGAGAAAAGAGCAAGTACTCAAAGGAATATATAAACCTCACCTGATCCATTATTATAACGCATATTTTGTCTGCGCAAACTTATTTCGGTTGTATCGGATACAGTTTCATTAAATAACCGTGGTGCGGTGTTCCACACTGACGCTGAAATAACTTGGTAATCTGGAAACTTCCTTGTCGTTCCTGTTTTACCGATATCGTTACCGCTGACTACTCACCTCAAGCAGACTCGTGTCCGACTTTCCTCCAGATATTGCGATACGGTTCGAACCCGCAAGAATTCTGACACGTGTCGTATTAAAACCCAACACTAGTCTTTATAACCGCGTATCTCGCAAAATAATAATCATTACATAAACTCATAACGTTGAAGCGAAGGCACAGCACGACAAACCTTCGGTTCACGCTATGGGTTTACGCGATCGGATCCAGCTGTAGCCCACACAAGAGGACCTTTAAAATAATCATTCCATTTAAAATATACTATTAATAAAAGGAAAGAAAGAGACAGCGAAGCCTATGAAATGAAATAAAACGGCGTTGGGTTGAGTTGCCAGATATGCTCGTAACGGCCAATGAGCCAGCCAATGAACGGTCAGTGCCCAACGGAAAGGGAGATCTGAACGTGGCACGACAAAGTCGTTAGTTAACCCGCCACAGGAAGTCTGAAAATGACACAAAGGCTAAAAAAAGAAAAGAAAAGAAACAAACAAAACGTGTGCAATGGCAGAAAACTCAAAGGACATCCTTCGTCGAGGGGGAAGCATTTTTTTAAAAAAACAATTTGCATAACATAGCACGCACGTCCCTGTGTGTGTGTTGAACCTGGTGGGCGCATGCGCAATGGATCGAGACCGCCTCTCTGCAGGGCGGTCTCTCACAAAGTCCACACGCATCACTGCTTTTCTGCTCTACGGTCACGGTGGCTGTCAATGTACCACGATATATACACTCCGATCTTTAGAAACGGTGGACCAAATTCTGGCTCACTGTGACCAATAACTGGACATCACGAAAAAAAAAACAGAACTAACCGTATTCTTGGAAAGTTGTAAAATCGCCAACTTGAGACGTTATTATTATTATTTTTTCCCCCCGCCGCGTTGTAAACGTCCAAGTTGGCCTCACGTTCGTGAGCAACGACGGCAGAAGAGACTAGTCCGAATTTTCACTAAATGCGTTGCATTTTGATTTCCCTATATTCTATGAAGCACATTTTGCTTTCCCGCGTCCACCTTGACTCCGAAGCGAACATTCCTGAGAGTCACTTCCTTGTCGAAAGACGGACAAATCTGGACGCATCTTCTTCGCGTTATAACCGAAACCTTTTTGAAAATTGCTTCACGGTGCTAACACGGAATAATAATAATAATAACAATAAAAAAGAAAACAACATGATCACTTCTCGGCACCTGGAAAGAGCTGCACACCTCAGTTGGTAAGTTGATCGAATAGTGCCACAGGTTATCGTGATATCGATAAAAATATATAACACATTTCAAAGAAAGAAAGATTTCGATCGAATGCTGACACCGAGATCCACACACTTAGCACACGAAAACAGGCGTTGAAATATTGCAGAATGTCATTTATCCTTACCGTAGAAATTATATTTCAAAGACAAAAACTCGTATATTGATTGGGGGAAACGATAGAGGGGTCTATTACTATTTCGTTAACAGAACTGCGTCGAACGCGATATAGAAACGGTACAACCCGTTCTACGATTATTTCCGATTCAACGCGATCCGTTCTGTGCACGTATAGAAGATTTTGTATATAGGCGTAGAAATTTCGCGTTCGGGTCTCGAAAGGGCCAAGAAAGGGACTTTCTGTCGGCGAGCTGCCAAAGGGCGCCGCTTCCAACACAGAGAGAGAATATCGATCGACGCTTTCATTAGCACAATTGAAGCGAGACGGGAGCCTTATGCAAACTTTGCTTCCCTGCAGAAGAAACGTAGGAGAGATTGTGGCGCAGACAACAACGCAGGATTGTGTTCGACCGCATCCCACAAGATGCAGTAATGCAATCGAGATGTCGTATATGCAAAGTTTCACTGGGCATTGTTTCGTACGGTTCCCGGAATGTTGCGAGCACAGTGAGTCATATCTTAGCGATCAGAGGCAATCTGGGACTGTTTTCACTTGGGCACATATATATCCACACGTATACTGTCGTTGTTTACAACTATAGAACTGCCTCAGAGCGTCCAAATTAAACCTGGATCTCGCAAACACGTGGCTGTTTTCGGTCGGGAAACCAGCGACCTTCCTCAAAGGAAGTCCAATTCACTTTGGTGTGGGCTCCCTTCCCGCTGGTTGACATTCTGGAACTGTGCTTTTCGCAGTGTCATCTCGGGTCCTCCTGGTATATAGACCGTCCAAACTCCCGTAGGTATAGATGCCGGAAAAGAAGTATCAGGCCGGGCAGCTACTTCGACTGCACATCTGACTTATGCGACAAAACCGTAGTCCCTTTTTTATTACTTTTATTTCAGCAAATACATTCAATTACAATCACGTTACATATTGGGACTGCGCGATATGGACCGCTTCCTTCGCGAGGGACTCTTCAATATGGCGTGCTGTGAGACTACGGCGTACGTCGCTTCATCTTCGTAGATATTTCGCCCCTACTTACAACAACAACAACAACAACAACTAAATCATGACTATGGCCTGGGGTGATTCACCGCTTGAGAGCAGTACCCTACCCCATTACACGAGACTACTACAAGCAATCAATTGAAGAACGGAACACACGCGTTCCTTTTATTTTTGAGTGCGTATTGTAGGCGCATAGTCGGACAAAATCGTGTTTTGTTTTACCGATTCGACTTGGAAATTTAGATCGAAAAAAGACATCCCTAAATGTAGTATGAGGCGTTTTCTTCAGTCTTGGCTCGCAGGAATTTGGAAGTACAGCGTCCATGCAGAAAAATAACGTCCTTTTAAACGTCTCTTATTTAAGATTCGGCTCACGTTCCGCCGACTGTAATCTAAACGGCACAAAAAGGATGAAAGGTGAAGCCACATTAGCAGCTACGCGTGAAGAACGACATTTAATAGATAACACGCTACTTTGTACCGTATTTGTTAACCACTTTGCCGAGCAGGTGTTTCGCTTTTTGTAACACCTGTACGGAGTCACTGCCAACCGACTGTGTCGAGGCAAATGGGTACACCGTTTAATATACGCGTAATTTACTCGAAAAAATGCAGTGTTGTACGTAACGCCGTTACCGTAATTGATACTTTTTTCGGTATCGAAATGCGGAACGCGATACTTCGTTAAATCGGTATCGGAAAAGTATTTCCGTTATAAGTTTATTGTAACGCGACCTCCGTATCGTTACCGATACCGATACTTTTGTAGTGCCCCCAATCTTTCTTCAGCGGTCCTATATGTCTTACCTTTATTCATTGTGACTGATCCAACTAGCGCGGACGTAAAGACGAAAACATTGAGCTCCATCTACCACTAAACGTCAGTCAGAGAGGTCTTAGCGGTATAATAAATATTCAGCTTTTTTGTTGCAAAATTGTCTTCTCCCAGTTCGCCGTTATGCATATTGAATGATCACGTAAGCGAGACTTCGATGTTGCAGATTTCATGGAACTTGTTCGTATCTTCAGCAACGGGTATCGGGGATAGCATCACGTTACGTTTTTTGTAGTAACGGTAACGGCACTCCGGTACCTTAAAAAGGGAGTATCGATATCGGTATTTCGCTACTTTTACTCAATTACTGAGTGTCCGTAACGATACCATATTTCGGTAACGGGTACAAAACTGGAGAAATGCGATGGAGCATTTTCTGAGACTTGCCGATTACATCGGCATTCCAGCGCGACCGGCTCCTTATGAGCTCTAAAGTAGCTCTCCTTCTGGAATGAAAGATGCCGTTACCTTTACACACCAATAAAAGGAACGCTTTCCCCCTCTTTCTCAAGAAGCGCGACAATGGGGAGAGGCCTCCGATTAGTCTCCTCCTCAAACGATATCCCGCAATGATTGGACCGGTCGTTTAGATGGAGTGATATATGGACTGATCGTTTACATGACTATCGACTAAGATGCCATGAATATCTGTAGAATTCAGTCGGCAGAGGCGCCACACTCACCTCTGAATTGTAACCACGAAATTTAGAAACGTTACACACAACCTTGTCATCGCGTAAATTATTTTACTTCTCAACTACTTTTGCAGCCTTTGGGCACGCCATTCTTTTCATAAACTCAGCCATAGGAGGCCATATAGGAGTCTGTGACTCAGGTATTCTTCTTCTTCTTCCGTCGCCGATTGGTTCGGCAAGCCCTTCTTTCCTTACAGCCGTCACATGTATTCTTCTGGGCGTCTTCTGCCTCCGTCATTCGCCTATTCTATTCTGATTCTGAGGCGACAGTGACGTATGCATGGGAATAAGTCGACTGACGCGGTTTACATGCCGGACTTGAGTCCACATGTCCACTTGTCCACTTGTGGAGTCCACATTTGTCGTCTGGATTTGCCCACTCTCTCTCTTCTCTTTACTGTGTCGACTTGCGCTTTAAGTCGACATAGACCGGTTTACATGCAGACATAAAATCGACTTATTCAGTTGAGTTGACTTGTGTTACCTTCATCTAAACGCGCTCCAGCGTTATTGAGAAAAAGAAGGAAAGTGGTTTCTTTCGCTCATAAAGGACGAATCCTCTCAGAGTTCCGGGAGGTTGTTTATGCCAGTAGTAATTGGAAGAAACGGTTCTCGATTGCCCCTATCTCGCATCCCTGCGACGTCAGCAAATGCTTGGCTACCAACGCTGACGTCACTTAAAATGCTTTGTTGCGCTCTTGTCTATATCCAAAATGGGAAATAGGAATAGATATCCTTCCACACCGAGGTCCTCAGCTCCTATCAAGTCGGAAAGGGACGCCCTCCACCCCAACAATATACGGTACACCGCTCGGCAATGGAACGACGCTAGGCAATCAACTTTTTGGTGACTTTGCGGCTGAATTGGTTTAACTGCAACTTTTCTATTTAGATATCCTTCGATTCCATCTCACTCACGTAATAACCGACCTGTACGGGACTGCAATTCCTGCGATCAAACACCATCAACACCCGATTGTGGATTGTTGCTGTTGTTGTATAAAGCTCGTGCGCGCTGAAATAGGGAGGCTATACAACCAGCAGCTGATATGCATTCGCAATAAGCCTACCTACACTACAGGAGTTCCAGTTAGATTTGGAATAATTTGGGACCAAATCCAGTCTTACGCGGGGAGGGATGTTTATCTCACTTGTACATCTTTGCAAGAAAAAATATGAGACTGAGAAGGCGTCTTTACTTGGCGAACTACAATGAGCCCAAACAACACCGAAAACAACTCCGACCAGGATGTTCTCTAATTGCCATGTTTGCAAAACGTAACGTCGGAGTACCTTATCTTTGTGTCAATCAAACCCACTCCACCTGCAAGGCCAGTTCTTCCAACTGTTGCAACAGAAGTCGCTTTAAGTTGGCTTTCGGAAGACATCTGTCGAACGAGGATTATGGGAGATCCTTAGATAAGCGGTGTACATGTGCTGCTGACACGCGATAAGGCAATATATCCGACCTACGCTGCGTCAAACCACAGCTATCCTAGCTCAATCGGAAGTCTACAAGAGCACGGGTGTGTTTATGTCTCAAGACAACTACACAATCATAAGAGTTCTCAAATTTTATGATGCCTCGCGGAGAAGGAAACTTGTCGGCGTCCTCAGCCAGATTCGAACCTACAGTCTCGACACCAACTGAACCAACGACGGGCAGTAAATGTGCACACAGATACATTCAGTAGTAAATAGGCATTTTTCCTGCAGAAAAACTTCAAACTGGAGCAATACTTGAGTGTTTACGACTATACACACGACTACAGAAGGACTTGTCGCGTGTTCATTAGCTGTGGGAAAAGAGAACGCTTCCACCACTTTCGTAGAAACTCCACTATGCATATGCCCAGGCGGTTGAAAAAATAAAGTCCCCTCCGGTTGACTTTTTTAAAATAAAATAAAATTTAAATTTTTTTAAATACTGGTGCAGAGTGGGCGTTAGGCAGGTGTGTTTTGGCCCTGTACCCAAAGAAAATTTCTTACACCGGTCAGAATACAGTCCTGCCTCCAGATATAAGTGGAAGGAAACACTGAATATATAGGCAGAAGCCGGGGAATGGAACAAAAATGAAATGCAAACATTGCAAGATGTCTCGTCGTGGACCGCCTCGGACGAGACTGAGCTCAGACTCAATAGTGAAGATATACACCGTCGGCGAATGAGTCTGTGTCGAAGAAAGTGCTTGTGAACTGTCTTAGTGAACTTTCAAGTCGTGCATGCATCTATACGTGTGGATTAATAAGCGTGTTGTAAACTTATATGTCCTCGTAGGATATGGGCCAAGTAAAGGCGATATCTTATGCGGAGGTATCTATATTGTGCCGATATATGAGGAGGGACTGCTAATGTTGACACTGAGTTTTCCTGTATTTTTTTTTTCTTTTCTTTTCTTACTGATATGATTACAACGAGCAATTGGACTTTGCCTTTTCGTTCATTTATTTGATTCTTTTTTCGCCTTGGGTTCGATGTAGTAATTGGTAGCGCACCTTTTGAGCCCCTCCTTATGTAGTCCACATTGTCAGGTGTCGTTAACGTAAATGCATAAATAAATAAAAAGGGGTACAAAGGAGCGTATACTGAGAGCATAACTAGCGTGCCTACGTACACATCAGAGCCCCGGGAGCAACGCAAAGGTCTCGAGCCCGTGGAAGAAGCAGTAACGGCGAGGGAGAACAGTCGATAACCGGCCATCGCGGAGTCAGGTCACGTCGTCTGCTAGGCGGAAAGAAAGCAGACGACCATGGGAGGCAGCAAAGATGGCGGCGTCGATACCCCGGGGCTTCAGCCGCCACCTCTGATACCACCTTTCTTTAGTTTGCTTTTTCTTTTCAGAAACAGTAAAGAAGAGGGAAAGGGTCGTGGCAGAGGTCGTTCCGCCACGCACTGCAAAGACTCTTTCTAATCCTTACGTCGTCCGATTGGTACATTGGACGACGGACTTCAGGTATTTTCGAGGCCGGCTTATATCGTGACTTCATCAACGCTTTCCATTTTCAAAGAGATACGTGAAAATATTTAGTTTCGCTGAGCCCAACTAGAACCCAACCTACCAAAAGCAACGCTGCAGGCTCTTGGTGCCAACATCAGTACTTGTTCATCAGTGGCTAGCAGTCGTCGTTGCTATCACTCCCTCTCGATGAAAGGACAAGTTTTTTTTTTTTTTTTCGTCGTCAATGTTTAGTCGCAGCCGAAAATCTTGTGATTTGTCATATTCTAGACCGTCCCCTTTAAATCTTAAGCTTCACTATGATGTATATTAAATGTTCGCTAAGTGCGCTGCTCTTATATTTCTCGCGGGCACGCATCGAAGAAACACCGGGAGGTGGTGAGGGCTAATTTGTCTTTCATTCCGATCAAAGGACCGCTTTTGAAAAGTTCCTGGTAACAAAATGTTCGTATAGGTACACCCTTCTTCCAAAGCAACAAGATTTATTGTGCCATCTTTTGGCTATCGATTCCTGCCCCTTTTCATACTGTTGCTGTTTTCTCGTTTGTAGATATATATTTTTATTTATTTTTAGGGGATCGCTCGGAACAAAAACGCTTCTCACGTGAGCTTGTTCCACGCCTCTCGAAAAAGAAATAAAACAGCGAGATAGGAGCGCCTTATAGTCGGCGTAAATTGCAGGGTTGCAATTAAAAGATAAATGATCGTGACAATATCTCACCGCTCTTGTACGCTTGTCTTTTAGTTTTAATACCTTCTATTACGTGTTATACGTGTTTTTCTTTTTTTCTTTTTTTTACTACCCGAACGGTGTGGAACAACATCATAAAAATTTGCCCCGAATTCCGAGGGACTCGCGAAATTAAACGAGCTTTAAATCACGGAGGGATTCAGCCGCGTGGGATATCGAAGGGTGAAACAGTTCCCTTTAGGCGTTTCACAAGGCCAGCCTATAAGTGAGTGGCGGTATAAGCTGTCGTTCCACTTCTTTCTTGTGGCTTTATCGGCTCGAGTGCTACTGCTGGTGCTTTTTTTACCTGCACAGTCTTTACTTAGCCAGTTCCGTTTCTCGATTTTTACGAAAAATTTATGCGGAAGGTCCGCCTCTGAGGTGCTTTGTTTCTATGGAAGCCGGAGTCGCGGACGAAGTCAAGATAAAGAGCTCCGGTTCGTATAAACTTTGGCGGAACTCTATTTGCTCTCTCTCTCTTTTATTTCTTTTTTTTTTTTTTGTCTACCGAATGGACTACCAAAGCTACGATTTCGTTAGGGTTCGAGCCCCCTGGGTACACGAAACTGTTCAGCATAATCGAACGTTGCCTAATAGTTTGCCTCTGAGACCCCCCGAGAAAGAAGTGGTCCGCATAGTCAGAACCCAGAACAATGCTTTGCGCAGTACCAAAGCGTTGGGCACCCTGCAGTTCTTATAAATATCTCTCGTCAACGTGGCACAAAGAACTACGAGAGTAATCTAGTCTTTCAAATGAGGAACGTACCCTGAGTCAGAGAAACGCAGCTGAGCAACAGACATCATGTATACACAACTGAGCAACATCGCCTTCAAGCAGCTGGTCATACCGACTGACGTCTCTAATTTGCATATTGGAGACCAACGGACACGAAGCGGGAAGTATTCGACGATGCCGTTTATTCTAAAGCCATTGGTACGATGCTTGGTTGCTTTTCACGTACAATCGTGTATTTGTACCCGCGATCGATGTAGGTACACACATACGCATAATGGAGCGTCCAAAGTGGAATTTTTATTTCATTCGCGATAGCGCGAAGGTCTCATTTTTTCGCGCACACGTCCTGTGGCTAAGTTAAAACGAGGAAAAAGAAAGTTGGTTCAACCAGTGGAGGCCACAGGACAGAGGATGCTGGCTCGTGACGTAAGACCCTGAATTATCATTACCAACAAAAAAAAAAAAGCGTCTATATCAACTTTTCCGCACCAAGAGCACAACCCACGTCGCGCGAGATAATCCGATTAGGTAATCCCACAAAAGAGAGAATCTGAGGCGCGCACAAATCACGTCCAACATCTCCATAGTCCCGTTCCTTCCTCCCCCCATCTGACAAAGAACTGTCAGCTACGGACGCGACGAGGTGGAAACCAACGCCGCGACACAAAAACGGGGAAATTGTTTAATAACGCCGCAAAATTTGTCACACACAGAAGCACAGACGCGGTGGGCAACATGTCGCCAGGAAGGAGAGTTTATTAGAAAGCGCTGTTGTCACGGCCAGGGACGGCTGTACTGCGAGTGCTGCGGATGCGGAAGAGATGAAATATTACGCAACCCACGGTGTACCGAACCAAAGGCGCATTCCGTCTTAGCGCCGCGGAGCAACTGGGGCTGTCATAGAAATGAGTGAAGCGGATTCAAGTTCTTTGTGCGCAACATTCTAATGCGATAATGCCCCAAGCTGTATTGCAGGATGGTCGTTGATGGTAACCTCGGAAGGCTGGGACATGGCGGGTTTCCAATCATGCGGTGTCCAGTGTTTCCTGGACTTTCCATTCAGCACAGGACACCTTCGTCTATCTGTACGTCGTTGATAGCCATAGCTGTGTCGCGGTGCAACAACGCCGCATATAAAGAACAACGAGATAACCAAAGGCCGCAGCTCGGAAGGCACTCGATGCAAGTGTACGGTTTCCTGGCACGACACGAGAGGGGTTCTTATGCATGAACACCCTCTCAAGCTGACTGGCGTGCCTTAATGGAAAAATCATTAGGTGTACCCAGAGCGGATTACGGTCACAGCTTGTTGCCCCAGCTATATGGGCTGTTGCGGTCACGTTATGAAACCGCAGAAACAGAACTGACGTCATAGTTGTCATAGATGGTGGGGGGTATGGAAACGTCATTATAATCTTGCATTCAAAAAGGATTTTGTGTGAACATTATTGCCGCTTTCTCAAGTAGAGAAACTGAAGGATATGATGACGAACGGATGGAGACACGACAGAGATGACGAACGCTTGGTTGTGTCTGCCGTTTTGTCCGTGTCTCCCTGCATTAATCATCATGTTCACCAACGCGCTCTTTTTATTTGATCTTGATTACCTAAATTCGAGTTAGAAGGTCGGTACAAGCCGATAAACCTAGAATAGATGCGTAATTGTGCCAACATTATCGTCGCCTATATATAGCTCCAACTAATGAGTGCACCGCAGGAGGCAATGGTTTAGCTTTCGTCACTGCAAGCACCGTTTTACAGAATGCAGTCACCTGTTAACGCATTTTGCATTTGTTATCTCATTTTAAGTGCATGACACGCAGCTTGTCGTAATTATGATGCTGGTTAAAATAACTGGCATTGCATTGTAATTGCAGAATCAAATAAATTCAAATAGTAACGTGCATGAGTAATGTGTTACTGATAGCTGATCCGTTGATTGATTTTCGTCTACGAAGACTACTATAATTAGTAGTAACGTGGACTACTACGCTCAGGGCACAAGTTTCACATTTTTGATTTCTCTGTTTAACTCTGCATTAGACAGAATTGCGGTAGGGTACAGTATAATGAGGCGAATTCACAAGAACCATGATTTATGTGATGGAAAACAACAACAGAAAGTAACCGGTTAAGATAAGTGGGACGTCAATCTAAGCCAGTGTTGCCACTTGGGGCGCGTAGTAGTATTGTCGACGGTTGTAGCGATCATTTCGTAAATCTTATATCTACGAAATTTGTCAATTTTCACTCGTTTCCAATCGTCTACAGCAGAAACCACACTTACGTAACGTTGTAGCGGACTAGGCAATTAAACATAGGACAAACACAACACAAGGTAGCATCTGTGACCATTGGTCTGCATCATTGATGGCATCAGAGGGTGTTGGTTCGAATCCCACTGCTGATGCCTTTTTCTTCAATTGCCCTAATTCAATTCACGCTTCCATGCAACGCGCGAGCTGCGGCCTCCGACAGAATTATCGCACCTGGTGGCGAGATACGAAACCACCGGTCGGACAAACCATTATCTCTTTTTGTAGGGGAGGCTGTACACATGGACGGGAGCGAAACACGAATCGGTAGCCCCTTGTGTGCAAGCTCTCTCTCCTACAAACAGATAATGGTTTGTCCGACCGGTTTCATATCTTGCCACCAGCCAACGCTCATAGTCGGGGGCCACTCAGCTCGGGCGTTGCATGGAAGTGTGATTTGTGCCGCACGTGCTTCAACCCTCAACCGCTAGGAAGCAGTATCACGTACGCTGTCGCCTTTGCGTACGTAAGGGATAGAATAGGTAGTTCTGCGCATGCGCAAAACACAAGCAGAGCTTTGCGCATTGCGCAGAACCAGACAGAAAGTAGACAACGTACGTGATACTAAAACTCACTAATGACGAGCTAATCCAATACAAGCGAGCCTACAAGCAAGCCCACATCATGGCTAACCTTATCAATTTTTGTTTTTTCATCATCATTAAACATACCCCCCCCCCCCAATACGCTGTGCAAGGTCGCTAAAAAAGTCGCTAGTCCCAGTACTATACGTAAAAAAAAGAAACAGAAAAGTCGCTAAGCGCAGACAAAACTCGCTAAATTTAGCGACAAAATCGCTGGAAGCAGCAGCCTCGCTGAAGGCGACATGGTGGACAATAAAATGGGAGACTGAAATGTGAAGTGTTACAGTACATGTAATGTCGCAGTGCTGAAACTTATGACGCGCACCATCGGTAATTAAATATGCGTAGTCTAATCTAATCAGCTTTTCTCCCGTTGTAAAATCAAAGTAAGGAGATGCAAATGACGCACGTGCTGCGCTTCCGCTAACTATTGTAACACGCTCCCTCCATTTGGCTGCACACTATTTCTTGGTCCATACGCTGCATGTTTTAGTGGATTCTAACTAAAAAGGAAGACGTTATCCATAACCCGTGCGGAGCTGAAGGACTGGCGCCAGCGTATTCGTTAAAAAAAAGTCTTGCAATCAAGATACGCTCGCTCTTACTGTAATCAACATTTGTTATTCTTTCTTTGTATGAATGAGAACCAAGTAGACCAACTCACTGATCTGCGCACGATGGCCGCAAACATAATACAGCGTTTCACTGCATGCTAGAATTCACAGCAAACGCAGGCTCCTCTCCAGCGGAACTCATTCCGTGGTTGGCATAACAGTATACCGCCACAAATACGGTGTAAAAATCCATAGAAGAAACAGTAGTAAGCCAATAAAGCAACCCTCACCTCAGACGGGCGGTTTTGCAGCCTCCCCCGTGCAATAGCTGCAGGCTATGAAACGGCGTCTGTGTGTGCCGGGCTCAATTTTCCTATCGTACCTTCCTTTGATAACGATTCGCTCGAACGCGTGCCACGTTGAAAAGTGTAGCTCCGGGGAGCGACGGGATGACGAGAATTGTTGACGCTTATCATCTGCCACGAAATAACTGTCGTCCGCAACGCGTCCGATGAAGATTATGTTGGAACAAACGAGTTTTTGGTGCTCTACTTTCTAAACTGATTAATGTGGATGGCTATGGCGTGATACGTGTCGTTCTTTTTTTCTGTTTCGATTATTTGAATTCAAATCGCACGCAGCGCCCATAGTTTGCTACTGAACAACAACAAGAACAACAACAAATACACTACTGATAAAACGGCATAGATACAGGAAACCTGGTGGACGAAATCGATTAAAAGTGAAGCCTGAGCTTCGACGAACACGCAGAGAAACAAAACAAACGCCTGCTGACGCTAGTCTTCTTCCTCGTCTACAATGCTGTACTGGACAAGGTTGAAGTGAATGTGTTTGTGCAAATGCAATTCAATGTTCCTTGATTTTTCTTCCTTTGTGATTATTGGAAATGTGGTCATGGAAGCGAATGAAAATGCACGCTCGTTGACAGTGCACTACGTAGATACGTTTCTTTCTTTCTTTTTTCATCGTCTTTCATGTGGTAGTTGTTTCTTCTTTCATTCAAGTCAAATAAAACGAATCATAGTGTGGTTAGGCAGCTGGCTGCGTTGCAATGGTCAGACAGTGTTGTCACGAAGAAATACACTCGGATTATATGATAGAAAGAAAATGACAAGTTGTCTGACGTTTTTCAACCACTCCGAAGCAGTCCCATTTTCCACATGTCTTGAGACAGTAACCTGTGCCATTGAGAAGGAATAGCGCGAGAAAATGAAATCATTACACGTAACCAAACCAAAATTTCTCTCAACCTGACAGACGAAAAAATAAATAAATAAAAGCTCCTTCGGTTCGACTTTACTGCGTCTCGACCGGCGTAACTGTTGGTCATGCGGGATGATAATGCATCATTCATGTGCAACAATGGTCTCATAACAAGCAAACTGCCGTGTGTGAAAAACAAAAGCCTGTAGCCAAGCCATAGATAGTCGTCTCTCTGACACTCCAACAAAGGCGTAATATTAAGAATGTTGAAGTATAGCTCCTTCCCTAACTTCCGTGAAATTTCAAGTCTCGTCCGGTCATGGGTGAGGTACATGACAAGAGTAAACAAATTACGGCTAACTTGAGAAAATAGTGGTTGAGCTGCAGTTGTAGTTAGTTATCCCAAAATATAACTGGCAAGCTTGGATATACTTTACAGCTACCGTTGAAGAAATGAAAGCATTTCAGCAATTGCACTGTCCAAACAATCGCTTCGCCGAGACCACGTTTTGGGTTATGCGTGTGTTACTACGCGCTTCTGTTCTTTCTATTTTTTACGTTTGATTTGTGTTCTTCCTTTTTTTTTTTGTTGCAGAATTGGTCGGGTGCCGAATTCAATTTGTTCACTTTTTTTTAATTGACTTATCAACTTATCAGTCCAAACATATTCCACAATAAAAAAAAATTCCTTCCAACAGGACCTTCCTGAGATAAACGCTTTAAGGACCTTTGAGAACTGATGCTTGGAAAAACGTTGGCACTAATTGACGCACGTACCTAATCACAGTTGCACAAAAAGTAGTTGTTGTTATGGTAAAATTTATTACGAACAGAACATACAAATTGTACACAATACAAAATGAAGTAGTTTCACGTTATTTTCCTAGAAAGGTAGCTGCTCGTTCCTGCAACTACTTACAGTTAGAAGTTGAAGTTACTCGTAAATTAGCCTTACACTTTTTGTTGTAACGGCCAAAACCTTGACCTGTCGTCCCGGTAACATCCCAACCGTTTACGGAAGCATTTTCGGGTGGCCATCAAGCTGTTTTGCAACCTACAATCGTCAACTCATATAGGCAGCGAAAAGGCATTTAGAACTGAACTGGGCGGTAAATTCACCAATAACGATACCTCTGTATCGGTGCAACTCTCTCATGAGAATCTCACCCACTTGCTTGCATTGGGAACGAGAATTGGGAGGACACCGTTAAGGAACGGAACACGAGGTGGGCGGGGCATCATATGGCAGGAAACCATCTTTCAAGGCTCATTTGTGGTAACTCCCCAGGTACTTGTTGTCGCTCCTTGACAGTTATTGATACACGAATGCAAAGAGAAAGTTGTTCTGTCACCGGGAGTGGATATAAGAACGTGCACCATGCTCTCCGCTTATCGCGCGCATGTGAAGCGATTGGATAACAATACAGAGAAAAGGCTGATTCACATTACTGCGTTTACGGTGGCGTACAGCGTCCTACGTTCTGTCCTGAAGGATGTTCCGTTGCAATGATTTGCTGTCAGAGAACGTAACACGCAAGAGTCAGCTCGTATTGCTCACGAGTCATAAGGTATGCTGTAATATGATAGATTCGAAGAACTACGAAAGTTACGTTGTTTTCCACGAACCTGTAGCAACAAAGTAGAGGGAACACTAAAATAAAGTCGGATGACAAACATTCCAACGACCTTGCTCAGTTGTCAGAAACACGGAAAGTCCAATTGTCACAGCCACTAAACACTTTCTCTCCCTGACCTGCGTTGCACTTTGTATCGTGCGTGTCATCGTGTCTGAACCCAAACTCACATGCGGGCCAACGTACGCCATCACCTACTTCACCTTCCAAATGCAGTCGCCAAACTCACCTGCACAATCCTCCATATTCCACACGCCATTCGCCACATTCACAATCCTCCTCACCTTCCGCCATTCAGACCGCCACGCCATTGGCCCAAGAGGAGTCACGTGCACAGCACAAGAAAAGCGCGCGTCTGTTCAAAAGATCCGACTCGGAGCGCAAGAGCATGTCTCCTAGTCGCGGCCTCCGACGCCAACTGGCCTGGACGGGGCTTCTACCGTCGTCGACGCGGGGGGCGGGAGGGTCGCCCGGGGTAGCTTCCCGGCCCGGACCCGCCAACGTGCAAAAGGAACCCAACGCGGCGCAAGCCGTTATGTATGCAAAGGCGAGATCCCTCTCTGCGCATTCACCGCTTGAGGAGCATTAGCAATTGTAATGAAGACACTACGGCAATGGGGAATGAGTAAGTTGTTACTAGACAGTCCGCAGAGCGCGCGCCGCTTCCTTCTTTCCCCCTGAATCCCTTATTATTCTTTGGCTGCTTCCAAATTCAGTAGGCGATGCACAAACCTTCCCTCCTCCCTTTCCTCCCGTTTCTTCTTCGGTATGTATAAAACGTCTCGCACGTCTTAAGTCTCCGGATCTTATCCCCGTGTTGTATAAAAGGCGGGATATTTATGCTTTCCCGACTGTTCTGGGGGTCATTTTCATGCTGGACCTTTTTCTCTTTGTGTCTTTGGCCAGTGGTTCCGTTCAGCAGATGCGTGGAGGTGCACTGGTTGAGGTGACGACGAGTTGGGTGTTGCGCCAAAAAGGGTAGGGCCGAACCGTTTCAACAAGTTGATATTTGTTTTGCTGGTTCTAGTAGGTCCCACCTAGTATGATCCGGAGGTTGTTTCAGAGTCAAGTTGGGTTTTCAACTGCGGTATCGATTGCGGAAGGCAAGTGGTCTTGGCTCTCCTGGATCCATTGAGCATAAATGCGCGTATCTCTGGAACATTCTTGTGAAAGTTCGTATTTTATGTCTCACCTGGTTTTGACATGCCCTCGCAGAAACTATCGCCAGTCTCCAGGAATCTAGAGGGTCGTCCGTTCAATGTACGTGGGAATATATGTGGCTGCCCAGCAGTGTTGTACCCGTTACCCGAAAAAGGTAGCGCAATACCGATACGCGCTACCTGAGCAAAAAGTAACGAAATCCCGATATCGTTACACGTACCTAAAAGTAGCGGAATACCGCTACCGTTACCCGTAAAAAGTAACGCGATACTTCGTGCGCTACTTTTTAGGAAAGAAACAAACAGTATCGTTGATGACGTACTTCAAACGTCTTAAGATAATAAAATAAAACAATATCTCAAAATAATAAATCGACGTCCAATGGAGGTTACACGTAGGTTGCCTGAAGGCTAAAATTTTGAAAACCGTTTTTTTACAGATTTACTAAAGCCTACTCGATATCCTGCATATCTTTTTCTCTTCCTCTAAAGCAAATAAAGCACAAAGCAAGTCTACCGATAAAAGGCTCAGCAGCTTTGTCACAAAAAGAACTCTGATTGCCCGGAAGGAGAAGTTAGTAAACATACCATGGTGTGCTTTTTCAAATTGGACGTTGACTTCCTTGACGCACAGATAAAGCTTTCCCACCGAGGCGCATAGTAGACATCTGAACACCACGCTACTGTTTTGTACTGTAGCAGGCCATGGTCCCTCCATTGCAGCGGACAAGAAATGGCAACTGTCAAGCACCTGAGCGCACGTGGTGGAATGTCATGACTCATAGCTAGCGAGGACGGCTCCAGAATGGAGTGACGTCAGTTTCGTCAGTCAGTGACGTCAAGAAGGTTCATCCCAAATAGGGAACACGTGGAGGACACATCCTCTTTGTAAGATAACGGCCTCTGTGCCCTCCTTTCGGATATTTGCCCGGTCTTCCCAGAATGAGTTGTGATATCGGGCAGCTTGATCGAAGGCAGGCAGAGTGGAGGTTTGATGATAGGTCGAAGTCGAGTTGTCGCGAACCCCAGCTCGGAAAGTAGCGGTAGCGCTCAAAGATTACGCTACCGCAAATTTGTAGCGGAAGTACTTCTTTCGTTACCAGTTTAAAAAAGTAGCGCGATCTCTACTCCGCTACCGAAAAAAGTAACGGATACGGTAGCGCCACTACTAGTAACGGCGCTACGTACAACACTGCTGCCCAGACCTGCAAAGCCCTTCGTGCCTTCGTATAGGACACGGGTGATGTGGCGATCTTTTAGAACCGTTAAGTTCAACGATTGGGAGTAATGCTCGACCGAATACTATTACTTCGTCGGGGCATTACATGGATTAATGCCATTACATTTTGGTCGACTAATGAGTAATGGCATTACTCATTACTGGGGTTGAAAGTTGGCGCATTGTCTAGTCCAGCAGCTAGCAATTGCGCCTGGTACCAGGTAAGGAAGATCCCCAACCTTTCTCACCGAACAGGTCACCAAGAAGACGGATACAATCCTTCACGCTGCAATTCATTTTATCCAATTTAGATTATGCTATCATCTCTGACGAAATGGTTCATTCGTAGCTATTTTCCAGAAACTAAAAAAAAAAATTTCTATCACCGATAGTGTACGTAGTATATGCACCTCTCTTTACGTCACGCCCTTCAAACATCACGGTAGGAGAATTACCCCTGTCAATGTTCATTGAAACCAATTGTCATTGAAAATGCGCCACCAAGCGTGTCAACTTCTCAAAGAGCATTGAATGCGATGCTCCCTGACAGGTTGACACACTTGGTGGCGTTACGCGCAAGTTCAATGACAATTGGTTTCGATGGTCATTGAACTTCTGGGAGGTGATGGAATTAGTAATGCATAGTAAGCATCAAAAACGAATGGTAATACATTATAGAATAAAAGTAATTTCCACACCTCCGAATAACGTTTTCGTTCAGGCCGAATATTTTTGGAGCACCTCTCCCCCGAGCAACGTTCCGCCAGTTTACCCAACCCCTGGGAGCACCAATTTTTCCTACCCTATCTGCAGATGACCGACTTCGATAGAACCAATACTATTATGATAAGGCTGTATGTACCTTACACATATGTACAGGGTGTGTACAGGAAAACCTAACTCGTTCGTCATTATAGCAACGTGTCCCAAACATAAAACGAACAGCTCAGGTACATGTTGCAACGTCACACCATTTCGCTCCCATATTACTTTCATGTTCAAAGGTGCCTACACTTATGGGAACAATTTCCGCGCTGCATGGCGCACGACAACGCATTTATGCGAGCTAAACCCGCAGAAAAATCGCGGAAATTAAAGTCCGCGTAACAAAATAAATAGTATAGGGGCGGAACTTGAGCTCTGGAAACTGGTGTCGGGAGACATCTATGCAGGTGCCGGGGCACTATCCGAGCAGAAACCGGAACAGAAATGGGCATACTTCTGCACTGGTAGCGCCCCTACCGGTACCCGTACACAACTCTCCCGAGGCTTCCACGATGACATTACCCAGGTTTGGTTGCCTTTTTTTATTATTATTGTTACGCAGCGTTTAATTTCCACGACTCTTCCGCAGGTGTATAGCTCGCGTATGAATGCGTCCGATAAGCATTCAATGAATTACGTGCGCAAATGCAACCTAGGTTTTCCTGCAGACACGTCCATCTCATTTGCGTGTTGGAGACTCCTTTCCCTCTGATACTGCTTCCCACTCCTATCATTATCTGTTTTGATTAGGGCACAGTGACGAACAAGACAACACACGCGGGGCACAAGAAAAAGAGAGAGAGCTATGACAACGTGAGATTCCCAGAAGGGGTCACTTATATGAGCTCTCCCTAATGTCCCGGAAAAGAGGAGATTGGGGAGGGAATAGGGCCGGGTTGTAACTCTAAGAATCACTTTTTCTCTCTCCCCTTTTACATATTTTTTTGTGTGTGCATTTTCCCTTTTTTAACCAACTATGTGTAGGCGTACTGGGGTAGTCAGCTCGACTTTGTTCTAACCATACGTTCCCATTTTTGTTCATTTCTTTATCATCTTCATCTAATGGCATCTTCGACTGGACGCCACCGATCGCTCGCTTTGGAGCGCCCGCTCTGTCTTCGACTGGTCAAAACGGAGTGCTCTGACGACAGCTTCTTTCTTCCTCCAGTTCGGAGAACTCTGGCTGAGAACCGCCAGTCAAAGCTTCCATAAGAATCAACATTAAGAGTCGTGCCAGTTACCCGAATACACTTTTCACTGCCCGGAGGGGGGGGGGGATATATTTATTAGACGAAAAGAAAGGGAAAAAAAGAAACGGGGGAAAAGTCAGCCAAACGAGACGTCGGCTTGCTATTCCAGAAATAAATAAATAAATACTCGGGGTGGAACGTGCCCTCACTCATTATCTCCATGAGATACAAAAACAACGGTATAAACCAATCAATTATTATCGGCTATTAGAGTTTGCTGAGCCGTGAACTTATAATTTCTATTATCCCTCGCTGCGCACTTACACTCGTACGTGTTCATTTTTATATCTAATCTAATCTGAGACGCTAGAGAGTTGCTGCTGTTGAACAAGAAATGTAGGGGGCCTTAACCCCGCCAAGGCTTACTTTCCTACTTTTACAGAGGTAGTTCGTGAAGGTGAATAACGCCCGCCGAGCTGAACGCCAATGAAATGTTCGGAAAGAGTCTCGTCTAAACTGCCGGGTTTTTCGTCAACTACAAGACCACCGACATCTCTCTGGGCTCTTTTTCCAGAGAGTAATGTGAGTAATGCAAGAGTGAATGTGATTTTGGAAGAAATGTAAATTGGTGCCACGTTTTCAGTGCAAGACAGTTGATTGCTGAATGAATCTCGTGGTTCTTATCTTTCCGCGTTTCTTCTCAAGCGACCAATGGTTCGCCTACTGAAGTAGCGGACAAGGAATCAACTTGGTCGCGAGGGACGTCAAATATCGAGACTTGGTTCAAAACCCCCCTCAGGTGTCCGAAGTTAGTCCGCAGACCGCCGTTATGGTCGTCTCGCCACGTAAAACCGGAAATTATGAACCGTTATTATGAGCGAATGAGCGCCAGAATATTGCATACACGCAGGTAATCTGCAGGGGAGCAAGATCCACGACGACGCGTTATATGTTACGATACGTCCTGTTGTTGCAGGGGCGGATCCAAACCCTCGGTTCGGGGGGGGGCGGTTTCTCTGTCGAAGCGCGTAGTGGGGAGGGGAGAGAGGGAAATCCCACGTATAAAATGACGTTATGGGGGCGATCCCCCCACCCGTGGATCCACTACTGCGTTGAAGTTTAGACCATGGCTTCGCATACATAGGCTTCGTCGACTTGGACAAGAACCCAAGATCTGAACCGGCGCTCTCGACTCCGACTCGCGCCCCCAGACTCGGGACTCTTTCTTGGGTCCCTGTCTTTCTTGTGGCGTCGTTTCCGAAGGCGGTCACCGCGGACGAGAGAATCAGAGAGTTTGGAATTGTATGCGCCGCGCTGTGGGGTGCAGCTTTCGATTCTACACCTCATGGCACACATGAGACTGAGAGTTGTGATGTAAAACATCCTGGAACTCGTGAACACCTCCAGGTCATGTCTTAGTGTGTTCTACCGCATTAATCGACGAAGCCTTGACTGTGCTGGCGGTTTGATCGATTCAGGAAAAGCGTTTATGGCATTTTATTCGCATGCGCGGCGCCTGAGATAACACTTTGGCGCTTCGCCTCCATGGGAATTTTGCGCCTCCTTCAAAAATTCAGAGGTCTACAGTAACCCCTGTAAGCCCTCCTTCCGCAGCCCTTGGTCATAGATATTAACAGGAAACCTTTCATTACACCGAATGCTTTACACGTACATGTTTTAAAAAATGAAAAAACGTGAAACCTAGCAGTCTAGCAGTAAAAAGTCACTGTTAATATTCCCACAGAAGCGGTACACAAGAAGCGGTACACCGCCTAGCGACAAGAACCGAAAGTAATCGACATTTCATTGTAAAACGATTTCAAAGCGAGGTAATACTGAAGCAATATAGAATTTTAACCAACATTCTCGCACAAGCTGCGCCAATAACCCTCTATTCCCGAACGGACATTTAAAAGGGATTTCCTCACCGGCTCCCTCGGTTTTCTACCTTTCTACATTTAAAAGGGATCCGCCTTCCTTATCCAGCTTCCGTCACTTCCAGTGCCGCACCTTTGGATATCATATTCCGCCATCTTTTCTTTTTTTTTCTCTCTTTCTTTATCTGCCCGTTCTCTTCGATCGGCGAAAGACATGCGCAGTGCAGCGCATGCGCACTGCTGACCCCGGAGCCGAATTGATTATGCAAATGAACAGCCGCCTCTTCGCAGAAAGGGGAGGAGGTTTAAAGTGGAGGGAAGCCTTCATTTGGAATATCAAACACGAGCTGCATACTGATCAATCCGCAGCCCAAGAAAGAAAAAAAAAATCCTTTAGAGGATGTTTGCAAAGTGGGAGAGAAGGAAATAGTCTTCTTTTTTTCCCCCTTCCCTCGTGTGACGATTGCAGTGGCGTGTATCGATTACGACAATGCCTTCTTCGGTTGTTACATTTTCTTTGAGTACGATATGTACGCATATACGTATAATATTCGACGCTATAGATGTAGACGTGTGTTCATTTGTTCTTCGTTGAGGCTTCTTCACCTTTCTCAAAAAAGTCCTAATCTCCAGCCATCATCATTGTATGGCGGTTTCAGGTTTTTCTCAAACTTTCCAGACAGCACAGTTCCACTTCCCCCCTAAGTTGGTACAGGAGGTATATTTTCAACTTTATACCTCTTCACCGGAAACGATGTGGCGGACAACCTGACCGCAAGAGGAAATACTCTTTTATTTCAGGAGGCGAAACAATGTACAAATAAGGACTTCTCTGACCAACCACCAGTTTGAAATTGACTTTTTTTAAATTCCGTGTTAGCGCCGCGTAGCAACTGTGGCTATGAGCGGCGTACAGACATCGACAGGTGGAGAGAGAACAACAGGAAGGAGTGGGGGGTTAGTCTGCCGGAAAACCCAGGGAAAACCTCAGACGGTGGTAGGATTCGAACCCACCTAGTCTTCAGCATGACCTTGGCTGCCACTTTTATCGAGTCGGCCATTTTGAAGGCGTGGATTCCAACTAATAACTTATCGAAAAGGTTAGTTGCATCGATTTGTAACGGGACACGGGAATTTTCCGGCGTACCGCTACAGGTTTACCGTTTACAGGTAAGAGAAGCTCAAGGCGGCACTACCTTCTGGAGTGTGACACAACAGTTACGATTCTAGCTAAGAACATTCTTCAAATCAAAATTCCGTCATGACAATACCAATGTACAGCCGAGCCTATGGTATATTACAACGCAATATTTGTGACAGCTCAATTTACTGTATGTATGGCTGCACATCATGGAATGTTTGGGTACTTGCTGCATAGGTGAGGTACACGAAGGTACGCCACGCGGGAGAAAATACGTCATTACGCGAGCATTTATTTTATGTCACCTAGCTAATAATCTCTGTGGGGCAGACCTCGGCAAAACTCGCTCACTCATGCTCACTCACGCTCAATTCGGCTAATGAACTGAGCGTGAGTGAGCGATTCTAGAGCTGAGTAGGCGGTGAGTGAGTCTGAGTGAGCGAGCCGAGAGCTGAGCGGACAATGAGTGAACCCGAGTGAGCGAGCCGTGAATTGAACGGGCGGTGTGTGAGCGTGAATGAGCGGGTCGAGAACTGAGCGGACTGTGAGTAAGCATGAGTGAGCGGGCCGAGAAGTGAATGGGTAGTGACTGAGCGTGAATGAGCGAGCCAAGAGCTGAGCGGGCAGTGAGTGAGTGAGCGTGAGTGCGCGATTCGAGAGTTGAGCGGCCAATGACTGAGCGTGAGTGCGCGAGTCTGGAGCTGAGTGGCCACTGGGGCTATGAACTGAGTAGTGAGCTGCCCATTTGCCTACGCTCACTAATTAAATAAACATCCTAACTTTTAAATTTTGCTTAGCACTCTAACGGAACCTTTGTTTTACGCATTCGGACCTCGAGCGAAAAATATTGCAAGAAAAAAACCGCGTCGACACTTCATGATTTTTCCGAGTATTTAATTGGTTTTGGTTTACACATTTCTTGCGCGGAGCAGTGCACCAATGCGCTCTTTGGATCAGCTATCCGGCTGTCAATTTCGTGCTCATCCGCTCGGTTGACACACGGGGGTGATGGAAGATAAGGAACAGCCGTAAGACCGTAGCTTAGCGGGCCGTGAGTGAGCGTGAATGAGCGATCCGAGAGCTGAGCGGACGGTCAGTGAGCGTGAGTGAGCGAGCTGAGAACTGAGCGGGTGGTGAATGAACTTGAGTGAGCGAGCCAGGAGCTGAGCGGACGGTGAGTGAGCGTGAATGAGCGAGCCGAAAGTTGAGCGGACCGTGAGTGAGCGTGAGTGAGCGAGCCGAGAACGGGGTGGGTGGTGAGTGAACTTGAGTGAGCAAAAGTCAAAACTGCCGAAGTCTGCTATGGGGTGGCTCCGAACCCCAGAGACATATCAGGGTCCTGAAAAATTAACGGAGAACGGTACAACCGAAGAGGGGGGGATATATGTTTAATGACGAAGAAGAAGAAGAAGAAGAAAAAAAAGATGAAATGTTAGCCATGCCAGGGGGGCTAACCTGTCACATCACAAAATGCACACCACACAGTGAATGTTGGACATACAATTATTTTTTCTCGAAAATCCTTGAACGCGCACGTGCGTTAAAATATCCATCGCCGAATTTTGCTACGCGATATAAACCGAAACCAAAGCCACGCCGACCGAGAGCGCAGGGAACATAGCGCTCATTCCACGCGAAAGGGCCACGTGCTTTGGAGCGATGGACATCATTGGGCGCGTTAAAGTGGAGATAGTCAAAAGAGTCATTTCTCCATCCGCTAAACGGCCACCAGCTCGCGTGGCTCAGTGGTTAGCGGCTGGCAGTGTTACGTCATTTCCGGACGGGACGGATTTTTGTCTGATCGTCTGATCGTCCCTAATTGGCCTCGGTCAATTCTCATTGTTTACGTCATTATCATCGTCAGCACGAAAAATTGTATGGGATTCGCATCAGAACGGGGGCGGATCCAGACCCTTGGGTTGGGTTGGGGGGGGGGGGGTTCTTTGTCGGAGCGCGTAGTGGGGGAGAGGGCAATCCAATGTATAAACTGACATCTTGGGGGGCGATTGGCCCTCTCCCCCCTTGTGTTCGCCACTGCCTCAGAATATCAGGTCGTCCTTACCGTCGTGGCCACAACGTGTCATGTATGTAACCGTGTACTTATGTCATTCTTGCCACGGTACCAATCATCTCTGCGACGTCATATTTCATCATCGTTATGCCACAATCATGACGTTGATACATTCTTTAAGTAAGCTTCGCTGCATCGCAAAAGAGATGCGGCGGAGCGCACTTTACAAAGTCAACACAATGCATGATTTCAGTCCTGGTATTTGAGGCGCCCTTCCGTTCAGAGCCTTCACTCATAGAAATAATGAATAGAGTAAAGAGTAACACGTTCTGTAAGCCAATACTATTTTGAACACTAGGAGCAACAGCCGCACTTGAAACAGAGATTTAAACTTTCCAAAATTAGAGCCACAGAACAAATCCCTCTCAGCCAATGGTGGCAACAAACTTTCAAATCGGGCCGTTCATCCACTAGAGGGAACAGTTGGCGGCCGTGCCGTTCCTATGACAACAGCAGCCGATGAGCCATGCCCGATTAATCTCTCCTCTGAACGCCGTTATTATGCTAATCAGGAGCGGACCTCAATTAGCAGGCCAAAAGACTTCCAGCACAGGCCGCTAGATCGCGCCTCCGTGGAAAGAAACCATAAAAAAATGTAGCCGCTATCGCAGCCGGAATGTTACGATGCAGATGGCGATGCGGCTTGTATATTTGTGACGTATTCAATGCGCGGTGTGTGAAATGTTCCACCGGTTAAGCAACACCTGAACGGTAGCTCAGCCGGAAACGACGAACGACGGTGAGCTTCAGATAGCGGGTTCGATCTCGGCCGAGGGCGGTAGCAATGTGGCGGAGGTAAACATTGCTTCCAGCACCCGTATGTCGAAGATTTCCGACGCACGTCAAAAGAACCCCGGGGGGTCGAAATTATCCCCAGTCCTATACACTGCGGAACGTGCAGCATGTCGCCCGCACTATATATAGGCAGAAAAACCTCACGTGTAACATCACGGCACCATAATTATTATTAACTGAACGCTTGTTGTACGCACATGAGAATTATTTGTGGAGTATCGCATGTGCTCCAATATAGGTCTGTTTTTCGAGGGATCGACCTACATACGTCGCTTTGGCTCAATGATGCATAATAGCTTGTACTCGAAATCGCAACATGTTTTGTGACATATAGCCTGCATATAATGTGGATCTCCCTTCAATTCCGCAATAGAAATGGACGTATAGACTGCAAGTCAAAACTCAGAAGGCTCTTAGAGGGGTAGAAATCCAGCGAACCGGTAGAGACGTGGGAAGGGAGTTGCCTCAGGACAGAAGCCGCCGATATTTCGAACAGAGACTGTTCTTCTTCTGGGCGCCCAGAAGAAGAACAGTCTCTGTTCGAAATATCGGAGGGTTCTGTCCTGAGGCAACTGCCTTCCTTCCCTCAGAAGGCTCTTGTTTTGTACCTAAAGACGTTGTTTTCCAGGGCCGCTGCAAATAATTGCACATCGACTCCTTTCCAAAAAATTATCAATCAATAGAGCTGGCCGTTATTATGTGTCCCTCGAGAGGGATCAGATGTGATACGGTTTGTTTTTTGCACCAATCCACAGCATCACCAATTAGAACTGACGTACTGTTGTGCACAGAATATCACGGTAGGAACATCCCTTTAATGTAATTACTGATCAGAATATGTTTAATAAACACTCGAATACACGTCACAATACGATGCGACGAAATTCTTCTGAGTGGATCATGTCAGAAACAATGTCGTGTCCTTCGTTCTGCGTCCATTCTTCCACTCCTCTTGTTGTCGAGTGCACACTGCGACGAGAGACCCGGATATATTCCCCGGTGCAGCGACAGGAAAGGAAGTTGAGTTACGATGCCGTCCAATCAGGTGGTACAGGTGTCGTCGTTGACGTCATCTTTGGAGCCACATTCTGAATGGAAACTGTTTAGGACACTTCCGGCGCTTTCTCTTCAAAGAAGGAATGTATTATCGTGCTTACGGCTATACTAATGCCGACAAAGTCGAAATGGGCGTCGCACCGCGGGGGTCCGGCCGTGTCTCAACGTCGTCTCATCAGCGCCGCCTTGGTGTGCGTTGACAGGCGTGCAAGGTGTTACGAGTAACGAAACTGAAACCGCAATGGAGTATCGGGTATCCTATATGGTCATCGCAGCACGTGAAAAAAAAGGGAATAAAATCTAGCAATGAAGAAATGAGACCGCACTCTTAAAAAGAAGGGTGTACTTTAATTCCTTTTTCTTGCCACATATATCACTACCTTTTGGAGAGCACAATTACTCTCAAAAAGGAATCTCCTCACTCTCTTTAAGGAGTGGGGTTACGCTTTAACTCCTTACTGGAGAGTAATATTACTCTCCGGTAGGGAGTAAATGAGTAATGTTACTCCCTTGTGGGAGTGGGGAGACTCCTTTTTGAGAGTAATTGTGCTCCCCAAAAGGTAGTGATATATGTGGCAAGAAAAACGAGTTAAAGTACACCCCTTTTTTTAAGAGTGTGGGTGGTTTATTCTGGATGCGCTACAATACGGTGTAAGACACTACAGAGTAGTATCTTTCCGCGGTGTACGGCAGTTGATCGGGTCAACTAGCTGTGAAAGAGCTTTCAAAAAAAAAAATTCTTCCTATCGGTGTCAGACCCATGGTACCTCCGCGCTGTCGTACTTGTGTCAGTCACGCGTATCTCCCGAGTTTGGGGTGTTCACTGTTAAGACACACCTTCAGTCGGGGGCACGTTTGGAAATGTCAATCTCATCAACACCGCATGGCATATACTGGTTAGGATGGTCGCCTTCCACTGGCCGAGACTAGGAGGTGTCGAATCCCGGCACCGGTTGTGCTGTCTGAGGTCAATTCCCTGCGGACGAATGCCCGCACAGTTCCTCTGAAGTCGATCCCCACTCCTTCCTGCTGTCCCATCTGTGTACGCCGCTTATAGCCACAGTTGCTTCGCGGCGCTAACACGAACTAAAAACAGTCTCCTCAACTTAGCATATGTTTCTTCATAGAACGAGGAGGGGTTTTTGTTTTGTTTTTTTTGTTTTTTGTAACGTTTTTCAGAGTCTGGGGCACAGACCGTCCTTTGCGCCCCAGTTTCATGAAAACTTGCTACATTTCCCCTGCGTCAAGCGATCCAAAGATTTGATCAACGACTCTCCTGACCGGTGCTAATGAGCTCCTCGCCTTGGAATCAAGCAAGGACCACCCACAATATTATGGACGGGGGACGACAAATCACTCCCCAAGGAACATTTTGTCTGCCAATAGTCAGAGTGATGAGAGTGAACAATTCATTGCGACTATACGAGTTGACGAGCAAAATAAAATAAACCCAAATAAAATCGGGAAAGGAAACGGGAGGTCGTGCAAATTTAGAGAATGGATTGCTGATAAACTCCACGATGACGAGAGCTTATTTTATCTGTGACGTTCGCGGAGGAGAAGATCAAGAAAGAAACCTCCACTTCGGAAAGAGAATAATGTATCAACGCTTAATTATGTGTTTAAGCTACACATGCTGACATTTCACTGGTTACGTCCGCCTATACACAAATTGGGGGTATATACGGAGCGGGTTCAACTCGGCGTTACTCAAAATGCACTCGGAAGAAAGATAAGAAGAAAATGAAAAGGAAGAAGAAGAAAAACGGAGTAGTGTTACTCCTTTTGAGGACTAAATGCACTGCCCCAAGAATTAGTTCGCTTTCCGGACTAAATAAATGTCACAGAATGCATTTCACGCTATGTCCTAACAGTCCAAGGTTCACAATTCGTGTGCATGAATGAAAATACTTTGAACTAAACCATTAACCGTGATATATAAAATCTTGCGACATGCATAGGGCACAATTTGTCAATAAATAACCGCTAACTGGGTGGAAAATTTATGAGTTATATATAGCCTTATATTCTATGGAATTCACGAAGACCACATATTTGGGTGAACGTTGCATTTCGGGAAACCATTTGCGAATTTCAGTGACTATTTGCAGCTCTGGGGAGTAAATTTCGGAGTCAGAGGACTAGAATGGGGAGTAACTGCTATCTAGGGGACTATAGTACACTCTAAATATTTTCACACCTTTAAAGATGTAAAATTGGTGTATTCTCATGTATTACACATATTTTACACCCTAGAACTTTGACTTGAAAATTTTCGAGGGTGTAACTACGGTGAATTACACCTTTTTTATGATACATTGTCAGGAGGGTGTGATGAGGGTGCAACAAATGGTGTATTTGGAGGTGGGACAGGCTCCATTACACAGGCAAAATGTATTCCTGTTCCTGTGCAGTGTTGGAGTGTTTCTGGTACTCAGAACTTAAGCTTGTGCTTGTGATACAAGTTGTGATGCACCAAATGCTCAGTTACTCAACATATGGTACACTGTCATATAACCCCTCAAGGTTAGAGGACTATATATATATATGTGATAAAGCTGTATTAGGTGATACGTTTGAATACCTTCATGCCTACGTAATGTAGGATATGTATGCTGCACGGCATAATGTCAACCTAATAAAAACATAACTATTCAGTTTCTGTGATTGATTTGATTTAACTTTTTCTGGCGCACTAGCTACTCAGGCCATAATGTGATTGTGTCTTATAAGTGTGATGCCTGCATATACCCACATCAATCACCTATAACATGTGTGTGCTGTGCAACATGTGTCTGCAATGTCGTATTTTTGCTTCACACAGGGTACAGCTGAGTAGTATACCTGGGAAGTATTACAAGTTCAGTGTGAGAAAAATATATTCTTGGCTTTTTAAAGAATATTTTGCATGGCTGTGATCGAAGAGTGATGCCAAGATAGCCACATTGACACTCCAAAGTACCAAGCATGTGCCTTCTGTAACAACTAGAAACACTATACTTTCGCAGTGAAGCTGTAATAATTTCCAGCTGCCTCTTCTATGGTTTGCAGGTTACATTACACCCTTTCATACAATTACACCCTTGATTTCTTGAGGGTGTTCCGTTACACCTTAAAAGGTGTGCGCCATGCACATGTTCTTTCACACCCTTTAAGATGTAAAATTATTTAGAGTGTGGCTGCAATTACTCCCCAGTGTACCACCACAGTGGCGGTGAATCGCCCACCTCAGCATCATCTGTGGTTAATGTTTTAATGTTAGCTGGTTAAAGCAAGACGAAGCTTTTGGTCATCGACATGCTATATCTACGACCACAAGAATCAAATCTGGAAACATATACCGTATTTTTGCGAAGAATTATGTTGCGGCGCAATATTATTATAGCGATAGATAATAATTATTACCCTACCGGTTATTTAGAGGAGACTGTTTTCAGTACGAGGTTAAGCAAACGCAGTCAGTACATGACGGAACTCTCCGCATATATGCATATGGAACGTAATACGCATAAAAGGTGCCATAGATATAAATAATTTGGCAGTATTAATTGGCGGTGAATGGAAAACAAATTGCTGTATACAGTTAGCAGCGTTTTCGAACCACAATTTGAAAATCGTAGTTTACGCTGCACGAATGAAATGTGAACCACTTCACGGACGTACTCAACTTTGGAACGGTGAAAATATATTTTGGATTGTACATAAAGATCGTTCGACGAAACGCTGTCTGCGGCCACGCGTTGCTACTATTTATGAAAACGACTTTATTGATGCGTGTTCACTCTAAGGAAAAAGGGACCAAAATGGGGAGTAACTGCAGCTGCTATACTCCCCTAGACTGCAATTACTCTCTATTTCAGTCCCCTAACCCCGATATTTACTCCCCAGGGCTAAATATCGTCATTGAACTTCACAAATGGTCTGCCTAATGTAACCGTCTACGTAAATATGTGCTCTTTTTCAATTTGATGGCATTAACCCGTATAACTTAGCCACCTTAGCAATTTTCCACCTACATAGTGTAGTAAACAGCTAGCTCTCCTTTCTTCGCAAATTGTGCCCTATATATGTCGCAAGATTTTATATCACTCGACATATCACAGTTGGCAGTTTGATTCAAAGTAATCTCATTCATGCACACAAGTTATGTGCCTGGGACTCTTAGAACAGAGCGTGAAATGCAACTCTATGACATTCATTTACTCCCGAAAGAGACTACTTTTTGGGGCAACGCATTTAGTACCCAAAAGGAGGAAAATTACTTCTTTTTTTTCTTAGAGTGCGCGATAGTTACTGTCAGACGACATTTGAAAACCCCACGCCTCAGGCTAATAATAGTACGAGTTGCGAACGGTCCATCAATCACGCAACAGTGAGCCCAGCAGTGGCGAACTGGTGTTGCGTGACAACTCAATTAGCGTCCTCGAGGGCTTCTTACGAGGTTTAATAAAGCAAAGACAAGTTCCTTAGGTAAGGTGTTGATCTTTGATCGTGAACGGAATATAACGCCACTATTGCGTCCTGTGGTTAAGATGTTTATTGGTAATCCATTCACGAATCTGTATCATAATTGATAATGAAATAGATACCTATCTTAATTGTACTGGAGGACGTGCACGTTCAGAGCCCTAGTCTTCCACACTCATGAAACAGAACTTCATCACATAGCACGGTGAAGGCCAACCACATCAAGAATGATTTGCACATTATGCACAGAATGCACTGATTTGTGGAAGTGTACACCTTTTTGTGACATTTACGTAGTTATGATAATTGTCACAAGGGTGAAGCGTTGTTGGCCACACAGTGGAAGGGGGGGGAGGGGTATTAACACAACCGGCTCGCCGTTGTTGGCCACACAGAAGTGGCCGTCGTCACCACTATAGCCAATAAATAGAAAAAAAAAAGACGGATGGAGGACGGAGGATGAAGGGTGGAGATGCGTAGAGGGTGCGTGAGTCCGTTGGGGAGTGCAATGTGTTAGAGGGGTCGTTGAGAAAGACCCGCAGAAAGGGAACAAGGTTTCTTGCTTTAGCGGAACGTTCGGCATAATACCCACCGGGTTAGAGGATGTCCGCTAGCGTGCCAGGGTCCTTATTCCGATCTATGTCGGTCGGTGAACATGTTGTTTGGGAGCGAACGCACGTGGTATGTGACGCAACGTAACGCTAGCGACGAGAATTTGACATTCCCTGCGCTCCAAACGCCTCGCCCATAAGCGACGGTGTCGCTCACGGGAACGACAGCCTCGACACCGTCGTCATGGTGGGTCATACTGCGGAGCGAGAGCTGTTAAGATGTCAGCAAGGTTACTTCGCGTGGCTTCTATCAACACCGCTACATAGGTCGGGCGACAACACGTTTGCATCAAATGAGACGTCTTTCGTGAAACTGCTTCACCGCGGAGGCGCTATACCTCACTATCATCAATGTCCAGATTATCAGCACAATACACAAAGGTCTGCCTAAAGCTTACATTTTTCCACTTCTCAGCTGTCTGACAGCTCCTTTGCCGGGAATTTAATATGGCGACTAATTCTGTCCACTTCTTTTGTCTGTCCAATTACGTGTAGGCCGCTAAGAAAATGCCCGTGGATAAATCGCGGCGCCCGATCACGAACTGCAACACCATTTCATATCATTCGTGCGTTGGGCGAGAAGCGCGAGACTTCTCCAGCGTCAACGCGTCGTCGTCGTCGTCGTCTGCTTCCAAAACAAAGGGCATTCCACGTGATTCTCCTGCTGCTGTGCTATTCGCTGAGAGCGCGCCGTCTCGTTCCCAGACATCTTAACCTCTAACGACAGTCGACAAACAAAGCGCACTATATTATGAGCAGTATCGTTAAAAGCGACATGGGAATACCAAAATTGGCAGGTGTTGGTCTCGGTGTTCCTAATCGCCTTCTACCGATACTCCACTATCGACACCGTCGCTGGCGCTGGATAGTGGCTCGGAATAAGGCCCCAGAGACGGAGTGAGGGAGGAGGGCTCCGCGCGCAGAATAGTATGCTCGGCAGTCTCGCAGGATGTGCTCGATTGTTTCAGGTTGTTGACAGTGGCCACAGCCAGCGTCACCCAGAGGCGATCTCGAATAGTTGAGAGTTGATGAACGCAGGTCCAGTGCGGAGCTTATATGGAGCATGGTCTGTATGCCTCGAGGGAGGTTTTTCATAGGAAGAAGGGGGTCATGATGGTGTATGATGTCCCGTATCCCAGGGTGGCGCAGTTCAACATCTGCCTGTCGGTGTCGTCCGGAGTTGGTAAACAAGGGCTGCAGCTCAGGTGTACCGAGGACGCTAGCTGATCCGCCGTTTCGTTGCCACCGATAACGGCGCGCAACGGAATCCATTGGAAGGCGATATCTCCTCCGGTTTGTTTATGCTGAGCGCACGATCTTCTGATGCTCTGCGCTAAGATGTTGTCACAGATGCAGTTCATCACGTCCCATAGGGCGCTTCTCCAGTCTGTGAGTAGGACTGCACTGGCTAACCCTCGCACCATGGACCGCAGCAACTGCGTGTAGGAGAGCTAGGAGTTCAGTCATAGAGAATTATCAGGTAACGCGATATTCTCCCTTGCTAGGCCACGTTCACTGATGGGATGTAGAACGCACAAGTAGCACTTCTGGTACGGTCGTCAATAGAATGTCGTCGTTGTCGTCAATATGTCGTCGTACCTGTGAACACTATAGAGTATGTGAGTGGTAGACATCAGTTTTCAGCTGCCACTCTAGCGGCAAAGGGGCTACACTTCCTCTTTTTATGAGTGCCTGGAATGTAGAGCGTTGTAGCAGGTACACCCTCCCGGCCATGGCGTCGAAGGTGATCCAGCATGATGTTGAGGGGAGCTCTCACCGTGGGCCAGGGAGCTATAGCGTATACGCTGGCCAAGCGGCCGAGGGAAGTGTTGGACCTTCTTACGAGGGCAGAGAAAAGGGAGTGCTTTTGCTTTCGGACGTGGCCAAGGTTGTCTAAGTACCGTAGCCCCCTAAACTCGGATGCCTTCCAGGTAAGTCTGGGTAATTCCAGAGAAGCTAGGTACTCCAAGCCCCGTACGTATCCTGCCGAATGGAGACGCTCAAAAGCCTGCCATTGTGTAGACCCCTGATCTACGTACAATGACACGTCCAGGATACACGAGGGTTCTGTGTAGCATGACTTGCCACTTATCCGTCGGAGTAAATTAAGAGTTTGTCGGCCACACGGAAGGCGCACGCCCCTCATTTTCAACAAATCATGGAAGAGAACGGTGCCATTCGGGATGACGGTTGGCCAGGATCGTGCTATGCAGTGAAGTTATTTTTTAGGAGTCTGATCGTGATCCATAGTTGAATTCACACTTCACGCAGGGTATAGTCGGAGCACAGCAGCCTCGCTGCATGCTTACACACTCACTTGTCAACTCACAGATCAACGGTCTCCAACCGGGCTTCTGTGAACAGCATCGAGCAAACTTTCCAGATTTTTACGTGACTGCGCATGTTTTGTGCAGCAGTCAGGCAGCAACGGAGATGTCTCGGAGACACGGTGGAAGTTCATTAGAACAGCACGATCGAGTTAAGAAACGTTACACTCTGGTCAGCGAAATGATTGAGACAAGTATCTCATTTGGAAGTTTCCGAATCAAAAACAGACGCTATAAACTGCGCATATAAGGAGAGAAAGCTCGTCTGGCGACTTTTTCTCCCGTAACTGCGAACGCATATTAATCAGTCACGATTCTTTGCCGGGGTCAACGGGAGGCGATCGTACATAATCGGATTTGAGCCCGGCCCGACCGCTGGCCGACTGCGAGTCAGCCACCGCGAATTATGCAAATGCTCTCGTTACCGCGCGTACGTACGGCACGCGCGTCTTTCATCCCTCTCTCGCGCCTGGAAATTTGAAGGCCACACAGCTAACTAAGGGGTCCTTATTGAGCATGCGTGGTAGAGATTTCGGTTCGTATCAGCGACGTGGCATCCGTGGAGAGGTTCGAATTGCAGACATTATTAGGAACGAATACGATACGATGCAGGGAAAAAAGTTCTCCAAAGAGTACTCGTTCAACATGAGAGAACTGATGTCCTCAGGCAATCCAGAAGATGTGGGTTGGACTCCTACAGCTGGCTAACCTTTTCAGTGACTTTCATCTTTCTTCGAGTACTCGTTGTCTGTCCCCACACGGCCTCCTTGAATCGCCAACGGATGGCAAAATGTACTTTACATCTTTTTGTCCGTGCCCCCACACCTGATCGTGAAATAAGATGAATTGAATTGAATTGAATGGAAAATTTCCACGTGCGCGAACTCAAGTAAGTTGGCTGGAGGAACTCCAGCTCCATCGACTCCAGGTGGGGCAAGATGAGGCACGGGGCAAGATGAGGCACGGGGCAAGACGCGACATTTCTTGCTCGACACCGCCTGTCTCCGAGACGCGTTGCTCTGTGAGCTTGAAACTTTACTCGTAGGTGGCTCTACATGTCCGCTTTATTGCATGTGAGAATTGTCCGGATTGGTGTATGCGTTGAAGGAAAAAAAAAAACTTCGGTTACTTCTTCCTGGAATGTCAAGACCCGCCAAAAAGCCGCGATTTTCATTAGTCCTTTTTTTTGTCATCTGTGCAGCAGCGTTTCGCAGGCTTATTCTGTCAATGTAAGTTCACATATCCTATTTCTTTATTCATTTATCTAGATGTATTCAAAATGTGGGCACTCTTGGTCATTCGGTGTTAAACAGAAAAACAATGAATCCGATGATATGCACGGGGCAAGACGCGACAATTTAATGTTATTTTAATTGAATGCAATTTAGCAATTTAAATTTAATGTAATTTAGAAACGGATAAGTCAACTATTTGGTGGCTTTATGCCTCTTCCTCATAGATTTCTTTTTTTTGCATATTGCCTAGGATTTTCCTGCTTCCTACGATATTTCCAGCAAAGCAGAAGTGCAAGCAAAAGCGAGCGACCAGCGACACATCAGACTGGCGGTGCCTTGTTTGCGAACGACAATGGAGCAAAATAGCACCGGGTTCTGTGTGGTTTTATTGGACATCATGTGGGCGGTGGGATCAACGGGGTCGTGTAGGGACCCACGGGCATTACTTTATCCGCTTGGATTGCAAAAACTAATTTGTATATGTAGTTCATTACCACGGCGTGTCTCGTCTTGCCCCACGCGGTGTCTCGTCTTGCCCCAAGGGTTGGGACAAGATGAGACAATCTGTATTTTCGAATTTCTTGTTCCGTGTTTACTTTAGACCGGCTACGTCCGTTCTGCATTTCACGTTCAATTGCAAATTTCTGTCTCATCTTGCCCCTCCTTACCCTACATAATTGTTCTAATCATTCGAATACAAATTTCACAATCACGAGCCAAGACGTTTCAGGTAATATAATAGAGTAATAAATTGAATCCCGTCTTTTGTAACACGTGACTATTTAACACGCCATCAACTGCCATCATTCAATTGAAGTATCTGCAACTGTGCGTTGTGAGACTTGCGTTGTGTTTGTCCTAATTGCCTCATCCACTACAACGTTATTTAACACGCCCCGGATCACAAAGAGAAGATATCTGAAGAAAGAGAGAGAGAGAGAAACACACACACACACACAAAAGAACACGATGCACTGACTCTCCACCCTTTCTGTTCAACCCTTCCTGGCCGAACATTTCTTCCACCAACGAGCATAAGACAAACAACCTCAGAGGCTAATTTCCCTTTCGGATCTGCCGACCACGCGCACGTGCAGCTCTGATGTACTCTCGTCAAATCCCTACGGCATCCGCTAGAGGGCGCTAAATCACCTTCCTTTCCCTTTCACAATTTTCAGGCAGTCTGCAAACAGTGACTCGTACCCGGCTCGAAATATTAGATGTCTCATTAGCATACGAAGGCTGGCGCACAGAGCAGAAAAAAAAAAGTGTGTGAGAGAGGTACAAGCGTTGTAGCCCTAACGAAGTTGAGGGACCCGTCCCCCTAGCGGTGGGGATTGGGAAAAGAAAGAGTATCCGTTAATAAGGGCGGAACAATGGATTAATTAAAGAATGACGCCAAATATGACGGATGGGGTGTTAAAGGGAAATGAAATAACACAGCGGGACATCGTCCGGGTCGAAGGATATTAAAGTGCGGGAGACAGGTGGAGGGTATATTGATAGCAGCTTTGAGAGCAGACTCGTTTCTGCTGCTCATGCTCTAAACCATCACGAGAAATATTTCAATAAAGTTCGCAGCTAACTGAATAGCGGGCCACGACGCCACCGTCAGCAGCTTCCTGTCTCCGAAAACATCAAAGTCACGTGAACAAAGCTGCTTCATAGCAAACTATGACGTTAGTAAAGGTAGGCCTGTTCACGCTTACTTCACCTGACTACGGAAATATGAGGGTCATTTCTCTCGATTAGGAGGCTCTGCCGAATGGAATTTGACACAAAATTTAAATCTTGAAACCAGTCTCCTGACTTAAACACGTGTTCAGTGGAACTGACCCAAGCAGCACAATGTACTGAAAGTCGAGTGCAATAGGGGTGGTCGGTATGTGTCTTATCAGAGTACTTCAGTTTCACGAGTGTGTTCAAGGCCTTCCACCTACCCGTCCACCCCTATTGCACTCGACTTTCAGTACATTGTGCTGCTTGGGGATAGGTTGCTGTATGGAAAAGGGTTATCGGCTGCGAAATCAATATAAAAAGAAGAGCGAGCTGATTGTGCCATTCGGAGAAATAGAAACTGCGGTTCTCGAAGAAGACTAGGCCAAATAGTTGACTCATTTCCTCGTTATTTTCATTTCGTCATTGGTTATCTGCAGCGTATCAAATGTCCCTGAAAGGGGGTGCAGGCGAGCAGCATTAGTGCTATAATCGGACGAGAGATATCTGATAACATAGTTTGGGTGAGCTTCCCCTCACAGACAAACAATGGCATCTGGCTCAAACGCAAGTGTTGTCGACGAGCATTTCCAGAGACTTCAGAACGACATGCCAGTGTCACTGATCACAAGTACTCATGTGGTACTCCTGAGTCCTTCTATTCAATAATATTGGCGCGCTACGGACCCTGGTATCTCTACAAGAAAAAGCGGGAAGCTCACGTGAGTATTTGAGCTTCACCTTTTCCTTCTTCCCACGATGCGGTGCGAAAAAAAAAAAAAAAACAGGCAGACAGAACGGAAGCGTCATCTTCCCACCATTAATCGCTGCTACACATCTCAATTCAAATATGCTGCCTGCGCAAGCAACAATGCATTCATTAACGTCTACAGATATCCACAGAGAGAAGATAACTCCCCATTTCTTATTGATTTATTGGCTTCGGTTCCGTCGTCGGTTCCTTTAAATGCGGTGAAAATGACTTTTAAGTAAGTATTTACATAATCACTCTTCTTCTCCTTTCGCTGCGCCTCATTATGCATTCGCATTAGCATATAACGCTCGCCGTAGGGAAGACGCCACTGTTTTGATGGTAAGTTCCGAGAAACGACGATAGATGGCGATACGCGGCCGTCATGGGCGCCGCCATACTGGTTTCTCTTTCCAACATCTTTGCCTGCTCCGGCGAGTTTTCGATTTCGCCCGAAGGTGGTTGTTACGTGACTATGGTGGCACGATTCGTTCTCACAATGGTCGGGATTTTCGAGACCTATTTTTAGGGGCTTAGTTTTTTTCCTGCTTCCTTCCCGCCATCTACTACTGAAAGAGGGTTTAATTTCCAACTGTGTCGTCACACGTTCGAGAGGGTGGCTGCAACAGGTTTATGGCCTCGCGGTTCCTAACCACGGGGATAGCAATGCCCTACATTGACACATGAGCGTCTACAATGTCGCAAAGTTGGATAGGAAACAGAAAAACATGGAGTCCCGACGTGGCCAGGACTGTCTACTCCATGCACAGGATACTCCAAGTCTGGAGAAACATACATGGAATCCCGCTGTTGTTTGCCTTTTCTTCAAGTGCCATCATTCAATTAATGTATACAACTGGGCGTTGTGCTTGTCCTTCTACGTTTAATTGCCTCATCATACATGGAGAGCAAACTTCGTATGAAACGCAGACGGGTCGCGACAAAATGCCTGGAGCTATAGTTGTAGCAGAGCACAGGAGACATTCACTGACAAGACTTGATCTATCTTTCTGTTTCGTTGCTTTCTCTATACTGGTTTCCAATTTTTACGCATACACGCGCTTATATATCAAAGTAAAAAATAAATGAGCGTCAGCAGCGGCAAGAGTAAGAAATTATAAAAATGCTATAGGCAGTTTGCAGAGCGTGTCTATGCAATGCATCCCCTCCGACAGAAAGAGGGAAAGCCTTAATGATCTGGTCGGTATCTGTCATTGGTTGAAGACCTGCCAACCTCTGCTTGACGGCCGCTGAACGACGTCCACGTTTGATCAGCGACTCGCATAATGAGATCGGCTTCCGTGTGCTGAGTTCATCGTGTCCGCCTGCTTCCTGTTTCTTTTTTGTTATTTACATTGACCGCGTGAAAGGAAAATGAAGGGTACACTCGTACGTACGTACCGAAGGGGAACTGTAACAATGTAGGGTACTCGTATTATATACCGGAGACACAGCGGGCAATGAAAGCTAGCTCTCCGGTGTTGTCTTCGCGCTGTCAACTATGCGCCTTACAGAGGATGGACTTCCAAAGCACCACAAGAAGTAAAGATACCTCGCCGCAGTCGAGGCTGTTTGCGTGCACGGCAGGGGAAAAAGAAAAAGGGTACTCCACGTCCAACGTTTCGCTAGTCTTAGAGAACACAACGAAGACCACGAAACCACCCGGTCAACCCAACCGGGCGCACTTAGAACTACAATGACCGAAATCCCCGTTGCAAAATATGCTGCTGGAAATAAATATTTCGTGGTCTCCCGATTGAAAATAAGCTGCCTAGAAATGCACAGTCGCGCGCGGGAAAATGCCAATAGCGAACTTAGACTAACCTGGACAAAAAAGAACAAATGCAAACACCGAGCTTGGACTAACCTGATAATAAACTACCCAACATGCTGTTCTGGCGTGTGCGCCCTGCTAACGGCCGCTAAAATGCGGCGTTCATTCGCGAAAATGACTTGGACAGACATCGAAAGCTCGTGAAGCTGGGAGACGAAGCAACCGAGCATTTTCTTTGTTTCGGGACCGGGAATTCCAAGGTCGTGAATTTCGCACCCGGGAATATCCCGGTGGATCAACCACCCTCAAACAAAGACACGTCCTCTTGAGTACCAGCCATGTCACCATCTCACGGAACCGGAGGCTTCAGCGAAGCATACCTTATCGGGACAGACCGCTCGTTTTCTGCCATTGTGCTGGGGGCCACGATCCTTCATCTGGTAACGTATCACAAACCGCGTGCGAGACCGTAAAATTAGTGTGGGCGCCGAGAAACAACGCCGATACTATCTTGCAGAGGAGGAAGCACCGACCGCACCCTGTTGAAGGGCGCAGCCAGGACGAACACCCCACTTTTCTTTTTCCTTTCATTTTCTCCGGTTTGTACACAGACCTCTCTCTTTTTTTAATGCGCCGTAGTTGTCTTCTCTGTGTAGATTCTTGGATTGAGTACTTTTCCGAATGCACGCAATATGCACGACGACACACGTCGAACGTTATCTAAGATATGATGCTGACTTTCAGACAAAGGTATGTACGGGTCTTGTTCGATCGGTTGACGCTGCACTTCAAAGCCACCGATGTAGGTAGCTGCAAGATCGCGCACGTGTCTGCAAGAATTGATGAAATTTGTTTTTAATACAAATACAACTTTTCTTATTCGTGACTCACGAGACATCAGTATTTACCGGTAAATGGATACCTATAACTGTGCCGTCAACTATAAAATTATTATCGTTGGCTGTAGTTTGTAGTCTAGGTTTGTAGTCTCTAGGATTGTCGTCGCTACGCGTCAACATCATGAAGTCGACCCTTCCGGGCCGTAATGCTGCTAGGGCAAAAAGAAGACCCCACTGGAGGGACCGCCTACCACAAAAGCCCTATAGTGCACACGACCAAAACCAATCGGAAAGAGATAGAAAGAGAAACGTCAGAGGGGAGGGGGGTTCAATTTCATGTCTCTCTTCAGTGATTAAGTAATTAGTTATGTAGAATACCATTTTACCGACTGGGCATGATGGGACAAAGCTCATCGAGGCGTTTCCTCGATTATATCTTCTGTGGACGCACACATAAAGCAGCTCATTCGGAGCTTTGTACTTTTTCCCGAAAATGAAGGAAACGCAAGGAAAAGTAAAAACCCTCACTTGACCTCAAGTGAGGCTTTGATCGCGAATCTTGCTTTAGTTGTGAAAAGAGACAATCAGGGTGTCTACCAAATTTGCAACCTTCAAATTCCACGACATTTCCAGCCTTTTCACTAACAATTTCGAGCGACTTGCCTGACCAAAACAAAAGGGAACTGGGATGCCTGCTCCTACCTTTTGACACAGATCACTCATAAAACGGATCATTTGTCGAATAATTGAATAATACGCATCATTTATTGCATGCAAGCAAACACAATACAAATACATACATCTTTCTTTAAAATTTGTTTCGGCAGTATAGGGGCATCTCGTACTGTGCCTCATTTATGTCTTTCAGTGTTAAAGGTCACTTATTAGGATAGAGCTGCCCTACTTTTCTGCTTCTGTGCTTGCCATATAACTGCTATACTCGCTGTAATGTGGCCGCTCAACGCTTCAACCAAGCTCAACTGCTCAATGGGCGGCACTGGCGATTCACCTGCGCATATGGTCACGGCACTTGTCTGCAATTTTCCCGGACTTCAGCTGCTTTTTGGCAATTTCCTTAAAATCCCCCGACTTTTCCTGCCACATCACGATTCTCGGACAAATCCCGATTTTCAAGGTTGCTATAGACACCCTGATTTAAACGTTCCTGAGGATGGAAACGTAAATTCTTGAGGAGGACAACACAACACTTAGGTCACACCATCGAGGATGGAAGCACAGCGGATGAATTCGTAGGACAACATGAGGGCGAAGACACGTACTTCTTCATCATCAGATATCATGAAATCCAACATTATCATATCCACAAGTCGGTTAGGTGGTGTTTCTTGCGTGGCAATGCTCAGGAGTTTCTCATGAACGCAATTAGGTATCGGATCATCTCCTCGTATGAAATGCGGTAAAGACGTTTACAGGTTGTCTCCTCGTGCAAGATGTCGGATTAAGAAGGTGCGATATAGGACTCAAGTGAGGGACCCGTCCTGCGAGAAATGAATTCTCTCATAGGTCGACACCTTTCGTAGTCCTAAACAAAGACATTTCTAAATCTTGGTGTACGCGAGGCGATTATTATCGAATAAAATGTTTACGGATGATTGAATAGAATAGATGGATGGATATATGCTTAAGATCCACAGAGGGGTTGATTCCCCTACATATCGGATATGAAATGGCACGTGCTATTATTCGTAGAATCGCTACCACACACACGTTTTTCGTGCAACTCATAGAATTGCATATTGTACTAATGTGGCGTATTGCATTTTGTACTAAACACTTCTTTGTGGTAGCCAAATGACGTCGCAATGTCTTCTCGAAGGGAAGCAGCGGTTTTCTTAAATCGTTCTACAGATTTAAAGCTGGAGCCAAAAATATTCGGCTGAAGGTGTACAACTACAAAAACAGCTGGTAAGTGCAGTGATGCGGATAAATGTTTATCAAATACGTGTATGTCTCCATAACGTAACTTAAAACATGAGCCGACCTTCCTTCCAAATGATTTGCTTCTGCCTCCCGATTTGTTGAAAATGAGATTCTCGCACGACTCAGTTTGTTTGCTCACGGGACTTCTCACTAATCCTAGTAGTGACCGATCTGCAACTTAACTTACAACCGCCATCATCTCATCTCATCCTGACAACAGTCGTGCGTGACGTTGCCCACATGAGTATCGTCACCGTCACCTGGATAACCTGTCCAAGGGATCGACACACGAAATGGTAATTAGTACGTGTGCCGCTGGACGAACATTTACGCACATTCGAGATAAGAAAAAGAAGAGAAAAAGGAAAGATCGGTCAGAGACAAAGGTCTGCTTGGTACTTGCACCAGATACCTTGGAGGTACTTAATACCCTACAAGGTAGACTGGCTATTCCCTCGAAAAATAAATAAATAAAAAAGAAAACGAGAAACAGAAAGGAACTCATGTGATTCACTTATTCAGGTGGTTTTCTAGCCTATGTTATACATTCTTTCTTCACGTGACACGTCCCAAGGCGACACGGGACGCCGTGAAGTTTGAACCTGTAAGGGATCGGTATAGACAATCCGTCAAGGAGGATTAGGCAAGGAGGATTAGGCAAAATGGGAAGTCATTATATTTGCATGTGTGCAGCAGGGATCATCAGCCCTGATCATCAGTTGGCTGCTGCAGTCTATATTGGGGCCAAATATATTCGCGTCAATAGTTAAGAGCACGCGCGTTTCTCTCTCGGGAAGGAACAGTGCATGTCACGAAGGAGTGTTTACGTGTCCGGCCAAAAATATTGCGTTTTCATTTTATTCGTACGATTTTTATCAGGTTGTAATTCCTCGGTAGAGTCGACAGCAATGAATAACTTACAATTATGACGTCACCCACGATGTCGGCCTCATCTCAATGTTTTTTGGATTAGCAAAGGGCATCACCTTGATCTTGCGCACCCATTTGTTGTAGCTATGGTTAAGCTGCAGTCCATGACATCGTCGGCACGAGCCTTACAATAAATTAACCGATACAACAGTCTACTTTATCTGACCTAATCCCAGCTCTTGCAAAATCAACAAACGCTTTTTGATGTACATATTCATTCCTGGTAACCCCTGACTGTCCTTTCCGCCAAAGTGACCTAAAGGGTTACAACAACAAACAACCACCATTTTTCATCCAATGCCTCCATCGAAACTCTGCCTTCACCGCATCTACAACACACTTACATCACACCTTTCACCAGTTTCACTGCGGAAAGCAACACCATTAACCTTAATTAATCTTCAGGCGTCTTCCAAGCCTTGACACCCCACCTGACGAGCGCATATCATTATTGCCAATCTCCCGGTACGCAACGCTCTGGGTCGATTGTGTATCGGCAGCAGTGCCTGTCAACCAGCAAATGCGATGAAGCGAAGCTACACCCGCCCCTGGAATCTGGGGGTTTGTTACATTGTGTGGAGGCCAAAGTCAAAGAAGCGAATCTCCTGCCTAATCAGTGACGCGTTATGCTGCGGCCTATTAATGGGGACAATTAGCACCTCTCCATTCAAGGGGTCTGCCTGCTTAACAACGCCAAGAAGAATCCTCCCAAATAAAAGGAACCGCATTAATATAAATTCTGCTCAGTTCTAAAACCTTGTCACTATAACCGTGCGATTTTTGTTAACCGATATAATCTCAACCGGGGGAGCTTGCTATAGGCTCTGCTTTATAGATTTCTACGCTCACCTACTCATGAACAAACATGGTAGCAACATTGCAATGAAATGGCCTTCGTCAGCCGAACCCATCATACCTAAGAACACGGCATAAAAGGAAGTAAATAATGGCCGAGATTAGTGAGTGATTGCGCGAAGCTCTCCTTATGTTTTGCGCGTGCGCAGAACCTCCGACGCTATCTCCATTACGTTCGCAAAGGCGATAGCGTGCGATGAACTGACACTCACTATTATCGCACCCCTGATGTTGGAAGGTAATTAGTTTGAGCAGAGGACGCCTTTGAGAGAACATGATGATAGAGCGCCGTGTTTGATTAGGACATCCATTATCGACGGGTTGCAGAGCAATGGCAGAAACATGATTGCGTTTACAGGCTTTATCAATCGTCCGAAGGCATATAGAGAGTTGTTTGCACAGAAGCGGTCTCCTACACGCCATTGATCGGAAGTCATTCTGGGACGGGACTCGCTTCCATGTCAGCACCGCGAATCAGCTCAAGCTGTATACAGTAGATATGCGTACAGGTGCGTCCTGGACAAATTTTAATGGGAACTGTGCCGTCTGTAAGGAATTGAACCTCCCTGGGACGTTGGACGGAGGCACCATGCGTCAATGTGGATCCCTTCGACCATTTGCTATTTGCTATGCTATTTCATTTTGAAGTGTACCTTTACTGGAGAGTAGAGCACGGGACGACATCACGTGACCAAGACGTACAAAGATGATTTGGTCCCTACGCAGTCATAGGCGGAATAAATGTCCTCGTGGCTCATTTCATCCAGTTGTGACGCTGGCTACATGAGTGAGGCCCACGACGGTCCCGTACTCATTACCGAAATAACCGATACTCGTTACTAAAGCAAAAAGTAACGAAATATCGATATCGATACACATTTTTAAAGCAACGCAATACCGCTACTATTGCTGAATTCGGAAATATTTGCTTTTGTTTGTATCGTAACAATAGAGAGGTTTAGTAGAGCGTTTTTGCATCTGCGATGACGCTAATGTCTCATGACGCTATCGGAGCTCAGCTAGCGTATCGCCGGTACGGATCTCCTGGACGGTAGTAGTGTACCGCGTTTGACTAGTATATCGGAGATGTCACGCGGATTGTGGGCCTCGCGAGAAGAGGAAGAAGAGACTAAGAATGCCCAACCCAACCCAACCCAACCCAACCCAACCCAACCTAACCTAACCTAATCTAGCCTAGCCTAAAACCTAACCTAGAATGCCATACCGTAGGTATAGGCCAACGACGCGAGAAGCAAGATGGCGGTGCTCAAGGTGATTGCGAGTAACCCTTTGGTGAATACAACGAAATGGATCGCAATAACGCAACTCCTCAGCAGCATAACATCGAAAGGCTTTACGGTTCACGATTTGCAATACGGGAGCGCTACGACGTTAATTAACCGTATACCGTCTCCTTCAACGGTGTACTAAAACCCCGACAGCGACAGTCAGGCTTGTCTGAAGTACGCGTGAAAACGCGTGTACACGCTACGTTTTCACGTCCGCCGCGAAGGTCACGGAACACTGGAAACACCGGTATTTACGGAAGTACTATGCCTCCAACTTTCCAATATGACACGCAATCTTCGCCCTGGACTCTTTGCGTAAACTGTGGTGCATCGTCCTCTTTCTGGTTTCGATTCTCTTTCATACGCTTGTGTCGTATTCATGTAAACGAGGCTTAGTATTTTTTTTAAACTTCGTATTAGCGCCGCGAAGCAACTGTGACCATGAACGGCGTAGAGACGTGGACAGATGAAATCAGGACAGCAAGAAGGACTGGGAGACAGGGGGCTTAGTATATGCGTCTTGGGCCGACTTCAAGGGGAACTGCAGATATTCGTCTGGAAAGTCTGTCGGAAAACCCAGTTTGTCTTTCCTTTCCTGGGAATAGCAAGCCGCCGTAGCGGTGGCTAACCTTTCCCTCAGTCATCACAGCCGATAATAGGATTCTTCAGCACGACCTTGGCTACCACGAACGAGCGGACGGACGCCTTCACCCGCTGATCACGGCTTAGTATCGGTATCGGTAACGTAAAAGAATCGCGCTACCCTGAAATTGTAGCGCAAGTACGTGTTCTGCTACCAATTTTAAAAAAAAGTTGCGCGATTACTGCTTCGTTGATGCTACCTAACAACTTTCCCAGAGCAGTTTATGAGCGTTCCATACAACTCTGCCCCGTGGTGACAGCTTCCGGGTGCGATGCAACGCTAAATAAACAGGGCTTGGGCTGAAACAAACTGGATCACAAAATCGGCCGCTACTTTTCTGTTCAAGCGTTATCACCGTCATTGTAACGACAAGTTCTTGCACAACATTGCCCTGGACCACATCAAGCACACATACCACAAAACGCGCGCGGCCTCAGTCCTTTTGTATTGTACATCGATAGCGGGATTTGTCTCATATGTACAAGTGTGAAACCTATATCGCAAATGGCGCTATTGGGCATATCTGTTGCTAATGTCTCCGAGGAGTTACTTCAGGTCTTGGAATTTTAGGAACATGTACGCCTGTACATCCAGACTAAAGTAACCGCGGCATACACTTCGCTAGCAGCCCGAACAGCGCCCCTAGTCGAGGAAATTTTTTCAGGGGTCCGAGGACCCAGGCTGAAGCAGAAAACACTTCGGGTTAGAGCTCCGGAAGGTACACGAGAGGTAACAAAGTCTACCTGGTGTACCAGGCGAAGTTGAATAATGATGAAGACGTGCAACTTTGACACATGATAGTAACGAAAATCTCCAACCAAGTTACAGGACGGGGATACCCGACGTTTCGGAGCCAGTTCGGCTCCTTCCTCAGGGGTGACTGTAGTGGCCCCTGAGGAAGGAGCCGAACTGGCTCCGAAACGTCGGGTATCCCCGTCCTGTAACTTGGTTGGAGATTTTCGTTACTATCATAGTTCTCACCCAACCAGACACACTTGTGTCGAATATGTTCACTTTCAAAACTTTGACACACTTTGGAATTGGTAGAGAGCTTAAGAATAACCGGTCAAGATTTTTTCATGTAGTTGCTCTTCTCCTCCGTGGACTTCTAGACAAACTACGACACACAGCCCTCGCTCAAATGATGACCTACGCGGGAGTACGTGAAAGCAACCTTGTTGACTAAGGGGAAACAGGAGATGCAACGTACGACCCTGAATGCGAAAGCGAGGTCAGTACAATTTGAAGAGTCTAGCCGTGACTGACACACACGAGAATGTTTCTTCTACAAGAAGGTTAGTCGCCTGAAGAGAGAGACTGTCCCGCACGGAAAACGTAACGGAAATGCCGTCAAAAACGGGCGCTATAGGCAGCGTGCCTGCAAGGGCGTCCCGTAGCTCATCCTCCACGGAGATCGTCTTTCCAGGTGGAGCCTCCTCAGTGAAGAACTCTGTCGCGAAAAGACTGAGGTCGTTACCGTGGCAAATGCCTCACTCGTTTTTCCACTAAATACACCTCGTACGGAGACAAAAACAAATTATTCCCTCTGTGGATACGATGTGCCTTTGTATTATCACGCAACTCACTCATTCGTTGACTGTCACATCGCACAAAGACAAGAAGGAAACAGGACGTACAGCAGACGACACGTACGCCATGACGTGCTGTCGCTGACGATGACGGCACCAGTGTTACTGGAGGCGCGACCTGTCGTTTGCGGGAGCGGGTTTCGAAATTCGCAACCGGGTCAGCGTTTGCTAACCCGAAGGTGCTCAAAACTGTCATCGCGGATGACGCGAGTTGCAGGTACTGCCATGAGCCTGAAACCGTCAAGCGCATCCTAAAAGACTGCAGCGCGTGCGAAGGCGTGCGCCTAAAATTTCTGAAGACTGCAAGAATGATACCCTGCAGGCCATGGTACACCCCAGAGGATCGCTATCTGCGAGACGCATGAGGGCCCAGAATTTAGGACGCTTTCTTTGTGTAAAGTGGCTGCCTTGGAGGCTTCTAGAGTGATTAGGGACTTCAGGTCTAACTCGGCCTTCTTCTTGGAGTACCGAACAATTAGTGAGCCTACCTACTTGACGCCATCATCTTCTTTTCATCATGAGCTCATCATCATCTGCAGCCACAGTCGCGACGATGCCCACAGCTGTGAGGCCAACATCGAAGCAGGGAAGCATACTCACCCCCCTCTTGTTCAACATCATTATGGCCTCCCTCCCTGCACAGCTGCCAAGCCACACACACATCACAATCTATGCAGATGACATTTGTGTTTGGACCTCTGCTCTTCGTCGTGATGCGATCCAACGTCGTTTACAACGCTCGTTGGACACAATCGTCCACTATGTTGCCGACCGCGGCCTAGCCATCTCACCCGCCAAGACTGTAGCCATGGCCTTTTCACGAAGAGCATTCCACAAATATCCACTCTTCATCGACGGTTCGCCCCTATAACCTTTGTCAAAACCTGCCGTTACCTGGGCTTCCCAATTTACCGAGGTCTCACATGGTCATCTCACGTGAAGACGCTCGTTACAAAAGCCTCCAGCCAGGTCAATGTCCTCAAACGTATCGCATGTGCGTCCTCGGGCTCGTGTTGCCAGGACCTCCACCGAGTTCATACGGCTCTTGTTTTGGGCACACTGCGATATGGCCTCTCGATCCTTCATGCCCTCAGCTGCACCCGAGAGTAGGAGCTCCCGTACCTCCAAGCCCGCAGTCTCCGTGTTTTTCTTGGTGTCCCTCGAACAACGGAGACATATTCCGTACTCGCCGAAGCTCGGGAGCAGCCTATACCCATTCTGCGGGACTTAGCCACCCTCCGCGTCTACGCCCGTTGTCTGACGCAACCTTCTCATCCCCTTCGCTGCCTTGCTGTGAGCTGCCCTGCATCCGCTTTTGCCAATGCAGTTGCCCGCTTACGAGGCTATCTCCCGTCCTCGACACCTGCCCCTACCTTTGTGCCAGCAATGTGGACCTGAAAACGGCCTCGCATTCACGCTACTACACCGGACCTTCCCTGAAAACAGGCAATCAGCCCCGTGGTAGCCCAACAACTCGCTTTGACCCACCTCACCTCTACTCATCCCCATTGCCGACAAATCTTCACCGATGCCTCCGTAATGCCTGACGCATCGGGCGCGGTCTTTTACGTCACCGATACAGACCATGGACAGGCCTGCAACTACCCCATGTCGTCCACCGGGGCTGAACTCTTCGGCATCCTTACCGGCCTGGAATACATTTCTGACTTGTCACCTGGGAAATGGGTCGTCCTCACCAACAGCAAGGCGTCCCTCCTCCGCTTGATGTCGACCCGCCCCTACCTCATACAGGATATACCCAGCCTGATCATGTAGACGTACAACAGTCTCCGCGCCAATGGTCATGTTTTGTCCCTCCAATGGGCGCCCGAGCATGTGGGCCTTACCGGTAACACACGCGCAGACGCGGTTGCAAGACGAGCTGCCACAGCTGCTACTCCTGTCACTGCACGTCTGCCCCTTACACTTTCGGCTTGCCATTTATCTATTCGCCGCCGGTGTGCCACCCGTGCCCAAGCGTTTAGATCTGAGGCCGCAGCCTACAACAGTCACATGCAGTCCATCGCCCCCTCGGTTGCCTTTTTCCATTGCGTGTCGCTGCAGTCGCCGCCTCCGTCTCAACATTGCCCGCACTCCGTTACTTCTTTACAAAATGGGCCAATCCAGATCCCCCTTGTGTTCCAGCTGTGACGAGGTGGCCGACATTCCTCATTATCTTCTGCACAGCCAGCAGCACATTCCCCAACGGCAAGCCCTCCGTTGCCGTCTAATGCAGCCTGGTTGCAACACAACGTCCGTGGCCACCTTCCTTGGTCCCGTCCCTCGGCCTACCCAGTGGGCCGTCACCACAGACCTGCTCCGTTTCCTGAAAGACTCGGGCCTTGCGTCTGCCCTCTGATTGGGAGTTCTTGTGCCATGTCGTGCCTGTACTTCACTAACTCTTTTTCTTTATTTTTTCCTTTCTTTTTGCTTTTCTTTCTTTCTTTTTCTTTTTGTTGATTTTGAGTTTTTCTTTTTTTGGAATAGCAAGCCGCCATTAGCCTGGCTGACATTTCCATTTTTACTTCTTTTCATTCTATTAAACAAGCCCACCCTCCTTCAACATCAGCAAGCTGCAAGACTACCATTACCATCTTTACCAAGCCTGTTCACCGGACTGGATGGTCATAGCGAATACAGGGGGGTCTCGTCTATAGGGTCGCTCATCGAGAGGGATGTTACAAGGAGGCGACAACAATACAGCCCTGGGTGCATCTTCCTGTATACTTGCTTACTTTTCATTCATTAAACGAGTTCCCGTACAGTGCACACTCCTTGTCACAACTACACTTCAACATACATTAAGGTCGCAGCTTCTCACAAAATTGCTTGGTCCCTGGCCACATCCAGCACACCAACGCTCTCTTCACCTTTCTGGACACCACGGGACTTCGATCCTTATTGTGAGGGGGTCATTATTTCATTCCCAGCATCCCCTCCAGCAATCGGGTTGAGTATCGCCCCGGCGATGAAACTCCCCAGCCATCATCTTGTAATAAATACTGCACCATTTGTTTGGGTTTTCAAATGACACGTCCATAACACGAGTACAGCGTCACTTGGGAAGCCGTGCTGACAGTTCTTGTTAAAAAGCGGCGAAGCTTCTTAAACTTTCACACTTCAGGTAACCAACACACAACGCCACTATCGTAAGATATGGACTCTGATATGGGTTATATACTACCTTAGGACTTTGTCACTAAACGAACATTCTTTATCACCAAAACCGTTATAACTTTTCTTTTGCTCCCCTAAAAAACGACCACAACGATTCCTTCACGAAATCCACAACAGATCATAAACCCACAATATTTCTACCGCGCCATATAGGCCATGTTTCCCCACCGACTTTTCTGTTTTTCTTTTCTTACTTGTTCCACCGAAATTTTTCCAAGCCGAACCATGCGGGGAGGGGAACAGATTGAATCCAAAAGAAAGGACCACTGAAGTCACGTGCAAAGGCGTCCTCACGTTCTCAGCACGGTGTGAAATTGTCGGGCGGGGTGTCATCTTCGCTGTCGCTTTGAGAGAGAGAGAGAAAAAAAAAAGCAGAGGAGAAATAAAAGCAGACGACTTCGAACCAGATGACACGTACGAAGAAACGCAGACGACAGCCGAGGTACGTTCCAATGGCATATTGGGACTTGGTGGCGGGGACGGGAAATGAACCATAAAATTTGACAACGACGTCCAGTTTTTTTGTTTTTTGTTCGTTTTTTAATGAACATTTTTATCTCGCGGACATGCTTTGATTTCAACGAGAGAATAAAAACAAGAGACAAATTGCGATAGGATTCCGAAATTCAGCACGTTGAGAAGTGCATTCGAGGATGGAATGACCTATGGGATGTCAGAGCAACTGTCGCATGAAGTGCTCTTGTAGTCAAGCCTAAGTCTAGCCTAAGAAGCCACAGTAGAACGACAACTGGTTGTGATGTGTGGCAGGATCACTATACAGGCGATGCGTAGGCTCTGCACGAAAGTCTTGTTCATGTTAATTGTAACAAAGTGTTCCTATACCCGTTTTACCTTCCCACAGTGTAATCACAGAATCACTACACATTAAAGTGTTTGATTGCCACGTTTTTCTTCTGCACGTTGCCGTTCTGCAATTATATGAAACCGCGCGGAACAACATACTGGTAACAACAAAACGTGAAATGTAATGATCACAGAAAGGGAGCAAACGACAACCTGAAAACGAATGAGGACAAGAGCATTCGGCTGTGACTGTTCAGAAACGAAAACGAAGTTCGCAGACGGGCCACATAAATGTCAATCTGGAGACCAACAGCCAGCAGACGACAGTAAAGTGCGGCCCCATCCTATTCTATTCAGAGATAAAAGCTCGGGCACAGGTTGGGGGAAGTTCCGTGTCAAGGTGTCACGGATCGGCCAGGATGGCGATAAAAAAATAAAAAAGAAAGAAAGGAAGGAAGAAGAAACCAAGAGTGATGGGAAGCAGCGAAAAGAACACACCGCCATAGTTCCAATAGTGGACGAAAAAGAAACTGGTAAAAGGTCATTCCTTTGTGAAGCAGACGTCTAAAGTTTCTGCGGTGTCGTCTGCCACGGCGCACCGTATGGTGTCTGCAAGAAGGTGTCTGCTGTTGTTGCCAGGGGACAAAGAATGCTTTATTCCGTCACGGCTAACGGTATACGGATTGTGTGCGCCTTGTCAAAAGGGAGCATCGCTCAGATAACTGTGGGATTTCGAGAGAAAAAGGGATGCCTTCTGGTTCTGTTTGCCTAGGGTGCAGAAAGAAGGCTCCTTGGACGGTCCTTCGCTCTATGGTGTGGGGCCGCGTCATCTCAAATTCGCGTTGAGTTCAATTAAAGGTACTGACACTTGAGACATTTGTAAGCGACAATGTTTCTCGCGTGGAGGCTCTTTAAAAGTGTTTCATAAAACTGAGTGTAAAGCAAACCATACTGCATTAGTCCTGCATCGAAGCTTTTTGCAATGGAGTTTCCAGATGCTTCTGGATCATTGGAGTGCTGGTGAGACAAACATTTGTACGGATGTGTAAGGAATAAAGAAGCGTTATGGCTACACGTAGTACATGAATTTACAAGTCAAAAGTCGCCTTCCCAGCATTGGACAGCTCTTTTCGCGGTACTAGAGTCACTAAATAATCTACCATATTTAGTGACTCTAGGCGTGACGTCAACGCCGTTGCGTAACTGGGTAACGTTTGAGGAAATGGCATCGGAAGGCTACGTGGCACGTGATGCCAACCCACCAGGCAGTGAAGTGTTATGAGGAAGTACGAACGACATAAAATACGTAGCACAAAAGCCTCAGTCTGGGCACAAACAGAACACAAGACTCTTGACCGACACGAGTGCCTTGTGTTGGTGCATAATGTAAAACCCCCGAGACTAGGAACTAGAACTTGACCAGCTCGCTTGCTTCTTAGCCATCTTTTCCTTGCGTTGGAGTCGTCCCTCTGATTGTGCCCAGGCAAGTAGAAGTTTGTCCACCAGCTTGCATAGCTGCACCTACGCCATATGGACAATATAATATATTCAATAATTGGTAGCTTTACGTGACGAGACAACTATGACGACGAGCGATGCCACAGTGGTCGGTGTGTTGAATAATTTTGCCACCTGAGGATTCTTTAACGTGCGCCGAAAGCTCAACACATTATAGCATAGCGTATTAAACGTCCCTCGCGGAAGACGGCGTATACGCTAAGACGCAGTGGAGAGACGGATTAAGGTACTGTTCACAAATAGTGTGGGTTCCACTGGGTAAGGCGTACATAGAGACGATGCTCCTCAGATATCCCTCCCGATAATGTCGCTCGCGTGATATGAACAGGAACTTTCAAGAAAAATAGTTCCTTTGGAGCAACAACAACTACACGAATGACGATGAGTTCCTTTGGGAAGTATGCATTTCCTACGAAAATTAGTTTACAAGAGTGCTGCGGCGACCTCTCGCAGCTCCTCCCGATGTGAAGTGACGTCAGATCATCCGAGCACTTTTATTGGCTGCCCAGAATATGGTCACAAGGGCGATGGAGCGAGGCGACCGATCGATTGCTCTGTGTCAGACTCGAGACGGACGGCGCCCCGCCAAATGCAACCGCAAAAAGGAGGGGAAGAAGGAACCTTGTTGTTGTTGTTGAATATTAGGTGACTATTGGGGCGGGAGACGTGAGGGCGCAGACTGGCAACCGGGGGCTTTTCTGACCCGTGTGAGTGAGTTATTCTTTTGTGCATCAGGATCGTATACTTTTTGTGTGAATATGTACCCCAGGGCTTGTTATCCTAATTTCTTCTCATTCTGACATCTTTTTTTTTTCTTTCGAGCCCTTCCATGCGCCTTTAAAGTATACCCACTGTTTCTTTCCGTCTCCGTTCGATAACAGGCACCGGTCTTATCTTCTGGCAGACCCTTATCATCGAGGCGAACGCATTGTCTCGCGTATCCTCAAAACCTAAGGCGCTTCTGCGGACTACCTACCCATTTCTGCTGAAGGACGGACCCAACTGAGATTAAATGCATGCATGTCTACTAATCAGTCAGTGGCGTAGCGCACCGAAAACTCATCACTTTCGTCTTTTTCAGAACCGTTACCTTCCACAATTTCAATCCCGCCGAGGACGTGTAGGACAGGTCACTCATCATATTTTCCCCTCGTATACCATAAAAATTTATTTACATCTGTTACTGGGTAGGTTCCATTCTCATCAACAGATTAGCGTGATAAAAGGAGTTTCTACGAAACATGTAGAACGGCGACAGTGGGGTCTAACGAATAACCGTGGTTATCACCCATAGAGGGACATCGACCTGGCGCACACCGAAAAAGGATTAGCCAGTTATGTGACGATATATAGAGTACCTATAAATAACGATAAAGAGTTCACGACATCGTGGGTTCCGAGCGAGAAGTGACAAAAGCGGGATTAGAGGAAACGGCCCTATATTTGTACAGACGTTATGGGCGAGGCGACGCTAAGCTAGGCCTAGGGATTTTTATGTCCCACGCAAGAGTGGCACAGTAATGGCCACCATACATAACCCCTTCCCTCTTTTAGTGATGGATGCTCTTCCAAGCACGCTAGGGGGCAGCACGTTTTTTTTGTCTCTATGGTCTCTTTGAACTTGGGTTGAACCAGGAAACCAGTTCTTATTGCCAAATGATTTTTTTTCACGCTTTTGTCACGAAGCTAGAGGATGTTGAAAAACATTTTTTGAGTTGAAATGTGCTCGGTAACGGAGCGGCTCCATGCACTTTTACGACCTTTCCTTTCCTTAGAGTTGAGGGCCACGTTGCGGACTCGATCTGTGGAGAAGGCGGCCACCGATCTAAACACGTCATCTCCCGCCAGGAACCTTGAATACGTTGTGTGGTGCGCTCAGATTTCGGCGCATGTTACTGAACCCAATAAGTGGGGCAAAATTTTTAAATACAATGACCACTGTGGTGTCGCTCATGATGACACTGGAGATAATTCAATATTGTAATATACGTATAATGTGTGGCACTATATGCATGCATAAGATAACCACACTCACATATATTTTTGTGCTAGCAGTATGAAGCAGCAGAGTGAAGTCTCGGAGAGCGCCATGTGCACATCGGTACAGACTATTCTTATGCACGGAAGCCCACGTTTTCTTCGCTGGAATTATTTTGTTACAGTGAGTTTAATTTAAGCCCGCCAAACTCCTGTCGCCATTCACTTCAATCAACCTAATCACGATTTTGAAACTGATTTGAAAATTATATTGCTAGAATCTGGGTTCCGCACCGACATTAAACGTAAGAATAGAGAGTCCTACTTAATTTCGCAATTCAAGTGTCTCACACCAAATGGTCTGAATCTTAGTCCTGGCTCGTTATATCCGCTTATGTAAATTTAGTAGCTATATATCTACATTTATTTGTGCACAATTCTTGAATCCCCACTTTCAGTCATCGTCTGGTACTCCGTTAGATAATCCGTAACCTTCCCTTTTGTCCATTCTGGGCCACTCGTTTCCCATACTCCTGACCCCCCTTCCGCGAAACTGGGTTGGCGAGCCTTTTTGTTCATAACACCTCTTACTGTTCTTAAACGGTTAGAGGTCACCTATCCGTCTGCCCAGCTATTCATTGTACACAGACATGTGGCACCATATCTCCTCTCCTCTTCCCTTTCTTTGTACAGCAGTGTGTTTAGTCGTGTATACTATATATACTTATGTGTGTCACCACTTCACTTTGTACCTGAGGAAGCGTGGACCTCCACGCGAAAGCTTGTACAAATTAAACTTAAACAAAAATCTTCAGTGTCGGCTTCTGTATTTTGTTTATGTGATCTACAGGACTTGACTCCCCTCTTCGTATACGCATCTGAGTTTAATTGCACAATTTTTCCCAATTTTTCTGTAGCTTTAGCTTGCACAAATGCGTCGTCGTACACCACCGGAACTTCGTCCGATGAATGAGTTAGCAAATGCCACTTCGGTTTATCTGCGCACATCCTGCATTTAGCGGAAGTAGACACAAGGAAAAGAAACCCAGTGACTGTAGGTAGAGGGAAGAGCTTGAGTTTTGGAATTGTATCTACCGAGCGGGTAGGTACAAAGAGACAACAGTGACCTCAGGAACAAACCGTTTCCTAGGCCTAATGACAATCGCTCGTACTGCTCGTATACTCTCTTCAACGCTTATCTGGTCACAGCATAGATACATTTTGAAGGAAGCAATGTGACAGATGATTCATAGAAGAGAGCCTTGTTAGTTTCAGCACTAGGGACTCGAACGGTAGAAATTTTGAGCGGAAGAGTGACACCATGCACGTAAGGTTAACGCGCTTGCCTACAAATAAGTGGTCGACGTCTTGGATGACTACTACTGTCCGACACTGAATGAGATTTCGGAAAACTTCAAGTTTTTTAATCGCTCTCAGTTACAGGGAGAGTCCGTTCAAACATTCATCGTGAAAATTAGAGGACTGGCGGATAACTGCAACTTCTTGGCGATGTTGCTGGGCTTGATGTGGCCAGGGACCAAGTAATTTTGTGAGAGAGGGGGGGGCGAGAGTCCAGTTCGTTAAGGGATCCGGGGAGTACGGTACGGGAAGGTGAATTTGACGATGTTGGATCGGATGCTCCGGGACATGATCGTTTGCAGAGTTAGGTCTAAGGATGTCCAGACGAAATTGCTGACACATAACGACCTCACACTGCAGCAAGCAAAAGCTATTGCATTGGCAGCCGAAGCGGCAGATATTGACGCCAGGAGTTTGTCAGGAGAAGAGCAAGTAGATGGTCTACAGACTTAAAGGCAAGAAGGACTCTGCCTACATGAAGAAGCTGAATGAAGCAAACGAGCGCACACGCTGTGGGGGCACAGATCATTCAGAAGACAACTGCATTTTTCGTAGCGTCACATGTTACAATTGTGGAAAGCAAGGTAATCTGGAGAAGAAAGGACGATTACGACAACTCAAACGTGGTAAGACGATTCCACGTGACGTGGCATGGGGAAAGGCATTGGTTGTGCCGGGTTCTACGGAGGAATATTCTACAGACGGCTTGACGTCGCCGATTTGGACGTTCAAGTTGGAATCAGAAGTAAGCCTGCTAAAAGCCATAAAAAGGAAGTTCAACCATGTTAGGGTTGAACTAACTATAGAGAAAGGCATAGAACCACCTGTATGTGTTATCACGAGAGCAGTCTTCGACAAAAATCGTCAGACTGCAGAAAGCCAAGGTTAAACTCAGGTGCACCTCGGAAACCTTCCAGCCCTATGGGAGAAATGTCAATGACAGTCTCCTATGGTGTAGAAACCGCACTGGACTGCGGTGACCGTACTGGATTGCAAAGGACCAAGTCTGGGTTGTCGAGACCCCATAATTCAATTTACTGTGCGTTCCAGTGTTGAGCTTGTCTGTGTTGAGCTTGAGCCAGTGGCTGCATGTTGCCAGTCGCAGGTTTCGAAGCTCTATTACACGAATACGAAGAATTGTTTGCACCAGGACTGGGATTGATCTAGGGACCTATGTTGCCGTATGCCCTGCGGGTCATTGTATCCAGGGAACTGGACAGGCTGTTAGAGACAGTGGTTTTATCATTCGGAATGGGCGACATGGATAGTTCCCGTTTTAATCAAAGATGGCAGCGTCCGTTTATGTGAAGTTACACTGAATCCAGCATGCGCGGTGGAGAAATACCCACTCCCAATGCTCTGTTCGCATCGTTGAACGGAGGACCTACGTGACGCCTACAATAAAATTCTGTTGGATGAAGAATCGCCGAAATTTGCTGTCATAAATACTGATCGTGGTCTCTACCGTTCAACAGGTTGCCCTATAGATTATCTTCGGCACCGGTTATCTTTCAGAGGGTTATAGAGTGCATTCTTCCAGGAATTAAAGGAGTTGACGCGTACCTTGACGATGTCCTCATCGCAGACTCAAGACGGTACGCTCCTGAGAGCTGCCTTACAGCGTTTTCGGGAACACATCGTGAAATTAAAGAAGGAAAAATGCTGCTTCCGAGAACCGTCCGTGGCATACCTTGGACATCGCATTGGACACCGCTAAAGGACCACGCCTTGGCCCAGAGATGCGAACGAGTTACGCTCGTTTCTAGGAATGCTAACCTTTTATAGCAGATTTCTACCGAAAATGTCGAAAATGTTAGCACCACTTTACCAACTCCTGGCAAAGGAAACGCTATGGCATTGGGAGCATGAACAAGAAGTCGCTTTTCGGAAGGCGAAATTTGCATTAGTAAATGCGAAGGTGTTAACGCATTTCAACCCATCAAAAGAGCTTAGTCTAGAATGCGATGCTTCACCATACGGCGTAGGAGCAGTAATGTTCCACGAAGTGAACGAGCCAATTGGGTTCCGTTTAAGAACCGGCTGAGAAGAATTATTCACAATCGGATCGCGAAGCTCTCTCGTTAGTATTTGGGGTCAAGCGGTTTCGGGACTTCCTGCTTGGTAGAGAATTTACACTAGTCACTGATAACCAACCTTTAGTCGGTTTCCTTCGACCGGATCGGCACCGTCATAGCAGCAGCACGCATCCAACGTTGGTCATTGCTCATATGCGGATATCGCTACAAGCTCGAGTACAACCCGGGAAAGACTCTACTGAATACGGATGCGCTAAGGCGACTTCCGTTGCAAGAGAAGGAAGGTGATATATACGCCAGCGGGCGAGCTACCAGGGTATGTACTCGCGCTGCAGAACTTGAAACGGGGAACAGTAAGTCCAAGTTTGCCAACTGAGCCAAGCGAAGAAGCACATCTTAGAGGGATGGCCTAGGAGCAGGAAATCAGTGGATAAATACTTAGATCCGTTCTACGACAGGAAGTTGGAACTCTCAGTAGCACATAGAGTTGGGGCATCGCGTGACTGTACCTCCGAAGGCACGTAGAAGGGTGCTGCTCCTGTCACATCAGGGCACGCCTGCGATGAAGGCTCTTGCAAGATCTCGGTCTTTGGTGGCTTGACCTGGACAGAGATGTTAAGAGCATCAAGCAGACCTACCAACCTTGTATACACGACTCGCCAATGCCAAGGTCAGGAGAACCGGTGAATTAGCGGGCAACTGAGGAAAACTGCAGAATTGTACGCCGGACCTGTAAGGAAGAATGATCTTGGTCTTAGTAGATTCTCACAGCAAATGATTGAAGCGCTTCCGTTATGGAATGAAACGACAGAGTCGACTATCTCAAGTTTGCGTACGGTATTCAGTCTTTTTGGGATACCTCGTAGTATCGTTAGCGACAAAGGAACGCCATTCACGAGTAAAGAGTTGGCCGATTTTGTGCTTAGACTTAACATCGAGCAGCTTGATTGAGCTTTCGACCTCGACGAGGGCAGGCTCATCGACACGTTGGATGGTCTGCAGTTTGGTCATGAGCCGAGTGACAGCTGCGCGTACTTAGACGCGGGCTTGCCGAGTGCGGCTCATAGTCAACGGATGCCTTCGGTGTGAACTGACTTGAGGCTTCAAGGTGTGTCGGTTGCTCCTCCGAAAATGGCGAGAGCGGGTAGTATTCCGGATAACAAGAGGGGAACCTATCCCGGGTTTCGGCACCAAGTAATGTAACGAAATGGAAGGAGACAACTGGACTCGACGATGCTCAAACGTTTACTGACAACATTGTAACAACATTGTAACAACAACAACGGTAACGGTGGGTATCGTCCAGACTATAGCAACAAAAGGATTGCTGACGCGCGCTATCAGCTCCTTCCTCGTCTTTCCTAAACACAGCTGGTATATTTACCTTGTGGTATATGCCTCGTGCATCCAGCAAAGGCCGCAAGAAGAGCATACTTCATTTGCGCAACTCGCTTTGCTTGAGATTCACCGTCATACCAGCGCCGCGTATTCGCCGTAATACTGCAGCATGCAGCTTTTCATCGTGCTATGGTATATCCTTGCCGAAAACGAGGACATCGCCGATGTGGTATGATGGACCTTGAAGTCACCTCAAGAATACAGAACATCTCGCTCTGGAATAGTTCAGGTGCCGTGGCAATTCCGATCGGCAACCGTATGAACTGGAATACTTCTAATTTTGTTATAAATGGTGGTGACGGGTGAGGTGGGGGGCTCCTGTGATTCCGGGTGGGGCGGAATGTGCCGGTACCCTGCATTCGCGCCATTTTTACTCAGCAGTGAGCAGAAAACAGTGAATAGAACGCATGTTGGCTATTACCCATCGTGTCCTCGTTGATTAAACTCAGTGCCATCTGTCGGTCACTCCTCTATTACTCATTCACGTTTCCTCTACGTTCGGAAGCAATGGAGAGTTTAAATCAAGAGGCATCGTGTGGAACGTGCTTCTCGCATAAACTCAACGCAGCATCTCAATAGATAAAAAAAAAGAAAGAAAAAATGTTGCGTCTACCACTCACACTATGGGATACGCGCAGTGTTACATTTCTATGCGACTTCCCATGTCAAGAGGGTTGCGCGGCAGAATCTGACGAACTGTGAGACGGGTTGTTGCTAAAGTAAGCATCGCGGAGGCGTTTTCAACTGCAAATACTGAGACCTATTGGCACCTACATCTGGGCGTAGGCAAACCTCGAGGCTGTCACAGCGGTGCCAGAGGCGCATGTAATGCGTAAGCAAGAGATGCTGAGAAGCCGTTGCGACAGTGCAAGAGCGGGATGGTGTAGCTTCGCCAATCATCTTGGCGGTTACCGTGGCACAGGGAGCATCCCAATGAAGGTTACTGATGGGTCGTGGGTAGTTCTCTTGCACTACCCGAATCCCAGAGTAAGAGGGACTGTACACCCCCTCCACCATCGTCTTTCCCCTCCCTTTTTTCCCTCCCTCGGTGCATCCAGCGGCCAACACAGAGCTAGCTCACCACACCTTCCCCCAAACGTCATCGCCTAGGCAGGATCCCGCCCAGCTAATATTCGAGCACCCTATGACCACGCACTAAATGTACATTGCAGAATCTGCTCGCTAATATGCCGACACGCTTGTTCTATGGTAGATACCTTAACACTGTAACAGCCACGGACAGAACCGCGCCTATCTGCTACAACAGACGGGCAAAAAGGCTGTTCAAGTTACAGCGAAAATAATAGCGAGGCAACCCTGTCTCACTGAACACAGACGAGGCATACTCTATAACTGTATTCCACATGAAGATGCAAACGTGTAGGCATCTGTTACTGTTGAACGCCTCTGTGAGAAAATAAAATTACGAAAAAGAAAACGAGTAAAAATATAGCGATGCATAATTGAGAAAATTCGAGTTTTTTTTTCTCTCTCTCTCGTTGCCATTGTGGGAATAGCGTCTGCAACACACTCTGAAAACATCGAGGAGGTGTAATGGAGGTGTAACAGAAAGAACCTTCGTTGTATGAACAACTCAATAAAAGGACATCACTCACAAAATAAGTTTCGTTCGTAAAGACGGGTGTTGTCTTATCTGCTTCGCCCAGACAGAGGAAATCAGAAGTACGTGGTCCACACAGGAACTGCTTTTGCATGCAAGGCTCGATGCCGACGTGCGCTATTGCCAATGACGTCGCTTGAATTTAAATGCGGGAAATTAAAATAGTCGTTCTCATTTGAAGGGAGTTTTCTGTTTGGACGTAGACAGTGTCTCACGGTGGACCTTTTTTAAAACACTTATTCCGCGGCGTGGATATAATTGAATGAGCCAATAATTGGTGCTTTCCCCCTCAAAAAGATGCGTGAGTTTGTGGGTTCGCGGATAAACTAATTCAAATTTTCAAGGTCATTTTCACCGTTAAATGTTTTTTTTTAAACATTTGTGTAATAAATTGGACATATGTGTAATATACACACATCTACGTTTTTCATGGGCAACGTGTGTCATATATTAACTTGTTTTGATCTTATAACATTTGGTTAGTTTACGTGTATGAACTTGCATTAGTGCTGTGATTGAAATCGTATCAGTGTCAGTGTTGTACTAGTATCAGTGCTGTATGCCAAATGTACCAAGGGGACTAGCCTCTTCGATCGGCCCCAATGTGGGGAAATAAACTATTATTACTATAAACTGTAGGATCTCCTCTCTGTGAATAAGTATGCACGACGACAAGATTGTCGAAGGGGTGTTTACATGAAGAGATCGCCATTCTATCAGAGAGTCAGAATGCGTTCCAGCTGTTTCGAACAGGAAGGATGACACTTTTAATTCCACGTTAGCACCACGAAGCAACCACACAGAAGCGAGGAGGGTGGTATGCGGTCGACTTCATTGTCAACTCTTCCTCTATGGAAAGCCAGTGGCGGAATCCCACTTGGTCGAGTTGCTACCGGCGAATGTACTCCGTGGCGAAAGTTATTCAGGCAAGAGTCTTCACAGGTTTTCAGCAAGCGTACGTGCATATATAAACGCAGCGCTAATAATAGTGATGATGATGATAATGATGATGCCGCAAAATGAAAGAAGATTTCGTGCACTCTCCCTGCCTCACCAGTAGAAGAGCCGAAGAAAAGGACACATAATCGACATTCAGTGTATCTTCGCAAATTCACAAACAGAGAGAAAGAGGAAAAAAAGAAAGGAAAGAAAAACGGAGGAACTGCGCGACACAAAATAATAATAACAAACATCTCCCACGTACTCGCTTACAAACCACTACCTTGTAGACGTCCACGGCGCATGCGCCGAGAGCGAGCGATAACGATACGTCGGAGGCGTTGAAAGAACAGGTTGTGGGATTTTTATCTGTCGCGTTTTAAAATGTCAGCGCGCGAAGTTGTGCAGCACACCTTGGACGCTGGCCTTGAGGACCAAGGACGATGCAGCAACGAGACACAGATTAATGGTAGATGGCCTTCTGCACATTTTAAAGTCCTTTTTTTTTTTTTTTTTCCTTAAAATGGTTCATTCGTCGTTGCGCGACGACACGGGTTATAAATCAGCTTTTGTCCGTTGGGTGGAAGATGGAGGGCTTGATGCTGGAATGTGGACAAGATCCGTGATGTCGCAACGTCGCTTCTGTGATCACAAAAGGGTTTAAAGCAGTTTGGTTGTTCTTTTCCGAAACAGATGGCGCAGAACGTGCAACTCCTAGGATGTACCGGGATGTATATAGGGTTCACTCACATAAAGTCACTCGGAGAATGTAGGTGTAGAGGTCTTAACCCTCATTTCATTCATCGCTCGTTTCTTGTTGACCTCAGTGAATAAATCCTCTTGGGAAAGTCGTTGTCTCTGTCGGGTTTATAATGCCTGTGCGTGTCCACTCACAACGAGTAATGTCACGAACCTGAAAATTCGCATTACAAAATTCCAACTTTCATTCGGGAAATTTGCCTAGGTAAGATAAAACGATTGATCCCACATTCATACTAAAGATAATCCGGTTGTTATTGAAAATGTAAGCGTGATAAAATTTCTTGGGGAGTGGTTTCACGGAAATTTATCCTGGAATACACGCGCTGTAGAAACCATGACACACAGGTAGCTCGGACGATTGGGCGATATCTCGCGTAAAGAGCATAATCTGTTCCTCCATAAAAAGATGTATGTATGTTTTTTAATATACCCAAAAATCTATTACGGTTGTTTAATAACACGTAACACGTGCAACGCTATAATAACATAGCTGCACTCCAGAAAAAAGATAGCTAGGTGGCTTAATAAACAGCAGTTTAGAGTCACACGCCTGTCAACTCCTTCGGGATATACTCACCTTTGATAAAATTTTAACGTTAAAATTAGGCATATATGTATATAACACTGCAAGGCCTTGTTCACTTGATGTTACTTCAAACTCTTTGTCACGATACGTTATTAGGAACCGTCCTTTTTACAAAGTTCCGTTACTGCTTACTTACTATGGGGCACAGACCACAACATTACTCGTCAGCACCAGGGCCAGAAGGAATATCATGCCATGCTGCGGCTCATCTTAGCCCCGTTTGCCTTAGTTTTCGAATACAACAACAACAACAGCAATAAACGAAGGAGGAGTGATGATGACATGGGATTTTAGCCACGGGACCCTACCCCACTTCACAGCAGTGAATTATGGTGAACACGAAACTACAACAGGTCGGAGTTCTTTGGGGAGTCCAGTGGCTTGCATGAAAGCGGAAAGGGAGCGAAGAGCCCGACACTGATGCGCAGGGGAGCTCCATGGGCCAAGTACGATTAATGAACGACCTATGCAACTTTCGTACCGTAACTGAATTTTCGAAAATGTCCCGAGCAATACTAATACTGAAACCAGGAAGCCACCTCGTGCAATATACTCCTTCTCCGATAAAGCTGTCTAGTTGCTTGGGCAAACTTATGGAGCGCCTGGTTCTAACTCGAATAGACTGGTTCTTGGAATTTCATTACCACCTTCCAAAGGTGATGGCCACTCTTAGGAGATCACGATGTACAATGGATTGTGTATTAGACCACCTCGTTTCAACAGTTGAAGAGGTACGTGCACATGGAAGGATATCTGCGTACCCTTAGACGTAAAGAGGGCATACGACATGCTCATGTCTTGCAAGGACTGGCAATAATGGACAGAGCATTGCGGAGTTCTAAGCGGACGAACGGTGTTCATGCGTACAAGTGTCGGGGACAAACACAGGTACAACATGACTGCCGGGGTACCACAGGGCGGTGTACTCCGCCCAAACTGTTTAATGTCAAAGTGGCATCTCTCCAATCTCTGTTGCCCCATAGGGGTGCGTATTAGCATTTATGCGGACGATATATGCCTGTGGCGTTCGGGGAAGCAGTGGCCAGCGCTCTGTGCACGTCTCCAGAATACGCTTGATACAACAGGCCGATTATATGACACCACGGGGACTGGGCATCTCGTATGCCAAAACAGTGCTGCTGCCACTCACTAGGAAACGACTTCCGAATTTTCACCTGCACATCAACGGCCAACGCCTACACACACACACACACACACACATAAATGGGATGATGATGTGGTGGGTCATTCCCCGCCTACGAAGAGTGTCTCACCGCCTCTTTTTAGGGATCATTGTAGACAGTCCTGGTCAGTGGAAGTACGCCGTATCAAACAGAAAGCAGACTCCACCATTAAAGGGGCATGGAAGGCACTTAGAACGTACACTTTTTTACTGCGTCATATGAACATACAATCTTCAGGAACCTTCGCGCAAAATATTTCCTTTCGGAAGTGCGAATTTACTGAAAAAAATTGCTTTGCAAGAGAGAGCGCAGCAGGGGCGACCTTGCCCAGCGGCTCTTCGTGACGTCAGGTGACAGAGCACGTTTCATTGGCCACCGAAAATCATCCGCTAGCGAGAGCGACCAGCTGAGACGGGAGTCGGATGGGGCGAAATGCGACTGCAAAAAGAATCAAAGAAAAATGAGTGCGCTCGCCTCAGTATTGGCAGTCTGCAACGTCATGTGGCTCACATGACGTTGCAGACTGGCAGCCGAGGGGAGCAGGTTTTCTGACCCGCGAGATTGAAAGCCCTCTGGCGCTCCAGGGTTACGCGCCAAACTCCTAGCTTTTGTGCAAATGTGTGTCCCAGGGCTTATGGTCCCAGTTTCCAGTTCCCCGGACATATTTCTTCTAGAGCCTTTCCGTGCTCCTTTAATGTCATGCGCTACATCAGTGGCTCTCAATGGGATGCGTCATCCAAGTCTACACAGTTCACTGATATGTCCACTGGTGGTGGATGACATTCCAATTTTACACAGCCTGCGCACCACATCAGAGTATCTCATGGAAGCTGTGCTGGTCATAAGCATCAAAGTCTGCTTAGGTGTTTATCGCTCTACATCAAACCGGTGGCAGCCCTCCGTGTTCAAGAGTCTCTTCCGCATTTCATCCGCTTGTCCACGCGGCACCACGGGCACTACCTAGTTCATGCAACATGTAGGAGGGCTAGCTCCACTTTCCACCAGGCTGTCCTGCCGTATCATAGGTACATACCCAGATATAAACGGATTCCTAAGTCCCCTTTGCCTCTGTGGAGTAGGGTGACTCCCAGCGTTGGTACCACGGTTTCAGCTCTACCGGCAAAGAAAAAGGTGCCCAAAGTTGCGTCCACCGGCAGGTGACTCAGGAACTAATACATAGAAGGGCGCACGGTAATCTACACGGACGGCATCTGATATTAGTAGAGAGTTTTAGTACGTCGGACGCAACAGGTAGCGTTGGTGGTTCTGCGCACTGCGCGGAGCTCTCTTTCTGTTACGGGAGCGCGTAGAACCATCAACGCTATCCTTTACGTACGCTAAAGAGTTTTAGTACGACATACTAAAGTCTCTAGTGGCTCTCTAGTTGTCAACAGCAGCGAAGTTGCATGCAGTGCTCTGCGCTGTGGAATATATAGTGTTGACAGACGTGGTTAATACAGGGTGTCCCAGCTAAATGCGAACATATTTATATATATAAAAGGAGAAAGGAGGAAGCTCCTCCTTCTTCAGCTTATTCATTATTTCATTAGTTTATATTAACTCGCGGCCTTCAGACACTTTGCATTTTATATGTATACAGGGTGTCCCACCTAAATGCGAACATCTTTTTTAAATCTATATATATTTTCCTTTTTCCGAGATGAAATCAATTGCGATGTCGCATATGCTGAAGGGCACTCCTTAAGAGGGCATTAGCAAACTCGTAAGGCAATGTGTTAATTAACTTTCATTAATTAACTTTGTAATTATAAAAGATACGAAGTTGTCCCAATGAGAACACCTGGTTCCTTCGGTCACCTGATACTGGAGCCGTTTTCAGAACAAAAATCCGTTCGATAGATCGTCCGCAAAAAATACGTGAAGGAACACAATTTTTTCTTTAATTTGTTCATTGCGCATCTTAGGAGACGCGTCTTTCCTTCACCCCCAATGTGAGAGGGTCGAAAGAGCACACTATCGCCTCTTGCGTCCTGGAAACAGATTAAAAAAAAACAGAAAATGCAACCCACGATAAGGGCAGTTCCGGTAGAGTCACTCGATACATTTGTTTTTGTTTTGTTTCCGCAAGTTAAAGCTCATCTTCGACGCATGAGACGGCAGGAGAGGGTGCTCCTTCACCCTCTCACACTGGGGGTGAAGGAAAGACGCGTCTCCGAAGATGCGCAATGAACAAAATAAAGAGAGAGAAAAAAAAGTGTTCCTTCACGAGTTTTTTGCGGACGATCTACGGATCGGATTTTCTTTCTGAAAACGGCTACGATATCAGGGGACCGAAAGGAACAGGTGTTCTCATTGGGACAACTTCGTAGCTTTTATAATTACAAAGTTAATTATTGAAAGTTAATTAAGACATTGCCTTAGGAGTTTGCTAGTGCCCTCCTAAGGAGTGCCCTTCAGCATATGCTGTATTGCAATTGATTTCATCTCGGAAAAAGTGATATATATATATTTCTTTTAAATATGTTCGCATTTAGCTGGGACACCCTGTATATATAAATCTATAGGGTGAAGTATGTCGAAGTATCCCGTTAACTCCAACTCGAAGAGGACCGAAGGTATGTTGGAATATGGAGTTGGAACTAAAGCGAGTCGCTCTGAATGAGGGCTTCACGCGCTGGCAGCACAAACGATATAGATGCATTGGAGACGCGTCATGGCTCGCTAAGCACGTTCGCGGTCACGCGATGCCGGAAATATGATAGACTCAATATATGTATTTCGAGGCAAGCGTCAAAATATCTTGGAGCAGAAAATAATCTGTTATACGCGCTTGTATTTGTTTTTCTTTAGCCGCAGCTCAGTGAACATCGTTTGCGATGTTGAAGTTGAACCCAACCTAATTCGAGAAAATATCAGCCAGCATGAGCGCCTTTTTGTCGGCTGTGTCGTCAACGGGAAGAGTTAAAACAGCGAGGCTTACATTACTTTGCCAACAACGAACAAGCGGCATTGTTCCGTGTCAGTTCCCTGCTCCTCTGTCCTCAGGCACAAGTATCGCCTTTATAAGAAATGGTCGTATAAGTAATAAGTAAAGTTAACATAAGTGTATAAGAGAGATATTTTCAGCATATGTGTTACTATGATCACGTATACATTTTGTCTCAACTCGGTCTTAGTACACTTTATAGCCGCAGACAAATGTTGGACGCCTTTCTATCTGTTCAAGGCTGTGAACGGCATTATTTCGAGCGAGCAATGCCTTGTCGCTCTAAATTCCTCTAAGTTCCTCGTAGACGTGACAGGAGTGTTTTACTTTTTTTATTCGGCATATTCCACCTTATCACCTTAGTCTAGGTTGCAGATTACGTACAATGCATTTCTCCAGAATGTTGACGTTTTTTAATGCTTTCTCTTTATTTAAAAGTGCTGTTTCTATACTACTTGACACGGTGCTTTCCATAAGTTGATCATTGTTAAATGTTTATGCAACATATACCTGGCCATTGTGCTGTTATGTGCGCTTTAAATAAAACATCTATCTATCTATACGCAAATGTGACCTCAACAAGGGCATGGCCGGGAAATCTCGTCCGAATAAACCGTTGTGCACGTTCATATGTTCGAATTACCGGGCGTTTTCTCGTATACAGTTCGAATTATCGGGAAGTTCCAATTTAGAGATTTCGAATTAACGTGAAGTTCCAATTAAGATATTTCGAATTAACGGGATTGCGCTGTATAGCATTTCGTAACATATATCGATGTATAGCACGTGAGTTAGCCGAGAAAAGTGTCGCGACGCGTTCTAAAGCCCTTTCAGCCCTGCCTTTTTACTAGGTATCAAATAATTTTTAAACCTCTGGATCATCATCTGTGGACTTATTTGAAGACAACAATATGATGTACACTTCATACAACGCGTAAGTAACTATTATATATGCCTGGTGTCAAATGCCACCATCAGACTTTAATGGATTTAAAGGACGCCTCGTTTTCTCTGGTTCTGCATGAAACCGTGGCCTCTGTTTGTCAAGCAGAGGTGCATTCTGCACTTTGAGCCAGATAGTCGAACCGAAAATATTATATGTTCGGTTCGGGTTCGGGTTCGAGTATGAGGGTAGGGTTCGGGTTCACCTCCGGAAAGCAAGTATAGCGGTTCAAACCGGTTAATTCTAAACGATTGGTTTCACAAAATTGTGCTGCAACATTTTTGTCGTTATATTTAATTTACTATGGCGGACAGCAGATGCTCAGCAATCCTCATGGCCGATTTTTGGAATATTTTAACAGGTCACACGAGAAACGTGCACTATTAAATAAGATGTTCTCCTCCCACCACGATTGCGCTCCTTTTGATCAGAGTTAGCCGCCAATTATAGAATTACGTGCGAAAAGTTGAGAACAGGGGCCGTCCCATTATTCGATATTGCCCTTGTGCTCCGCACGGGGGCCCACCGTCGCCCAGGTCACGCGCATCGCGCAATGCGTCGTGGGAAATGGTTTACATTCGTGCTTGCCCGCCTGCTGCTCGAAGGAAGGAGGGAAAACCGAAACCGTTTGCGCTCTTCTTCTTCTGTCTGACTCATTCAAACTAAATCCCAAGGTGCTGTGGGGCATTCGCACCACGGCGCTCTCTGGCGGGCATTCCATGCAATTTCTGAAATCGTCTATTGTAAGTGTCGTAGCGATTCGCAGACATAACTTTGATCCTTTCAATTTGCGCTAGCACTCCTACAACATGTAAATTTCACATACGTTGTGATTTGTCCTGAGCGTACTAAACGGTGATGCTCTGCTCATAACCCAACCAACGGCAAAAACCGCCACTATCATCTCAGTCGTGACGTTGCCCACCTCTGTGAGGCTGACAACGACGAGCCTTTTCAACTGCACCACCACCACCAGAGACGAAGGTAGAAGAAGAAGAAGAATATCGTATAACCATAATACACTTGTATAGGTGCCACGAGAAGAAAGGAAGAAGAAGTACAGGTAAAATGTAGCAGAAGAAGTAGAAAGGAAGAACCAGCCCTGTGCGTCGTCTACAAACTACAGCGAAGTATAAGACCTCATGGCGTAAATTGCCAGCATGTGAAGAACAAGCTGTATAATCCGGAAAATGTGATTTCTAACAAAATGTGTTAGTCTAATGGTTCCTAAAACTTTGTAGTACAGCGTAAATATTTCTCAAATACAAAGTGGCTCTGGGAGGATGCGTATCAACACGAAGAACATCGCTAGTCATGTGAACTGGCGTCGAGGGGGGAGGGGGGTGCGTTTGTACAACTGGGGTGACCCCTCTTGTAAGACGCCATACTGAGAGACGAAGGTTGTGTGCAAAGTAAAACGGGCTGTGTATAGCGATATCGTTGAAGCGGTGTCCATTTCTGGGTACGCGTATGCGAATGCCCAGCCACTTCTGACGGCGGCCGCCATGTTTGTCGACATGAAAACATGCTGTAGGTTGTGATGCGAGTTGGCGAAGATTTTTCCCGGAATGTGTCAACTGCCGAAACATGAAAGGCATAGATGTCGGTGTATGGTTCTTCCGCTTCCCACCCTAAAAGCACCAAAGGAAGCGGGAAGAAAGATGGTTCCGTGTGGATACTGAAGAACTCACGTGTCACGCTTTTCGTCCCCATCATCTTTCTCTTAGCCGGTGTTGGCGCATGCGCCTTGAAGCTGTCTCGCAATGCATGTAATGTGTTGCGTCGAACTGTATACGAGTGTTGCCATGATAGTGGGCATGAAAACATGGCGTGTTATGAATATGCCTTAACAAGTTTTCGTGTGGTTTTTTGGGGTGTATCACGTGTTGTGTGCTTTCACAGGAGCAGGCTATACCATACAAAACAAATGTTATCCTGCTATATCCTCAAACAATGCCCACGTACTGTTAACTTGTCATCATTGCTTTGTCGTCTTCTCATCATGTCGTCTCTCGCCGCCAGGAGCGACGCGTACATGGAAAGGTCCATTGACACCGTCATGGCTTAAAGGGCTAAGTTTACGTCTTTGCATATTTTAATAGACGAAGCACCGTACTGGGGAGCAGCTGCAGCAGTACAGAAGGGGTACCACTGTCGCTGATTCTCCCTCATTGCTATTCCTGAAAGCAAACTTCACAAATTGTAAAAGCAGCAATCCTATTTGTCCCCAGTTTCCTTCTTTTTTGTACTTCCTCTATATTTCTTTTCTCTGCTAGGAGTGGTGGTGAACATCCCTGGAGACTTACAACACCGACATGTGACCCCAGACGAAGTCACAGCACGCATCTACGCATCTCTAAAGATTCCACACACAATTTACGTTGCCCAGTTATATCTTTCGAGAGCGTCGAAATAGCAGGTGCGCGCCTGGCCGTCGCTCCCCTATTTTTCTTTCTGCAGAACCAGAAGAAACCCGAAGTGTCTCTTACTGCGTCCCGGAGCAACTCGGAAAGTGCCTCACATTTTATGCGTGACATCCGAAGAAAGCCAGAGACACAGTCGTGATCTGACTCCGAGTGCTCTTTAATTCGTGTCCATAAAGAACCGGCGACCCCTTTAGTGTTGGTCCCATCGGTAGGAAGTTCCGCGGCAGCCAACGACGCTCCGATCGCCACTTCCGATAAAAGAGAAGCGGCCGAGGTAAAAGCGAAAGGTGGAAATGGTCCCGGATACCCACATATCAACTTGTCGGGAGTTCCAGTGGGATCGCTGTGGTGGACGCTGTGAGTGGTATTCGAGCCTCGTTCGTGCATACGAAGAAACGAAAGAATGCTTTAGCGATGCAAGTCGTTCTATACTCCCTGCTGACTGCTCTTTCGCGACATTCTCTCGTTCAGAGAGTTCTGCTATGTAATTTTTCAGGTTGCGATATAGCGTTTTATTTTTGTAACATATTATACAGCCACGCCTCTTTCAGACCATTTTACAATATGTCCACGCATCCATAGTTAAGGTACGTGACACTCCTATGACGTCTGTATTGTTCCGCGTGATAATGAGTGATATAGGCTAGCAATATGCCAACTCTTGAGCAGGCCGTCGCAGTGAGCCGTACGAACCGATGTTGTTTCCGTTGGTTCAAAGAAGCACGTGACATCCCACCCACCGGCACATTGCCAAGTAGAGAACTCTCTGCCGTGATGTGACAGTTGCAGTAATCAGGGACCTGGTCCTCTACGCCATTTGCTGTAAAACAAGTCGCTGGAAGTATCTGTCTTAAGTGAAACCGTCCTTTCAACAGAGGGGAATGTTTCTTTGCCTTCGTTAGATACAGCTTCTCTTACTGTTTTAGCCTTAATCATGCAACAGTTGTCGGAGCCAGGTTGTTGACAATTCGCGATTTTACGTCGCGAGACAACTGTACGGTCATGAGGGACGTCACAGTGGCCAGTCTGCAGATTAATGTGGCCCACCTGAGGGTTCTTTAATGTGCGCCCAAATCTCAGTACACGGCACACAGTATATAACGTCCCCCGCGGAAAACGGTGTGTCCAAGTGACTTGTACCCACTAGTGACCATCAACACGGTTAAAGACAAGCAAGGTGGTTGTTGGTCTCCCTCATGTGAGTAGCGTCACGGCTAGAGCCGAGATACGATGGGATGGGCAGAAGAGACGATGCTTGAAACTTCGTGGGTCTTTCTGTGCAAGGGGTATAATAAGGGCTCGGTAAACACATAGTTAGTCTGTGTGTACAAGGCCCACCCCCTGAAGAAAGCGGATTAGCTGTATAGTGTTTTCTAGTATCTTTCGGCGAAAGCGCCTCTGGACTGAAGGGCGTCATCTAAGGTACGTTATCTAAGGTAAGTGCCCAAGGTATTTCTCCGGTGGCTCGTTGTATGCACGGCAATCTCATAGGATATGTTCGATAGTTATGATTTGTTGACAGTACGTGTCTGCAGTTTGCATTGTCTGGGTAGCCAATCTTGCATATTAGAGTTTAGCGAATGTTTATCCTGTTCGCAGCCCAAAGCGCATGGTGTGGATGTTTGTGGATGTTTAATTGTTGTTTCATGTGTGGATGTGCTGCGTGAGTCCGTGAACATTGATGTCTCGACTTGCACCACGGCTGCTGCACGTGGAAAGACCAGGAAGAAAATTCAGGAAGTTTCTTCATTCATTCAGATTCAGCGAAGCACAAGCACTGAACCAGAACCCGGGCAGTCGTTTTATTATCGCACTGTTATTATAATTCCACCGGTAAGCTGTCATGTCGCGTATGAATACGAAAGCAATTAATCCCTCCCGTTATCCGTGTCACTCTGCCCATTGAAGAATCTGCCATGGGTATCTTATGATGTCTCGTGCGGGGCGTAGATGATAATGTGCGTGATCTGCGTCGTATATCAACGCCTTCATCTGAAACCTGACATGGTCGCGTGCTTCTCTTAGACACAATGGCGACGCCCTGGAGTGCGTCTTGGAAAGTCGTGTTCCGTCCAATAGCCTCGGTGAGGACGATGTTCAGAAGCCTCATGTGCGCTTGTTCGCCTTGCCTAAACAGCGGAAGAGAGACGCAAGGATAGCTTCAAAGTGGTCAACCTTACGGCTATTCGCACATGGGGAAGGATTCGTTTGTCTCTCCCAAATGCACTACCAAAGGTACAACCTCCCACCCTCCCTCCTGGCTACGCCACTGCGGAACGTGTCTTGTAGGCCTAACAGGGACACCGATGACAAATACCTTTGAGTAAAGCTATAGAACCCAAATATGTGGCTTTTTCTCTAATTTAATTTCGGTGGATTTTCCGCTCGTCGACATTCAAAGACCTTTGGATTTGGTTCGGGTTCCCACAACAAGCAACTACCATACGCTCCTAAAACGGTGTAAACTTCTAATACAGGTAAAAAATGTGTACGCGTTTTTACCTCTGAAAGTGAAAGGTACACTCTTAAAACGATCACTTCTCACGGTACCTCCTGCTGTATAGGTTACATAATCGGCAACGAGCTTAGACGGAACTTTCTGGTGGCCAGAGGTTACAGGCAGCATCATGATCATCCGCAAGAGTTACACGATCACAATGCGCTCGATGCAGCCCGTAAACAAACTGTTACTCGTAAATATATAGGTATAACACACGCATAAATGGGATGATCACGTGGTGGGTCATTCTCCGCCGTTATGGCGGTACACTGCCCCATTGCGCTTGTGGAAGGGATGATGATGGAAAGGTGTCCTATTAGAGTTCGTCCATTAGTCCAGTGCTGGAGAGGAACTCAGCAACCGCTCGTAGGCCTTGCATCAGATGTGAGGGGTCCGACCATGGCCCGAGAATTTTGGCTAAGTCGAACTGGCGTTGATCGACAATAGATATAAACAGGTAACGCATATGACGGTTTTATGTACACTGTGTCAGCGGAATATTTTCATATTTGTGCCGCGAGACGAAGTAGTCGCATCCCAGTTCCTAAATTTCTGTGCACAAACATTACTGCGTACAGTGCGGAGAAAGAGCAGAATTAATTTCAGCGTATTTTCGGGCATACTTTCTCTCTTGACAGTCAACCACATCGCACAGTTACGCGATGTTGTGCAATGCCGTGTCAATTCTCGGTTGGCTCGTTCGAGGTTATCCTATACCTTCTACTTCTAGAGGTAAAAACGCATATACATTTTTTGCCTCTATTATTGAAACTACTATATACAAAAGCCTAGGGATGAAACTTTGGGTGTCATTAGCACAAACATTAGAAGTGAGCATTTTAAGAGTGTATAGGAACAAATGCGGACGCGCAGACATTAATCACCTCTGGAGCAGTTCCGTGCTTCTGCCGAGTGACTTCAAAATGGACCCGAATCCTAGATTTCAGTTTTGATAACATTTAGAAACGACCACACGCGGCAATTTGAAACGTCGCTCAAAATTGCAAATCACGCCCCGTTGACGTGCACCCGCACATAATGTTTGCATTGTGCACCATTAATGACGCTGCTAATTACTGCTTCTTCCATCCGCTATCATCAGAAGCATCGGGAGTGACTTTCTTTGGGTTCCCTGTTAGGAGTCCCGTACCCTGCCCTTAGTGTCACTAACTACTTTACTTTAGAGATAGTCTGTGTGGTTGATGGAAATTAAGAGTGACAATTCGGAACATTAGATCGACGTGCGGTTGAGAGCTCATTCAAAAGGTTTGGATGCGCTGAATGATAGGGGAAGATGCCAGAAGGTACGATGAGAGGGCTCCTAAGTTCGGAAGCTCTTTTTTTTTTTTTTTTTTTTCGGGTATGCTGATTCATACGTTGCACTAAATACTGTACTGGAAAGTAAATGTACAGCGAGCCTAAGTAGTTTTTGTCTATTAAAGGGCCTGCTGTGTTTGCGAAAAATCGTCTGCCTTTCCCTGTCTCGGGATTTTTCGTCTATCAACATGTACCAGCTCGCCCTTGCCCCGTTGCCGATTTTGTCTCAGTACGTTGAAAAACAAATGACATACCTAAAAAGCGTGTGTGATCACCTGTTCACGTAGCTAAAAAGGAAGTTTGGGTTTCTTATTCCAACCAGCAGTGTCGTACTAGAGGGAGGGAGAGGGGTTGAACCCCTGCCTCCGGGGCAGAGGGAGAGGGAAACCGAGGGTGAAATCATCCTCCTCTATGTAGCGTTTGTGTAGAACTCCTCCCGAAGTATGTTTCTGACTGCGTTACTGCCAACGAGTCTCGTCACATTTATCGCAGCCCACCAATTACGATTTGCTTCTCGTTATTTGTTGGTGTGGAGTCTGTACCGTGTCCGCCTACTAATCCAAAGATTGTCGTGTTCGAACGAGAGAACTTGGTGGCCGTGTGCGAGTTTCTCAGACACGTCGTCCCCCGATACTTGTACCGTTGAAGAACCACTAAGGTGCCGCCCCCCCCCCAAAAAAAAAAGAATTCTCCACTGTGTCTTCTACAACGAATGAAGTGATATCCTGCGAAGGAACAATGAGCGCAGGTGACCTACAGAGCACGCGCAAGACACTGTTCCGCACATCTTTCAAAAATCCTCTCCTCGTGAAAGGAGCGCATCGCAGAACGAGATGGCGTCGTGACGTAGCAAGGTCCCCGGCACGTGACTCGTGACATACAGCGGCGCATGAGCTGAGAAGACAGGAACCAAGAACGTTAGGCGAGGATCGTGGCTGCTTTCTCCGACTGCGCAGCTGTAATACACCGCAGAGTGAAAATATTCTGGCTTGACAGATAACTCAGGGTTTCCAGCCACGTGAAATGTCACCTCATTGCTCCTTTAAAGGGGTGTCTCAGATGGCAAAAGCTTGAAGCCTACCACTGTGGCGTCACTCATTACCATAGCTCTGCCGCAACGTGAGGACCCCCAATTCTACTTTCAAGTTCTCGCTATAAAAACGGCAGCCATTTTCAATGAATTATTTCTAATCTTCGCAGTAACCAAGCTGCACTTGTGTTAGAAGCATCTTATCGGCAGGTAGCTAACCAGTCGTCCCTCCATAACCATCATTCACTTCTTGCATAACCAAACGGCAGACATCGCACCGGCGTCGACGGCAAGATCAGGCGGCATGAAGTCACAAAGCAACTGATACCGTCAGGAAGAACATTCCAAGGGCGGTAAAGAAATGCTCTCTTTCTTTGTTTGTGTTGAATTATTTGTGTCCAAGGCCAATGCAAAACCCTTCTTTCTTGAGGTAGGCTTCGCAACAGATTTTACGATTGCGTTGCAGCAATTCCTTAAAGGCTTAGTGTCTGTCAGCCGCGATGGCAGTGATAGTGAAAGAAAAAGGGGACATACGACTGTCTCTCGTTTCGACTCGTTACATGTTTTAGAAAGGGTACTCGCAACTGGCAAATTCGGCACTCCTTCTTTGAAGCGGATGCCGCTGCATGGCGCTGGCGTATAGCATTGTCTCAGCGTGGTCTATCGCTGGCGCCATTGTCACGTGTAACATTTTGCGTCATTTTCCCACCATCCTATCCTGTGCAGACATATGCAGTCGTAGCGAAGGAATAGAGCGTCAATTTTTGCTCTCTTAAGAGATCAATGAGAAAAGTTCATTGGAAAATTCAGGCTTGAACACGACTTCATTTTCGTTGCTCACCTAAAACGCGAGTCTGTTTCGCCGAAAACGTCCACAAATAAATTTATTTAATTTCACGCGAATAAAATGGGATTGCATTGGAGCTCTGGGTAAGAAGACCGCTTGGTTATTTAGCCTCTCTTGTCAGTTATAAAATCTAGTATAGATGCAGTATTTACAATTAGTATCCCAAATTGCCCTAAGTTTGCAATCAGTCGTCTAATATGTCCCAAAAAGTCGCTAAACAAACTTTTTCTTTCTTTTTTTTTACAGCAACGAAAGCAACAAATAACTCCAGTATCTCATCACAATACAGCATCATACTATCCTACACGTTTTTACAGCAACGTGAAAAAAGAACGATGTTATACAGCCACGATAATTTAAATTAATGCAATAACAAAATCAGACGCTGGTCATTGTTGCAGATACACGTTGTACATAGTCCGAATTTGCTTCGTTTATAATTTCAGAAAGCCCCGCACCACAGAGGTCACTATCCACGATCAACGTGCCAGTGAAAGAACGCGTGTGAAGTTTCCTCCTTCCATGACGTCAGCACTGATCAGTAAAGTGAAAACACCTGGCTCCACAATTTTATCTGCGACTGTCCTGGCAATGCAAAACAAGAAAACGGAATAGAACAAGAAATAGTAACGAAAAACTGCAGCTCTCTATCGTATCGCAGCGAGTTATGCAACCTAGTGGAAAACGTCTTTTTCTTTGTGCCGACCACTCAATTCAACGAATGACAAGTTATAAAACATGTAGAAAAGATCAGTACTTGACGCAACACGGGATAAAACACATTTCAGCTTCCAGTAACATCGCCCAGAGCCCGCTAACTGAGAGTAAACTATACGGAAGCCAGTATACAGCTCCCTCTTTCTATTCGAGAGCATGCAGCGCCATGCAGGGCAGTCAGCTACCCCGTCGACATCGGCGCCTCTGTTTTTCCACTATACCTTCTAGAGCACTGTATAGTGTCGTTTCAACGTCTCACGAGGTTGGTGTAAATGCCCGGGACATATTGCACTGACTCTGAATGAGATTGGCTCACAATGACATCCGAATTTAAAATTGCACGAAGCTGATACTATATAGAAACGGAACTCGCTTCAATGTGAAACGTGGTCGCGCTTCGAAAATTTCGTTTTATAGAAATCTTGCGACACTCTTACTCTCGTAGCACGTACTGGGCACTCTAAGTTATTCCCAAAAAATGATGCGACGTTTTCCAGCAAACTCAACCCACATCATGGCAGGCAACTCCACCAGCAAGAACGAATCCTACTCGAACGAATTACGGGATTTATTTCGAATCCAATGTCCTGAATTCATTGCCGTCTCATATACGATCCCAATCGATCTTTTCCCAATTTGAAGTATCAGTTGCGCAGTTTCTTACACTCCCAGCATAATGCCCCATCATCACTATAGATGTAACCATGCGATGAATTAAATGATAGCGTACGATGTTTCGGTTAAAATTGTTTCTGTCAACAACTGTATAAGTCCGTTATGCTCGTAACGCTGCTCAATAACATACCAGTGTGTTAGTTGTCGGGTAACTCCCCACGTACTTCTTTTTTACATATATTTGGTATTTTTTGTTTCTTTTGTCGTTGTTCATAGCAATCGTATATGGATTTAACAATATCTTCATCCCAACTAAATTGTATCTTTTAGCTGCTTATTCTTGAACTCTGCTGGGACCGTACCACAGGGCTTGCCGTCACAGTCCCGCTTTGTGTGCATTTTTTGCAATATTGACTAGATAAAGAAGAAGATTACTGTGACTGATCAAGATAACTGTTCAAGGCCGTCACGTGCTTACGATATCCAATGGGAATGGCGATTCCTCTTCTGACGTCGCAACTCGAATAAAGATGAAGGCTCTGGATCTCATTTTATTTATGTAACAATACTGTCGACCAGGGGCCACTGCAGTAGACATCACGAGACAACAAAATCGCTAACTACGGTACGTAAAACTAAGTACCTTTCACGTAGACTCTATACGCTTTTGCTCTCACGTCCTGCTGGTTCCGTCTAGCTGGTTCATACTAAAAAGCGAGCTCGCGTGCAGTGTTTTCTAGTATTGTACCGTTGCTGTGATGAGATAATTGAAGTAGGTTTACGTAAGGTCTGTAGGTCTGCCAGCCTATAGTGTAGGACTACGGGCAGGTTAGGACTGCGGATAATTTCGACCACCTGGGGTTCTTCTGACGCCCGCCTGAAATGTCTGTTACGATCATGCACATAGCAACTCCCTATGTTACTACGAAAATTGTTGCCGAAGAAAAGAATGTGGTATGGCTTCTGATTTCGAACGCTCGTTCTGGAATCAACTTTCATGAAAACGAAGCCAGGTAACTTGAAGTCTCGGGCGTACAGTAAAGTCAGTCCGTCGCAAACGTGCGTTAAAAATGCCCGATGGAATGACCTATCGTATTACGAGGGCTAAGCAAAAGGGCATTCTGTGAGGCAGATCGCGCGTCTTAGCCCCGATTTTTTCTCCACAGACACGACCTTCCTAAGAACTTGGTAGGAACAATTCTTAGGAGGAACCGACATCGATCACATTTACATACTCCCGCCATTTTTATACGGACTCGGGAAGAGAATTACGTGGACTACGGGATGTAGTTAGGCGCCATTAATGCAATCACGGAGCGTGCACCAGGGGGCAGCAGAGGCTCTTTCTGCAGATGTCGTTCATCAAGCGCAGTCCTTTCTTTTTCCTTAACAGTGTGCGCCACTTCTGCTATCATGTTATTACGTGGTACGCTGTTATTAAGTTTGTCGCGGATGGGGGTTGCGGTGTAAATGCTTTTGTCGGGAACAAATGGAGGAAGAATTTTCGCTATCTCGGTGTTAAGGGGTTACGTTAGGTAGCTGCTAGTTTGTGGTGAAGATGAGAAAACGCCTGCAGACGTCCCTTTGCTAAGTGCGCTAAGCAGAAACCGTGACCATCCTGTGACAGCCATAGTCCAATCCGAAACTGCTGCACCTTTCTGATTGATCGAATAAATCTGTAGAGAAGCTTCATGCCCTGAAGTGTTCCTTATTGTAGGCTTTCTGTGACCCGATGATGAGCAGCAGGCAAATCACCACCGTAAGTATAGTTCTCACCGCAAATTTTTTCTTTTTTCCTCCGAGGAATCCAATTGCCCCCGTCACAATGTCTGCACGCACACGTGCGAGAGAATTTAACGTAATTAAGATGCTGTACAAAGAACGAAAAATGATAGTATCCAGAGTAAAGCACGAAATAACGTCCAAATAGTATTTGGACATGTTCAACCACACACTGCAGTTCCTTGTCTATATATATCTCTCTCTTTTAAATATACGCTGTTTACTGGTAGCCGGCTGGTTCTTGTTATCCTTATATCTCAGGGAGGCAGGCGCGGGAGGTACTTGTACATGGTACAAGTTGTACCATCATAATGGACTGCCATTAAAAAACGGTATGTATAGCTTGCGACATACTTGCCTGGAATCGATAACCTGCGGTTTATTCGGCCTGGAATCTCTAGGTGTTGAAAATCATTTTGACTAATAAACACGTACTGGGTAGCATGCCGAAAGTGTCTCTGAGTCCGAAAAAAACATTCTTGCAACACCCGTAGATTTCAGACAGTATAATAGTTTTATTCACGTCTAATTCAAAAAGGACAACATTGTATAAATTTGAGACTGCAGGACAGGCCTGTGCCGTAGAGAACAAACTGCAAGCAGTCGATTCCAGACAAGTATGTCGCAAGCTGTACAACCAAAACGCTTTGGTATCAAGAGAAGAGTATTCTGGTAACTGTAGCAGAAGCAGAGAAGGGGCTGTTCACAGAAACAGCGCTTTCCTTCGGAGCGCTGGAAACCAGGCGATGTTTTCTGCCATCGTGTTCTCACTTGCAAAGCAGAGCACACGGCGCTCGGCCGGCTCGACAGGGCAAGTCTCGCGAAACCTCATTGGCGACGTGACGCAGCGCCGTTTCGTCTTGTGTTAACTCTTGATTTCATTAAGCTATGCGGACGTTCAAACATCCAAGCTCAGCTAGCTGGGCAAACGGGATATTCGACGCCATATTCAATTCATCACGACACAAACACAACGCCACAGAACCAGGAAGCAAAACAATGACAAAACAAAACTTCCACGACGTCATGGGTAAAGCAGTATCTTGATTGGCCATCACAAACCAGTGCTAGAAATGAGCGCTGAAGAAGTTGACAGGGGCTCAACTCTGACAAGCGCTTTTTCATACGCGTGGAGAAAAAAAAAAAGAAGAAGAAAGAGAAACACCGCTGTTTTCTAGCGCTATGGAGCGCTGTATGTGAGAAAATGTGCTAAGAGTGTGTGCCAGTGAGCAGGGTAGGACGCCATCAAGGGTAAATTATCTCGGGTGCGCAACCCTGCTAATGCCGCATAATATAACAGAGAACAGCGTGAAACATGGCAGTGACCATTGTTTTTCCGCAAACGCACTGCCGTTGTGTGCGCTATCCTCACGCATTAAAATAACCCAAACGTGGCCACCCACTTAGCCCAATTATCCTCGGACTCGATTAACGACAACAAACTGGCGCTCTAAGTTTACATATCCTCGAATACGTGATGCCCTCTCGTATATGTCCCACGTGGTATGCCTTAAATCCCCGACAAAAAAAGGAACGAAAAAGTAACAGAGGAGGAACTGAATGTGTCCACGTTTTTCATTAACGACGATTACGGCCAAGTGATTAGACTCTAAATAGACCCGCGAGCCACTGAGCGGCTCTAATTATTTACCTTTAGTGAGCAGATATAAATATGAGACGTGTTTTCTCTATATTTATTTACTTTCACCGCTTAGCACGTGCAAGGGACACGTCCAACTTTGCTGTTGCGGTCTGCGAGGCAGGGTCTGTTGCTGACCACGTCCGGGTTCGGACGCTAAAGGGTCTTCGGGTGGGAATGAACGACAAACTGGTTTGCGAGGAATAGGACACCTGAAGGTGTTCCATCGCTAAAGAAGCTGACGCCATCATCTACGATAAAACTTACGCTACCCGGTAGATTGTCTCGCACATACATGAATACATGGGTTTCTGATGTAAAGCCAAAATGCGCTTGACAACTGCATAGATATTTTTTAATCCCGCACACACATGTGACACAAGGTCTGCAAGAAGAGACTTTCTGAGAGTCCTATACGAACAGAGATACGGCCCTATCCCTTTCCTTTATGGGGAGTTTTAGCAAGCAGTTGAATACGTGTTCACCTAACTACCGTACCTATATAGGGTAGCCAATCAATCGATAACGTTCTGCTTCACCCATGCTGCGAGTGGTTACCACAGGTAGGACACAATGACGTTGACTGAAGCTGCCACACGAATACACACCCTAAATTTTTCTGGTCATGTAGCATTTCTTTAGAAAGTCGTGAGGATGAGAAGCGTCTTTACCTGGATCAAATATTTCCCATTGTGTAAGAGTCATTATCTTCAGTGCTGGGCAAATTTACGTCGTGCCAATACGCAGTCCTCACCTCCACGATCGGTCGTATAATCAACAAAAATATTGAACAGCCAACAGCGCATGAGATGATAAGTAGCCTATTCCCAAACTTGAAAGAAGGGAGCAGCGTCCATAAAGGATACACCCCGTTCACCTCCACCCAGAAAAATTAAAAATAAAAACAAATTTAAAAAACTTGAAAATTACAACGAAGCTCCTACCATGTCCCACTGCCATCTTCAAAGAGAGGAATGCAGTCGCTTTGATCGCAACGCTCATAAACCATACACAGAGTCATAAAAACCACACCTCAGGGAAGGTCCAGTAGAGGGCAGGTTGCGAGCGGACCTCCCTTCAACCTGCAATTAAAAGGACAGGAGAGTCTGAAAATTAAACAAGAAAAAGATCGTACGACCGGTTACAACGTTGCCAGGTCGGAGGGCGTGACATTTTTTGCGCCAAAGAAACACTACCAAGATTAATAATCCCCGGTGCACACCTTGGAAGCAGTCCTTCCTTAGGCGAAACTTGGACAATGACTATGATCACGAAGAAAAATTGTCCCGCTCGTTCCGGTGATGTACTTAAAGCCGCAGACGGCAGAAGGTGACGTCACTGTTGAGTTGGACGTTCCCCTGATGGATGACTCCACGTTGACACCCCCGAAATTGAGAGACGCGCTTTTGGTTTTAGCCATGGAAACGCTGTCGCCTGTTTTTATTATTATTACGCCGTTAATGAATAAGTCTTTTCATTAACCGAGGGTGGGTGGATGTGGTGGTGCTTTACTTTGTAGGAAGTTTGGGAATGCGGAGTGGATGACCCGTGGTGCAGAGTAACCATTATTTATGTTTGGCGTAGAAAAACCGGTGGGTGGAGTAAGTTGCCGGTTTTGAGGGTGCAGGTTCTTGATTGGATAACCTATGGTGGTTTAACATTATTTGAGCTCGCGTCGGTGTAATTATTGCGGGAAGTAATGATGTTGGTACGTAGACCCTGTGCGAACTGTCAGGTTGAGAAAGTGGGGGACCGTCACCTTGAGATGTATGGAAGTAATGGGTGGGTGTCAACGAAAGGTTCATAGCTTCAAGTCAGGAAGGTTCGCTTGGCGCGGGAACGTTCTGTGTGCTCACTACAGCATCTGTTAGACACAACCTTGAGAGAGCTTAAATAAAGCTTTACAGGGTGTAGGTGGTGCACACTTTGAGCATGACGATCGTAAAGGTTCCTCAAAAGGCAAGAAATGCGCACTTTCAACCTTCCAGCCTTCCTCAAGAACAAAAAAAAATGTGGAGAAGAAGAAGAAGAAGATGGGAGGAAAAAAAAACAACCAGAAACTTGCTTCGGAGTAAACTTTCTATAAAAAGCTGTGCCTGTTTGGAGGAAGGTATATACCGTCACATAAGCAGAAAATATGGACATGTTAATTGTCACCCTACCACTGGTATATGGTTCGTTTCCGCATGGAGGACGCACAGTAAATCCTCGATACGATGGCATTTCGTTCCATCTCGTATAGGAACGAGAATTCTTTCTCCGAATTTCGAGACAGTTTATTTACGCAGCTATACCGGTATCCAGGTGGCCCAGTGGCCCAGTGGACAGTGTATCGCTATAGGTCAGACTTGGAGGTGATCGGTTCGCATCTGTCCGGTCTGTCTCAGGTTCCTCGTGAGGCTATCTGGCAGATTTACCATACGGATACTCTGCCCACGTCTCCAAAACGCTAATAGCCACAGTTGCGTCGCGGAATAAAAAGAGATGACTCTCAGTACCTGCACGTTTAGGCTACTTGGAAAACAACTTGAAGGAGGCCAGACAAAGATGACTGTCATTTGAGTAGGTGGGGTTAGAGACCATTCGAGTGCCATTATAGCGAGCGAGCATCGAGCACAGTCATGTACTTCCCTCTGCACAGAGCTCTGCCATTCGTTCTTCAAAGTGGCAGTTGTAATCGCAGTGACAACTCCCACTTGATAGCAGGTTAGAGGGAGGCCACTCCTCTGCTAACCGTCTAGCACAAATGACACAATGCTTCCACCTGCTGATGCAATTAAAGGGTGCTTGTTTCACGGCCTTTTTGGTGATTAATGTTGCGGGTCCCCCGGTGTATGATTAAGGGGAAGGTACATAGTGCGCGACCGGCCATGGGAACCTTACCTGCCTTTCTTTATGATGCCTGCCCGCTTAGATTGGCATCTCACATTTTGGAGAGAGGGTACACTGTTTTCCTTCGAAGGCTTTGCGTTCTTCGCGGGTAATGTTGTTAGTCTCCGGGCTATCCACATTGGATCTGGGATGTTGCGGGTTAAATACGATCCACAAATTCGGGGGATCTGCTGGGATTCGAATGCGTTGTAGAAATACTTATCGAGGATGGCCACAAAATGCTGCTACGAAAATCACGAGTGTATACGTGGTGGTTAGGAAGGACCTGCTTACCATAGTCGGCCGCGCTCGAGCGAGCAACGTCACGACGACTATCGTAGGGGGGATCATGCGTCCTTGGCCGACTTCACAGGAAATTGCTCCGACATTCGTAGAAGTGTATGTGTAAGGTCCGACTTGCTCGGATGAAACCCGATACGATTCAATCAGGTTCTACTCCAGACTCCTATCGGCAGGTGGCGATCCGCGCAGTTGAGCTAAAATCGAGAAAGTGAAGAAGCGAAGTCACGTACAGTAATAGAATATTTGTCTCGGACGGGTTGTGTGCACACCAGGTTGAAGAACAAGAAGGGCTGAACAACCGTCCACTGCGACCTCTTTGGCGGATAATGCTTCACCCAAGAGCACGGTGAAGAAGTGGGACCCGAAATTCAAGCTAGGACAACCTCGGTTCCGTTCACCGTAATCATCCACCGTATGCGCGACCAAGTCATGCCAGATCGCCAAGATGATATCCGGACCGTCGCTCAGGCTAGAGGCATATCCAAAAGCAGAGTCCAGCCCATATGTTCACACGCACAATGCACCTGTCAGATGAGTCCCAAGATCGCTCACGCCAACCGCACGCGCTGTACCACATCCAGGGATAATGTCCAGCTGTTCAGGGTAGACTTTTGTAGTCGCAACGTACCCACCACATTAGTGTTGGCTACTGACACCAATATGATATGGCAGCAGCTGTTCAGGGTAGATCCCGTGGACTTTCATGCCCAGTTTCCGACTGGGAGAAATCTGGGTCCACCACTTCCAATCCTAGAGGAAAGCCCAGCACAGTTCAAGCTGTGGAAACAGCCCTCCTCTCCACAGACAAAGTGCGCTCGTGCGACGGCCCCGGTAGCTTAGTCGGTAGCGCGCTGGCTTGCTGAGCTCAAGATTGCAGGTTCAATCCCGGTCGACCCCACACCCCCCAATGTAGGGAAGGTTTACTCAGCAACACAAGCACTGCGAAGCCGAAGATCTTTGCTGCGCGTTGTATATGGGAACTGAAATGTCGCCGTACCAGCACCGGGAAGACGAAGATCTTTCGTTGCACGATGTGCATGGGTCTACAACTGAAACGTCGCCACACCAGCACTGTCAAGCCGAAGCTGTTTTGCTGCACGTCGTGTATGGGTGTACAACTGAAACGTCGCCATAACAGCATTGTGTACCTGAAGCTCTTTTCCTGTACGTCGTCTATGAGTGTACAACTGAAACGTCACCATAACAGCACTGTGTAGCTGAAGCTCTTTGAATGCACGTCGTCTATGGGTGTACAACTGAAACGTCGCCATACCACCACCGCGAAGTCGAAGCTCTTTTGCTGTACGTTGTGTATGGATCTCCAACTGAAACACCGCAATACCAGCACTGTGAAGCCGAAGCTCTTCGGCTGAACGTCGTGTATGGGTCTACAACTGAAACACCGCAATACCAGCACTGTGAAGCCGAAGCTCTTCGGCTGAACGTCGTGTATGGGTCTACAACTGAAACACCGCAATACCAGCACTGTGAAGCCGAAGCTCTTCGGCTGAACGTCGTGTATGGGTCTACAACTGAAACACCGCAATACCAGCACTGTGAAGCCGAAGCTCTTCGGCTGAACGTCGTGTATGGGTCTACAACTGAAACACCGCAATACCAGCACTGTGAAGCCGAAGCTCTTCGGCTGAACGTCGTGTATGGGTCTACAACTGAAACACCGCAATACCAGCACTGTGAAGCCGAAGCTCTTCGGCTGAACGTCGTGTATGGGTCTACAACTGAAACACCGCAATACCAGCACTGTGAAGCCGAAGCTCTTCGGCTGAACGTCGTGTATGGGTCTACAACTGAAACACCGCAATACCAGCACTGTGAAGCCGAAGCTCTTCGGCTGAACGTCGTGTATGGGTCTACAACTGAAACACCGCAATACCAGCACTGTGAAGCCGAAGCTCTTCGGCTGAACGTCGTGTATGGGTCTACAACTGAAACACCGCAATACCAGCACTGTGAAGCCGAAGCTCTTCGGCTGAACGTCGTGTATGGGTCTACAACTGAAACACCGCAATACCAGCACTGTGAAGCCGAAGCTCTTCGGCTGAACGTCGTGTATGGGTCTACAACTGAAACACCGCAATACCAGCACTGTGAAGCCGAAGCTCTTCGGCTGAACGTCGTGTATGGGTCTACAACTGAAACACCGCAATACCAGCACTGTGAAGCCGAAGCTCTTCGGCTGAACGTCGTGTATGGGTCTACAACTGAAACACCGCAATACCAGCACTGTGAAGCCGAAGCTCTTCGGCTGAACGTCGTGTATGGGTCTACAACTGAAACACCGCAATACCAGCACTGTGAAGCCGAAGCTCTTCGGCTGAACGTCGTGTATGGGTCTACAACTGAAACACCGCAATACCAGCACTGTGAAGCCGAAGCTCTTCGGCTGAACGTCGTGTATGGGTCTACAACTGAAACACCGCAATACCAGCACTGTGAAGCCGAAGCTCTTCGGCTGAACGTCGTGTATGGGTCTACAACTGAAACACCGCAATACCAGCACTGTGAAGCCGAAGCTCTTCGGCTGAACGTCGTGTATGGGTCTACAACTGAAACACCGCAATACCAGCACTGTGAAGCCGAAGCTCTTCGGCTGAACGTCGTGTATGGGTCTACAACTGAAACACCGCAATACCAGCACTGTGAAGCCGAAGCTCTTCGGCTGAACGTCGTGTATGGGTCTACAACTGAAACACCGCAATACCAGCACTGTGAAGCCGAAGCTCTTCGGCTGAACGTCGTGTATGGGTGTACAACTGAAACGTCGCCATACCAGAACTGTGAAGCCGAAGCTCTTTTGCTGCACGTTGGGTATGGATCTATAACTGAAACGTTGCCATACCATCGCCGCGAAGCCGAAGCTCTTTTGCTGCACGTTGTGTATAGATCTACAACTGAAACATCGCCGTACCATACTACCTCCGCGAAGACGAAGGTCTTTGGCTGCACGACAACTCAAGCGTCGCCATGCCAGTACTGTGAAGCCGAAGCTCTTTGGCTGCATGTCGTGTATGGGTCTACAACTGAAACGTCGCCATACCAGCACTGTGAAGCAGAAGCTCTTTGGCTGAACGTCGCGTATGGGTCTACAACTGAAACGTCGCCATATCAGCACTGTGAAGCCGAAGCTCTTTGGCGTCACGTCGTGTATGGGTGTACAACTGAAACGTCGCCATACCAGAACTGTGAAGCCGAAGCTCTTTGGCTGCGCGTTGGGTATGGATCTATAACTGAAACGTTGCCATACCATCGCCGCGAAGCCGAAGCTCTTTTGCTGCACGTTGTGTATAGATCTACAACTGAAACGTCGCCGTACCGTACTACCTCCGCGAAGACGAAGGTCTTTGGCTGCACGACAACTGAAATGTCGCCATACCAGCACTGTGAAGCCGAAGCTCTTTGGCTGCACGTCGTGTATGGGTCTACAACTGAAACGTCGCCATACCAGCACTGTGAAGCCGAAGCTCTTTTGCTGCACATTATGTACAAACCTACAACTGGAATGTCGCCATACCAGCACTGTAAAGCCGAATCTCTTCGGCGGCACGTTGTGGATGGATCCACAGCTGAAACGTTACCACACCAGCACAACGAAGCCGAAGCTCTTTGGCTGCGCGTCGTATATGGGTCTAAAACTAAAACGTCGCTGTAGCACCACCGTGAAGATGAAGCTCTTTGGCTGCACGTTGTGTATTGATCTACAACTGAAATGACGTATTACCAGCACTGTGAACACGAAGCTCTTTTCCTGCACGTTGTGCACGGACCTACAACTGAAACGCCGCCTTACACCAGCACCATGAAGCCGAATCTCTTTGGCTGCACGTTGTGCATACATCTGCAACTGAAACGTTGCTAAAGCAGCACAACGAAGCCGAAGCTCTTTGGCTCCGCGTTGTATATGGGCCTAAAACTAAAACGTCGCCATCCCAGTAATGTGACGCCGAAGCTCCGGCTGCACGTCGTGTATGGGTCTGCAACTGAAACGTTGCCATACCGGCACTGTGAAGCCGAAGCCCTTTGGCTACACATTGCGTATGGATCTATAGTTGAAGCGTTGTCATACCACGGAGGCGAAGCCGAAGCTCGTTTGCTGCACGTTGTGTATGGATCTACAACTGAAACGTCGCCATAACGGCACTGTGAAGCCGAAGCTCTTTGGCTGCACGTCGTGTATGGGTCTACAACTGAAACGTCGCCATACCAGCACTGTGAAGCCGAAGCTCTTTGACTGCACGTAGTGTATGGGTCTACAACTGAAACGTCGCCAGCACTGTGAAGCCGAAGCTCTCTGGCTGCACATTGCGTATGGATCTATAACTGAAACGTTGTCATACCACGGCCGCGAAGACGAAGCTCTTTTGCTGCACGTTGAGTATGGATCTACAACTGAAACGCCGGCATAACAGCACTGTAAAGCCGAAGCTCTTTGGCTCTTTGGCTGCACGGCGTGTATGGGTCTACAACTGAAACGCCGGCATACCAGCACTGTGAAGCCGAAGCTCTTTGGCTGCACGTCGTGTATGGCTCTACAACTGAAACGTCGCCAAACCAGCACTGTGAAGCCGAAGCTCTTTGGCTGCACATTGCGTATGGATCTATAGCTGAAGCGTTGTCATACCACGGAGGCGAAGCCGAAGCTCGTTTGCTGCACGTTGTGTATGGATCTACAACCGAAACGTCACCATAACGGCACTGTGAAGCCGAAGCTCTTTGGGTGCACGTCGTGTATCGGTCTACAACTGAAACGTCGACAGCACTGTGAAGCCGAAGCTCTCTGGCTGCACATTGCGTATGGATCTATAACTGAAACGTTGTCATACCACGGCCGCGAAGCGGAAGCTCTTTTGCTGCACGTTGTGTATGGATCTACAACTGAAACGCCGGCATAACAACACTGTAAAGCCGAAGCTCTTTGGCTCTTTGGTTGCACGGCGTGTATGAGTCTACAACTGAAACGCCGGCATACCAGCACTGTGAAGCCGAAGCTCTTTGGCTGCACGTCGTGTATGGCTCTACAATTGAAACGTCGCCATACCAGCACTGTGAAGCCGAAGCCCTTTGGCTGCACGTCGTGTACGGCTCTACAACTGAAACGTCGCCATACCAGCACTGTGAAGCCGAAGCTCTTGGGCTGCACATTGCGTATGGATCTATAGCTGAAGCGTTGTCATACCACGGAGGCGAAGCCGAAGCTCGTTTGCTGCACGTTGTGTATGGGTCTACAACTGAAACGTCGCCAGCACTGTGAAGCCGAAGCTCTTTGGCTGCACATTGCGTATGGATCTATAGCTGAAACGTGTCATACCACGGCCGCGAAGCCGAAGCTCTTTTCCTGCATGTTGTGTATGGACCTACAACTAAAACGTCGCCATACACCAACACTGTGAAGCCGAAGCTCTTTGGCTCTTTGGTTGCACGGCGTGTATGAGTCTACAACTGAAACGCCGGCATACCAGCACTGTGAAGCCGAAGCTCTTTGGCTGCACGTCGTGTATGGCTCTACAATTGAAACGTCGCCATACCAGCACTGTGAAGCCGAAGCCCTTTGGCTACACGTCGTGTACGGCTCGACAACTGAAACGTCGCCATACCAGCACTGTGAAGCCGAAGCTCTTGGGCTGCACATTGCGTATGGATCTATAGCTGAAGCGTTGTCATACTACGGAGGCGAAGCCGAAGCTCGTTTGCTGCACGTTGTGTATGGGTCTACAACTGAAACGTCGCCAGCACTGTGAAGCCGAAGCTCTTTGGCTGCACATTGCGTATGGATCTATAGCTGAAACGTGTCATACCACGGCCGCGAAGCCGAAGCTCTTTTCCTGCACGTTGTGTATGGACCTACAACTAAAACGTCGCCATACACCAACACTGTGAAGCCGAAGCTCGTTGGCTCTTTGGCTGCACGTTGTGTATGGATCTGTAACTGAAACGTTGCCACACTAGCACAGCGAAGCCGAATCTCTTTGGCTCGACGTTGTGTATGGATTTATAACTAACGTCGCCATACCAGCGTTGTGACGCCGAGCACGTTGTGCAGGCAGTGCGGAAGACGGCTGGAACCATACTTGTGCCATCTTTCTGGCCTGGAATAAACGCTTGTTCGCACACTGCTGTTGAGTTCGATCGCATCTCTTGACGCTCTACAATCTGGTGACGCGAAAGTGGATGCACGTTATGTGTTAGTTGATGATAAGAGTCTTACTGATAAAAGGCTCTATGAGTGTAATACATATGAAAGACATTTTAACGGTGAAATTCGGGTCCCACCCGTATCTAATCAATATCGTGTGTATGAATGGGTGTTATCCATTGGGCCCCAGCTGAGAGTGTGAAAAAAATGTGGAATGCGTGCATGCGAGATGCAACGTGTCTCATCGCGGCAAAACAAATAAAAAAAGGGCGGGTACAAAAAACGCTACGAATTTGCTCCATCAGCGATAAGCATTCAGATTGACGGATTTTGCATAAGCTTCTTCAGAATCTCTTGGCAGCAGCAATTTCAGAGGGGAATTCTTTGTGGGATCTGCACGGAGGACCACAATACGTAGGGTTAGGAAGAACGCATGTAATGCGCATATTTCACAGCCTACGAATAAATGTACGAATTAAAAAGGAGCGAGCTTGTAAAATGAAATCATATTCGTTTGCTTCCTTTGTCCCAAGGCGTTTGAATAAGATATCAATAATTCTTATCTTGCCAAACGGCGAGCCTTGCAGGATTTTCTGATGTTGGAATATGAATTCTGCTTTGCATAGACGCGGGATGCCATACATTTTGCATCGCAGTTTCATGGATATCATCGAACGCGCCATGGGTGCTTCACACAAAAAAGGTTCAATGCGAAGGCATAATTCTCATTTGGAAAGGGTAACGCATTTGCTTGTCAAGTGCGCATAATATACACATGACAGGTGTATAGGAGTCGAAGTGATGCCTAAAAAAAGCGTCGCTTTGTACCGCGCTGCAAAGTTTTAAGAATTTCCTTTGTTCTCTGCACCACTCAGCCGTGTCAACAGTGACTCACACCAGTGCAGTCACTGTTCCCAGTACTGGAACCCGATGCTGCACCGAACGTAATATCGCTTTTTTTTTTTTTTTTTGACACAGCGTGCTGCAAACGGCACGGCAGCTTTCTATCTGAGACTTTTGCTTCCAGCTATTTTTACCAGATCGCCGGATTTCCTACTATTCGACTGACCTTACTTCAGTTTTCTGAACAACATCTAAGCGTAACACATTATCGCACAGAATGTACAGATCACAGTCAACGGACAGGTCCCGATGGTGTCTTCCGGAACGCTGCCGATGATAGGCAGCGGATGACGCAGATGATATGCAGTTTTAGGAAAGATGCGTGAAAATAGGAGACCCAAACGCAAACGCTATTATACACGCTCTGGCATCTCTCCGCGCACAGAATAGGGTTTTCATAAAGCGAAGGGTCACACTTGCGTTCCTCGCTTGCAGACTTTAGGGAGCTTTAGGGAAGTCAGCTTCACGGAACCACGCTATTCTAAAAGACAGCGTGCGCACCCCAAAGATCTGAGCCTGATGAGTTCTTGGCACGCACAGTGGTGACAATTCTATTTCTCTGAGGACCCAACACGCTTGAGTCCCCTATTCTAACGCTCAACTATCGTACAGACTGGTGAAGGAGGGTCCATAGTAATCGTGAGTGCGAGATTGAGGCGGCTCTCTATACTGACTGATCACAGCCGTGACCGCTAATGTGTCATAACACCGACTGCCAGATTCACGTTTCCACGTAAGGGTGAATGCCTCCACGGCGGTTAATGATGACCGATATCTCAACCCTCAACTAAGGGCGAATTCCATTGGTCGTTATAATGCAGAAAATCTTACACTGGCTCAGGGGCGTCAGAAGTCCACCAGGGGCCGAGCTGAAGTTCGAATGATTGGTACCTCAAGGGCGTACCGTATCCAAAAATAAATGATTAAAAATAAATAAATGCTGCTTAGGCAATGGTCAATATTTTTTCTGAACCAGATATAGCCGTCTCAAGGTTTGGAATGTGTTTCGTGTGAGAGGGCCGTGTAGTGATGCTACTATAGGAAATATGTTTGTGCTAAGTAACAAACTCTTCTCACTTAAAAAAGCGGTAGTTTAGTTAAACGTCACTTAAGAAACGTCGTCTTTATACAAATGCTGATACGCATGCAAATCCTTCAAAAATATGCCCATCTCCACTTTTTTTCTGTTTCTTATCAATCAATCAATCAATCAAGAGAATATCAGCTACCATCTCCGATCTCTATCAATGAAAACGAGGCTAGGGCCCCGCGGTCCGATCTCAGGGGGCTGGGTGGGCGCTCTTAGTTCAGTTCTACACTGAACTGCCATAAGTGCCATAATCGCCCGAATACACTGAATCGCCATACGTGCGGTGAGAAGAACGAATGACGGTGCCCAGATTAGAGGATAGTCATATTCGTAATACACGAGACACGTTTGTGTGACTTATTTTAACAGTTCATTTTCATGTTTATGATCAACGGTGAGCGCACTTTTCATCGCCTATGTGCTGTGGCGAATCAAGTTCGCAAGAGTTGTTCGTACAGCGTACTGAAAATGCGTTTCTACATTTTCGTACCAAGCACATACTACGTACATACAGAAAGTAATATTACCGCCTCAACCTTTCATCTTGCGCTGCTGTCGTACGACTCTTTCTGACACCGAAGACCAGGGTGTCAAATATCGCGATAAAATACGTTGCTACTTATTGATAATTTTATTTTATTGCCAGCGATATCTCACTTTAGTGACGTCTTTTGCAGAAGTTTCTGTGAACTTGTTTTCTTTTTGTCCCGTGAGGGACTGCAGATTCTAAGCAAAAGTTGTTCAGTATGACCCAGCAAACACCACTGTGGCCTCGGCATGAGTGGTACTTGCCAATACTCCTGGGTGCCTTATCAGTATTGGATGTACATATGTTTTTTCTCGTTTTGCTTTGAAATTACGGTGCTCTTCTGCATGAAATTTTACGTACGGATTGCACGAGTACTTCACGCCCGAACGTTATTGGGCTGCAGTGACCACTAGGCGGTTCCAGACGTCCGCTATTATCTGGTTTTATTAGACATAACAAAGGCGTGCAATAAGCTCTCTAAGGGAGATCAATAAAGAAGGCCCTTTCGTTACATGGCCACATAACGACCAGGTGCTGTCTGCTTTAGCGAATCGCTGTGTTGTTATGTCATCATGTTGTCGGATCTTTCCCATCGGTAATGCCACAGTCGATGGGGGACTTCTGGCTGTACATCATGTCGATAAGCCAGCAGGTTGACCCAAAGGGTGTCCACCAGGAGGAGTCAGGAATGCTGTCCCAATAACGCAGAGACCAATCTTTTCACGTTTTCAAATGCCCGTATTCCTTTTTTATATGTTTTCTTCCCCGGCAGAAACGCATCTGCACAGACAGTTTTCGAGTGACGTTACCAAGAAACGCTTTCTTTCTTTCGCACTCGAGGAAGAAATGTGAAAAGAGAGGCCACCGCCATATTGTCATCCCGATCACGTCTACTCTGGCGGCAAGACCCACTTCCTTGGATGAAGGGAGGGTGAACTACCATCTTTCCCAGGCTTTCGCGGTTGCGTTAGCTCGGCCATGACATCGCACGTAACACTCAATGTTTATTCTTCGATAGAGTAACATTCGGTGTCGAAGCGAGAAATTGTAACTCTTATTACTTTTTTATAATGTGTGAGGACCGCGAAATAACTGTGGCTATGAGCAGGTGAAGACAGGAAGGGGACAGTTCGCGTCACGGGCAGACTTCGTGGGAACTATGCCGACATCCGTCTGGGACCGGAAAACCCAGAGAAAAATTGAGACGGTGCTAGGGTTCGAACCCTCAGAATCCCTAGCATGACCTTGGAGCGGATGATGTAACCATTCGGCAAAAATGTGGTTACCATATGCTCATCTGGCAACAGTAACGATGGCATTTTCGGTTTTCCCCAGTTCCTCTGACTCTCCAGGGTGTTTCCTGCACAGCCTGTATAGTCACGGTCGGTTCGCGGTGCTAACGTGGAAATAAAAAGGAAAAACAATCATATTCACAAATCCCTTCATTATTTAGATCGCAGCAATGTACGATGTTTCCCGACGCATTTTAATCAACTCGTACATCCGTTGTTCACATAGGCTGATGAAAACGCGCCAATAGATACTTCCTCAGCCAGACCACCCTGGGAATGGCGCGTCAACACGTCACCGCTGCCGCCATCGAAAAACAAAAAAGACCGAGTGTCACGTGCGGTTTCCCGGTGGGCAGCTTTGTGAGAATACTGTGGCAGGAGAGAATATGATTTGATTGATTGGAGATAATACGTCGATCCATACGTGCACGAACTTCCCTTTCTCCGGCAGTCGAAAAAGCAACACGAAGGAAAACAAAAGACCATACAGAGTGCAGTGACTGTCATCGATTCCCCCCACCTTAGTGGATGATAAAAGGGAGGCTATATAAAAGAAAGCTTCACTTGGCGGCAATGGTGTCAATAATGCGATATCGCTTTCGGAATAAGTGGCACACACTCTCTGGCTGTCTATATCTCTGTGGTTGGACGGTGAACAGACGACGGGCTTTACAGAGAGCAGGCGTCACATGTACCTGACCGTATATTATTCGAACCGCATTAAATGGTGGGGATCCGTTCATTGGTCATTAGCTTCAACGTCATGCTCACTCTAAATCTTTTCACACCTTTAAAGGTGTAATAACGTGCATGGCGCACGCCTTTTTAGGTGTAATTTTGGTAACATCATAATGGAGCACGGTTTCGCACAAATTTTCTTTACTCGAGTGTTGTCTGTCCTCCAAAAATTCAGTCTTGCAACATCTCAACATTGTTCAACAGTATTATAGACACTTGCGCGTGTCGATTATCAATAGCGATGCATATATGCATTAGCTCGTTCCTACGATGTCCAAGACATAATGAAAGCAAGACTTGCACTGACACTTGATCTTTAGTAATGCTTTCCGAATTTTGTAAAATATCATCCTGGAGATGCAATGTTACGCAACCAGGTTGAATGTGCATAGCGCACACCTTTAAAGGTGTGAAAAAGTTTACAGTGCTGAAGAAAGTGACTTAGAATGCTGCTTCAGTTTTCCCTGAGCCGTTCTCGAGCAGACTTTCCAGGTGGCACACTTCCCCAAGCAGCACAGCATGTTGGCCCAATGTTGGTCCAAGGTTGGACCAATATAGGGCCGGTATTGCCAATATTGCTCCAATATTGGGTCAACATATTGTGCTGCTTGGGGACCCTCTGAAGTGACTCCGGCACTCTAAGAAAAAAACGAGCAAAACGGGGAGTAATTGCAGCTTCTACTCCCCTAGACTGAAATTACTCCGCATTTTAGTCCCCTAACCCGACATTTAGTCCCGACATTTACTCCCCAGGACTGCACATTGTCCCTGAACATCGCGAATGGTCTCCTGAATACAACAGTCTACGTAAATATGTGCCCTTGGCGAATTTGATGACATAAGGCTGTATAGCTCAGCCAACGTAACAATATTTCAACCACACAGAGTAAGAAACAGTCTTTCTCCGCAAATTGTGCCCTATGTATGGCGCCAGATTTTATATAACCCGATATATCACGGTTGACGGTTTGCTTCAAGGTATTTTCATGCATGCACACGAATTATGTACTCGGGACTCTTACAACAGCGCGTGAAATGCAGTCTCCACTCTGTGACATTCATTTACTGCCGAAAAGGACTTTTTTTTTTTTGGCAATGCATTAAGACCCCAAAAGGAGTAAAAGTACTCCGTTTTTTTCTAAGAGTGTGCTCTTGATTTGTCGACGCCTGTACGCCACTCACAGCCACAGTTGCTTCGCGGCGCTAGCGCGGAATGAAAGGAAAAATTGAGAGCGACAGCTGCCCCCGGCATGACGAAAATAGAAGCGCCAAATATTCGACTCCTCGTGATCATCGTCACGTCATTTACGGGGAAGTGATCGAACATTCCAATCGAAAACCTATTTTCATTGTTAGGCTTTGGTGATTCCAATAAGACAAAAATTTCAAAACATTTCCCGAATTGCTAGTCGATAATGAGGAAAGCCAGAGCTCGAGCACGACACAAACAGCTCAAGCTATTCAAGCTGTTCAAGCTCAAGAGCTATTCGTGTCGTGAGTGCGTATGCCGTTTTATCTGCTATACTCGATAGCACCCAGGCAATTTTTTTCTGCCGTATTGGCGGGTTTCGACGCAACGCTCAATGCAAATAACACTCAATAATTTTATTTTGTTTATTTATTTATTTATTTATTTACTTACTTACTTATTTATTTATTTGTTCCTATTAGCTTTTCCCCGGGCTGCGCGGGTTCGAGCAGCCAGGCATCGGTACGTATACACCACGTGAAAAAAAAAAAAAAAAGTAAAAAAGACAGCCAGCTGTCGGAAGGTTTTATTTCGTCCAAATATCTGATTTCACGTTGCTCATCTTTGATGGAGTCTTTGATCGGAGTTCTTCCGATCAATTAAAACTCCCTAACGAATTTACTGTTCAAAGCTCCCTCAGAATGGGTGCTCAACAAGCTCTCCATGAAGCCACTGTATCGACATGAAGAGACGAAAGTACAAATCCGTGTTAGATGATAATGATTCCTGAAATGGTCATCACTGTTACACGATTTGGTCTAGCTTTGCAACTGCCCTAATGGAATATATCCGTAATGAAGCAGTTGAACAAGGTAGCCTTTTCGACTTATGTGGTATACAATACCCAGATACGTACGAATGTCTCCTCTGATCAATATAAAGCATCAACTTATTTCGGGGGGAGGGAGGGGGCGGATGCGGCTTGGTAAACCATCGACTAAAGCAAGCGACGCTGCCTCGAGAGCAGCAACGTAATTACATCAGCTGGTACACTTCACAAGCAAGCTTACTTTACCTACCTGTTAAGCATTCCCGCTTGAAAAGTAAAAAGCGTATATAAAAGCACATAGTGTGTCTGATTGACCGTATATATCATCCAATCGTTCTTTAGTGAACCGGACCCGTACTTGTTTTCTGTTAAACTTGGAACGGAAAATCTTCCAACCTCAGTAAGATTTCTATCTATCCTGTACGCATGCCTCAGACACGCACAAGTTTTTAAATTGCATTAAGAAGGGTGAAAAATGTCACCCACCAGCCAACAGGGAAGGACTAATAAAAAAAAACGAAAAAAAAAAAACGCTAGTAGACGTCCGTCCCACATTTTATTTTTCTCTCTTTTCCTATGTTCCAAGGTTGAGTGGAACCGCAACCGGTTAACCTCAGCGCAAGACAGATTGCGCGACTCTACGACAGAAATAAGACCATCAACAAACCGCGAGGTTAACTGCGAAAGAGTTTTTCCACGATAGCGGACGACAAAAACGAAACTAAAATAACGAGCAGACGAACTTACCTGTGCAATGTGCATCAACGAAACAAGCTTTGCAAAAGAAGTGACCAGACGGACGACGTTGCTATTGCACAGGAACAGCTGAAACGGCTTTTTCAAGCTAGTAAATAAATGAAAGGGGGGAGAAAGAACCGTGGGAGTCGATGATTTAATTATCCGGTTTGAGCTTGTTAGTGTCTGGCATCAGTCTTTCTGTTTCTGCGAAGTCTCCCGTTGTTGTTCTTCCTTTTGTTCTTTGTGGTCGACGTGTGTTGACGTTGCATTAATTCGAAAGAAAGGAAAGTGGTCACGACGGATGCCCTTGTTCTTGTTTAAACAAAGCGAGCAGGACTACTTATCGGTAGATTTTTCAAATCGATAAAATGCTTTGTGGGTCTCCGACTGTTCATTTTGTTTGGGGTCGGTCGGTATATGCGCTTCGCCGTTTGCTCTTATTAAGTGATAATGGTCCTGAGTGGATAATAGCTGGATGGAAGGACAATTCCTGATTTATTGGGTCACCGTTCTCTTTTGTGTGCGTTCCGTAGTTGTTAACCACGGCTGCCATGGACAGCGGTTTCGCGCGTATTAATTATTATTATATCTTAGCCGTTGGCAGACACAACTACCAAAATAAAAGCTCAATCAATCAATCAATTATGTTGAAACACCTCGTTGACCAGGCTGCGCAATTTCTGTTAGAATCGGGCTGTAACTGTGAAGGAAACGTTGCACGAAACTTGGTCAACGAGGGTGGCTTCTTTTGGAAAGCCAAAGCTGCAGTTGATGAACGAGATAAAGATGCGATTGAATCTTCGCTGGTGTTGTGTCTGTTGTAATTAAATAAACGACCGAAATATTATAATAAAATGTTTAGGATGCTTGTTTTTAGGCACCCAGTTATGATGTAAAACAACCGAATGTTCATTAATCCTCACCAGCATGCGCTCGTTGGCGGTTGTGATTGGGAGGTTCTCCTTATGAAAATAGCCTATACACTGAGTACATAGTAGCTATAGTATCATTGTATATGCTCGCTATGCCTATGGCGAAAAATGTACAAAAACTGCATACAAAAGTGTGCTGAATACAAAATTGCATATAGAAAAGCATATGAAATAAATGGGCAAAATGCATATATAAAATATACAGGTGGTCCCTTCTGGCAGTTCCATCTAATGTCGGCCAATAACCACTCTCTCAGCCTTGTACAAGATGCTCACACAAAGTATTTAAGTTGAGTTACTGAGTACCGAGCAGAAAAGTACTGAGTAGGGTACTATATATGTACCTAATCTTGAAAAGTATTCGAGATACAGCGTCCAATACTCTTAAAAGTAACTCGTTCCTTTCAAGCTACTTTGACGTCACAGTTGGAATTCGCTATCAAAGAAATACGAAGAACGTGGATTTGAAAGCGGCATTACCAAAAAGCTTTAATATAATTGAGTGATGGCAGTTGAAGAAAAGGCATCAGCAGAGGGATTCGAACCCACACACCTTCTGATTCAAACCCTCGTAGCTTTATTAGCTCGAAGGAACAACTGCTTTTCAAAATTACTCTCCGTTAGCCTACCCCTTTTCTTTTATTTATTTATTTATTTATTTATTTATTGTTAAACGGATTACCCCCAGTACTGAACAGGCGCTCTGCAGACGCGAACTAATGCTCCGCAGAAACGACACAACTTACTGTCGTTTTTCTCCTTTTCGTTACTTTAACCTCATCTACATATTTTGTCACGTGTCTTCTATCCTAGGGCTGTCCCCCGCCTACCCTTCAGGACAACACATCGCCTCATCCATGCTCTCAAACCGCACGCTACACCTTCCCGAGGGAGACCGGGCATGCCCCGAATATCTCAGATGCTCAAGCGAATGTACAGCACAAAGCGCATTGCCGAGACAAAGAGAGAATATTTCGCTCGACCTCCGTGTCACGCACAGAGAAGCACCTTCAAAGTATCTCAGAAAATGAGTACAAGTTACTCGAAAAGTATTTAAGTTACCTTACCAAAAACTGACGGCCCTTTCAAAGTATTTGCAAGATACCAAGTTACTCGCGAAAATATTTAAGATACCTAACTTAAATAATGTACTCAAGTTACTGTACAAGCCTGGCCTCTGTCTACACATCTGCACACTTGCTAGCCGTATAGTCGCTTCTCGAAGAGAACAATAAAATACTTCAAGTGTGTGTGTGTGTGTGTGTGTGTGTGTGTGTGTGTTGCACATAACGATGTACGCATTTGAGAATTTTTTTTTTCCACAGTTTTTCGCCCTCCTCTCGTGGAAGCATACAAAGACAAAGAACGTTTTGTGTAGAAGCAAATAGAAGGCGTTCGTGACCGCGAATGAGGGATCCGCATTTTTCATGTAGCACGCCAGTAGATTGGCATCCGTTAGAGGCTCTTGAAAGGGATTCGTCTGCGACGAAATGGCTTCACTGTAGCTAAGAACCTTTTTATACGAAACGCAGTGATGCGTCGCAACGTGAAAATCTATATTTCGATTGATGGTTTTGCACTCTATCTATTTTTTTAGGGCGATAAGTGGAAGCCCCCGTATTCACGCTCAGTTTCTACGCACACTTTCTGCGTACTACTTTCAGGGCTAGGAACATATTATGAACATATCTCCGTTAGATTTTCGTAAAATTTCTCGTGAAAAACGCTTATTTTGAAACGTGTCTTCGTAACTCACATTTTCCAACAATTATACATGGAACACCGCTCATTTTAAAGCTTTTTCGGAGGGCAACTGCAGCTCTCAGCCGTGTACAGACAAGTGGATAGGAGCATTAGTATAGGCGTCCTGGGCTCTCTTCAAGTCTGTCGGGAGGCAGGCGGTTGTAGTAATACCACTAAAAAGCAGATATGAATAGAACACACCTCCGTTTATTATTTTGAAGGAATGAAAAAGTAGCTTTAAAATTGCGTGCGCGATACTTTGGAGGTTATTTTCGCTGGTGACAAGAACGTCCTTGGAAAGAGTCTTTCAATCCTCATGACGGCTCCTATGAGAAGACGAAGGAAAAGAGCTCCATCATAAATCTTGCTTTAGCTTCTCATTGAGGGAAAGTCCTCCTAGATTGTGTCGCGGGAAAATAAATCTTGATTGAATTTCGCAACCCTTCATATTTACCTGAAGATGCGACCTTGACACCAGAAGGCGCCGCTGGAATTTTCCTCAAAGTTCACTCTCAACAGTTGGCTCGTACGCTGTAAAGTTACCGTGCAGGAAAGAAGACGACCATCGCAAAAATCTGTTATTGCTTATGATAGGCCACTGTTGAAAATAGCTGCTTCTGGACATTCTTCTGTTCAGTATATACATATTTAATACAGTTGATGAAGCATTCATGTGACTGCGCGACTCACAAAACAGGTATCCGACTCACAAAACATCCGCGAAGGTATGTATGATCACGTTAGGGTAAAACGGGATGTCGTTCGTTTGTTCCGCTTATTTTAGAAAATACGAGGCCCTGTTGAATGAAACTATCATAAACGTGACGTGTCTCACAGTCTCTAATTTGAAAACACTCTTAAGGATATTTTTAGGAACTGTTCACAAGATAACAATCAACTATCATTTGCATGGCTTGTTTGCCTGCATGCCATAGAGACCTCCTGTGAATGTTATAACTTCCCGAATGTACGGTGGATGATGGCATGTAATACAGTTCAACATTAGGGCTGACTTTATCTTTCATAAACAGTAGACAATACTTTGACGGAATGTCTTCTTTTTATTGTTTACTACAAGAGCACGCGTCTGGAAAGCAGCTTAAAAACTATCCACGCACTGGCAGTTGCTTTCTCTTAGAGAAGTTCTGCTCGGGGCTTACGTTGTGTTGTTGCTTCGTTATTTCTTCATTTTTCTAATAATTAAGTCTTTTGCTCATATTATAGCGATGAATGAGATGCTCTGTCTCGAGTGAGATATATATCGAGCCCACCATTCCTCCGTACCGCCAAAGTTACTTGAGTGCTTAACTAAACCGACTGCAATTCGACTTCACAAGCATATCTCGATCACTTGGGAGAAATAAGCGGCTCATCTTCAGCCCAGTTCGGAGTTCCTTTCAATATCGTCAGGTAAAAATCAGTTGCGGCAAACAGCTTTACCAGTCCACACCGTGTCCAAAAACACGGTGTAGCAGGTATGGGGAGGGGGGTTATTGGCAGAAAAAAAAAAATTAAGAAAGGGTAAAGGACAGCCATGCAGCACGCCGACTTGCTATTCCCTAAACAAAACAAAAAAAAGAAAACGAAGGAAAAATATAAACAGGAAAGAAAAAGAAATGACAAAAAGACAAATAAATAAATAAGTAAAAACAAGAAAAAAATGTAAAAGACACTCGGCTCACAGGGAGCCCAGGAGGTCCGTACCACGCAGAAAGCGGAGCACCGCTTTTGTGACACTCCACTGACTATACAGCTCGCTGCACGGGCCCAAGGAGTGTTGCGAGTCCGTTTGTCCGTGCACCAGGTATGCGTTTACTTCCTCATAAGCGTACACAGTACGTGACAGTAGTAAGTGACTGACGTCATGTGAGCGTGAACCCAAAATTGACGAGGTTTGAACACACAAAGAAACGATGATGAGACGGGGCTGATGCCGGCCAGTGGGTTTGAACAGTAACCATATAGGTGGCAATATCAAAGTTACGTTTAATCGCGTACAACAGTACTTTATTTTGACGTTGCCTATATATAAATTTCAAGTTACAAGTTTCAATGCCTACAACTTGCGCTGATGTAATAACGAAAAACTGACTGACTGGGAACTGCCCGTCACACAACTCCGACCACCCAGAACAACAGACACCATTCCAGCTGCGATTTACGGTAACCCTTCCATCCCTTCAAGATCACAGTGGTCGGGAGGCAACAACGTGTTTTCTTTTTTCGTGAACGCTACTCCGAAAATTTATGGATCACTTTGAAGGCTTGTGGAGAGCGCGTGCCTCAGCTATGACCTTCTGTATCCCATATACCACTCCCGACGAAATGGACAGACATAACGTTCTTCTGGCCCATGCTATATAGTGTACGATATGGCTGCATGCCCTCGCTTCGTAAATTCGTCCCTGCTGTGCATACAGAGTGATATACTACACTGTGTGCTCTGAAGAGGCCTTCAAAGTACAGAAGGTTTCTCTTTTCATCCTGGGCAGCGGAAGTGTGAACAGTGTGCGTCAGGATGAGTGTTCGTACCCCCGGTGTAGTTGGCGGGTTGGCTGTTTACGGGATATGCCGTCTCGTACCCTGTCGTCTGCTGTGGGAAGTTGTCTCGAAATACATTTATCTCATTCGTAATATAGCAGATTCCAATAAAACACTGAACGACACTTGAGCGTCGCAACCACAAGCAAACGATGGGGGTTGATGAAAGGAAACCCTCCGGATAGAGATAGAGATGCCTCTGTTGGAGCACGCTCTCCTATACGTACGCTTATTTCAAATTCACATTTCACAAGCGAGGCATAGTGGTATAGACAGAAGGATGAACGAACACAACGCATACAGGGTTCCCAAGGTAACGTGCACCGGTGTCTAAAAAAACACGGTGCGTCATAAGCGAATGAAAAAAGCAAAATACTGTGGGGAGTCGCGTGTTCTAATCGCCCGTATTTTTTTCGTCGTGGCTCATTAATTAATTAGGCGCAATTCATTAGCTAATTTTTTTTATTATTCGTTTTAGGGTCGAGATGTGAATTCGAAAGTTGCAGAGCGTGTCGAGAAACACTCATCGCAATTGTTTCCTACATCGCACGCCTTATGTGCAGTTTTTTCCTGGAAAGGTAGAAGGCGCGCGAAATTCGAAAGTGTACCACGTGACACGAGACCAGCGCACTTACGCGCGCGCGCCTCGATTTTCGATCTGCCAGGCATACAGAAGAACTACTGCATTCATTTTGTGCCGAGAAGCAACCTTCAGGTGAGCTCTGACCCGAAGTTTCGCTTCGTATTGATGGCCGACCCTTTGACGTCGTGAAAGTGCTGGGCGAATGACCTGTGATTCATCGTCAGGGTGCACAGCGCTCACTCATCACCTTCGTTAAAAGAATAGCAGAGTTTTCGTCTTTTTAGAAAATTTTCTTTTCCTGCTAGGTCTGCAGTAGCTTGTCCCGCGGTAAGCGGGCTCACACCTCCATATTTTTTCTCCTACCCTCATCATCATCTTATGGCGCATCAGGCTTTCTTTGTTTTGTTTTGTTTTATATATATCCCGGTGCACGTTAGCTTGGACACCCTGTATGTTGAAGTAAAGGACGGCAGTTGACGAAACCCCTTCTTCCGCTGTGCCAGTCTTTCTTCGTATGAGGCATAAAGAAAGATATGGAGGTGGTCGCTTGGAATTGGAGGAGAAATGAAGAAGAAAATTATAACCTGAACAAGTAAGCTACATAAAGAGCGGTTAATTGAGCGCGGATGAGTTAACTGTTCTGCACTGAGTGTAGAACTTACTTAGTGTCGCCTCAATGTCCCGGGGATGTTGACGTTGGAAAGAAACAAAAATTGTCCCGGGGATATTTGACCGCGAAACGCTCGTTGCATGAACTGTGAGTCCCACAGCTCTAGAACTTTGACGATTCTGAAAATCCGGTCGGTCCAGGGCTTCCACCTCCGATCGTAGCCGGCGACGTGCTTCAGAATAACAACAACAACAAACAAATCATGACTATGGCCTGGCTTCAGAATAACTTTCTCAGACAACTAGCCAATCTTCGTATGTGGCTGCAAAACAAAGTCCATCCTTCGTCGACTTCAATTTCCTTTCATTTCCAGAGGTGACCGAAAGAGGTGACACGAATTTTGTCTTTTTTCTTCACCTAATGCAGACAAAGGTATAAAGGAGGCATAGTTTATTCTCCGTACTTTCTATACCGCCGGTGCATTCTGGATGGTGAACACAACAAATGCGGAGCTCACTTGCACCTGAAAGTATCCATGAAAGCGTGCAATCAGTCGCGGCCACGGATGTGTTTTTCGTCAATCTAGTCCAATGACTGGACCGCAACTAAACGTCCGCAAAGGTGGGGCAAAATTGAGGGCAACATAATCCGGGGTAAATGAGTAATTGGCAGTATAGATTTACACGTAACGTGAGTCAGCCAACAAATGTGTGGTGACAAGTAACTAGGTAGGACCGCGGATAACTTCCGCCACCTGGGGTCCATTAACGTGGCGCAAGGTGTTGGAACCATCACCCTGGATTCCATCTGGCAGCCACACCTTGGTAGCCGCCAATGGAAGTTTCTCACCAAAAATCAGCTGACTGCAAAAGAAATCTGCAAAAAATCTGCAAAAGAAATCAGCTGACTGCAAAAAAATCAGCTGACTGAAAAAAAAATCTGCAAAAGACATCAGCTGACTGCAATACGTAACGCAGTGCGAAGAACACCTCAGCTCCGTTGGGTCTCAGGTGTACAACTCATCCATCCACGCTGTCTTTAACGGCAAACAGAGGACGACACCGTAAGAGAGCTCCACGGTACGTGTCTGCACGCTATACCTACATTGAAAATAAAAACTATCCATTGCGTCGCTTAAGAAACAATTCACCTGCCGGCAAACAACAACGCTACTCTTTTTCGATCATTTCTCCTTCTCTACCGTAGTATACAGCTCTAGGCCCTATGTGGTAGCCAGCATCCAAGTTGATCTGCAGTTTTTTTTTTTTTCTTACCATTTCTAAAACAACCAGACAAAGACCCACCGCAGTTTGACTGACCCATCTATCATTGTACACGGTGCAAAAGTTAAAGCACGGTCACTTACTATCGTGTCCGCCGCCTAGCAGATGATTGACGTCGAAGCTCGTATCCGTCGTAATCCACCTCCGCGAATGAAAAGCATCTGCTGTCTCCTAACGTCTGTCTTCATTAAATAAAGTACGAAAATACCGCGGAGTAAAAAATAAAGAAAACACACGAGAAGGATGTATACAGTGAGTCGATCAGGAGTAGTTTCTGCAACTCTCGAAGCCTATCGGAATATAGCGGTGTAGTTCAGCCGCCGACCCCCAGGGTCGCGTCAGTCGTCAGAGAGCTTGTCATGTTACGGAAGAAATGAATGTTTCTTTTTCTTTTTGCTGTTTGACTGGCGAATGTTACAATGGCAGCTATAGTGATGAAAAGTGGCGTTTCTGTGTTGCTATTATAGTATGTCGTGTGCAATCGAAAACCTGAAGATATATGCCCACTGCAGCTAGGTACTCAGGAATAACTCACAAGAATGGGTACATACGACATCGTAAAGAGAAGAAATAAGGTGACAAACAGAGCCCTAACACCGCGCTCAAACTATTCGTTACAATGTGCGCATGATAAGGGAGCGGGTCAAGTTACCGTATGTGGTACTAACTCAGTACTTAACGACCACACGAGTGATGCAACATAACTCGATTATAGACGGAGTCAAGAAAATGTTCACTTTGTGTTCCCGTTTCTGATCCTCGACGGCACACAAAAGAAGCGCCTTGCTCCGAACCCAAACTTGCCATTACGTACGGCTCTCGCAACAACATCCGTGTTGCCACGACAACTAATAAGATTGAATCAACCACTGAATCGGAAGCCAATCAATGGACTAACTAAGAATATGCGTGATTTATACCCGGTTTCACCAACACGAATTAGCGTTTGAACAACGGTCCCTTAACTTGAATTTCACGCTTAACTTGGCTTTACTAAAGGAGTTACTGTCGCTGAAACATTCATCACGTCACCAACTAACGTTTATAAACAGGATATAAAGGATTGAGCGTTAACCTGCTGTTTTAGCAACCCTCGATCTCGGTTCAAAGTGAGCGTTCGTGAAACCGGGCCTCGGCCATCGAGTTGACACAAATCATGAAACGAAATGTCGCTGCACAGAGCTGCTATCCTCGAGCACTACAACAATAAAGGCTCCCATAAGTCACAGCCACAAATCTTGGTGTTCCTTCTTTGAAAACGTATCACCACCAACGACCGGCGCACACGCGCACCAAGCTCGCAGAACGCTGTCCTTGAAGCCGCAACTGTCGGAGAAACGTCCCTTCCTCTGCTTCAACCACATTCCGAAGCATCCACCACTAAAGCAGCGAGAGAGAAACAAAACCGGCACCGCAAAGGTCAAGACGGGATTCCTACGCAGATGGACACAGCACTGTGACACTCGCCGCACAAGATGGCGTCCGTTCGTTCGCAAGGCGGTCTGCGACTGCGACTGGTGAGCGACTGGTCTGCTATAAAACTGATCAAAACCTCTCCCTCTCACCCTCACGCAAATGCTAATCGTTTGCGAGAGAACGGAACCCCCTTCCTGTTTTGCATCCGAGGTTTTAAGCGGGCAAACCAAACGATGCAAATGAGAGAGCACTCCTACTCGACCAGCGCTTACTTTGCTATGCGGAACTCTGACTGAATACGAGAGAGTCCGTCCGTCCGTCAGCACTATAGCAGCACTTCTGAATAATGCATCGGCTCGTTTTTAAAATCGCCCCCAGAGAGGGGTGGAAAGGGAACGAGGTGGCTCGCCTTGCTTGTTTGCCTATGCAACGGAGTGACAGGCTAATTTCGTACTGCTAACACAGTGAGTGCGCAAATAAGCAGTGTGACGTGATCAACATAAGGAAAATCCCTCAATGAATGCTGCATATATGGGTAGCGCGTTTACGACGTAATTTCAGCTTTGCGTATGTCTAAATGAAAGGAGAATCAATGAGAGACGTGCTTCTGCATGACACCAAGTAAGTATAAGAGGCATGCTGTTCTATAGGACGGTGTCTGGATCCGTGGGTAAGCGGTAGGACAAAACTACGCTGCTTCTTTCGGCGTCTTTGTCACACCACGCGAGTTACATGTCACGTCTAATCGGCATGTTCTCTTCAAGGAGTCCAAAGATGTCGACTATCAATGTCGATTTAATATGCGTTTTTCTTCCCCGCGTTTGTCAGCAGCCGGTTTGAGACTGCAAGGATGAGCAGTTTCGTGAAAAAACAATACACATAATTTAAAATTTCATCTTCTTTTTTGAATGTGGTTAGACGAAAGCGTTTTTTGACCTTTGGTTCTTTTCCTTCTCATTTGTTCGCCCCCCTTTGTGGTACGCCATATGTGGCTGCCACGAGGCTCGAAATTAGACCGCCAATGTTACCAGTGGAAACACGACGACCGGGTCTTTCTGGCAGCGAAACGTTGTCACAAACAGAGGTGGGGAGTATAATGCGTTACACCTAGGTAATAAAATAATCTGAATGCCATTACTTCTTCTAGGCTGCTATTAATCTTACTCACGGTTGCTCGTTTAGATTATACTACATACTGCTTTCATTCCACGAAATCATGCGTAAGCAGCGATTTTGCAGAAATTATAAATACTACCACCGGTAATGCGTAACGAAGTAAAAAAAGCAAAAAAAGCTATTTACAGTGCACACTTCAGACACCAAGTAGGACAATGTTAGAGACTTCTCGGAAAATGGAGTGCCGAACCAATGACATTACTCGATGAAATTAATGATATTAGTAATTCATTGCCGAAGCATGAAAAGGAAATGAGTAATGTAATGCATTGCTTTATAAAGTTGTAATGAGTAATGGCAATACACTACAAAGTAAACATAATTTTCCCAACTCTGGTCCCAAAGGCTCTCCAAGGACGAACTCACAACATTTGCACGTCCTCTTAAGAAACCGTGCAGCAGAGATTCAAGGGACATGAAAGAAATCAGAAAGTGTAAGCGCTTTATGAGGGACTCGTTTAAATCATGTACCGATCTCTGTCCCTCAGCGTAGATTTGCAATGCGGGAGAAAATGTGCCGATGGTCCAAAAAGAAAGGCAGGCATCTCAATTTTTTTTTTTAAATCAATCAATCAAAGGCAGCGCTGGAATGAAAAAACCTCTTTGTGCGAACAATAATCTCAGTAAAAAATAGCGACTGACTGAAAGCACAGAACTACGCGACCGCAGCGCATTACCGCAATATTGGCTCGGTATCGGCAAAGCGGGTTCAGTATTGGACCAGGATTGCCAAGATTCTCCCAATGACTAAATGTTGGGTATATGGGGGCAATATTCCCAAGATTGTCGGAATACTGAGTGCATTAAACAACTCTGGGAATAGCCTAGCAGTATTGACTGAATAACGTCAGGCTTTATGCCTTTTGTACCTGGCCCACATTTCTGCGGAAATTTAAAAAAAAAAAAATAACTGTAAAACAGAAACGATAATAATTGCCATCACATGCAGCCACAAGGGGATCTTGCTAATGTTGACTGAATATTCGAAAAATATAAAACGTATTACCATCACATATACAGCTACTAGGAAAAACATTGAGGTGGCATAATGCCTTCGGATATCTTCAAATGTAATTGAAATAAGTTTGGCGGCTATGTGCTACATTTTCTCATTGGAATGGGCAACGTGCCTGAGCTTTATTAGTCTACTGGGATAATTTACTGATACTCGTATAGTTTATTATATTTTAGCACCGTCAAAGAACACCAAAGGGGAAAAACCATCCAAATCTTGCGTTTGTGATTTATAACGTTGAGATGCAACCAAAAGACACGTCAGAGGTTAGAAAAGTTGACAATACGACTCGCAACTGAGCATTTAATGTGCAACGTGGAATATATACGTTTGGTCACAGCCTTTCTGAAGAATGCCCCGTCACCTTGTACTCACTCATAGTAAATATCTTCATATTTCATAAGACAGGTGCCAAAACACTTATATCGTTACCAATGCAGGTTTAAAAGTGGCGCTATTACATTATAGTGCACAGTTGTAGCTCCTTGCGGGTACTGAATGATTTTACCGTTGTGGTAGAAGCCCGTGCGATTCCTCACGCAGTACTGAAATTACGCAAATATGCGGTTTAAACGGAAGGTTTAAATAAAGGCATTATCGCATGTAGCACAAACACTCCAAGAAAAAATAGAGTATACCCAACCCTTATGCAGTATAAAATTTCTGTCACCGAGATCACTCTTTTTTTTACCGTAATGTTCACTCTTTTTTCTTTTCTTTTTTTCGAAAGCAACACCGTCGCCAAGGGGTGTAACTTAACCCTGCAGGGGAGTAAAAATTACTCTGCCTGGATGCAGGGTAAAATTATGCTACTGTCCTTTACTTACGTTAATTTGTTACTGCTTTTTGTTTATTGATGAAGAGTGCCCCTTTATCGTTCAGGCCCTGTGCCTGACGTCGCCCTGAACGTATACGCACTGAGAGGGGATATATGGACGGGAGTACAGACGCTGAGACTTGGACTAACAAAGGATGGCTCACTAACACGCACATACTTTGGCGATCACTCACAAGCCACGACTTTAGGGTACAGGTAGTCACCGGACGAGAACCTGCGTATGTAGTGTGGTATGGGCACGTCATAGTTGTCATAGATAGAGTATTGCGAGAGAAATAAGGCGGGGTGATCAGGGTAAAGATGGCCAGAAAAGAGTAAGGAGTGTAAACGTCATAGTTACACTCCATTTACTCTTTCTTTTCATTATTGTTTTTTTCTTAGCATGAATAATGAAACCGCAAGAAAGGAAGGAAAGAAGCAACTCAATGAATACGTCCGAGTACAGTGACACCTCCAACTAACTAACCAACTAACTCCAGCTAGTGACGCAACCCATAAAACCCGCGCATAATGTCCATTGAAGGAAAGGGCCCGGTAGAGGGCGTCGACGTTAGAGTTTGTTACATAAAGTGTTACAGCGCCAGAGGGGAGGCGTGCTTTCGCTTTTCGTAATCCACGAACGTGACGGAATGAACAAGTCGTGGGAGACCCATTAGAGACGGGATCCAGCGGCTCCCTCAAACGGTGGATGATCACGACAAATCGTGGACCCTTTCCAACCATCTGGTCTCGAGCCAATAGGCTTCGTGTACAGGGAAGTCGGAAGGCTGCTTCCAGAGTTGAAGTTGGCTGCAGTGTTATCCCGCGTTAATGAACGTTAATGGTCTTTGACCACGTTCGTGGTCTAAGTGCAGTGCACGACGGCCCTTATGATTGTGTTGTTCGTGGTTCATTAGATAAGTTAGCTCATGCTACTTTAATTTGAGACCTACGGACATTGTCTTCGGCTGACGTAAATCGATCCCAGTCATGCGGTTGAGACATTGACAGCACAGAGAAAGGAGACGCCGCCAGCGGTGTTGGAATCCGTTCTCACAGGCGGCCGTTGGGAAAACATTCCTGCCGCAAGTTACTCAATGGCGTAAGCTCAATCCGGATGATCATCCGTCAAATACTTTCCACAGACAGTACATTCTGCAACTCATAGTGCTTCTTCTCGGAACATGTAAGAGCTGCCTCCCAGCGGGGAAACGGCAGAAACTGACATCATGGTCAGAATCGTGATCAACCACTTTTGCACGAAACGTGATCTGCCCACGTGACCTTCACCCAAAGGCAGAAACACAACGACGATGACACCAGCCTCTCCAGCAGGCGTCTTGCAGACATAAAAGGGCGAACCACAGGGGTTCGAGCTTGAGAGCAGGCACAGACCCACGATCCATCACGTGTTCAGGCAGGGCCAACCAATATTGACGGGCCCTATTCATTGGTTTACTTTTGTAAACGAGGTCAAACGACGTCACTTTCTTCTTCCCAGAGTTTTGAGGAGGTTTTTTTTTTTTTTTCATCCGCTAGTGGCAGGTTTCTGAGCGACGACTCAAAAGGGCATTGTGCATGAGCAAGCGTGTGTTAACGAGCACCCATCGCTTGCGATGCATCCACTTGGAAACTAAGGAATTTGTCGCCTTTCACAGCGACTTGTTAACTCCGCCTGCTCGTTTTGTCATCTCTATTTGGAAATACATATTCGACGTTTTTTTTTCGACTGCTTTTTGGAAAATTCGGCAACAACGTGGTCGCTTGTACTGTATACCAAGGCCGAAAATAAAGTTGTTGTTGTTGTACTGTATCTGGTTTATATTAGCTAGACGCTGACTTGTAGGCAGCACACATTTAATCTTGACAATACAGGCACGTCCACTCTTTTTTCAAAACTGGTTTATCTGTGTTGGTAAAAAGGTCATACTTATCGATTAATGTAGCCGATTCATTTGGAATACTTTCTATAATATTCGGCAGAATCCAAACATTTAAGGTGAAGAATACCGCTGGGGAGGAGTCATCCTTGCATACCATATGCAGACTTTTATGTTGCTGCCGCGCCAAACTAACCATCTGCGTGGTATCTTTCTCTCGGCATCCCCTTAAGTGTAATTTGGACACGTGAAATTCCGCCTGAATCACGTATGTTTCACGTCTAAAGCACCTTCCGAAACTTTTCGTACGAAAACTCCGCGAACACTGGTACAATACCACCGACCCGGATTTTTACCGTCTCCTCATCTCGTCTCGATTTCCAAATATTCTATAAAACGGCATTGCAATGTTTATTCCGTCCTTACGAATAGATATGATCTCAATGATGCACCGACGGCCCTCACATTGGCCGATTTATCTGACTAGTAAGAAAAGCCTAACCGACTCACTTTTCCCCCACTGTAGCAAACCGGGCGACTCGGTATAAGAATCGGCATGATTAACTAGCGGTGAAAGAGACGGACGGAAGGAAAGAAAGACAGGACCAAGTGCTACACTTGCAACAAAAGATTTAGTGCCGCAAGTTTATTTAAAAGCAGTGCCGAACCGGTCGCGTAATGGCCCACCAACTTTTGCAGAAACTTTACCTCAATTTTCCCCATCAGCTTGCGCGCATGTCCGGTATGTTATGGGTTATGGGTATGTTATGACCGCTAGGTGAACGTCAGTGTCTATGGTACATGGTACGATTCCTGTCAGCGACAACTATATAGAAGACAACGCGCGGAGAATGAATGGCGTTTCAGTTTCTGCCCTGACTGATGTATTGGTCCAGTTCCGGTGTTGCAAGCAACGAGTAAAGTGGTTCAAAAGCGATCTTGGAGGCCCAGTATCTTCGGCGAGCACCACCGTCGGGAGAGAATGAACCCGGGGGGCCATCGTGGTGGGAAAGGCGATTTGACAGAGATGCATGATTGCAGCAGGCAATCCATCAGGTGGGCCACCTCGGATACACTTTTTTCTTGTTCTCTAAATAGACGTCACTTTCCTCCTTCAGACTCAGATCAGGTTGCTCGTGGGCTCACGATAAGAAAATGTATGTTGATGTCGACGATAGTTTCCGTCAGGCGCACCTGGACCTGGGAACCTGAGTTGAAGCTCAGCGAATTACAAAAAAAGAGGGGGGGGGGGAAGGGTTGTGTAACGTAAGGGAGACCGTTTTTCTCCGGTTGAATCCCGCTTAGCTTCTACCTTATTCAAGCGCAGATGGATAAAGTTGCGTCTGAAGACACGTCTGAAGACACGGGAGGTCTCCAACTGGGGACTAATGGAATCCGAATGGACAAACTGCGCTCAAGGCACACTTCACTGTTTGTTGTTTACTGCGTACTCCCAGCTTCGCCTCGTGAGCTGGAGGCCTTTGTGGTCCGAGCCGGATGTCCTCATCTACTTCTCTACTGTACTGTCTGTACTTCATCTACTGTCCCATATCTAACTTTAGCCCATGTGCGTGTCTGATACAAAAGCAGCAGATGACAAAAAAAAGAAGGTCCACGAGGGTCTTGATGTGTATTTGAACACGACCGCAGTGATAGGTACCGTTCATTAGTACAGAGGTCTGCTCAGTTAGTAGCGTGTCCTGATCCCAGTGATGGGCAAAGTACCTCAAAATTGTACTTAAAGTAGCAAGTACCCGGGACCATTAGTACTTTAATTACAGAGCGAAGTAGCATTCTACAAATGTACTTAACGTAAAGTCCCATCTCATCGTCATCATCTATTCTTGTTGTTGTTAACGTAAAGTACAAGCTCACACTGCGCAAGATATACTTTATGGTGCTCGCAAGTAGCTTGCGACATACTTGTCTGCAATAGACAGTTCGTGTTTTGTTCTATCTGAAGTATCGAAGGCGTTGCAACATTATTTCTGCTTACTAATAGAATCCTGTGGCATATACGGCCCACCTTCAAACACAATATTGGTATAGCCTCTTGAAAGGCGACAAAACCAATACGGCCTGTTGAACCACTGATTGAAGACTTGAGAGAAGTATGTCGCTGTTTGTCGGTGAGAAAAAGTGAGGTTCTTTCTAGAAAGGTATATAGTTTTTAGTCACCACTATGCCTTTCGATATGCCTTCCGAAAGGCTGGTTCTTCAGACACGTGACGGGCTTGCGTACTCAGGTGAAGAAACCAGAACAATTTATCTGTCGTTGCACCGTAACCTTTATTAACACCCGCTAAACTGTGTTCAAACTGTTAGACCATATTTATCATCGGAAAAACATTTCTTCTGTAGTGAAACTCTCCCACCTTAGGCATCTTGGCCCAATTATTGTAAAAACAAAGCTGTGTGGACTTCTTATCGCACTTTCCTCCTGATGTAAAAAGGAGTCCACCTCAAAATAGATACGTATTCCAAAAGGGTATCAGCTATGAGGTGGCAATCAATTAGAACTGCAGCGTCATATTTATGATGGAGCTGCACCTCGAATTCATTTCAAATCGCTGTCTCGATGGGTCGTTTGTTTTCAGGGCATATATGTTTACCACATATTAGGGCCAGTTTATCATGGACCTCATCAATTCACCTCGAGATAGTTGTAGGCAACGCGAGCGTCCGTGTTGAAAGTGCATGCCCGAGTGAAAGAGTCGTCGTCCGTTTTAGGACGCTTTCAGGATGCGAAAGAACGCTTATAGAGAAAGGACCAACCGCATCGGACGTTCACGGAGAAAGTGCTTAGGGTGGTGCTGTTTTAAAAAGCGTTTGTGTTTTAACAAGCCATCAAACGTGTCCTGTGTGCAAAGAACCACGAGGAACAACAGTCTCGGGCACAAGGGCGTCAGTGGTGACCAGAGGTGAGCTGGATTTATTTTCTGAACGCACGTGGGTGCACTAAGAGGCAAGGACCTCGCACTTCCTTCATTCCGGGTGTACCCCGTGCTACTTGGGGTGATCGACAACCTGCTTGCTTGTGTTTCCAGTAAAGGTAAGGCTGGACACGTTGCTGTATGAGATGGTGGGGATGACACTTTGTGGCTCACGACGCCATGCCGCCCCATTCATAAGCGTCCATCATATTACAAAGTGCTAGCAATAGTATTAATCGACTAATTGGACGGTATCTCCTGATGCTACAACAACACCAAATATATTATGGCGATGTTGGCCGTTTCCCCGCTTAAGCTGCGGTGCCATTGCCTGTGAGTTGGTATGAATATATGCGGAATGTACACAGAGGGGGAGGCGGAGTTCTGGAGTATCCTCACGCGACTTTTTCCGGTTTCACATCTCCATATTTTTTTATATCTCAATCAGTGAATCAGGGGGGTCTATCCAATTGTGTATTCTCGTTGTTTCGAAACTGAAAGACGTCGAAAATAAAAGAATACTGCCAGAATTGCCAGAATAATTACCAGAAAATTTTGAAAAAATTGTAGAGATTTTTAGTAGATCAGAAGCACACTACGAAAGCGATACGATAAAGAAAGCTGTCAAATCAAAGATCATTCACTTGAAAGGAATAACGCGGCTGGCTTATCGTGTTTTCGAACGCGTTGTCATGGACGCTTTCCGAACTATTATGCTGTAAAGACCTGGTAATGAGCATTCACGTAGCAAGCTTTCCCGTCACCATGACCCCTGAACTTTGACATTTGATATTTAATCTCTGCCATCAGACAATCCTCATTTGGAATGTCTATCACGCCACCACGACATTTCGTCTCTTCAACGACTCAACCACACAAGATTCATCTGAGCCATTGAAGAAACACCTCTTGCACGACCGCCGCTAGCTCTTTCAGTACGCGGTTTAGCGCGGTATCTCTACTTGATTTATCATTCGTTTCCCCAAGCACAGGATGTGCATTTGCCGGTCCGTAATTTATGAGTGGCGCACGCTAAATGCAGAGAATCTGTGTGGGCGCTGCATGGCGACCCCGGCAACTATGGGGATAATGAGCAGTGGAAGAAGTTAGACGCCCTTATTGTTTGGGGCACCCAAAGGGTTCGTCCGAAGGCGTAAAATGTTGTGCGGGTCGTTTGGTCATTTAACTGCCGCCCCACTATGGAAGCCGCACCCTCGCAAGGAGCAAAACAGCCTTGTGGGAGGTTGCCCCTTTTCTGTACACTGCATGCACTTGTTTCGCCTCGTCCTCCTTGTGTTCGTTACTCTAGGCTGCAAATGGAGTCCACAGGTATCTGCTGGGTTACTATAAAAACGGTTCACAACTTATTCGCATACGTTTTGTACTTTCTTCGATGTCAAGTGTACGTAAGTGCTAAATAACGTAGTATACGTCCCTGAATACATTGTGCCAAAGGCTGTTAACACATCCACAGGGGCAGGCGACCATCGTATTCTTGCGTCCTCGATAGCCTGCATCGCAGGCATCAAGTCTGTGAACACTGTGAACTTTGTCCATACACGGGGGCAAAGGTTGGCTATATGCATTGCAGGAAGAAGGGTATAGCAAAAAGTTATGTAGTTGTTATTGATGTTTGATACGAAAGACGTCGTCCATGCCCTCGGACGATATTATTCAAATGCCGATGGAGGCCCGCCGTTTCTTGGGGTCCACCCATGTAAACCGCCACGGACGCAGAGAACTTCTTCTGAACCAGTCTATAAAAGAGACTCCCAAGGACGTCAAGTGGAGCCTGGACACGTCTGGACCCGGGAGAGCGACAGAAATATGAGGCATCGGGGGAAACCTCCAGTGGTGTCATACCATTCGTCACGAAGTGGTCTGTCGTATCATCTGCACCACTCAGTAATATTCGCTCTCGGGTCGTATTTTCCTATAGAGAATGAATGACGAAGAATGTGCGCACGCTGTCGGATGCAGTGTCGTTCTCTGGTCTCCGGTCTTCTTCAGGAGCTCTCCGGCCTCCATCAGAAACTCGTGACCCGGACATCTTCGGAACACGAACGACGAAGTCTACGAGCAAAGAGGCTCGGGAGCATATATAATCAAGACGCCGTAATTTTATAGGGGACTGGAATGCTCTACACCATAGCCACCTTCACTATAGGGCTTCGTGCACCGCAAGTAGGCAGCCTCATCCAGGCCAGAAGATGCTGAATGGCTGAAATATATTGCAGCGCCTTGGCTTCAAGATGCTTAATGTGGCGGAGTCCAGCGGAGTTCCGAACTTCGGAGCGGACACCGCCCAGAAACCGATGGAAGCGAATTGGCTCAAGCTTCTCAGTGCCAACACACAAAGGGAAGTTCGTCGTGGCCTAGCGGGTGGACAGGACTTGAACGCATTTTTCTGTCGAAGGATCCATTCGAACCTCGCTGAACAACAACAGCAGATAAATGATGACTATGATATGGTGTGTTTCACCGCTGCGAAGCAGTACCCCTATTCCACTGCATGTGTAACATTATACAGAGATATGACACTTGGGTGAAGTATGTGGATGTTATCTAATACCATTTGCAAGCTGCGCTGACTGGCAGGTCATGACTTTCCCACTTTCGAAAGCGCAACATCTTTCGCATATTCATGGGATACGAGGTATTTCCTGAAACCTGCACGACGTTGATCAGAATGAACAACTCATGAACATTATGCCCGCTAGATACGCGGACAGGTAAGAAACTCTCGCAGCAAACAAAATAGTTGACCCGATACTCCAAAAGTTCGTGAGACACGAAACGGTGTCGTATGCACGCGTATGTCAGTTGACGAGCACGAGCACCCTGGACTAGAGACACGGAGTCCACGTTTGGATCTATAGAGGGCTGGTGACAACAAAATGCAGCCATTTCCTCAGGAAACGCTCCCTGTCTTGCCATGTGGTGGCGGACGTGTTGGTTAGGGCTGAACATTATGTTTTCCCGTGCTTCCCTTTGTGTTCTCCCACAATGTTCAAACTCCCTATCAGTTTTTCCATACAACTTGCAAAGCCTACAAGGTGAAACGTGGTTTGAAAAGCAAGCGTTTCTCAACCCACGTTGCCTTCTTCCAGCTAGGTAGCAGACAACCCTTTTGAGAACGGGTATTATACAGGTGTAGTTGAGCGTGCGGCGACCTTCGGCTCAAGTTCCGGAAGCCAGCATAAGTTATTTTATCACATCGAGATGTCGAGCGAACGTGATGAGTTCCAACGATGATTTTAGCTCCACTAAATTTACGATCCATAACTGCCGGTGGCTTTGGCCAGTCTCGGTCAAGTTCAACCGTCCAGTTCTGGATACAACCGTGGTGCATCGAAGTCGTCGAGTGCTGGTCATAGCTTGTGTTGCTAACGCGACGATCAGTGGATCAATGGCGAGTGCGCATAAATACACGACTTTCGCAACTGCAAAGATGACGCAGGGACACCTCTCTAATATGTGCCCATATTCTCCTCCAAATCCTTGTGGTGGCAGTGAAAGACAAGAGCTGCGGAAGCCTTCTCGCAGAAGTTCTCTCATTTGCCCGATGTGATAAGGTCTGCAAGTTAGCCAATGTGTCCGGCTGTTCTTCCTGCTCGGCAAGTGGCCGACGTGCCCGATTACTTGTTTCGTCCTTATAGCAGGCTCTTATGGCATGCCAGCACACATACACGTTCGAAGGCTTTCACGAAAAACTCTCCATTTCGTAAATGATGTTACGCGAGCAGTACACGGTGGAAACAATGTGTCGTACCATATGTACAGAGGAAAGTGTCGAGCCACGTCTGTGGAGCACCACGTCGGGGATGGACGGTATATGCGTTGGCGCCTGGTTGTTTTATAGGCATGTATGAAATTAAGTAGGGTTCCCGAATATTCGGAACGTGTTTTTCGGAATTCAGAGTTTTTCGTTGTTTACTTTTTACAACTGAGCTCATATCCAATGTGCAGTCCGCATCAGGTGGCGCTGGGAAGTGGGTGACTTCCGCTTCCTCCCGTTCTCGGCTGCAAGGTGACGCCAAGAACAATATGAGCAGTCCTCTGCGTGCACGTTATTTTTTTTAAGCGTGGTGTAAGCGTGGTTAAGCGTGGTGTATATGTAATAGGTGATATCGTGTATCACCTGGTACGGAAAGGATCCGTTAATGCGGGTGGGGTGGAGCAAGGAGCTCCCGCACCGGGTGACGCGTACCCTGGTGACGCCACTGCCCAGTAACGACATACTCCCAAAAAGAATGAGATGCTGTATCGTCGCTCACTGTTATGTGGGAAAATTCGCCACATGAGGTGCAGCAACTGTACTATCTGTTATGCAACGACACCTCAACATCTCGAGATCCCGATATTCGTCGACATCTTTCGTCCCACCTTACTTTCTGCGTTGCAACAACTACCTAGTTGTCCTTTCATGAAGACAATTTGCTTGTCTGTCACATGTGTCCACTTAGAAGGGGAGGGGAAGTATGATGCACAGAAACTCAGAAAGGAAAGGCACTGGGTGTTTTTCAAAGAGACCTATAGGAATGACCTCCATACGCCCTCATATCGGGTAGAGTAATTAAATATGACTCCAGTGCCCAGGTGGCGAGGATAAAGTTCACTCGCATTGTTAAGTGCACACTGGATTTTAGGTCAAGGGTGGCCAAGACAGTCATAGGATGCCAGATCATTGATTAAAGTCTTTCTATGAACAGCACCTGCTAGCAATAGCAATATCGAGGCATTGTGAGAGTAGTGTTTCATTTGTTTATTCCGTGTTAGCGCCGCGGAGCAACTGTGGCTATAAGCGGCGTACAGACATGGACAGATGGAGAGAGGACAGCAGGAAGGAGTGCGAGACAGGGGAGTTAGTATGCCATTCTGGACAGACTTCATGGGGAACTATGCCGACATTCGTCTGGAAAGTCTTGGGAAAACCCAGGGAAAACCTCAAACATGAAAGAAGGAAGTCACTGAAATTGAGGCTTTGTATGTATTTGTCTGTTCTATCTGTTCCAGCATCAATTGTCTCATGTTAAACCTCAAAGAGCACAGCCGGTGGTAGGATTCAAACCCACACTGATAACGCCATTGGGATTCGTCTGACAGAATAAATATTTGCGAAGTGCCGACTCGAAGAATACTGGAATATGGCACCAACTCGTTTCTCTCTCTAGGTTACTGTGGTGTTGGTGCTGTCCGCCGTGGAACGGATTGAACCGAAATGTCCGCTGCTTTGCACAGATGGGACGGAGAGGAAAGCAGGAAGAGAAAGGATGTCTACTATGCTGGGCCATGGGCCGACTTTACAGGTGCGATCTCGCGCATGGTTCGTGTGATATCAAGTTGTACATTTAGTACGCAGTGAGGTATACGTACATCACATCACACAGCGCAGAACTTAACTAAAGAATATGATTATTTCTTATCATATGCTGTAAACCTTACAATCAAATAAGAAAAGGAGACAAATACAGTCACATGTCCATAGAGGCTCGTATATATCTCTTTGTATGCACGCGAATACGCTCTCGGTGCCACTGTCTGGGCATCAGTTGCCGTTGCGCCCTCGTCCGGTTGTGGTTGAGTTGCAGTGCAAGATGATGCGTCACCATTGACGATCGTCATAATGGCGTCATTGTTGAGTCCCAGGCAAAGGCAGGTCACTCGCCAGAACACTGCTACAACGAAACCCAGTTGGACGAGTACGAATGCAGTCCGCATGCATCAACTGTATACTGCTACCAACCGCTTGACCAAATGTTAATAGGGCGTACCCGCACTGCTCTATAACACCTTTCGCCCATGATACATCTTCACCTCTTAACATATACTGGTTCACCCGACCAAACCGTTCATGCCCTCGCCTTGGTGACTCTAATTCTTTACTTCTCTCCTTAATCTTATCCACAAAGCTCAGTTTCAGTAATGGGTGATGATGAAAGGTGGAAGTCACTGAAAAGGTTAGCCAGCTGTAGGACTCGAACCCACATCTTCTGGATTGCCGGTCCAGGGCTCTACCATGGCTCTACTCTTCATGTTCAGTAATGGGAGCTTCACTCACGGCTGTCGCCTCAAAAATACCTCGGCTGGTGTTTTGCCTGTCACGGTATTTGGCGTATTACGATATGCCATCACGAAATTGGCGAATGGGGATACGTACCTGCAGTGACAGTTCTTCTGAAGAATTTTTCTCTAGCACTTGTTTTTCAACTGTTTACTTTACTGTCTGTACTAACGGATTCTTTTGAAGACGGATCATACGGCGGAATGGTTGTGTGCCGTATAGGTTCATGATGGCGAATAGCAACAAGAAGACAATGGCATATAGGTAGAAGTAGACAGGACAACTGTAGTTCCTATTGCGCCGTATAGAACGTTTAGATGCCGTAGATTGAAAGGGGGCCATTGACCATGCAGATGAATACTGACGCAGCCATGTCCGTTATACCTGAAGGCATACAAAAACAGTATTCCCCCGAAAGGCCGTGCAAAACCATGTTATATGGCACTCAAGATCTGCTAAATTGCTGGCAAACGTCAGAGTCGAATATGGCGGCCAGGTGATAACCCTTCTCGTAGTCATCGTGCGGGACCCTTCCTGAGTTATATGAGAGAAACTGGATAGAGTATACTTAATGCTTGATTGGCGACCGCGGCCGTTGTGAAGCTGTTAACGGAACGTTTCCCATATTCAGCGAGAGTTCCGGTGAAATTCGGAACTACGAGGCAGAGATAGTTTTCAGAGAAGGAAGCGTTCCGTTCTGTTCCCTTTTCAATGAAAACAAGGGTCGCCGACGGGGCCCAGTGTCTGGGCAGAATTAAACGTGTGAAGCGGACAGGTTGGACAACCCAAGAAAATTGGTGAAGCCTTAAGGTAATGCGGAGACTATAAGCTCTCTATTCATCCTGTTCTAAGAACGGAACATTACCTTTCTGTAACAACAGGGAAGAAATATATTCAGGAAAGTCTACTGGGAGATGGACACAATACTCATTCGGAGTCGATGCCATGTTGTCAGGTGCATCACTTGAGGTCAGGAGCAAATCGCTTCAAGAACATAGCTACGAAATGCGTGCTCTTCTTCGAATGCAACACCAAATTCAGTGTCAACGAATTAAGCGAGACGAGTTCAAAACAACGACAACAAAAAATAGATGGCGACCATTACGAGTTCAAAGCATCGCACGACGACACAGTATAGTAACACATACCACTTGCAAGAGGCGCAAGCTGACCAACCAGAGAAGTATTCATCGTACCTGAAGCAAATAAAAGTAAACATGGAGGGTCACAAGAAGCACTGACAACAGCGCCCTCTTTAAACTTTCACACCAAAGCGCCAATTTGTCCCCTATCAACCCCGCTTCGCCTAAATGGAAGCACCGCTGGCTGGAAAAAGTTTTATCTATTCCTGTACAGCCCGAAATACCACCGATCGCCGCGATCCAATGCCACTTGCAAGATGGAAAGTACTAATTGAAATCGTGACTGGTATTCGCTATTGTCCACCATCTTCGTTGCTGCCACTTTTTATTTCCCGCCAGACTTTTCCAGAGTCGTCCGGAGACGCCGCTTCCAACCCACGTCGCGAGCGTGACCTGCCTTCCTGCCTTCCCCGAGCGCTCGCTCCCCCAAGATCGGACCGTTGGCTCGGATACATTCTACCAAAGTGATTGGTTCGCTTTGCCGAACATACTGTTCCCACTGCAGTTGTGCCACTCGGAGATAAGTTTGCATTCGTGTTTGCTCCAAGAGTTGATTGTTTTTGTTTTTCCGGCGTGCCTCCGCTTGTTATGCGTTGGGTTTTGGAAGACATCCTTCGTGGAGATTGTCCATATAGTTGCTGGAAACAAGAAAAAAAGTTTCGATCATTGACTGCCATATTGTACCCGGAGGAGATATCCGATAAAAACGAAATATACTGCGAAAGTGTTATCAAGCATAGGAAATCGTTATATCAGTCGTCGTTCAGCTTGTAATTGAATGCTTTGCAGTAGACTCCAAGTTTAGAACGTTTCATACAATCACTTTGAATTCCTACCACTTACACCGTCTGACTTTTTAACCAGGTTCGCCATAAAGTGAGTCTTTTTATGCGTTCTCACAAAGTGGCAAACAGACATCTTGCGTGACCCTTTTGTTGTTTGTCTCTACGTAGTACATTCTTCTGCACCGGTGACTATGAAGCACTGCGTGCAGAAGTTTTTCGCGGAAGAATATAGCGGGAACAGTGCCATAGGCAAATAGATACCACAGAAGAAGGTGGTTTCCAAAGACCGCCGTTACAAACCGGATAAAAAGTCTTCCTCCTGGACAGTCGTATTGCGAAACCCGAATCGCCAGACAGCAAAAGACAGCTTCAATCTCCTTCCGCGTCTTTCCGCAGATGGCTAGCGGAGATATCCCTCGCATCGGATACTTAAATATTCATGTACACAAATTTAATTCACCCTTCGCGCCATGAATGAAGGGACCTTGAGCGGTCGTCCACCGGGGATTGTTTATATCGGCGGCAAATAAAGACAAGAATTAAAGAGGGTTAGTGGGTGAGATATGAGATTCAGAGAAGCCGCTTTGCGAAGAGGGAAGTCGAAATTTTCGCCAATTTAGAGTTTTTCACAAACGAGAATTATTCTCGTTCGTGATCTGAGCGCGAACTCAATTTTTATTTATTACGCTATTTATGTTCGAATGCGCTTACTTGATTATGTAACACCATTTAATATCGCGACACGAAGTTTTCACGAATCGGGCACGGGGCACATATTTGTGGCAACTAAATTTTGTTAAATCTAATTTTTGTGATACGCCTTAAATTGTCCTTACTATATTTAATTAAGGCGGTATGTGCACGCTTGTGCTGTGTAGCAGTTCAAATGCCTACTAGCAACCAAGTTTCCGATTGTATCACTATTTTGGAGGTGTCTATTTTCAATCGAAAATTTCGCGAAATTCGCGAAAATTAGAAGCGCGTGAACAATAAGGGTTTCGCAGTATATTATAAGCATTTCCGAAACACCTTGTGCTCTTGAATTATCTAGAAGAAATGAAAACGCTTTGAATGCCATCAGTATCTTCCAGATCAGATATTAGCATATAGTTCAGAGCTATTGTAGTGGATAATACATTACAGTTTCATACAATACAAACGTTATAAACGCTGGGAAAATACAGCGCAACGTTTCGGTCGCCTCTCAAGAAACCGCCCTTGCTTTTTTTTTTTTTTTTCTTGTCAATTGCAGACATCTTAATATGCACTTGACCGGCTTTTATTGTTCTAATGTTGGCTGTGGAACGCCTTGTAAGAAGACGTAATGATATTTCCCTTTAACCCCTTCAACTGAATCTCTACAATATCTAAACTAAGCTGAATCTAAACACCTCGCTCTGTAAACCGATACAAAAGTACAGTCTCCTTTGTTATTCTCAGCGGTGACCATAAATCTTGTAGCAGTCCTTGTCCGGCAAGCGGTATGAAGCGTGCCTCTCTGCGAAGGTCAAGCCAACATATGTTACGTCACTCCAGTCCTTCTCGTTGTAGAAGAACTCAATTTAGAAAAAGGGCTTGTCCTTCGCTTTGACTGATGATTCGCGGGAAGGAGTGCACTCGGGTTACCTTGCTGCTAAAGTTTTCTTCAATATCTTCCACGAGAGATATATTCCCGATATGGTACTTTGGCTGCGGGAAAATGGGTGGACCATGTTCATATTACAAGATTGGCAATTATGCGAATGACAGCATGACACTTTGGCAGAATCCTGTTCACTCTCGGATATACTAAACTTTGTAGCTAGTAAGTAGTGCAATATGCAACAGTGCAATTATGTGAATCGTGCTGACGAACATTTCGCACCCGTGTGACCAAGATGTATTTAGCGCCAAAATACCCTTTCCTTAAACAACAGTAACGCAAAATACGTGAGACGTCTGCGAAACGGTTGCGAGGCAATGTTGTAAACAAATTACGATTTTTATTAAAAATAAAATTTATTCCATTGAAATCGAATTTATTTCATTTAAATCGGCTTTTCACAGCTCCCCCAGCCTTTTCTTCTTTTTTTCCAGACCACAAGAACTTACCAAGTACACCACTACAAGATAACTGAGTTCCTTAATGCGGATATCTACGCCGTAATTTCCGTTACTGCCCCCCCCCCTGCAAATCAGATAGCCTACACGCTTTACCAATACGGGGCCCTTATCATGAGAAACTAGCTCACTCAATTAAGAAAATACAGATCAGAGCGGCACGCTATATCATGCACAATTACAATCCAGACGTAAAATCTCTGGTTTATGCCTGGTCCACAAAGTTTTCCACAACAGAACATTAAACCAGACACGTTAGCCAGAGCAACGTTTATTTCTTCGCGAATCGATCACAACAAGGTCCGCCTATACCACGCTGCAATTACGATTAGGTACTTCTTCCGTTCTTTTGGTTCTCAAATGTCCAAGTACTGGAAATAATCTTCCCAACAGCATTGCTGAGATCTCTGACCAACAGGAATTTAAGGAAGCCATATGTGAACATATCCAGGATAGTCAACGCAGCCCATAGCCAAGAAATCACATCGTTTTCATGATCTGAATGAGTGCCATTTACATTTCCGGTGTGTCTAGATCTCGTTATTTCAGATAACTCTTTCAGTATATTTTGTCCATTGTGTTATCCTTCGTAACGTTGTGAAATTTATTATCTGCTCACTTTGTATTACGTTTCCTGTATAAGCACTTGTTCATGTATACTTGTAAGTGTCCCACATTCGTTATGTCCACAGTCGTTATGTCGTTATGTCGTTATGTAATGCCCTTACAGGGCCCTTGACGTATCATGAAATAAACAAAATTAATAAGTGTAGTGGACATATAGAGATGGGGAGATGCTACAGAAGACATTGATCATTCGCTCCTGACGCAAGAGTCTGTTACATTGCGAGGTCTGTTATAACAAAATGGGACTTGGCCCAGATTATGAGGTAAGCTTTCCGGTACTGCAGAACTTGTGCGGTAACATGTTCTTAATGGACTGAAGGGCGACCTGTGCTCTGATGAAGTTGTCCGAAATTCTAGTATATGCAGAACTAGCGGAAAGCAGCTGGACTGCCGCCGGAGAGCTTACATGCTGTACTGCAGCTCCAGACCACCGTTGCATCTTCTGCAAGAACCGAAGCTTGCATCAACACAAGCTGGAGAGCAACAACAGCTACATGCATGACCATGGCATGAGGTACGAGCTGGACACATCCACACAGTTCTGGTGTACAACCAAGACTACATGGAACCATAATCTCCACATTGTTTTGTTGTTGTTTTTGCTATGAGTTTCCTGGTTCTTGGAATGCGAAGAAACCAAGTTTGCCCTCACGTACGTCCTTCGAGATCACCTTTATTCTCTGGTAGAAGAGAAATCCTCCACTTCTGCAGCGGTACACAGGGATGGTTCTCCCAGCAGAAAAAGAAAGAAAATCTCCATCGACCTTTTTAATGCCTGTTTTTAATGGTTACTGTTACGTGCTTGGACCGGGAATTCTGTTTCAAACACCGTTTATTTACATCGTCCCGAAGGTACAAGTACTAAAGACGAAACCATTTCGAAAAAGGCATTCTGCGGTCGAGCACAAGCTCGATCTGCTCGAGGAGTACGCGCGCTCGGGGATAAGCAAGAAACATGCATGCAAAATGGCACACTTGTCCCCCACACCATACAATACGCAAATTCTGTGAACAAACACATATCACTTCTGTCACTCAGATATAACCATATTTTTCCGGTGGTTTTGTCACACGTGTTGAACGGCGGAGTTCTTGGTAATCTTGGGCAACTGGACCGGGTTGCTGCACTGGCTGCAACTGCTGGCTGCACCCTTATTCTGGTTGTGGGTCTTGTAGTCTTGGGGTTCAGGCTCTGTTGGCGATGCCAGTTCCCTTGAGTACTCGTAGTCATCTGCCGCCTCACTCACGTTATCGCTAGAAATGTCACTATCAGGTAGTACCATTTGACGCAGCTGGTCAAGGTGATAGGAGCGCTTGCTTCCCTTGTTGAGTCGTATACGTAGACCAGTCTCCCTACTTTGACTGTGATGATATACCGGGAACCCACAACGGTTGGTGGCCCCGGGGTAGTCGAACAGGGTCTCCAACTGAAAAGAAACGTCTAGAGTCTAGACGTTTCTAGACGTGGTCTCTATAGACTCGAGAGACCACGTTGTTACGAACTTGGTGTTCAGAATGTACCAAACTAAGAAGGGTTCGTAACCGTCGTCGCATTAAGAGTTCGGCGGGAGTCTTCCCAGTTGTTGTACTTGGTGTCATACGCAGTGTCAACAGTATCTTGGCCATCCGTGTGGAGATATCCCCTTCGGTTAACTCGCGGAGCTCTTGCTTAACTATTTGTACTGTTCTTTCCGCTAACGCTTTACTGGCGGCATGGTAAGCTGATGATCGGACATGCTGGATACCCGTTTTTGCGTAAGAATTCTTGAAATTCTTCAGCGACGAAGGTTGGCCCGTTGTCCGTCACTATGCACTGTGGAATTACGTGTGTGGTAAACAAGTGCCTGAGGTGTTTGCACGTGGTCGTGGCGGTCATCGTCGAAACAACTATGGTTTCAGGCCATTTCGAATATCGATCGACCACAATGAGGTATGTGTGTCCTTGAAACGGAGCTGCAAAATCTGCATGGACTCTTTGCCATGGGTTTTCCGGTTTTGGATAACTCCATTTCGACTTGTGTGGCATGTTGCGGGAAGATTGGCACGTCGACTGGCACGCATGTCCCACCCAACTGTTCTATCTCTGTGTCAATCTTCGGTCACCACATGTACCTGCGGGCTATAGCTTTAGTGCGAGCTTTCCCTTGATGTCCTGCGTGTAAGAGCTCAAGCGTATTCCCCCGGCAGGCGTCATAAAGAACCTCCCGGTTTCCCCACATCAGACAACCGTTGACTACCGATAGCTCGTCCTTCCGTTTCTTGTACTCTTCGTACAAGGTGCAGTAAAAGAAGGCCAACAGTGTAACACCCAACGTAGCACTTGAGCCAGCGTGGGATCCGTTGCCGTTTCCTTAGCTACCTGGTCCGCCTTAAGTGAGTGATCTGAATTACCTTCGATCATGAGAACTTCTGGTAGCTCTGGGTCCTCCGCGCTCTCTCCCTCTGTGTTCACTTGAGGACATCGGTTCAGAGCGTACGCAACAGTCATATACTTGCCCGGACGGTACTTTATCTAGTAGTCGTGTCCTCCAAGCAGCAAACTCAATCGAAGCATGCATGCTGAACTTGTGATACCATATCCGGCGTTGGCTTCTCGGGATTAAACAGACCCACTAGAGGTTTGTGGTCTGTATACATGGTAACCTTTCTGCCATGGACATGCTGTCTGAACTACGTAATGCCGAATATAATCGCCAATGCTTCACGGTCTATCAGTGCATATCTTCTCTTACATGCTAACATGGTCCTGGAGGCGATAGGCGCTTCTGAGCCGTCGGCCATTATGTGCGCCAACCCCGTAGCAAGATGCGTCACAGATCAGTACGAGTGATGGCCTAGAGAGGTCGTAGAGAACAAGAATTTCCCGCTGCAATAGCTGCTTAATTTTAGTGAAGGCTTTGACATGCTCTTTCTTCGACTGCCACTTCGCGTCCTTATTATGGAGTCTGTACAGTGCCTCAAATCCTGTCGCCTTGTTGGGAATAAAGCGGTCGTAGACATTGCATAGCCCTAAGAATGCTTGCAACTCAATTATGTTGGATGACTCCTTGGCCTCCAATATAGCTCGTATCTTGTCTTCGACTGGCGAGATACCACGATGACCAACGCGGAGTCATAGAAAGGTGATTGAGCGCGATGCGAAAATGCACCCCCGAAGGTTCAAACGAAGATCTGCCTTGCTCAACCTTGTCAATACTTCCGACCAGGGTTGCGGAGTTGCCACTCCGGGGTTGGAATGATTCCGGAATTATTCCAGATTTATCAAAGCCTGGAATGGAATTGGAATGGAATGGCGGAAACTGTCCTAGGAATGGAATGGGAATGGAAGTAGGCATTTTTTTTTCGCAGGCGGAATGAAATTGGAATGGAATGGTCTGGGTGGCACACGGTCGATGGCGAAATAACCTTGTCTTTGTGCTTTTTCCGTGCTGGGTAATGTCAATCTCCTCTATAGCAACTGCTGGGCAAGCTACGGTTACCTGTCCAATTTCTTTTATAGGTGGAATTAAAGGAATGGAATGGGGTTGCCAAGCCATTCCAGGAGTGGGAATTGGCCATACCTGTTCATTCCGAGGAATTGAAAGGAATGGAATTATCACAAACCTCTATTCCTGGAATTGGAATGGAATGGTTGATCCCATTCCGCAACCCTGCTTCTCACATACCGCTGTCATGTTCTTGCATGGTGTGCCCGCTTACGATGATATCGTCGAGAACAGCAGCTACACGGATCCCTTGAAGAAGATTCTCGATGAAGCATTGAATGATTCCCGGCGGAGATGCCAAACGGCAGTCTCCTCATTCGTAGTAAGCCTCTTGAAGTATTCAGTGTCAGAAGATCCGCTGCCGCGTCGTCTACACCGAGCTAAATATACGCTTGACTGAGGTCCAGTTTAGAGAATACAGTTCGTCCAGCAACCTTTGAAAACACTTCGTTAGCAGTTGGCAAGGGGTATATACTTCTCTGGCCTAATCACCCAGTTGACTGTGCACTTTTAGTCGCCGCAAATCCGAACTGTACCGTCCTTCTTTATGACATGCACTACTGGGGTAGCCCACTTAGACTATGCCACTGACTCTAGGACCCGAACGTCCACCATGCTCTGTAGTGTTTGTTATACTTTGTCTTTCAACTCGAATGTGGGTCTGCTTCTCATGTAAATAGGTGTCGATCCTGGCTCAATAGACCTCTACCTGTTTGTAAACAAATGACGTCATAATGTTCGACAGCGCCACGAGTTTGGTAGAGTTGAACTATACGTTCAAAGCTAGTGGCGAACAAGGTCGCGCCCGAAAGCCACCGTCTTGAGGGGATTACGATTATCTCTGAAAAGGACGCGACCTTCGGTCCTACTTTTCTTTCTATAGGAGGCAGGGAACAATTGCCCATTCGTGGAACCCAGCTCTCCCCTTCCGATCTGTTTTGGTTTCGGTGTGTCTACCAACGTCATGATGACGTTTCTCGGGTAGAGGTTTATTTCCAGCGAGACCTTACGTCATGTGTACCTCTCCAGACTATTTTCGAAGGCTGAGTATTGTTGCCATTTCGGGGCATTTGCTTGCATGAAGTTTACTCCCTCAAACGCTATCCCGAGTGGCTCGAACCAGTTGTGCCCTACGAGGCTTGGCCCTTCGCCTTTGACAACCAGAAAGACTGCTTGGTATTGGAGGCGTGAACGAGCTCGGAACTGGCAAAACTTCCATGGATCAAGGGCGTACCACCAGATTCTGGCCATTCAGCTCGCCATCGCATCCCCACATTGGTCGAAATGTTTTTTCGCTAATAATGGAATGACCTGCTCCAGAATCCAATTCAATTCGTAGCAACTTGCTGTCCAACTGCACTGCAATCGTAATTTGCTGATATGCGTTATCGCCTTGCGTTGCATGAATTAGTATGGGAAATGCCGAAAACTGATTAGTAGAGGTGCGGTTGCGTGAGTTGTCTTCGGCTGAGAATTTGTTTTGTGCTTTCCGCGGTGCCTCTCTCTCTGGCCCTGCGTCCTACACTGTTAAAACAGAACTTCACCACATAGCACGCTCCTAGCCAACCATCATACCGAATGATATCATTCTGTGCATTGATTTGGTGAAAATGGGAGGAGGCGCCTACCTGGGACAGATTATCTTGTCCCAGATAGGCGCCTCCCCCCTGTTTTGAGCAAATCATGACACAGAATGATATCATTCGGTATGATGGTTGGCTAGGAGCGTGCTATGTGGTGAAGTTCTGTTTTAACAGTGTAGCTCTTGGCGAGGCTGTTCCTACAGGCTTTCGCTAGAACTTTTGAACAAAACCGGCATGTAGGTTTTGATCTTACAAGTGTCGCTAAATGGTCGCCTCCACATTGATAGCATTGGTGTTGACTGTGTGACGTACCATGCGATTATTTTACCTTATGTAAGTCAGCATTTGTGGGCTGCGCGGTGGGACCTAACTAGCTTTGTATCTTTTTGTAAACATTCCGTAGCAAGTGAAATATCGAATGCTTTCTCGAAGCTTAACTCTGACTCCGTGGTATTAGCTTCCTCTTAATTCCAGAAACTAATCCGTCGCCAAGCATCTCTTCTAAGTTGCTGTAGTTACAGAACTCGGTTAACTTGCGCAGTTCAGCTGCGTACTACGTTATACTGTCTTGTCAGCAGTACACGGTAACTATTTCCGACGGTTGTGGCATCAAATGCTGATTGAGAGCTTTGACAAAGCCAGAATATTTGACTTGACAAACTTTGCGCGAGAGCAACAAAGAGGGTAACAATACGTAAGCTGACTCACCACATACTGTCGTAAATGCGGCACGTTTCTTGTCGTCGTTCGTGACATTCACGGCTTCAAAGTAAAAGTCCAGTCGTTCTCTGTCAAAGCTCCAAGACTCCAAGAGTCGTAGTGTTCACTGTTTAGTTCGCCGATGCCAAAAAGGCACACCCGAGGAACTTGTCTGTGAAGTCATTGCCGATTAATCCCGAATGGATATAATAGAACTGCTGCTACTTTCGTGAGTCCTTGCAGCACCACGTCGAATGTACTGTCAGTTATGTACTTCGACCCGGAGTTCTGTTTCAAACACCGTTTATTTACATCGTCCCGAAGGTACAAGTGCGAAAGATGAGACCATCTCGAAAAAACGACATTTTGTGCTCGAGCACGAGCTCGGTCAGCTCGAGGAGCACGCGCTCGTGTATATAAGCAAGAAACATGCATGCAATGTGACCCCGTTAAACCCCGTACTGTGGTCCCCTAGCGGTACGGTGCCATGCAGCTTCACATGCCCTCTACACACTATTCTATATTCCATTCCCTCAGTGTTCTTTTACTACTTTATGGGGCGAGTGTGTGTTGAAAGAGTGCACAGTCATAGATACATAAAGTCGCTACACGTCGCCCAGCGTTCTCGGCCCAACTCCGTTTGCCAACCACCACCGTTAGTGACATTAGACCGACGTTGGCTTAAGGCGCAGTGGGGCCGTCTAAGTCGTTTGCTGAACAAAAAAACCGACCAATGGCCGATGGTCGGCAATTTCCACTTGGGACAGCATAGCCTGCGGTAGGATTCGAACCCACTACCTCCCAATCTTCAGCACGGCCTTGGCTACCACCAAGGAGCGGTTGATCATATAGCTTCATAATATTTGAGACAGTGAAGCGCCTCTAAAACCATTAAGGAGAGCCGTAGACAGAAATCCCAGTTGGCGAATAACATTTCCTGCACGTCAGTGACATAGCACATAATTCACCTGACCTGACTCCATATTTCATTGCAATCAAGGCATGGAAGGTTGAAGGGCATCCGTTAGCAATAGAAGCCTTTTTGGCCTTCGATGTTTCTTTTTGTTGATCCCAGAAGGGCTCGAATTGCTACGACCGGTTTTATGCGCACCACCCAAAGGATACAAGTTTCGAAGATAAGGATTTCCGTGAACGGCGCTCTGACTTCTCGTCGAAGCCATCCAACGCTTCTGCGGTATACGTAAAAGTGTGCCTTCGAGTCAACGGGAAGCGTATTAACGATATTCGTAGTCTTACGTTTGAGACAACTACATAATCATTGGCTCGGGCAGTTATAGCAATGCGGTACGGTAGTTTGGAAACCGTGAGAGAACATTTTTCAATAGGACTTTTCCTCTCCAAGTCTTCTGTGTCAACATATCAGAGCGGCCGAGTGGCTGCAATATCTTGCTAGGGGAATCCCGTCACTGACTGTACTGGTTTTCCAATTATTTCCCAGCAGGTTTTTGAGATAAACATAGCTAGACGTCTCCCCTGAAGTCAGCCTAGGACCCAACTTCGCAGAGCCAAGACGGAACAAACAAGTTTGCTACGTGTAGTACCTCGTACCCGAACCATGTCGAACAGAAGTACACCGTAGCATCTCATCCATACCAGAGACAACGATAAATGCATATGAACCGTGAGATGATCGCTTTCTGAGACTGGAAGGTGACGTAGGTTTGAATACCCGTTGACTTTCCTGCGTTTAACGGCATACTTCCCAGACGAATGTCGGCACAGTTTCTCCTGAAGTCGGCCCAGGACGCATACTAACCTCCTTGTCCCCCAGTCCTTCATGCTATCCTCTCCCACGTCTGTACGCCGCTCATAGCCGTAGTTGCTTCGCGGCGCTAACACACAATTTTTAAAAAATGCATATGATTAGGAATAGACACAGAACTGCGCATGACAGCAACGGAAGCCCCAGAAGAGATGGCTCCTTCCGTCGATGACTGAAGTCCCAACGTTGGCCACGAGAAAATCATCGCGTGTTCCCATCTCAAATAAGAAAAGCGCACTTAGTTGCGCACTCGTCATAGAGGCTCTTCCCCTCAGCTCCCACTGAAGAGACCCACAAAAACCTCTTCAATAAAATTTTGCGGTCAGTTTCCCCCTGCAGAATCAAAGTAGACATGATGGAACACAAATACAGACATCTACTCGGCGCTTATTAAGAAAGCCTTTGCTTTCTTCGCTCCTGTCAGCGCTGATTTGGCTCAGAAAAGCGGGGGACCACGAACTTTTGTTCGAACGAAAAAAAAAACTTGCTCTTCTCCGTAAAAAAAGAAAAGGAAAGAGAGTAATGCCGTTTCTGCTATTTTACCAGTCCTTTTGGGGGGACCATAACAGAGAGATACAGCTTATGACATCTCTACGGCATTCGTAGAGCGCAATGAGGCGTAAACCTGTTTGAATTGTTGGGAGGAAGGCAGTTGTACTCCGTGTCTGCTTCCGTTTCCATTCTGTTGTTGGCGTAGGGGACGAGTCACCTGCGTTTATATTTGTGTTGCCTCGTGAGGAGTTCCGCATCTTCGGTGATCAAGCGCGACAGTAAAGACTGTGTTTTAGTGAGCGTTGCACCAATGACGTGTCTCCAGTTTTGGATGCTCTAATACGGTAGGATCCAAGTGAGATATCCATCCGACGGACCAGCCTTAAACATTTTCTTATCTTTTTGTCTTGCTTATCGATCGCAATGTCGCCCATAAGTTTCCGTCCGCCAGAGCCTGCTGACTACAAAACACGTCTCGTACGTCTGAGGAAACATTCGTGGCCCTCCTCTCCACACAAATTCTGTTACTAGCTTTGTGGAGACCAGTTAAAACACAGGGCGCCAAACACCATACGCACAAGTGCACAAGGAAACCGGCAGCCCCAAAAGGGTTAAGAACCCGGAGCGTGACGTCCACAGGTAAACTGTTCTTCCCACGCTGTGTAGGAGTCACCCGAGGACCACCCACGTGAACCCGCATCATAAAAGCAGCTTTTAACGGGCCAACAAATATGAACGAAATTTACAAGCTTGTGTCCTACCCAGAGACCAATAAAACGGCGAACGCCATTCTTAAAAGGTTTCTTCTCACAATGTGTGCACAAGTGCCAAGGTCTCCAGTACAGTTTAAAAGAACTTATATGACGTTAAGCGTGTCTTTGCGGTGCAGCATAATGAACGCTGGGAAGGTTTAGGGCGGATGTTGGTTCTCAGCGATGAGAGTTGCGGGAAATCCCTGGATAACAGCCGTGCCGTCAACGTCTGGTACCGTTCGAGCAACACGGAGCCATTTGCCACAATTGTACGCGTGTAGTTGTTTAGAGTGCTATTAACGGAGATGCTAAATACGCCGGTCCAGGCTAAACACGGTACCCATGTTCTAAACACGATTAACTCATACATTCTACAAATGTCGGCCAGCTACGGACGTACGAAAGGAACAGTGCTGTGGCTTGGCGACTACCAGGTTCCGGAGATGAATGTGCCTAGTGTCGTTTTCTCCCTCGCTCTTTTCTTCTTCTTCTTTTTTGTTAAGGTAGCTTTTGATGACTCGTAATGAGTGCAGATCGCATGTCGCTTCCACACCCTCCAGTAAAGACACTCCCGGGTGCGGAAGTAAGAGCACATCAAGGACAGTATTGTCCCGTCTGCTGTTCTCAAGTTCGAGGAGACGATTCAACAAAGCAATTATACGTACTCAGTTGTCAATGCCTCTTCCGTTTCTATATAGTATACCATATGTGCTCGGTTACATTTCAGCTCTGCATTAGAACTATGTACTATACGCAGTGCCAACGGACTCGAGTTATTTGCAATCGCGCTTTTATGGAAGCTAGTTCACAAAGGAAATGCACGGACCTGAAACATCTTCCGCGTTTGACCTTCAACGATGGCAAAGCCCAATTAAAGTACTTCCCTGAATCGGAGTGACTGTATTCATCCTACAGGATAATTACAGTAAACTCCTTCTGCTGTAGGCGGGCGTGGGTTCTTCATAAATCACTGGAGCAATTCTAACCGCAGCGACACAGAGGTCGAGACGTTGTTTTACCCAAAACGTGACGAACATACAAGTATTCTTCCTTGAAGGAAGCCACCGAGGACGTTATGGTTTCGCAAGTTATTATCCAGGTTAAAATATTAGCAATCGTCCGAAGGAAAACAGCTTTTATTTACTGACGTGTTTGCCACCATATGTTGTCACAATATCTTGCCATCAGTTCTTCCTGTTGAATGTTGAACTCACATGAAAACGTTTCTCCTGCGTGGAACAATAAAAGTTGATGTGCAAGGGAGGACGCCCTTATCGATAGCTGGTCTGTTATGCCTGACAACAAGTTGGAAATGTTAGCTTTCCTAAAGGGTAACGTAAGTGTCGACGAGTTCAATCCCGGAAGAATTGTTGTCCTTGCACGTTCCAAAACCGATTTCTTCTTCGGCAAATCATCTTCTGACTCTTTCATGATCATCAAGTCCTGCTACCCACCAAACCGTTCATCTCCACTTCATATCTACCGCCTTTCAAATCGTATAATGACCTTCTAATTACTTCCCGTCGTCCCATCCCCCTTTACAACGCATCACCCGCCTTTCTTCTTTTTTTTTTTTCTTTTTTCTTTTCTAATGAAATGAAATACTCCGCATTCTAAATTCCGATTTCTCGGAATAAAAGCTCCCGAGATGTACGCGGAGCAAGATAAAGAGTACGCTAGGAGGAAGACTTCTTCCCTCCTAACTTCCCTTTGTCAATGTCTCCTTCTTATCTGGCAATTTTCGATCGGCCAGCGTCAAAGAAGGAAAGATGGGGCGACAGCAGGTGTAGGACGGTTGTCGCCGGTGCTTTCCTGGGAAAGGGACGCCCGCTGGCTTGGATGCTACCATCTGCCGAGCTTATCGACGCTGGACCCCGCGTGTGAGGGATGTATTGTTACGCTTGGTCGTATGTTGGGTCGATGTGGTGAAGGTACTTTCGGGTAGTCGGTGAAATGTTTACGAATATCGGCGGTCGTCAAGATGTCAGTGAGGTCTCTCTTTTTGAGTATTCCTTCGGCTCACTGTTGGGTATTCAGCGTGCTGGGTTATTTTGAAGGAGATGCTTTGATGCGGTCTATATACAGACTGTGCATGATTAATGTTACATAGTGAGAAAATGTATTTAGTGTTGCGGTTGCGATGCAACTCCAACTGAGACATCTTGGAAGACGTTGAAGAAATTAGATCGGCAGTTTCACCTAACTACACCTAAGGCTCGATATGAAAACCAGCTCGACCATGGTGGAACAAAACCGCGGACCCAAAACGCGCGAACCACCATCGAACCCCAAAGAAGTTTGATCCTTGAAGCATGAACCTGTCGCACCAGAGAGGAAACACTTGACATTAGACACAAAAGCCAACAACTGCCATTCTCTGGTTTCTCTCCAACCATTCTGTCTGCCGTACATCACGACGCGCAATAAAGTTTTATCTCCGGAATTAATTTTACGACCGCGAAAAGGGGAGTCCACCACCATTGATTCTTACGCGCAATTAAGCCTCCGACGTCTAACTCCATTGGGCCGGTTTCTTGTCGACCTCCTCTGTCATCCAAGGTTTCGTTTACTCTTCGACGACCCAGTATGTGTCCGTGTAAATCCTTGGAGCAGAAACTTTATTAATCTTCTCGGATTCTCGATACCACAAAGGGCATTTTTGTGCTCGTCTGCTGCCGGCGTGCACAACGTAGTGCACGAAGACAGCGATGATTAACTTGTTTTAAGCAATGCAGGAAGCAAAATGAAACATGAGGGGGAGAGAAGGTGACGTACGGATAAGAGATTAGGTTTAACAGCTTTGAGCTTTGAAGTCACGTTATCTGAGAAGGCTTCGCACTTTGGCAGCTATTTTGAATCGCCAAGGGCACATACCTGGAACCCTAGCGGTGCCGTCACAACATCACTTCCTCTTCCTCCTCCTCCCCTCCATGTACCCGTGGATTAAAACAGTTGCTTCTTCCATGCATCCACAGAAAAGGTCGTGAGCTCATCCTTAGATTGCAATCTCGATAACTGCACTCATGTTGACTCGTCACTCGCACTTTTTAGCTACGTTACTGCCAGTGAAGTAATTGATATTACGTATTGCAGTTGCATTGGGTGTAAAATTCAATTTTAATGATACCATTAATGACCTAATAGGAATGGCGACCAACAGGAGGCTCACCATTGTTTGCAAGCAGCGACTATACTTATATTACATTTGCAAATAGATCTTGCAAACAGAATACCAAACACATGACAACTATGACATGCGTTGTTTTCCCAATTGAGCTGCGTTACCCTAACACACTGCCTGTCAGAGATTAGGGAAGCAATGTGTGAATATACGATGATCAGTGGAGTAGCTCGCAAAACGAGTTAAGTGACACCAATGGCTACACAGTAGACAGAAAAAGGATGCAGAAACCAAAACATGCTTCTTGAGCAAATAGCCGCCAAGAAATTCGTAAAGAAATTCTAATGATGTGACGCTGTTAACAGGACTAGGGCCTTGAATGGTACCAAGGTTATACCCTAGTCAGACGACAAACATAAGGCCGTTAGCGGAAAATCCGTAACTTCAGCGGTAGCCCAACTATCATTTCGAATACCATCGTTCTCTCCCATGATTTGTTGAAAACATGAGGGGTACGCCTTTTTCGTGACAATTATGAACTGCATAATTGTCACAAAAAAGGCGTTCACTCTAGGAAGATGCCAGTAGAACTCTGTTTACCAAGTCGTCGTCGTCGTCGTCGTCTGTGGTGCCCTTAACAGATGACGCAGTAAAAGATATCCACCCTTCGCTAGTTCACCCTGCCTCCGCTAGCTTCGAAAGCTTAGTATATAGGCAGATGGATTATCACCTCGCAGTTTAAAAAATTCAATAACGGTTATAACTCCTCCCTATTGGAAATTTGTTCCTGTGGTTACCCCTGAGCCTGAGTGGGGCGTTTGGGGTAACCCTAGGCCCTACGGTTACCACAGCAGCTATAGGGGAACCCCAGGGCATAGGGTTACACCAAACTTCCCACAATGCCTTAAGATCTCAGGCTCTGTGTTAACCCCTGCAACAAATTTTCTATCTTCAGACACATTTGTAGTGCTTGGGTCTTGTGAGCAGTTCCTCATATTATTTACGGGCCGCCCCACCACCTTTGTCATTACCCCCAGTGTATGTTGAGGTGACGCCTAGGAAGATCCCGAGGGTACCTATGGCAAACCCCAGAAAGTTCTGGGTAAACCACAGAACACCTTTGGGTATTACCCAGGACGGCTTGGGGCAGCCCTAGGGCGTCTTGGGGAAACCCTAGTGCGTCGTGAGGAGACCTAGTGCGTCTTGGGGTTACCTCAGCAGACCCCCAGGATACCTGTGGTAACCTCAAGCTTTGCCTCAAGGTAGCATCAGACCTTTCTCCAATAGGGCTGTAACGTGAATTCCAGCATCAGCTGTGTGTGAGGACGCACAAAGTGTTTATTTCAGTGTGATGACCACTGCTTTGTGGTCGTTAAAACGGTTGACGAGATCAGTGATGTCTTGAACGAAGTGGATGTTTTCAATTGCCAAGACCAGGCACGATCCGTGTCTCGTGGTGAGTTGGCGGACGTTGGTGCGTATCGTGAGGTCTAGTTGGTAGGGCATGTTTTCTAGGAACGCCTACGAACGCCCGCTGAAGCGTCCATGTTCAAGTTCCCGACGAGGCGGAGCTTGTTAGTGTCGTAAGGTGTAAGTGTGTAGACTCTATATAGTCGCGCATCCGTTGCTTCGTGCCGCGAGGCGAGAAGTAACACACGGCTATCACGAGTCCACTGGGCACACAATTCCCTCCGATGTCATCTTCACAGACGGGCACTTCGAGTGGTGTAGCGGTTACACCGGCGCGCAGGTAAATGGCGACTAATGCAGCGCGGTTGTTGTCGTTGCGGAGCGCCCCAGTGCGGTACTTGAAGCCATCAACGCGAACTGCAGTCCAGCGTCCTGGCAGACAGCCTCCTCTCCACACGCCCTCACCAATCGTTTTTTTTTTTTTCTGCTTCTCTTTTGTGTCGCAGCTTTGGCCGCTCTGTGCGGACCACGCAGGTCACAGAACTAGCAGTAGGTCTGCAGATAACAGCTGCCGCTGTAAAACTGCTACTTTTTAAGGAATGGAGCAGTACATAATGGTACCGTGATGTTACACGTAGAGTTTGTCTGCGCAGTGTGGAGCCCTTGTAATCCAGTACGGCTGATGACAATGATATGCTGCAACCCGCAGAAAAGCTGACTCACAACGTGTTTACAGAGTGTCTTGACAAGAGCAGAAACAGCCAAAGGAGCATCGGCACAGTTCGCCATGGAAGTTCTTCAAGTAGTAAGAACCAGGCTCCGTCGGTTGACACCATCCTTTTCTTCCACAATGATCTTTAGCAGCTAATAAAGACTGAAATGTGTGGAAATATGTCTCTGCCAGAAATGTGACATCGAATAAACTTGTGGAGGTTTGTTGTATCTGGGAGGTACGGTTCTTTGGCTGTTCGCAGTTTAAGCTGTAGAGGACTTGGGCAATTCCGATCTTCGTTATGCGCGGGTCTGGTCTTTCTGTGGCGGGTACGGGCCGGGATTGGGTTCTTTTTTAAGGATGCGGCCCGTGTCAATCTCTAGCTCAATCTCCTCAATGTTCGCCAGGACATTGAGGAGATTCATCAGCATTCTATCGCTGTATCCGATGGTCTTCGAATTGCGGAGCGAAGGATACATTGATGCGCGGTCTGTGCAGAGGGGAAGTAAAGTAGCGCGGTAAACGATCCAGAATGGCAAATGACAAAGTTGGATCCGCTGAATACACGAAAGACCTGTTCAGCACTATTGTTGCCATTCGTCTGATTCGTCGCAATGATTCGATTCGTCGAAAATGACCTCCTGTCATACCAGCTTAAACCACAGATAAACAGGACGGCAAGTACAATAACCGTTCGCGACGTCACAAGCAGAAAAGCTGTCATATATTGCACTTAGGTGGCGAATAACAACGACTGTATTTGAGATCACCGGGCACAAATAGAATCGGTTCGTGTGGACACTTACTTCCGCTTCGATTTTGTTCGCCGGAAGTGATAGGGAAACTTTCGCAACTGGTTGTTTTTCTACCAGTAGGAAGATAAAATGACCCCGTTTTATCTTTCAATGAGGATATTACAACAATGAATAATTAGGCTCGTTTTAATTGAGTACGAGACAGTGGACGTCTAACGCCTTAATTCGACGTGACGCCTGCGTACTTGACACGTCTCTAATCCATCAGCAGCGAAATTCTATAAATTACAATTCTGAAATTTCCTAGGCACGTAATGTCACAGCAACGCGTCGTTCTTATGTTTGCCCTTATGCTATTTAATTCTCACCAGCTACATGATATACTTTCCTGCAATGCACTGTGTATAGCGCGGCGATCAGAAAGGAAGAAAAGAAACACCTCAATGAAAGTTCACGAAACACCGGAGAATTAAAACCAGGTTAGAAGAGCCTCCAAAGATGGGCAGGTTTGTTTTACAGCGAAAACCGGAAGAGCGCATTCAAAAGGTTTGAGATTAGCCTTCTCACGGTGTCTTCAAGGTGCACTCGGCAATGGTCCTCTTCAGATCTCCCCGTGAGTTGAAATTGGCTTGTCGCGAGAGATTTAGAGAGAAAAAAAAAAAGAGAGATGAAAAAAAAGTGAATGTGGCCACTCGTGTCGCTGCACTCTTGTCGAGTGCTAAGAGAGGGAAAGTTGAAAGAGAGAGTGAAGTGCTAATTCAGCAAGCGGAAATCGTCGTCGAAATGGAAAGCATGAAGATCTTTATGTGTTTGAACCAGATGATGAGCTGAGAATCGCGTTCAACGAGAGTCCGAACAACCGAAGAGCCATAACTTTGTGTTGTGAGAACGATGTTGACGACGATTAGGCATGTTGATGATGACGGTCACTCATAGGTAAGTTACTCCAAAAAAAAAAGAACTCAGTTACATATAGCCTGCAAAAAAGTATCCGTCGTCAGTTACAGTTCCTCTTTTTGAAATGTGCCTAGTTAGAGCTACAGTTACCACATTAAAGTATCTTAGTTACATTAGTTGCCTTTTAAGTAAAACGTAACTCAAACTGTACAAACTATGAGTAAAAATGTAACTATAGTGTAAAAAACTATATGTAAAAAATGTAACTCTCAAAAAGTGTTTTAGCACTTGTACTGTCCAAGCATAGTTAGACAGAAAACGTGGATGGAGTTAGAGGGCGAATCATGATGAGTCATCCTGAAGTGGGGGGGGGGGGGGGGGGGGGGTTGAGAAAAACGGCAGGGGTTTTAAAGCCTCCGCAAAACGACGCTAGGGAACTGACGCGTGGCATATCTTGCAATATCATGGCTACCGTCACTTTGACCACAAGCGGTAAGTTACTTTTGTAGAAAAGTATCTGTAACTAGTTGCAGTTACAAGTTACTTGTGACTTAGTTACTACCCAAGACATTATGCTGGCGGTGATCGGAACAAGAAGGGGACAAAGTACGGGACAAGAAATGGGAAAACTATTGTGAGAACCTCTGGAAGAAAGTTTGACAGTCACAAATGTGAAGGTAACGCTTTACTAGGTCAGGATAATCTGCCTCATTCTTAAACATCGCCCATAATCTCAATTGCATGTAAGCTTTGTTTTCCCAGAACCCCGTATTAAAACTATTCTAGTAAAAATGCAATAAAGAAGGCTCTGCCTATAGAAACAGCCAATGAGACAGGAAAGAAACTCGTCCCCATTACGACTTGGTTCGTTTATCTTCCGACAGAGTTTCCTCCACCCCCCGTGATGTATGAAACCGAATTGTCATTTTCCGTCGGTGAAACCGATTCCTGGTTCCCGATAAGAAATGCCTGCAAGGCGTTCACCAGAGCCAGTGATCAAAGTAGGAAGAAGACGTGCACTTCCTGGATCAAAGAGGATTAACTCGGGTGGGCGTAACAGTTGCGCCGCCGTAGCAGGTTTTCGCGTCCAGGTAATACGACCTCTGAGCCGTATGGATAGTAGTCCCTTCATCACGTGCCGATGCACTGGTCAGGCTGAGGTATACTGGCAGCGGTAGTTCAAGAATAGCTCTCAAGTTGGCAACATTATGAAGCTGGACAGAGCATGCAAGGGAGAACATAGAGAGTCTTGCGTTGGGGTACCGGCTTATTGGTCCCCTCGTCACGATTGTAGCCGAGATTACAAGAAGGGCTGACGTCGGGACCGATAGGAAGCCTGTTGCGTAATATGAGAAGGCAACATTGAAACCCAGAGGGGTCTTCACACAAGACCCACTTCCAGAAAAAAAGAACGCGTTAATTGTGTGGCTTATCGTCGAGTCCACACATTGATTTCTTTCAAAGAAGGACTTAGGTTTGGCAAGACCATTCAGTTTGCTGGTCCTCTTCTTTTCGTGCCCCAGAAAATATCAGGGCAAATTAAGTGTATTCTTGTTTCGAGGCTTGTACGATTCGTCGATTTGTATATTTGCCTCCCGTATACACCGTTTTCCAGTCAGCCTCTCACACAGTGCTTTTGCTGGCAGCACAAGCCAGAAAGGAGGAAAGCTATATCGGGGAGGCAGCACACGGCTCGTAACCTTTACTTCTCTCTGGCTTGGGCGCTAAAGAGTTTTCGGTGTGCTCCCCCGGCTAGACGGCGCTGCGCTTTCAATAATCTGGCGTCCACGACAAAACGGTGTTACTTTCGTCTGAAGCCACTGCGCGGAGCCCTTCGGTTGAACCAGGGAATTTTTCTTCGATACATTATAGACGACCTGTACTGTTATCATTGTTCTCTTGGAGACACAACTTCTCGAGTTCCTAAGAAAAAGGCATAAAATGCGGGATAATGACGTGCCGAGAGATCTTTGTTCCGCTTAAAGTCAAAGCACCCCACATAAAGAACCTTCTGTTACGACGTGCAACGGAACCACTGCATCCGTCTTTGTTCCCAAATGGAGTAAATCAAGAGCATCACGCGATACAACAAATGATCATGACAAAGGGTGACGCCTCACTTTTCCGCTCAGCCTCCATCCTCGCAGCATCCACCGGTTTATCCACCGGTCCTACCGATCATAGAGCCACTAATGACCGGCTGAGTCCGCATTGTTTCAAAGCCGACGCCTCGCAGATTCATGATGCACTTTCTCCTTGGCCGTACCTAAATAATCTTCGCGCCACACCTAGAACAGCGAGGAATCTGATGACTTCCTTCCTAGGGATCCTCCGACTCTATATGTTGTTGCTGGGGTCGGGCAGGAGTTGGTCGCCGTTCAGGATCAGTTAAAAGCTAGGGCAGTAAGAGTTTTTGCCAGTAATACCGTAGAGTTTTGCAGAGTACCGCTGCCAATGAAGGTGTGCAGTGTTTGGTAGGTGACTTTAGTCTCTGTTCACTACGTACCTGGTGTTAGCATGCTCTCAGCATTGAGTGGTCCTTCAAGGGCCAGTTGCGAAGATGTTGAAACTGCAACTGATACCTTGAGTGCAAACGTATATAACATTACCAATAAACATGGGCTGCTACACTCGCATGTTGCGTTTCAACTTCGAGTCTAGTCCTGTCTGCTTGTGTTTTGTGTTCCTGTCCCTACCACCGCCTCAAGTTCGAGGAAATGATGCTGTCAACACTGATTGTATAGTGCTTTCCGCGAGTTAGGGACGCTTCATCGGTATTTTTCCTAGAACTTCGCGTCTGTTGTACCGAACAGAAATATTTAGACATGCTTAAACTAACATGGTTGCCAACCTTAAGTAGTTGTTCTTCCAACTTGAATTACAGAGACAACGATAAACTAAACCAATGGCAAAACCAAACGTTCCATTCACCCCCGTTAATTGTTACATATTATACGTAGAAGGCTGTAACATCTCCGTACATCGTCACAGAGTGCATTTTCAGGCGCAACGTCACGGTCAACAACTATGGGTAAGAAAAACCCAGAGAGTAACAGCCAGCAGAAGAAGAGCGTTCCTTACAAATAACGACTCTTCTCAAAACCTGCCGTAACCGTTAGACGCCAAATATCCAAAATAAGCCCGTCAACCCTGTAATCTCTGTACAAGACGTCAATTTTCAACTGCAAGGAAACGATGCATAAGTTCAAGGCGGAGGTGATCGCTGGAGATCATTGACAAAACATCGATCACGGGACAGCTATTTGAGGCAATTAGAGGGTAATTACGCGCCCTGGGCTATCTCTTTCGGCAGGCGTCTTTTTGACGGCCCGATGATGATGGCCAAAGAAGGGAACTTCGGAGAATTCGTGCAGGTCTAAACTACTCGCTTTTATTTTCCTATTATTATTGGCGAGTATCTTTGACAGTACCTTATCTTGAAGCGCTCTTGGAGGCGCTTTTGTGGTGGTGCCATACAGGTTAATGTACGTTATGGTGGATCCAGAGGTTCCAAGGTTAACCTTGTAGGACACTTGGATCGTGGCATAACACTGATAAGCATTCCTGTAGAAATAAATCGGACTAGTCAGGATTTTAACGATTCCGCAACAATAAATGAATGAATAATGATGATGACATGGGATGCTTCCCCGCAGTACTCATTTAAAAGAGGACGAATTAAAGGGGAGATGACCAGTAGGAGGTTTCGAGTTCTTGAAGGAGGTACAACATCTCGGCTATACGCGGATATACGTAGAACATGTTAAGTAAAAACAGTTTACTCTGTTCCTTCATCATCATCATCATTAAGTGAAAATATATAGACATTTGAACATTTCCCGAGACGCCAGCAATTAAGTGTCACGGTACAACTTGTTCGAACACGTCATCTTCCGCGTCTGATGACAACAGCACATACCTTTATTGGCTGTCTAAACTTATCTACAGACCTATGTAGCTGAAGCTGACTGAACTGAATGCAACGTATTCTTTCCAGGAGTCCCTCTACCGGTGTGCGCTCCAAATCGGCTAAAGCAGACGACCTAAAGGGGTTTACTTATTTATCATACATACTCTACTGCTTCACTAGGTGGAATTGTGTAGGGGAGAGGGGAATACATAGCACAAAAGCTTTACCAACTTAAAAGCAAAAAATAATAATAATAAAAAGGACACAAATGTTTGACAAATTCAAGTACCAATAATGAGCATACTGAAAGGAAATCGCATGAAGCGAAGGTTGACCCAAGTTAGGGGTGGACAGGGGTGCCTCGACAGGGGTTTTACATCAAAGTGATAATGGAAGCCTAGAAAACCGAAACTTATTCCACGAAGACATCACGGCCAGCAGCTCTGTGAGTCAGAGGGATCACGTTCGTTTTTCTTCTTCTTCTTCTTCCGGGTTAGCGCCGAAGCAAATGTGGCTATGCGCGGCGTACAGACATGGAGAGATGGAGAGAGGACAGCAGGGAGGAGTGGGGGCTGAGCGTCCGTCATCACGTGCTCACGAGAACCAATAAAGGGTTTATGTCCCACCAACTACGACACGAAGAAGAATACTCTGCAATGCATGCATAACGCCAAGGACGACATTTATGAAAGCGTGAGAACCCCTTTTCCAAAATATCGTATGACCGAAAAATACGGATGGTTCTCGAAACCAAAAAAGACACGCGCTTGGGATATCAATAAAAAGGACGCAAAGTAAACTCAAATTTTCGCCTTGGACCGGTTATTTCCTGGCGAGATTAGCACCAATTTCGTCGATAGCCAAGCTGAGACCTTCCATATAGCATCCCCCACGTAATGGCTGGTAATAGCCGGATTCGGAGGTCATTAACAACCGGATTACTGAGCCATGTTGGGCCCCTAGTAGGCTCCATTAAAGATGTGCACATGGATGTTTACGAGCACCTTTTCGAATTGCTGAGCTGTTGTACGAGTAACATGTACCTGCGTTGAATACACCAAATCAGTCTCTTCTGTGTAGCCGTAAAGGAAGAGGAAACTTAAGGGTAATCGTATTTATACGGACAGAAAATCACTTCGAGTGGAATCGACAATCACACGTTATGTATACTTTAAATGTGAACGCGGATCTTGTGGCTGTAAATGACGTTAATCGACAGATTTCTACGTAAATTGAGGTAAATGAACAACAGCCGCAACGTATACGCCCATTTCGCAGTTTGTGCAACTGTTTGGGAATCGAAACTCAGAGAGAAAGAAGTAGAGAGTAAACAAAAAACGCAGATTGATGCAGCTACTATATACACAACTTTGTTGGTTCAAAGTGGACTTCTGGAGGTATAACTGAACGTGCCAACCGCAGTCATCGAAATAAAGTGTCGTTTATTAATTATGAAATTAATTTCCCCACTTTTCCGTCAAGCAATACGTCCTCCAGGGTACCGTGCAAACGTCAATTTTTGTTGTTGCAGCGTATCATGTCATGGCATGTTATTCCACGTTATCACTCTTTATCGCATATCGATCATCGCACATTATGCCATACACATGCTATCGGGAACAAGTGACTTTTCAGCCACAAGAAGAAATCAAGTACGGCAACCCAACTCGTTCCCCAATTAACCTTGACCGCAATAAGCTTCCTAATTTCAATAAATTTGCCCGCGTCGCGAACCTGCTTTCTCCCTGTGTGGTGATTAACACAGACGGCGAGCCCCGCATATCAAATATCTATTTTCCGCAGACTCGCGCAGGGGACTCGAGGTAGCCAATATGGGGTCATTTACAGTCAATCTTTTCATCCGTTGCAATTCGGCGATCGATAAAAGCGCCCCCAAGTGACGTCACTCGATAGATCTGGCTTGCGTGTCCACTGCTCGGTATGTCCGGAACTCACGACACTGAATATCGTGGATGATGGAAAACCTTAATTAATAGTAATTTTGTGTATTGATCACCATATGGCTGGTAATCGCAACTACTATTTGATCCGAAGGTATCGAGCTCCGTCTGAGGACCACGTCCACGAGGGACGTTATGCACACCTTAAATGCTTATCGGCTAAATGAGTGTAGCTTCGTCCCTTCAAAGTTGTCTCGCGACGCCACCGAATATCAGAACCAGTGTTTTACGTAGCGCTGCTACCGTACTCGCTACTAGTTTCAGTCCCGCTAGATTTAACATTGGTATTTCCTCTAGCAATTCGGGTAGCGGTGGACCTTTTTTTTTTTTTCTGCTATACCGCTATGGAAATTTCCATGAAACGGAAACCTAGTTAACAGCACAACAAGAAAAAAAAGTAGGGCATCCGCAGTTTGTCTGTTGCTGTTACTTTTTTCTTCTCATGCAAGCACCCACGTCTAGCGATCCCTTGACTTTCACGAGAGAAACTCAAAATGCATCTGTCATGCAAGTGTACTGTTGATTTGTTGATGACGTTCAACTGCAGAAGCTGACTTGTCCCCACGTATAGCATTATAATTCAGCAACAACAATAATTCAATATTTTCTCGTAAGGTCTTTATTTGCCTATTGGAAGCGCGCTTCCAGAAGCAGTAGAAGCAGCATGCTTTGAAGCCATAATTACTAGACTCGTTCCTTCAAGAGACGCCGCTTAGATTCTGAAACTATCCCATACGTGCAATCAACTGTCAAACCGGAACGACAAAAATCGTGAAAGTCAACTCTCGCAAGGTGAGCCATACCGAACATAATAAATATGAAAAGCAATTTTGTATCCAACAGCTCCCGTGGCATAGTGGTTAGGGTGGTCGCTTTCCACGCCGAGAGTGGGAGGTGAAGCGGGTTCGAAAACTCGCACAGGCTGTGCTGTGTCCGGTTTTCCCTGGGTTTTCCGGCAGGATTTCCAGACGAATGTCGGCACTGTTTCCCTGAAGGCGGCCCAGAACACAAACTAACCTCCCTGTCCGCCACTCCTTCCTGCTGTCCCATCTCCATCTGGCCATATGGGTCTTCTTTTCTTTTTTTTTTCTTCCATTGCGTTCGCAGGATTTTTTCCTTTTATCGACATTCACGTTCGACGCACTGGTCACCAACAAAGTGTGAGGCCCACCCAGTACCGGAGAAGCTTGGACACGCAACTATAGAAAGAAACGGTACATATATTTCTATTATGGAGGCCCAATGGAGGCTGATATGAATGAAACCTCGTCCGCTATTCCCCTCACGTAGTCCTCATTTCGCAGGCCCGCGTTCCTGCTTAATTTAGCGCCATTTCCGCTTGTCGTTACCAACACTGTGTCCCGTTTGACATCACCTTTTATATCTTGTTACTTAGATATCGGTTGCCGACCCAACAGACCCTGGGTCCTAATGGGTTGTTTTTCAGAAGGGGGAAGCGTTTGTGTGGGTCGCGTTAGATCCGTCCTAAGCGAACGGAGGAGAACGTGCTATTCGCGTTAACGTTAGATAAAGTTGATTAAATGAATTAATATATAACGAAATAACGTAATGAAAATTGAAATACAATGAAAATGAAGAAAAACCAAAAATATAATGAAATAAATGTACGAAAATAGATTAATCTGCCCCTTCAAACTGGAGACCAAGAACATTAAAAAGGTGATTTTATGGCCAAGACAAAGTGAGCATTGAAACACCAAATGCAATATCCGCCGGGGAGCATCGCAGGATCACCTTACGTCCTGAATGTTCATACAATTGTAACGCAATTTGTTAGTTATCTTCCCCTGAATATATGCACTAAGTAAGCAACTTATCAGCGCAAAACGAGACGATTAAAAAGATGGCAATTAGCGAGCGTCGTCACGTGACTTCTAGTAGGGATCCTATCGATTCACTGGGAAATTCCCGACGGAACTAAAAATGCCTCGAACCGTTGCAACAGGACGTGATGATGCCAATGGAAATAAATAAAAAGTCTCAAAAGCCTCCTCTATAAAACTAACTACCCTGGTCGCAAATCAATGGCGAGACGTGCTCACAGCTTCTATCGCTAAGAGAGGTCTGTCAACATTGGGCGTTCCTGTATGCTTACGGGTGGTTGTGCAGGATTTGAGGAGACTCGCTCGTCACACTTTAGTCGGAACAGTGCGACATAGTACCACGGCTGAACTACATTATGCCAATGAAAAAATGGCTAGGAAGCAAGCGCGAGCTGGTGAAGATGATGCATGATGTAGAACCCCGAGACTAGGGAACACGAAGGGACAGACACAAACACGAAGTCTCAATTTCGTGAGACTTTGTGTTTGTGTCTGTCCCTTCGTGTTCCCTAGTCTCGGGGTTTTACATCATGCTACATTATGCACTTTGAAACACCCCTTGTTGAATGGAGGTAATTCTGAGGGCGTCAGAAGGCTCTTTTGAGAGCTTCAACAAAGCATTCGAGAACAGACACGTTTCGATTCTCGCCGTATGAGGACCTTATCAAGATTTCATGGGCAGGTAGCGTTTGAGGAAGTGACGTCAGCAGAAACAGTTCTCTTACTCTCATCTCTCTATGCTGGACAAACTCTTCTCTCTTCTGGCGATATTTCAGCTCAATGGAGAAAGACGATATTTTCTTCGCACATAAGGCTTCCTTACTTGCCCGGCACACAATTCCCGCTGACACGTAAAATGGAGGCTACATGTTAGTCAAGGTGATGGTCACGGTGATGTGATAAAGAAAAAAATGGGGAAAATATTTATTTATTTATTTATTGTGGTGCTCCAAGGGCCTTGCGGGAGAATGCATAACAGCAATGATTACAGAACAGTAACAAAAAAAAAAAATGGTCAAGGATTGCATAGGAAGGCGGCGCGTCAAGCAATTTATAGGAGGAATGCATTCGCGGGGCCAGAAGCTTTATTGGGGGGTGTTATTGGACAAAACTACATACGTACTTTCGCCATGAACTTCTTACCTCGGTTCTATCACCGTCACCACCATATACTTGATTGGTGTGACGTTCTTTCAAAGTGCCTGAAGACGATAAGTGCGGTGTTTCCGAGCGTCAAGCCAAATTGTATCCGGCGTTAAGCGGAGGTGTAAACACAACCATCTCATTGGCGGACGATCCGTCGTGCATAGTAACGACAGCGGGGCTTCGACGCTCGTCATGCAGTTCACGTCGCTGGCCGTGACAAAAATAAGCCGGCCTTCATGTGGAGGCCACTGGAGGGCCACGATTTTTGGCGGCAACTTTGAATGGCCTTTTGGTAACAGGTTCGCACGGAAGTTCATTGGAGACAGCGAAAGGAACTTTTGCTCTTGAACGTATTCGTTACGTTATGATAAGACACCTCCGGGAGCTGAGTTATTGAGCTTAACTGGGTGCGTAAAGTACATAAAATGCTACCAACAACAACAACAACAAATATAATGACGAGTATAGAATTTCCGTTGAGGGAATTTCTTCTTGAGCACTCTCAAGATAAAGGTTGTTTCATCGGTACCCGCAAGGAAGCTGGCCTATTTTCTGGCTGTCTCTGCCTCGTCGAATTCATACATGAGAAAGCAGGTGGTGCAAACTTATCGGTCCGTGCAGCTGCTGCGGTATCCGAGATACGTTTTACCCAGCCGACCATCCAGCTTTCCAACCACATCTCGAGGAAGGTCATTTCGTTTTCTCGACACTGCATGCTCGTAGTGTCTAGAAGACAACCATGATGCCATGGACAGCACTGCCATGGCACCATCGGTCAAACCGGTTCTCTGAATTAGATGAGACCTACTGCGCAGTGATCACCGCATATTAAGCAGTTCTCGAAACATCGGAACCATCTATTATTTCGTGTTAACGCCGCAAAGCAACTGTGGCTATGAGTGAAATACAGAAGTGGGCAGATAAAGAAATCATTGTAGGAGACAGGGCGTCCTCGGCCGACTCCAGGACTCGGCTGTGTCGTCTGGAAGAACTAAAGGAAAAGCCGGGAAAACCTGAGACATGTGGATTGGAACCCTCTCACTCATTTAGAATGACCACTCGATCGGCCGCTGGTCTATTCACTACAGCAGTTAACGAAAACTTGTTTGTCTGTTCTTGGCGGTTTTAGAAACGAAATGTCTTTTGTAAGTCTTGTAAGAATGCCATAAAGAGAGCTTAATGGATGGAGGAGGAGGAGGAGGAGGAGTGTCGTTGGGAGGAACCGAGAGGTCTGCCTGCCTGATTAGGCGGCATGTTTCTCGGGAGGGGAAAAGTGGTGGAGAGGAGGAGAGGAAAGGGTGAAAGTGGAGTAGCTGCGTCCATGGGCCGACTTCAGGGGAACTGTGCCGGCATACGCCTATTACACATCTGAGGGAAGTCCAGGAAAAACCCCAGACGGCACAGCCGGCCCGCGGATTCGAACCGCGGACCTCCCAGTCTCCAAGCGCACGCGTTACCGCAGCGCCACCGGAGCTGGTTTTAATAGATATAGGTCGGGAGACTCCGATATTTCCAATGGAAGAGGGTGGTTAAGCTCGGAGATTCCGCACGTACAGATCCTCAAAACCTCTGCAATCTTCTTTGGGCTGTATTGCATTCACCTATGTGAACCGAACATCGCTTCGAATAGCGGAGCTATTAACTACTGTTACTGCCATCTAGATACAGAAAACCTGCTTTAATACCTACTCTCGCTCCTTCGCACGGGGATGTCAGATGCGTTGTTTAAGCGGCTCTGTTGTGGTGCGCATAATTGTTCGTAATTTTATGAAACGACAGATTGATTATGACGACGACGAGAGATGTTTTACCACGAATCTTTGTGATTACTAATATAATATTCATATGGGATAACGGTTTACGTACACTAATTTAGTTGTCCCTTAAGTACAAGACGCGGATGTGCGATCATTGCCTCCGCCGGCGCAAATTTGAATGAATCGCTTCGTGACGTTCCTTCTTGCGAGGCATACATATTTCATGAGCGCCAAATTGGTCTGCGGCCATCTATATCAACACGGTAATCTGCTTTAAATGTGCTAAGTGCTTTGACTACAGTAACTGATTGAGTCTTTCGACGAGTATTAAGAGACACACGATTAATGGCAATAGTAAATAAGAGCGAACACGCGGTGGAAGCCTCGGTTAGATCATCTCCTTTTTTATCTTAATTTCGCATTGACACCGCGACGCATCTGTGGCTATATGGGAGGGCTGTAGCACGCGTCATGGTCCGGCTTCGTGGGAAACTTGTTTAGAAAGTGGATCGAGTGGAAGCTTTTCTCTACTCGGCTGCTGAGCAAAGATCATTTCTTGTCCAGCGACGTTCGCGAAATTATGTGTCCGAAAGGATGATCCCCTTACGGACATTTTTATTTAGTGCTACGAAGATAGCCCCTCCTCGACCCCAACAATGAGGCTCCCTTTTTCCTGTGGTCAAAGCTTTTTCGCTTAAATAACAGAGGATGGAACGCTTTAAACAGATGGAAAGACATCGTGCGTGTGACCGCCTCCAAGATTACGATCATTAGGCATCCTTCAAATAACACGACTCCCGTTATGATGACAGCGTGGACTTGTTGGTGCATGAACACTTTGAAAACTACGATATTTCCGCCCGACAGTATACGATTGTCATATTAAAGGGAAGTTGCGCACCTTCTAAGATGATTTCTGTTACTATAAAGATGTGTCCATAAAGCGGGAATATCCCTGGTGTTACGCGTCCAGCTCCAAGCGATATGCACAAGAACGCGAATGAATAAAGAAATGCCAATTTTGTTACTCCCCCATCCATGTACCTTCAAGTATTTTTTACACCCTTTCAGCGTGCAAAAGGAGTTTTCTTATTTCGTATAGCTTCAACTGAGCGTGTAATAACAGCGTTGCGAGATAACTCGTTTTGTCTCGAAGAATGTCCCTTTTCTTTCAACAATCTTTCTTTTCTTTTTTTAATAAGCATATCACGCCCCTAAAATGGTGGTTTGTGTTTCAGAAACTGTATGCTGTGAACTTGCATCAAAAGCCCGGAAGGTGGAAAAGAAGAAAGTTACTCAAGCGGACGCGAAACAAGCAATTGGTACTCTTATGAGACGTCTGTGCAATGAACACTGGTGCAGCAGTGTCCCTTCTACGTCGTTCCTGCGCAAGGTGGACCCAGATCTCCGTTTTTATATGCCGTCAGCGCTTCCTCGACCCATCACGTCGCTCATCTACAGGCTTCGCCTCAACGTGCCATACAGTGGGCGACTTTTGTTTAAGCTCGGCATGGTCCCGTCCCCCAACTGCGGTCTGTGTGATGTAGTTGAGGACGTGGATCATATACTCCAAGACTGCCCGAGGTACAGTGCACACCGTTGTACCCTTGTGTCGTCCCTGTCCCGCCTGGATAATCAGCCATACTCCACCGAAAAGGTTCTTGGGTGCTGGCCAGCAAATCAGCTCATACCTGCCATGCGCGCCCTGGCGCAATTTCTCGTCTCGACGGACCTCTCTGACAGATTGTGACGCCCTTTGTTTTTGTGCATTGAGATTTCGCTTTTGGTGCCAAGCTAGGTGGTGATGTTCTCATTTATTCTGTTTCCATTCTGTTGCAAAGCGTCGAGTTTTGTGTAATTTCCCTTTCTTTTCTTAATAACGCGTCCTGGAGTAGCCAGTCCCGAGTGGCTCGAGACTAACATTTTCTTTTAAAAATCAATCAAGAAAGTACGTTGCTTCAACATTTAGCACCTCGGAAGATATGTACGAAAACGATACGATTAGCGTCACAGCGTGCGACAGCTGCTTTAATGAAATTTCTTGTGGATATCGCAGCGCCTCTAATTTTTTAGACTTACTGATTTTTATTTTCAAGTGTTTTGGAGTAGTCGGCTCCTGTGTTTTGTATGGAGCCACCATCTCCATATTTTTCTTTTCTAATTCCAACTCCAAGGGAGTTACGAAATCCAAGCTTAGCAATGTTATGCCACCTGCTTGAAAGGAACAGGGCTTATCATGTTCTCGGAACCGTTAACGTGAACACTTTCTGATCTACTAAAACGCGCTAATATCTCTTATTTCTATCAGTCCTCTCGAGACTAAAAGCTAATGCGACAAGAAACTACGTTAATTTGTGGTTCGACACCACGGGACGAAAATTGCCGCTTCGTAGATTGATTCGAGGTCATAACGAGCTCTCAAATATCACGACAAGCGGAACAATATTGTACGAGACACGGAAGGGTAAAAATACGGATAGTATAAAAGTGGAATGACATTATAATGCAATACGCAATACAAGACACAACAGCCCGACAATATTTGGTCAACAAATAACGTCTCAAAATGGCATGACATCACCGTGGTGGGACACAGAAATATTCACCCGGTCAATTGGAGCGAGGAAAATAATCGGCCACCCAGCGACCGCGAAACCAATTAGTCACCGCGAAGAACCTCGTACTTCCAAGGCGTCCATACAAAAGCAGAGATTACCATAGCCTAGCTCCTATCAATGTTAACGGAGATTACGTATTCGAATCACGAGCCGCTATGCCAATTATTTCTTCGGTGCTCTACGAGGTAAAAATAAGAGTTGATCCGCAACGGGTCTCCGTCAGTCTCTTTGGTGAGCCTCTCTCACTATCGGGAACATCTTTAGCGGCTGCAATAAAAAATACTCGCTAGTCCGACTTCCGCGATTTCAGACACAAACAAAGAAGAACAGGCGTCTCTGGGGAGTAGAGAATGTGTTTATCAAGCAGTGAGGAATCTGCGGGCATACTTCGTGGAGAACTCATTTGCTGTAAAGGTGGACTGTAAAGCGGTATAGATGTCAAACCTCAGAAAATTTATCTATTCGATACTCCTACGTCACAATTTTTGTCACGATTGCTCCCATAGCTTTTCTTATTCTTCTTGTTTTTTGTTTTGTTTTGTTTTTTAAATTAAAATTGAAACTTGCGGGCAACATTGTGTCGAAGTTTCTGCCAACTGCGCATTGCTCGTCAAGAACGGCGGCAAAACTCCATTGCATGCGCATAACATTGGGTCTAAAACGAATTTAAAGAAGTCGGCTACGTGTCGGCTAGTAGTCATCATGAGCAGCAAGGCTCTCGGGGACATAGTTCACTGTTGCTCGACACACGGCGGGATTATTTCCCCCAGACGTCGCCCGGAGCCGTTTTATCTCAGTTTTACTCGCAAATTAAAAATACTTAGCGTTCCCTGTCACACTTATAACTTGTTGTGCTGTGTTCACAAGCAACAAGCTATTGTCTATCTACTGCTTTACGGACAATACCCTGACAATAGAGAGTTTTAGTAGATCGTACGCAAAGGCGGTAGCGTACGTAACGGATAGCGTTGGTGGTTCTGCGCACTGCGCGAAGCGCTCTTTGTGTTATGCGCGTGCGCAGAACCATCAACGCTATGCCTTTCGCACGCAAAGGCGATACCGTACGATCTACTAAAACTCTCTATTACCCTTTACGGACGATAGCCTTAACAATACCCGGACACAGCCGGGACCGAATCCAGCTCACCTCTCAATTGGTATTTTTGTTCGAAACAGGAGGAAAACTCAATGGTGACTTCTTCCTGGGTAGAAACCGCGACGCTATTTCGTCATTCGACTGTCGACTTTCGATTATGCGGAACGAGCCTTACATTCGTGCTGGTGTATACGTGACTCGGTGAAAATAACCAACGGCGACATGGCAAGGTTACTTGTCATGGGCTGTGCGCGCACTCAAGTGGGTCCTTACGAGAATAAAACCGACGAAAGTGAGAGATTCAAATATGGCGGCGAAAAAGGATACGAGCCTCTTGATCACGTGTGCGCTAACCCTTACGATGCAATGGCACTTAATGATGCAGAAGACAGCCTCGTCTTCTCTTCGATGTCACATGCAAACATTTGAAGCTACCGAACCTGTTATCATAAAGAATACGAACAAAACTGAGCGCAATAAAAGATACTCGTGGCAGAGGCACTTTTGCTTCCTTCCAGGGTACACTGAATAGCGACGTACTCGGGAACTTGAATGGGCGTCTTTCTCCCGCCATTAACTCTTTATCGTCGCTGATAAGAAAAAAAAAAGAAACCTGATCGGGGAAGGCAAGAATGCCTGAAAGTGGCGGGCCCCTGCAAGGAGCAGTTGATAAGGAAAGAGTCGACTGGTAGGCAGGTGACATGCCTTCACGCTCCTATAATTCCTTTTCAAGGGTTCGTATGAAGTTTCCGAGCAAAATTCGGTACCTCCAAATCATTATCCTCAATTGATTTTCTTGTCCGGTTAAGCCTAATCTTTCACCGACGACTTTACAGTTGGAGTGCATTCGAGAAGCACAAAAACACGCTCCGCATGCGTGCACCTGAGACGTTCGCACGTACGCAGCATTCTTTTCGTATTTTTCTTTTCATAGAAAAAAAAAATTCATTTAAAAATTCTCTCATGTCTTGATCACCTCCTTGAACCGCAAAACAGAATTCACAACGGCTTCTGTTTTACTTGTGTTGTCTTTGATTAATTTCACGAGGTAGCCAAGGGTCTATCCGACCCTTGGCTACCCTTGTGGATAACACATCGTATTAACCTCCTCTTTTGATATAGAAAGGCGAACCTAGACAGGCATGAAGGGCTTCGAAAGGTCCAAGATCATCGTATATGTTCCCCGTGTGACCATCGAATTGAAACGCGTGGCGGGCAAAGCGAGCGTGAAAAAAACCGACCGCACGATTTGCCGGCGGCGTCCCAACGGAGCGGATTTATCCGCTGGGATATCAACTGGCCAGAGGTAATTTTCCCGCAGCTACGGGTGTCACTCGCTGTGGCCTTTGAGCGAGAACCAATGCAGCTTCAACGTTAACACAGCGAACCAACTGTTGTGTAAGACGTTGTGTACAGATGGACATGAGGGGGGAGAAGCGGCAGCGCCGTCCGAGGTATTACATCAAGGACAGCATCAACTTGGCCGCTGATAACAGGAAAGGAGAGAAGTTAGACGTAAAAATAGAAATCAAATGACAACCGGATGCGAGATTTATATTGCGAGCAAAATGTCAACTCCTTTTTACGCATTCGTGTCCAGTTCTACCTACAGTGAACAAACATCACTCCACCCTAAAATATCCTCCGTCATCTACCCTTTCTTCTCTGCGGGGTCTCTAAAAAATAAGGACGCAAAAGCTACCCTGGAAGAGGACGAGTTCCAAATGGTTGGAGCAACTTTCTCTTCGGACATCTCAAGGAACCGTCGGGGGCGTCCATGGCCGACTCCCACGCGTACGATATAGGTCGTCGGAGAACATTGCACGTGAAAAGGTCTAATCAAGCAGCCCACGCGCTCTACGGTCCTACGGCGGCGTTGATGGAAGTGACGGACGGATTGTGTGAAAGTGCGGAGGAGTTTTGCACGCCAAGTGTCATGTCTAATGAGAATCGTATTCTTCTGAACGACGCGTTATCTCCTCATCCGTACTTTTTCTGCCCCTCTGGGATCAGTTCGACGGCGCAAACAAGTCTCTGTTTGTGTTTTCTTTTTGATTTCGGTGTCAGCACCGCAGAGCAACTACGGCTATGACCGGTGGACAGGGGGACTGTGTCTCAGGGGGAAAAACGTCATAACCCAGCTGGTGATAAGGCGTAAGACACGAACCCAGTAACTTTGGAGCGCCGGTTGACCAATCGGGAATTTTCCCCCAGCACCCCCAAATGCACCCCCAAATGCCCCCAAAATGCCGGCGAGAAGGGCCGAAACGCCACAAAAGCAGCAGACCCCGCCCGCGAGATCAAAATCTTGTGACCAGCTTTGGCACTCGAGTCCGCCGTAGTACAGACCTGAACCGACGTCAACCAACAATGGTTACCTATGTCCTACCACATAAACGCACTCAAGAGCACCAGTGGGTTCAAAAAGACGCGCGACTCCGTCGGTGCTAAATGATTGGAGGCAATTATTTTCTTGTATCGGTGACGCCCTTGGAGGTTGATTAACGACTTTAAAACATCAAGTTGACGATGCTTGGTTTCTGCGCTGACTGCATCGGTCATCTACCAATGACAGCTGCATGAGAAGCCCCTTAGGCCCCGCGCTCCTTATCTGATGAAAACGCTCAAAGAGGTTAAACCGCAACGTCGGCCGTCGTTTCGAAAGAAGACGCCTCGTGTCCTTTATTCCAACCGGTACGAGATAGTGGTGAACAAAAAGTGTGCCTGCAGTCGGTTCTTTTCTTTTTCTTTTTTATAGACGATAGTCGTTAACACCAAAATCGGTTACGAAATACTTCTCTTTCAAAAGCGGGTGAACGGCGACCTTCAAATTCCACCGTCCAAACCCCCGACTGCGCTAATAAAACAGACAGCCAGAAAATGACTCAACGACCACTATGATCCTTTGGCAAAGCGCCTCCACACATCGCAGCAGCAAGATCTCGCAAGAGCCAACAACATACCTAGTGATAGTTCTACGGGGAGCATTCAGAAATAAAGAAAAATCGCCTCTGGGCTGGTTTGGTTACCGACAATTCTTTCTACCAGTTTTTCTTTTTTTTTTTTTTTATCGCATTACCGTCACCATCTATCGCATCAGGGACTCTCTGCACTACAGGCAAGGCAATTCCCATACCCAGAAACGTGTTCTGTCAAATAGGAACGTTTTAAAAAGTATGGGATTGTAAAAGCGAGCAAAGAATACGAAGAGTGTCTCGGTTCTATCTCGTATTTCCTTCACTACCTTTTATCTCACCACCGATGGCACTTGTTTCAGTACAACCGTCTCATTGCCGTAATTATAGCTCAGAGGTTAAAGAGACGCTCGGGATGCGTGAAAATCTCGTAGGCAGCGATGAATAGATAACGAGATCGGTTCATTTCCATACGCAGTTTTTCCGTGAACACCAATAGAGCTGTCACGTAAATACGGCCCTTGCGATGTGTTACACAACCATTTTTCCGTGTCTCAGCGCCGATGAAGCGAATGAATTCGCCTTCTTATCTAAACGAGTCTATAAAGTATGTGACAGCGGCTACTGAAGGGAGATGGCTGAGGCAAAGCAACCCTCACATGACTCACTCACTCACGATGTTAGGTACGCAAACTGAAGTACCTAGGATTTTTTTTTATTTGTATTCTATTCTATTTTTCTATTAAATTCAGCTATAAATTCCGATTTCGCGCAAAAAGTGGTGCTTCACTCTCAGAAGGCGCTGATGTTCGCCGAAAGTCATTACGCCGAAACCGAACCCGGGTCTATTTGTTTATCTGGAATCCTACTGGGCCTTTGGTGAATGAAGTTTCCCATGCAGCAGCTGTCGTCAAACACGACCCAACTATGGGCGACGTATTGTCCTTTTAAATTGATCGCATCATGCCAGGTAAATGCAAAAAAGGGTTATTTCCATCGATCTGACCCCGCATGCCCAGTGGGGGAACATCCCGCTTATGAAGCCAGTGAAGCGGTCACACACTCATGCCGTTCAGAGCTCGACGCCCAAGTTTGTTCAATCTAGAAAAACAATTATTTTTTTCCCCTCAATACTCGGTGGAGGTGGTGATGGTGAAAACTACTCGCCGAGACCTCTAAAAGCAGATGGTGGTGAAAGAGGTCGCCGTTGTCGCAGAACTTGAGACAACCACCATCCCCAGTGACATCGTTCTGCCCTCTCATTGGTTAAAATCCGGAGGCCTTTTGAGACACTTACGCTGTTGCGTTAATTGTCCGAAAACGTCCAGCGCAGACCGGGAGTGATCATTCTCTGTAATGGTTGGTCTTAACCGTGCTATGTGGCGAAGCCGATCTCTTCACCACCATCTGTTTCTAGAAGTTGTGTCGGCTGTGCTGTTCCCTCCGAAGTCGGCCCAGGACGCCCCTGCGATAGACGTGACGTTGCCCGCCTGAGCGTGGCCGACGGTAAGCAGTTCCTCCACCACCATCTTTTTTACAAGTGTATATGACCGTTAAAAGGATTGTGAAACCGTTTCCAAAAACTTGTTGTTGTCTTGTTCTTGTCTGTTTGTCAAGTAATATTCTATCATGGAGAAAGGAGGCGCGTACTTCTCCGTTACCATGACGATGTACGCGCTTGTAATTTGGGATCCGGCCACTGGAGAACCGCTATCGATATGTAGCATTCGGGATCGCGTGCACGGATAAAACGTCACTTCCGTTTGACGTAACCTCCCGAAGGACGGCCAGTTTGAAAAAAAAAATCGCAGTTTTAAAAACCGTTCAAATGAGGAATGTGGGACTTTGGGTGTCGAATCCATGGCCTACAACGTATGAAAAGGAGCCATACATTTAGTGCTTTCTCAACCCCTTGAAGAGTAGTTCGCATTTTGTGTCTTTCCACAAAGCCATATTTTCACTATAGGAAACAACAACATCAAATAAGTCGTGAGTATGATCTGGTGTGATTCACCACTGGAGGGCAGTACACTACCCCATTGCACGGGAAACATTAGATGTGAGATATGAGAATCAAGTTAAAGTTATGTGCAAGTACAACATTTGAGCTCTCCTCCACTGGCTGCGCTGCGCTACAAAAAAGGAAGGTGAAACAGAGAGGCGGCAACTCTGTGCTCAGTCGAGTACTGCTAGCCGACAGACGTTCAACCTGGCAGCAATTCTTGGCCCATGTCAGAGCCACGTGCAACACCGTCGATGTCTTCTGATCTTCTTGGAGTTCCTCTTGTCTACCGGATTGCTCCAGACACGCTGTAGAGTCCTACTGTGTACCTCAATGACCGTTGGTGTTTCTTTCTTTCTTTTTTTTTTTTTGTTCACTAGGAAACGAAATATGTAAAGTGGATCGAGTCTTCCTTCATCCCGTTCTCTTCACGTTGCAGCCATGCGTGGCAATCTGTAACACGACCACTAAAACACGTTTATTACCACGCTTCATCGAGCCACGTGGATCACCGTCGATGTCACCAATAGGTCGGGATCTGTCGGTAATCAAACTGTTTGGAACTCTGGAACAAAGTGGGGCATATCACCAAGGTGGTGAAAAGTTTGCTGAGACACGTGAAGACAGGGAATTCGCGTGTTTGATGAGCACGTCCCGTTTTGCCTTGTCTCTTCGTTCCCAATGCAACTTCCTCAAGTCTGCCTGGTACAACTTCTCAACAAACTTTCAAAATTTGAACTGGCGGAAAATTATAGGGACACCTATGTGGATTGTGCCACCTAGAGAAATGTTACAATTTAAATGGGAAGTACAACTAGAGGCACGTGGTCTTACATGTCGGCCGTTAGCGCTCGTACGCAAAGCTGCCTCGCGGTCGCCGTCTGACGGAGAACGAGCGAGGCGAATCCCGTGCCCTTCATGCAGCCGGGCTCACTCTTGGGCGCATCGCTGCGTAACTGCGTCGTTCAGTCAACTGCCATGGTTGTAAAAATTGACAGTTCAGTTCCGGAAGGACTAGGAAGCTGTAATCAGGCTTGTGTCACTACGACGGGTGTACAACAGCTCTATATCCGCCAACCAGCTGAAAGCAGACATGGGTCTCCAAGTGGAAGATCCTGAGAGCCATTCACCGTAAGAAAGGCATCGCCTGCCGGGAAACCATGAAGAGTGCTGCGTAGCTCAGCGATTCGCACACGCGCGCTCAAGAGGACTTTGCCAGCCAACATATTGCCATGGTGCAGTGTGTGACGTAAGGTGCTCGTACAGATAGCATTTGGTTCTTCGAGACAGACCACTGCGAGCTGCGGGTTCTACCGCCTAGTTCTTTGTGCCTGCTGGAACTCATATCTGGTTCCTGGTGCTTGGTTCCGGCTGTCGGTCTGCCCACCAGATTCCTGCCGCTGCCTCGGATTGTTGCTGGGACGCTGCCACTGCGAAGTGTGCGCTGAGCTACTCCTGCCGCTGGGTCTGCGTACGAGGTGCTTCCAGGATAAGTCACAGCCCAGGATCTCGACCTACGACCACAAGAAAGGTTGTGCTTACACGTTATTTGACTCCGTCTCATGCTAGCTTCTGTCCAAATAACCCTGAGGGCTCTAGCATCCGCGTTCAGTGTAGGAACTGTGGACTGGCCCACTGTCGCGTATGTTAGCTCACAGACCGCCGCATCACACACATGAGAACCGAGTGGATGAAGGCAAGGCCTCTTCTGGTAACCGTGTCTGCGTAAAGTTTCACGTTTCACGGTCCTAATGGTGGTTCCTGTCACAACAGGAGGGTTTTGCGCAAGGATCCACCTTACCATTGCAAACTAAACTGTCGTGATGGTTTGAAGAGCCTTACGGGGGCTCTCCTCGCAGGCTGAGTGGAAGACCCTGAGAGATAGACAAGAAGGAACATTCTTCGCTTCTTCTTCTTCTTCTCTCTCCTTCCCAAGAAGGCCGCGCTCATTGGTATCCGTAAACGATTTGTCCAATCATTGAGAGAGATGGCTTGAGGAGACCAATTCGCATTGTCCTAAGAAAGAGAGAGAAAGAGTAAATCACGAAGGACGCAACGGATGACTCTTGTGTTTCTCCCAAGGTAACGTCATCTGTCATTCCCCAAGGATACATCTTTGCCACTCTAAGGTAGCCTACGTCAGCTGCAGAATGAACGGACTCAGTTCTTCGAGGTCACCTTCTTCCGTTCCTTCGTCGTCAGCCTAACCTCGTTGTCGTTGACAGGGTCTGGTCTTCCAGAAAGACAATCCTGCAATACAGGTGAGCAAGCACACCCGAGCATGGCTGCAGCTTAACCAAGCTACGGCTGCCACTGGCCACCCCCTACCCACTAACTACAACTAATCACTCCCCTGGAGAATCGTTGTGCGCAGGATGTACGCGAACTGACACCACTATCTGTCAGGAGCTCAATGAAGCTATAAGGGATGCATGGGAGTCAAATCGACATTGACACCTAATTGACATCTCCTCGACGCTACTGGTGCCAACAGAGGTCCTACGAAATACTAAGTGATGATGATGGTGGTAGTGGTAGGAGTACTAAGTCTCGTAATATGTTTGCTTCTTTGTTACAAAATACACTCAAAGTGCACCGCACTGGATACTGCACTAATTGGCGGCACCCTTCTCGTATCGTTTATATCGTAAACAACAACACTCCTTATGTATATACTCCAATCACGAATAATCGAAACGTGCGGTATAACTTCTCGAATCGCTCTCAAGAACCTAACAAGCGTTGACAGCTGACAGATTCGTGCGCACTTCTAGAGGTAACGTCCACGAGAGAAAATCAGGCAGTGCTGTCACGTGCACTCACGATCGTCAAATTCGAAAGCACGATTAAGACAGTTGAAGCGCCGTCGCAACGCCCCTTTAAAACACTCGATGACAGAAGAACGTCAGGGTAGGCTACTATTTAGGATCACGAAGTGATCCTTGATGGCTGTCGGTCCATAGTGTGTGTTTATTAACGAGCCTTCTGGTCTGCGATCGCATATGCTGTCTCGGAAGGTTGAGGTAAGGCTATGGACTTTTGACATTGCGTTGATGCGGCTTCAAGTACGAGCAATATGTTTTATATTATAGACGGCGTAAACACATGGACCAAGTACAGATCTCGCCAACGAGAAGTCGCTAATTTCTCTCATTATCGAAGCAGGTGGTGAATTCACCGACCCGTGACCCGCAGGAAACGCGAGACTTGATGAACAATCCCCGAGTTCTTAAGGAACTCCCCCATCATTATAAAGAACATCTTCATCATTCTGTCGCTATGTTTATGATGTTACCAGTGGACGCAATCAGCAGGTGCTGTGGCAGCCATCTCCTCCGACACCCATCATTAGTCGGAGAGCGACTGATTTATTTATCATTTCGCGATAGGTGGACTATGATGCGCGGTGGAAGAACTGCCTTTTAGGGTAGGGCCCACATACACAACCAGCAGATGGGAAAACGACACCTGCAACTTTGCGAGCACTCAAAGGAAATGTCTATACATTTTGAGTCGCAAAAAGAACGCGACCTTTTCTTATTCGCACATACTTTAACCGGTGCAACTAAGCACGTTCTTCATCGCATAGCAGACTTGTGCTTCAAGTACCAACTACCCTATCCTGTGGCCTGTCCGGAGGCCAAGGTTGCGTGTTCGAACCCGGCAACTTGGCAGCAAGGCGCGTCGAATTCCGCGAGGGACGTCAAACAAGCTCTGTCGTATACACTCAGAACCTTCGGGTGGGCAAAACTAATCCACAGATTAGTCGACCACTGTGACGTCATAATTTTCTGGCCCCGTTACCGATTATGAAATACTTTATAATATAATATTACATCAAATCAATTTCATATGGAAGAGCGCCCGGTTGACGTCATACCTTCTTTCACACTAACAGTTGGTATTTTTCAATGGTGAATCGCCTTCAGTATATGCTCCGTTTATTCTGTTTGTTCCGTTTATTCAGTATACTCTGTGGTTCCCGTTCACTCATGAACTATGGAACAGGTGCAGAAGCGCAGGTTTATACACAACACCGACATAAGAGTAAAACAACTTAAACCGTTCGCCCCTTTTGTCGGAGAGATAAAAAATTTCGCGACGACGCGACGGAAATTCAAGATAAAAAATTACTAGAATAAAGTTCTTTAAGATTTTAGATCTTAGATTTTAGAAGAGTTTAGATTAAAGTTCTTTCTAAAGTTCTTTTTTTTTTTCGTGTAGTTGTAGCGAAATACCAAACTTGACGAGCACAAAGACGTGTTTACGATTCGATAAGAATTCAGAGGAACAAACATTCCAGACGTATTACACTGCGAGTTATCGCAACGATTCGTTTAAGTATATTCTTATTTTGCACGTGTTATTAAGGAATGGAATCAGTTAACGGATAGGATTCTCACCTCCAGAACTGTGTCCTCCTTCGTCTCGAGTGTTATTTGTGTAACCTCTGAGTACCCATCCCATTTTTCGTGTCGCTCGTTTTTTACTCTTTTTTGTTTCTCCTTACTATCTTCTTCACTTCGGAATCTGTTTCGATTGTTAACCTGATATCTTCAGTGATGCCGAGGTGTATGCTGATATATACCTTAACAAAATGTTTCCACTCGTAACTATGACTTCCAGAAGGAAGGATGTTGGTACTCGGTAGTATCAGGAAATAAATAAATAAAATAAGTAATGTGCAGCATATGAACGCTCGTGGGTCCCAATTAGAGCAGGTACTTCTTCCAGTAGTATAGTTTCGATGGGTTTCTCGGTTTGTGTTCGAGCTCTGAAACCCACTGAAACTCTTGAACGAGTTTTACCTCGAGGGCTTTTCAAAGTTTCAAAATTGGTGATAGTATCGATTACCTTGGGCCTTGGTGAGAGGGGCTCGAGGGTGTACCCGATACAAATGGCGGAGTTTTTATTTTTGTCTCTCTCATAAACCAGCGACGTCGTAGACACAACTACCGCTCGTTTGGTGATCACGCTAAGCAGTGGGAGGACGTGAGGCCAAAAAATGGGAAGCTGGGACGCATTTTCTTCGGGAAAGAATATATCATCGCTGACCTCGCCGTTAGCACATTCTGCAGAACGAGGTGCCCGCAACCGACCTCTATTGGGAAAAGTGGACATAGAGCGTGTGGCCGATTTTCAATTTCGAGGGAGACCCTTCCAAGAGCATGACGGAAAGTAACGGTCCTCAGGCTGAATCAGGCGAACACAAAACAAGCCTAAGAACATGGACAACTTAATTATGGCAGTCATCGAGAAAGCCAGACAGCGGCGGGAGTCGAAGCATGTACCTCTCGATTGCCCGTCCAGAGGTTACATACGCGGTAGAAATCATTCGCTGTTGAAATAATTTCCACCACACCGGCAGGCAGATGGCTCGGAAATAGCAGCCTAGCACCCATTATGCGCTGTACCTTCTTGAACGTTACAGAGAGACCGAAATCCGTGACGTTACGCAATACAACTCCACAAAAGCAGGAAGACCCTTCCTTTTGGCCAACACTTAATCTGAGAGCAAGAAAGTTTGACCCAGATGGAACTAAAATAACAGTTACCCTCTTCCTGTCTTGGCTTAATCGGGCCGAGTTGAACGCGAAAGAACAAGATTTATTCCTTTACCTGCGAAGAGTAGAGGTTTAATTCCCGTGTATATAAAGGTCTGCCGGATGTACGCCGAAATAAACGCTTAAAAATATAAACGTTCGAAAATCCTCGCCTAATTATTCCACACGTCAAAATCCATCCGCCGAAATAAACCATTTAACGCCATCCGCGACCTTAAAATCCACACTGTCAAAAGAAATCATAGTAGGCCTCGGAGGGTGCTCTTCTCTCTATACATATACGTTACTTTATGAAGGATACGATGTTCTGCTCAACGAAATTCGTTCAATATTCCAATCTGTTCGCCGGTTGAAACCCGACCGAGTACCGGTGGCTATACTTGGTGGAAGGGTACAAGTTGCTCAGACACGCCTTCCTTCCTCCAGGGACGTTAAATGTGATGTGTCGAGACGCACGCTAAGGAACCCTCAGGTGGGCAATATTAATCCACAGACCCGACCACTGTGGCGTCACTCATGACCGCAGTTGACGACCGCAAACCGCAGACCGCGACGCAAAGTCCCTAATTATTATCTATTTCCATTTGTATCATAATCAGAGGTGCCTTTTTGGACAGTTGGCTCCGTTTGCAAAGCTATCTCCACACGTTGTCCCTCAGAAGCCCGTTTGTCTATTAGTCATGTCTATTAGGTTATTCCGAGAAAGAACCGAATAAATACATAGTGAAGAATACATTGCAGGATTTTAAATACTGACATAACGGGCATAATTGGGCAACGTAGGTTTGCCAGTCTTTTTTGTTCAGGGGACATTGTTTAAGTTTTTTTTTTTTTTTTGCTGGATTTTTGGCACGCTGGTGTACGTCACCAACACGAGGCAGCCGTTTACTTTTCAATTTTCATTTTCTAAAAAAAACTATGAGAGCGGGGGAGGGAGGATGTTGCTCGGGAACTATGAGCGCAATGAGGGCTCAGGCTATCGAATATTTTCTGAGATTGCAGATACCTTCGAGACATCGACGAACCATCAACTGGGACTTCCCTCGCTGCGAGACTCTTTACCAAATTACTGCGATGAAACACAAAGTGTTGTCGTTGTCATCCGGATATAGACAGCAGATGACACGATCGCGCTTGGTCGGTTTTAATCAAATAGTGAGGCATAACTCAGTCCAGAAGTGTGACGAGAATACGTCATCTAATCTGGTGAAAAGCACAGCGACGGATAAAACGTAATTTTCGAGAACGCAGTTTCTTTGAGCAAACTCATTTCCGCATACCTCCAGAGATAAATGACCAGCTATACGGAGAAAATTGGTTCTGGTCTCAGCAGTGCAGATAGAGTAGGTCCGCACTAGACAATCTCGCAAAGATCACAGGCCAACTCTATATACAGTCGTGAACATGACCGGTGCTTGAGGCGAATGGATTCCGTTTCAGTGGCCTTCTCCATCGAGGACATTTTTTTTTTACGGAAAAGTTGACAAAATCGGTTCATTTCAATTTATCTTTGTGACTCGAATCACCTTATTTTTTAAAGGGATACGTTCCCTATCCCCAATAAACAAAAAATCCCTCCCTCTTGCGCTAAAGCACAAAGCTACGCTAAAATGAACTGCTTCAGAGCGCGTCGGCATATCATCAACGGTTGGAACCAACAATATTATGTTTTCGTGACAGTGCAGATAACAATGTCAAAACTGATGACCGTCTCAACCGTGAGTGTCAATAGTTTTGGATGTCTTTCAGTCCATTGTGACTGGGATATTCCCGGTTACGAAATAAATCAGTTGTCTAATCCACATCCTTCACTCCCGCTGTTAATACAGGGTGTTTCAAAAAACGTGTCATTCGGACTTTATAAAAAAACGGGGCGACGGAAAAATACGGGGTGAACGGCATTTGTGTGGCAACTGAATTTGCCATCTTGCAAAAATATTTTCATTTGATTTTAATTAAAATAAATTGAATTTCTTTAATTGAACTCTAAAATTTCCCAAGTCAACCTAACGTTTTTTTTTTTACAGAATTAGAGAGCCCGTAGCGAACTTAGTCAGATCCACTAAGAAATCCGCTCGATATTGCAAATGGAACTGCCCAAAAAAATTCCGAAATTGAGGCTTCAAAGTTTCGGGTATCGTTGCAAAGTTTCGGGTTTCGGGTAAGTAAACTTTTTTTGGATCTGAAAGGCCAGTTATTCAGGTGGCCCAGCGACGATTCCATTTCACCATATTACCACCAGCAATGGGGTAGAGTATCCCATCTGGCCATGAAACTCCCCACTCATAATCATCATTTAAATAAAGTTGTTGTTGTCGTCTAAAATGCAGCTATTGTATTTAGTACACTCTTGAAACACTCTTTAAAAAAAGCAGGTGTACTTTAACTTCTCTTTCTTGCCACATATATTACTCCCTTTTGGATAGTTCCGCTCTAACCCCCTACTGGGGAGTAATATTATTCTCCGGCAGGGACTAAGGGAGTAATGTTACTCCCTGAGGACACTCCTTTGTTGAGAGTAATTGTACTCTCCAAAAGGGAGTTATATACGTGGCAAGAAAAATGAGTTTTTTTTAAGAGTGAAGACGTGTGCAGCGTCCTCTACGACGTCACATTCGCTACAATTCGGGGAGGAAACCTTTCCAGAAGTATAACCAGTAGACGGCCGCTGTAGGGAGCATTGAGGCGAAGCCTACAGATGATGCAAGCGGCCGATACTATCCCGCGGTGGCATTCGAAACTTGAGCTCGGGTACTTAATTGATTTCGGTTTCCATATTTCTCGCGCGATGCTGCGTACGGGTGCGATCTTTCGCTTAGCTATCCTGCTGCCTCCTGGTTCACACATGGGGATGACGGAAGATAAGAAACAGCCCTCTCCTTCTCTACCCGACCCCGACACGTTCGGTGGGTAGGTGAGACAGCGTGCCTTTATCGTGATGACGACGAATGCACCGCGAGGGCTTTGTGAACTAGTATACTGTAAACGTATTTTCATTCGCGATGTATTAAAAATTGTACTCGCGAACACAGCTTGACGTTTATCCCGCGAAAGGAAACAGCCCTGGAATCGTGAAATCAAATACACGCGAATAATTTCGCAAATGACTGAATGCGCGATTCGCGAAATTTAATACACCGCGAATAAAAATGCGTTTACAGTATGTGCAGAAGGAGAAGTCATATCGAAGCGAATTGGCAGCGAGAGAGCGAAAGAGCGCATTAGTACGCTGCTCCGCGCAAGAAACATGTAAAAACCGAAAGCAATTAATTACTCGAAAAACTCAAATCGTCGACGCCCACTTTATATATATTATATATATATTCCTTTATTTTTCTTTCTTTGTTTTGTCTCATTTTGTATTCTCTTTCTTTTTTTGCTGAAGGTTCCGACAAGTAAAACAGAGTTTCCGAATGCGTCCTAACGAAAATTTAAAATTTGGGAGATTTATTCAATTAATGAGCGTACGCAAATGCGCCGCTCAGTTTTTGGCCGATGTCTCAGGGATGCTCGCTGAAAAGAAAGCTTGTTGACAGCGCCACCTGTTTAGGAATTATTCAGCCGGGGGACGTTCGTGAAACACCCGGTATAGCGGTAATAAATATCCGGTCAGAAGCAGCATATTTGCTGGAGGGTGGCTATCCCGAGGGAGGGTAACCCCGAAGTAATGTCACTTCGTCTGACATCCACATGCACTATATTTCGCCGCGGATATGAACCCTCCCCGCTTCACTACTCCTTGGAAATTCTGCAGTGACGTCACACCGACTTGCGTCCAATTAGAACGCGTTTATGACGTGACTGCGGGTTTGAAGGAATTTCAATTTCGTCTGTTTATTTTGCAACGTAGATTTTCATCAATTTATTTCGATATACACGTTGCTTGTTATGCGAGGAATTGAGGGTCGCCTCTTGATGGCTTAGAAAATGGGAGATACCTGGGTGAATAGCGGAACGTCACGCGTAAATCTGCAGATGATATCATAGACGCGCAAATGATTTAATTCGCAATTTAATCTGGAAATTTATTTCTATCCCGTTCACCGGTTCAGTAAGCCAGTACTTACCTTTTTCTTTCAACTATATAGGACTTTTAGAAGAGCTTCTTGGATCAGGTCCAGAACTCAAAGTCTTCCTAACACGTCGTGCTTGGCGGCAGCAGAACCGGCCTTGGGCGTTGTCCTTGACCAGGTTCCAGCGGGGTGGCGGACGTCGCTTTGGAAAGTATTCATTGCGTTTGCCCCGGTGGAGTCCAATGTGTTCTCCATCTCTAACGGCAGTTGTTCTACATCCATTCTCAAGATCCTCTCTAGCCACACATGACGACTTCGACATATGTTCTACTATGCATGCTGTACACCCACCAAATATCGAAATTTCTTCAACTCCAAAATGCGTGAGGATTGGGGGAAGAGCTATTTCACTGCAGGTAGTATAGGATGCAGCACCTCAGATCAACTACATAAGTGGTATTTCTAAAAAGCTCCGCAAAAACAATCCGTTTCTCCTTTCCGGTTTGTAGTAGCCGGTTGTAAGGGGAGGACCTCGATCTTCCCGGTTGCGAAATCCCCGATCTCGAAACAAGGAGAATTACTTCGCCAAACAGCTGTGGATAGAGCGCGATAATTTCCGAGCTTCCGTTCGAAAACACATTTGAAGGTTATACGAGATTTACGGATTTACGCGGAGAAAAAAATCTCGTAGGCAACGCCACTGCGTCATCGTCGAAACGAACGGGTAACTTAAAACGTCGTAAAGAAAAGAGTCTATTTCCTTCCAAAAAACGACAATTAATCGAGTTTCGTCTTCCACTTTGGGAAAGGGAAGAGAATGATGATGATAATGACGGACAGAAGAAAAAAAAAAGGGGATGTGAGTCGCTACCCCAGAGGAAGATCCTGACGGGTAATGGAACAGAATTCTAGTTACCTTCTCGCGGCTTTCTTATCCCCAAGAAGGATCTCGCCAGAGACTTTTTTTCTCTTTCATTGTCGTTGAGGGTGGAGCTGCACTTTGGCGAATGTTACCAGATGAAACTTGAAGGCCAACTGCGCGTGAGCCAGGAAAAACAAATTCTACGATTATAGTGCTCCGCTAAGAGTCCATTTGACATTTACTTAGCAGTTTCGTAATCTCGCTGAAAGCACGTTGTACGAGGCATAGTCCGCCGGCTCCTGATGGCTTAGCACTGCGACGGTACGGTATGGCATTGTAGTGTACTAGGGTAGCGTCATATCGTAGTTGCCCGTCAAACCTGTAATGGTACGTCAGTATGTACTGAACACCGAATGACGTATAATCATGGGATGGATGCGTGCCTCTGATGGTGGAACAACATGGACCGAGACACTGGTAGCGGTATCTTCTTACGTTCAACACCCAGCCACTTGAATCCATCCGAGTCAATGATGGCATAACCGCAACAAGGTAGAGGCCTCCGTGAATTACAGTCAATTTGTCAGGGAACAACCCTTACACCACGTTTCACATGGTGCTGCGAGTGGGAACAATCCCCGGACAGAGTGTCTACGGAACCAAGCGTGGATGCGCCCTAACAAGAGAGACAAAGACACTTGTGCGCAGCCAGCTGTAATTGGTCGTCCGCTCCCTCAAGCGTAGTGAACCCGAAACGGAGGTTGAGCGAAATATTTGTCCTTGGAAGACCAATGGTGGCTATCAGCGGTTGTGATCTGCAAGTGATCGATACCTTCACATTCCACCAGTGGGATGTTGCTCACCGGCTCCTATACTTTGTGTCACCGAAAAGATACAAAACCAGGAATGGACCGAACGAGGTATCACGTTTTCTGGCAGACTCAGTTCCCCTTAAAGTCGACCGCAGGCAAAACCCCACTACCTCTATCCACGCCACGGTTGCTCGAGAAATAAAAAGAAAAAAAGGGAAAAGCTAACCAGCAGTGTCGTAGGGAATACACAGGCAGACGCAAGTAGACTAGTATACACATTAGTACACGTGTTGAGTGGAACGTTTGTGGCTTCAACGCTTTCTGGAAATATGTAAATTGCCTATTTAAAGCAAGCACGCGTAAATGTGATAGAAGACAACAACAACTTTATTTAGGTGATGATGATTGTGGTGTTCCATCACCACGGGCGATACTAAGTATTGAAGAAGTTTGGCACTATGCACATCTCGGGAATTATTCCTTCGCGAGAACGTTATTTTTAAATATCACGCAAAAGGTGATGTGGTTGTCTGGCTGATATGGCTGCTCCCAGAGCGACCTGGGACAACTTCATAGACATTTGCAGAGTCTGAGAAAACCGCGGGGAAAACCACTGAAATTCGGTCCAAATTACCGGAGCAGCAAGTGGCGACAACAGCCCTCAGTCGAAGTGATTACACCGCGTCCAATGACTGCCCTCCTTGTATACGACCCTTGTATAAGAACGCCCTTGGAATGAAGACTGAATCAATAGTTGTGACTTACTGAGGGAGCAATTTACCGCCTCGTTGACTGGCACAACCAGAACTCACTGACAGCTATTTCATTCCATTTCTCGCAACAAAAAAGAAAGAACAAGAAAAAACAAACACTCAATCCTCCTTTAGGAACTAGGTGAAATTTCTCGGAAATCTAGCACGGTGGCGTTCTTCCGGATATCGCCAAATTTATGGCCTCGGCCGACGAGGGGGTCTCGCTGGGAACTTGCATTAAATGCGACCCAATATTTATGCCTTCATAAGTAAGTTCCGTTTTCAAGATAAAAGAAAGAGACGAGGAATCAAGTTAGGACTTATCTTACCCCACAACTGCTGGAAAGCTTATCGCGCTTTATTGAAGAGGGTTTACAGGTACCTGCGAGGACCAGACTTTTAACATTGATTTTCGAATTGTGCGTTAACGCAGCGAGGCAACTGCGTTCTACAGGTACGGACAGATGCACAGCAGGAAGGAGGTTAGCGGAGAAGGAGGTTAGCAGGAGCGGGTTCCCTCGGCCGATGGTTGCCGGAACTTAGTGTCCCTGGTTCAGGCTCTCCTTGTACTCACGACTGTACTCGTCACTAACATTCCAACATTACTAGGATCTCAACACCGGTCGAAGGCTCTTCGAGGTTCTCCATGAAATCGAACGATTATATTTTTTCCTAGCCCGTAGTGCTTATGTGAGAAAATGATAAAGATCACGAAAGCGCCATCCTTGTACGCTTCCGTGCTCCTCGGGCTTCAATAAGATCAATGAACATAACCTATGCCATAACAGAGACGCACCTTACACAAACAAACGTCTCCAGTTACCACCCGACGGGACCATTATCCAAACTGTCTCCCTGTCAATCACGACTCGAAGCGGCTTCTTCACACGTCAACTCCCAGCCGCAGGCTTTCTTTTCACCCAAAAGAATACCATGCCGGAATCGACCTCGGCTGCCACCGAGGAGTACCAGGACCTTGTGGAACTTAGAAAAACAAATCTTGTATTGTAAACAAGACCTCGCCATGCAGTAAACGGCGTGGATTTGAATGTGCAGGGCGTGAACAAAAGCCGTCAAGACTAGTGTCCGAAATGTGAGAGGAGTCTTGAATGGGTCTAGAAGGGTTAAGAAAACAGGCGCTGTTTATAAGATTTTTGGAACCAAGTGACATAACTCCACACTATGTGAACTTTACAGAAATACAAGTTTGTAAAAAGGCGTGTGTGGATGTCTTCGCTAAGAGCAAACTGACGCGTTATTGTGTCGCGCTGATAACAAGGTGCTGACTGAGCATTGGTCCTTTTTTGACAGCACAATGGTCCAACTCTATTGTTGCGAGGGGCAGTAACAGGGGTGCGATTTACCACAGAGAAAGTACCGAGAGCGTGCGTTGTGCTGGCTCGTATAGACAGGGACGTATTGAGAATATCGACACTGATGTAGGGTACGAACAGTTTTCATTCAAGGTGAGACCTTCGTTAGCTCTAGGAAAGAATGCAGTATGAATGATGGGATACACAACTCAGGTATGGGAAGGGTTGACAATGTTCTGTGGGGGAGGTCAGTGGGGGTGGAGTTGGTGAAGGTGGAGAAGTGACGAAGGTAGCCGTAAAGGGAAAATCTGGAGAGCCATGAACAGGAAAGTGCAGCAAGGGCGAGAGCGGTGCACTCGAGCTTGAAACGTTGGTCGACCGAAGCATGGGTGACGCCTCCCCAATCATGATTCTTGCTCAACACTGCAATTGGAACCCCACGTGAAGAAACGTGGCATATTGGCCCGCGTAACCTCCAACAAGGGCTTTATACGAAAGCCGATTCAAAGCCCTTTTAATATCCATATTTAGAAGGCGTCCTTTGACGATGTCCCAGAGCTTAACGACGCTCACACCAGGAACAACTCTCGACCATTTCGAGATTGTGCAAAAAGGACTAATACCGGATTAAAGGAGAGGGTCTTACAAGGAACCGCCGTGTCGCCTCGAGTATCCAGGGGAAGTTTTTTCTTCTTCTTCACAAGGAAAGAAACGGGGGTCTGGGAAAGCTCTTTAAAGTCGGGACGAAAGGAAAATCCGAGCGAGGAAAAAAATAATATTTCGATCAACATTTCATATGGACGTGACGTTGCGCACCTCATGTTAGAGGCTCTGTATAGAACCCTATTGGACGCGTCTCAGTCTATGGACTCAGTTTATGACCATGGGACAACAACGGCAAGCTGTTATCATCACCACCATCTTATGACTATGGGTGAGGACCTGACTAGAATACTCGGGGACAATGTAGTATCGGAAACGCCGCTGCTTCATCTGGGGTGTCTCAAATCTAGCCCATCTTTTTAGACCGTGTTACAGCTTGGACAGTACTTAAACGTCCTACTACCGGTACTGCGCGTAAACGACATATCCTCAATTGGAGACTGTGGCAAATCTGTCCAACAAAACAGGATGCTGAGCTTTAGGGATAAGCCCACTTGGATAAGCCATCTGAGCGTAAGCATAGAAACCAATGTTGTCCAGTAATGATGACAACTACGTTTGATAGTTAACTATAAAACTAACTATTAAGTTCTACTCGAGTGTGCGATAACCCTACATATACCGTGAAGGGGTATATTTTTACTCCCTGTTAGCACCGCGAAGCGAGTGTGGCTGTATACAGAAGTGGGTCAGTGTGCGACAAGAGCCGGTCTCTGGCGAGTTTACCGAACGGCCCATGGAAAACATGAGACAGCACAGCCGGTAGTAGAACTGGAACCTCTCCAGCTTCAGCATGCATGATGTTGGAGCATACCACTTGCCAGCGGATGTCACGCATGCCAATGGTATACAGGGTGTTTCACCTATAACACCACATGCTCTACACCTACGTAGAGCAAAAAAACAAAAGGAAAAGGGGGAAGGCGGTAAGAAATACAGTTCCTTCGGTGAAAAAAAAAACGAAAAAGTCGAGTCAGTGAAGCAGAGAGTCAGACACTGTGTGGGTCACAACATAGTGTCAAGGTTGTCGATCACAATCAAAGCCATAGTCCCGTAGTTGTAATGTGTAGAAGTGATAAGTTACAAAGCACTGATCAACTTGGTGAACTCAAGAACCACAACAGAACCTTCAATGCGACCGCGTGTTGGCCAAGAACCTAAAATTTGCGCAGCGTCGAAAGGGCGGGCATCCAGACCTCTAGTTCTAGGGCCCTACGACTGTCGCCGTATTTCGAACCACAACCCATGAAAAGACATTTCCTATGCATTAGTAGCAACTTAAAAAAAGGTGACCGGCCGGCCCTCAGTGATTTCGCAGTCAAGAACGCCCCACCCCCTCAGTTTCCCTCTCAGCGTCACGCTAGGGGCTGCGGCTGATAATAGCACCTCTGTGTCAATACATACCGTTTTCTTGTCTGTCTTTCTCTCTCTCTCTCTCTTTGTGTGTGTGGTGGGTTAAGAGATGGGAGAAATACACACGTGACAGTTGTGGGTGAAACTGTCGGCCTGCCGGCATTTCGTCATGTCACATCGACTGGGACGGGTTCAGCCTGGTATGAGCTGAGCGCGGCATGGGCTATGGCCTGAAATAGAAAGCTAAATCAAGCCAGAAATTACAAAGGCATCACGGAAACAACGCCTCAATAGTATTGTGATGGGCTGAAATACGTGTTGAGGTCATTCACTTGAAATGATTAGTATTTGGTTCGTCTTCAAAATTCCAGCAATTGTTGTGTGGGGAAGCATCTCATGTCATCATCACTTTTCCTTCATTCGTTCCCTCGGGTTGTTTATGGGCACCTAATCAAACATAAAATTATTATTATTGTTACTATTATTATTCATTTCTCGTTGTTATTGAAGTGCGCTATAACTACCCTTCAATGTGCTTCAGCAAATGTTATTTGTGGAATTCGTACATGTCATTCAGTATAAGTCCCATTTTGTGACATTTTTTTTTCTGTTATGACCTTTGCCGGCCTTACTTGAGTTGCAACGAGTTCAGACTGATGTGAGCTGTCTCGGTATGAGTTGAGTGTGGTATGAGATGACGACCTGGTATGAGTTGTGTCGGTGCCGTCGACACAGTTCCTCCTGAATGGGCACAAAAAGGCATACTAACCCCCTCCCCCCCCTCCTGCTGTCGTCCTCCATCTGTCCATATCTGTACGCTGCTCATAGCCACAGTTGCTTCGCGGTGCTAACAAGGAATAAAAAAAAACGTGAGACCACAAATTGATTATGTCTCAACTACGTCGTTTTCTTTGCGATTCTCCCATCGTCGTATACCCCCTTAAACGATTTCATGAGAAAGTCCTCTAACATCTTTCAGCCTCCCTCGCCGACCACTATCTCTCTCGCTTCCTCGCAAGGAACGTGTATACGGTTGGATAACTGGAGATCGCGCAATAGATGACATATCACCAGCATGAACGCCCTTCGCGAATAAAAAAAAAAATCACCCTTATCGCTTCGAAAGAAGGACATCGAGTCAAACCGTTTGTACCTGCAGGTTGACATCCTTGCGAATGAAGCAACGTTTCTCGAGACAAATCCAGTTTGAAGGAAGCGGGAAAAAAGACTTTCCATTATTGAGGTCAGCAGTTGGAGCTTCACTTCTTTATTGATGCCTATGAAGCAAAATAGTTTTTCTTCTTCTTCTTCATCTTCTTTTTGGGTGTGTGGTTTTCATCTCTAACCGGTATTATGGCCATATAATTGTTGCGAGTCATTCGAGAATTGCTCGCAGCTGTGGCCACGACTTAGAGAACTTCGAAATAGTCTTTTGGTAGTCTTACCTGCGACGTGGTTCTAACGCCCGGATAGTGCCTCGGAGGCAGAACCGTGGCTATGATCGTGAGCGACGTCAGAGTGGTCGGTCTGTGGACTAATTCTGTCCACCTGAAGGTTCTTTAACGTGCACCGAAATCTCAGCACGTCCCTCGTAGAAGGTCAAAGCACCAAGTTCTTGGCGTCCTCCGCCGAGGTTGAACTCGCAACCTTGGGATCAGTAGGCGAACACACCACCAACTGACCCAACGAGGTCAGGAGACAGAAATTACATTCTGGTGGACATATTCTTTACCGATGTCGTCTGAGAAGGAGTGTGCCTGGACAGAATACTCAACTCATTCTGGCTGCAGGATACAGAAACAACGGAGAACCACAATGGACCAGCGATGGAGTAGAATAAATTCTCGCTTTGAAGTGTCACAGAACAACGCGAATGTCAACTGGTGAATAGTAAACTTGTGAACAGTGAACGTGCGAACACGTCCGAAGACGCGTTCAGTTTCTTCTCTTTTTTTACAAACAGACCGACCCGCCGTCCGGACAAGCGCGGAACGTGAATCATTCGCGGCAACTAAACAGGTTGCAACGCGTTGGACAATACAGATACGCACTACTTATCACGGGTCTGCGTCCTGAGACGTCTGACAACTATCAGATGATAAAGAGGGTCCCATAACATAACCGCTCTACACGCCTGAGCCATTTTCCTGAGCGCATTCATACTTTCCAAGATCCCTCACCACAAACCGTCGTCTCAAATAAACCGCCTTTTAACGACAGAACCTATCGGCAAATTTCCGAAAGAAAACATTTTTCTGATGACGTTCTCGTAGATGCCCTTTTCGTGTTTTTGGGTCGCGAATGGGACGCCAATGTTAAAACATCAGCAAACAGGTGACTTCCAGGAGGAAGAGAGGGAATTCATATTAAAGCGAGAGCAGGAACGGACCGCTCTCATTTTGAATTCGCAGGGGTGCGCGGCAATACGAGAAAAACAAGGAGTATACGGAGAAGAAAACGAAAAAGGCAGCGAGGAAAATCTTGGGAGGTTTTGGCGTTAATTGAGTTACGTCATTGATTAGGTGTAAGGAAGGAAGAGGTTGAACGGCATCATTGCCAACGGGGAGAAAAGATAAAAATTACGCGAAATTGCGTTCTGGAATAAGTGGAAGGTACGTGATCGAAGTATAACGTGAGAGCACCGTAAACCGTTGTTTGGCGACGTCTCCCCTGTGAAATAAAGTTGAATTGAATTGAATTAAAACGTGTGTTTCCGTTATAGTACAACTTTCGCCCCTCAAATTCTCCCCCAGCGCCACCGAAAAGTACGTGGACAACAGTATTGAGGAAAGAAGGCTTTATTCCAGAGAAAAGTGTGCGTCTCTCTGAAGTGAGAAGACACTTTGGGTATTTATTTTGATCTGTCCAGGAAACTACCGTTGAAACGGCAGACAACTATGTTTTGGAACTAATATCTCCACTTTTATTCTTTTACCAATCAATCAATCAAATATGAAACCCAAATGTAGCTGTACAAATTCCTGACTATCAACGAACAAGCTACTGTATTATATTATCTTTATTTCGATGGCACGTCACATAATGTTCCGTATTTTACTTTGCTCCGGTTCCTTTTTTTAGCGTATTATGTAAGTAATTTTCACACCTATTGTATACATAAACTTACTAAAAGAAATGCGTATTTATATGACTTGTGTCACGTATTTAACTAATTCTAGTCTTCTACTGCTGGGCCTCCCAGACATTGCACGTGCCAACCAAGCTAACGGAAACAAAGAAATAAAATATATTATATTAGGATAGAGTAACTCGTGGACCCCCATCCAAAGCAATACTTTCCCAAGACGTATAGTTTGACAATCCGGCAGACTCGCAGGTACAATGAATTCCCGCGTTTCCTGCAGCAGAAAGTATTGTGGCCAAGACTTCCTTTCTCTCTAATTAGAAGCATTAGCAGCGGTGCGCGACGCTCCCGCGGAGTGACTCAATTTTGGTCCCAGGAAAAACAACAGTGACCGAGCGTTCCATCATGAACTCGCTCTTTTCATGATTTTATGCTGGTGAGGGAGTTGATTGATTTTCAACCTGTTAAGGGACGAAGTAAAGCGAACAACTGCCGCCAGCCGGTCAAATGGCGGAATGGAAAAGGTCTGTATAGCATCCGGATTGTTGAATGTGGAATTATATTCCGAGGTTAGGACTTTACCACTGTCAGGGCGTTTTCGTGCAGCGCGGTGCGAGTTGCAGTGCAGTGCGAAGGAAGCACCTGCGGAACGACCAATGCACGATCGAGTTGCCACCAGTGTAACATACACGCTCAAGCCAGTGTAAGATTTTCTGCTATGCGATAATTAATAATGCAGAGTAACGAGCCGGGTAGGCACAGGCGACATATAATGATGATTGGAGCCCTACAATGAATGAGAAGGGTGAGTTGAAAAAAAAAATAGCTCACTGATTTGAAAGTAGATACGTTACCGTCGCAAAAAATAACTTTATTGAAATGATGATGAGTGCGGAGGTTCATCGTCAGTACCAGTACGAAGAGAGCACCAAATGAAGACCCCGTTAGTTGCGTTCTGCAATGCCCGCATCTCGAGATCCCCAGGAAGCTCTTGGCACGTTACATGATCACGTAAAGAAGACGGACAAAGAAATCCCAAAATGCAAGCATGCGCGCTCAGCAGCAGCACGCGTCATAAGGGGAACGGCAATAATCCGGATAAAGATGTAATAAACAAAGTGGACGGAGAATGAGAGGAGCACAGCTGCGAAACGGGGCAGGAAAAAGTCAGGACAGGGATAAGGAAAGTTCTTCTCCGGTTTTATAGAAAAAAATAATAATAATAAGTCGTCTTCTCCCTCGTTTCTTCACTAGCTTGACGTCTGTCTCCGCGCGCATGGGGGAGGGAAATTGCGAGGATATTCTGAATTTAAATTATAGGCAACCAAGATTTCATCGAACCTGAGGAGACCGCCAATTAATGTTTCATTTCGCTCACCAAGCACGCGGCATGTTGTTCTCATTCTCATTTTCGCAGTTATTATTAAGTAAATGCCGACATTGTCGTGACTCATGTCCCCACCTTCCTCATGATCAGCATCATTATTATCATTACTGATTGAAGAGAGAAAATGTTAAAAATATTGGACAAAAAAAGTTCGGTTAATCACAGAGAGTCTAGAAAGGAGACTCATCCTGCTTCACAGTCAAGTATAAAAATATTTCTCGCAAAATGTATTAACAAATAGAATACTGGCATCTCTTATTCCTCATTTTGTCTGATTCTGTCCTCTTCCAAATCTCGATCTTCCCTTTCACGATTTTTTTTTCTCTCTCTCTGTTTGTCGTGATTATTTTTCGGCGCGGAGACCGGCAGCTCCCGTGACGTCTGGATTAACGCTTCCAATTTTATCATTGGTCACTTTCCCATAAACATACGAGTTGATATTGGAGCTTTTTTTTTTTCGCTTCGAGAGGTCGGCAGAAATGCTGCAAGGACCAGTCAGTCCAAAGCACAGATTTGTCACCAAATTACATTTCCGTAGAGACAACCAACAGTGTATGCAAAGCCTATTTCGGGAGACTATATGACACTGTCTACGCAGGAAAGTTGTTCGAAAAGACATTCTCGCGAAAACCTTCGAAGCAGATGATATGTTCAAACGGAAATCGGCAGCGACGTGCATTGCATAACTTAGGCCATTTTTCACTCCATCTGGTGCATCCATTGAGAGGTCTACAAAGACCGTTACGAAGACCTGTCTCAGAAGATCTCATGAAAATTGGATGAGGTCCAGGCTTGCCATACGGCTACTGGACCAGACGACAGAAGCCACGGACCGATGGCAGATGGAAGTTATGGAACGGCATGGACGAAAGTTTTTCTTTTGTTCTTGTTACGAGTTTTTTGGACGGGGAGTGGTCTGCAAAGGAATGTAGTTAGGTTTTTCTTTCTTTTTCCCTTTGCTTCGTTATGTAATTTCAAGTTGGAATGGTTTGCTGGAGGTCAGGGAAATGTCGCTGGGTGCAATTTGTATGCTCTCTACGGCTGTGTCATCACGTGTTGCTAATACACATTGCGAGATATTCTTGCAGTTCTTTACTTCACGCGAACTCTTGTGAAATATTTACGGGACGCAGACGTACTACAAACTAACCAGTAGAACATTTCTTTGATGCGATCGACATTATGTCCGTAGGATGTCAGCGGACCCTTGCACTACAACTGCGGGGTAATATGGAACATACGACCCTGCAACGATAAAATCCTGTCGCGAATGAGGGAACAGTCGAGTGCGGTAAACTAAGAGTTAAAAAAAAATAGAATGAAAGCCGTGAAAGAGCTTGGATACCTCGCTTTACCCTGCAAAGGGCAGAACGGAGCTGTCAGGACGGGTCAGGTATAATAACAAATAGGGTTCCACGTTTTCGGTTTTAATCGAAAAACATACGCATGCATTTTTTTCGTCATTCGGTTTTAAGTGAATGAATATCCGAGGAAAGATTAGGGGATTAATCACTGCACACGTTAGATTTAACAACAACAACAAAGGAAAAAAAAACACTGCTTTCACGATGTAGGTAGGTACCACCACCATCGCTATAGAGCAATAAAGTCTTCCTTTTGTGATGTCTCACAGATGCTGGTCTTGTACTGGCTTTTGATTTTAAGGCTGCGCTGAGACCCAGCTTTGAAATTACGTTGCGATTTATATCCGCCGATAACTGCAGGGTAAACCATGTACACGCCAGAAAAATAACCGAAAAACGCCGATTTCATGAAAATAAATAAACGCCGGAAAACGTACGTCGAATCCGCCTTAAAATAAAAACTGAAAGCCCGGAACCATACTAATAACCGAGCAGAAAAAGTAATTCTAACACGAGTGGACGACGGTGTTCGAATCGCGAGGCTCAAATCAGGGAAGAAAAAATAGCAACAAGCAGTAACAAGAAAAATGACATCTACGAGACAACAGCTCATATAGTAAACGACTCGGAGCCTCTATTAAATGGTGGCACCTTCAAGCTTGGTGTTTAGGGCGATTAGCTTCCCTCAACAACCAAGGGGGGGATCTGTTTATTTTGGCAGGAAAAGTCAGCTAGACACGACTGCTTGCTAGTAAAGAATTCCATAGAGAATAAAGTTCCTGGAATAGCCCGAGTCAGGCGATGTACATGGAGTAAGAGGCCCCCTCCCCACGATGCCCCACTGGGGCCCCACAGGCCTACGATGTCACAAGCTGCTACAACAACAGCTACATGCGTGACGATAGGATTAGGTATTTCACTGCAGTAAATGCGATACCCAATACCTCAGTACATATGTGTGGGATGCAGATACATGGCAAGTGAGACACTGCAGTTGATCCAGTCGACCACACGAAAGTCTCACGAAACACGTATAGTTTCCATGACTTGTGTCAGAATGGCCATATTTGAGAAACGTTCTTTTCTCGCTACCTCATGTTGCTCGGAATTCCACTCATTTATTTCTTCTCATTTAGATAATAAAATAAATTCATCCTCTTCGCTTCTTTCTCTTTCGTTTTTTAATAACATACCCTCTCCCTTTTTCGGCGTTCTTTGTTCGACGTTCAACTTCCCCCCGTTTATGCGCCGATACAACTCAACTTTTATGCAGAAACTGGTGCCAGAAGAATGTAATGATTCCAAAGTAGCCCTTAATGTTCGAAAAGCGTACCTGAGAACAAACGCCCTGTCAGGTGGAAAAGAGGTACGAGCGTTGTACGTGACTGTATTGACCCGACGTGAAACCACTGTCTAGCTGACAATGACAAGAGGTTTCTCAGTCACAGTCTTGGCTTAGCGTAAGATAATTCCTGGACTTTTGGATGACCGAAACGGAAAAATATGCGCGTGGTCATCTTCCTTTTCCGCCAATCGATCAATCGCAGACACGTCTCGTGTGATGGTGATAAAAAGAAAAAAGAAAATAACTAGAACGTAAGTCGGGCTGCTTGCTACCTCAGTATACGGACAGTCGACAAAAACAGGGAAGGGACTAGCAGCGTAAGTCACAGTTCAGCCGATGTAAGATTGTCATAAAATATCTATAGTATATATATAGCTGAGGGACACGCTTTCAAGGCAGCCGCTTCATGATGCGATGGCTGAGGACCCAGGATTTTCCCAGAGTCGGCCTTCCAGACGAGGCAAACTTGCCTCTATAGGACCCTGCGACTGACAACCTATATTTGTATATTTAGTACAAGTTGCAGAAAATATCGTTCGGTTCTTCTCAAAATGAACTTGTGTGCGCACGTGAGGGGGAAGTGTTTCTACCCTCCTCATGTTTCAGCGTCACTCTTAAAGCTTGTTCCTTGAGAATCTGCAGCGAACAAATAATATGGAGGGAGTAAAAAAAAAAGATAATTGATTCGTGAACGTGCTGCAAAGTGTGTTAGCACATCCCCATTCGTAGACAGGAAAATCCCAATTTTACGACAGCTTGGTTACCCCAACGTCTCTTTGGCCACTCTGTGCGGCCCAGTTCTGCACATGATTACTCTTGAGCTTTCTTTATGTCTCCGGCCTCTCCGACCAGCCTCTAAGTGTTTGTGTTTGTGTGTACTTTTTAAAAGGCAACCTAAACAAGCATCCGTGCGCAGGGATACTCCAGTATACAAATGAAACAGCTCAAGTAGTAGCCCTGAAGATCTGTTGTAGATGTTTCTTTTTTCTTTTTTTATATGTACCCCAGTCTTATTTCCAGTAAGCGTAATACTGCGCTTTTTGTTTTCCCGTTCCATGTACAATGAAATCTGTAGTCGTTATATTAGATCCTATAAACTCTTTCACTAAGCCAGTAAGTGATTCGTTGTTGGGGGGGGGGGGGGGGGGCAGTGTCTCAGTAGAGCATCCGCTTAAAAAAAAAGCACCGCCGTGGTGGTTTTGTTAAACATACGGGGGTGTAAATAGCAGTGGAAAGCGAAAACCAATTGGACGAAAAATACAAAAAACAGATGTCCCGACGTTTCAGAGCCGCCTCGGCTCCTTCTTCAGGGGTGACGGGTCTGGTCACTAGGGGGTGTACTTGTTAACTTTATTCTGTAAGCTTAAACATGGGTCCATCCGTTTCTTAATTCTCAGCCTCTTAGTTGAAAAGACATTTGTCCCACAGTGATAGAGAGTGGATCTTGAGGCAAAATGGCTTAGTTCTCAGTTTTTGCACTCCTATTATGCCTGTTTAATATAACAGCAAGGACTAGGTTGAGAAACACTTTAGTCCCGCTTTTATTGTGCCTATAACTGGCTATAATACGCTTTTTACGCTTATAAGTGCCCTTTCTGGTGCAGCATATCGGCTAGCAACACTCGATCCTGTCACCGTTGCTTTCCAACCAGTGATGGACACAGGTAGGGGGCACCGCCTCCCCCCAAATCATCAGGTGAAACATTAGGTTTCCCCCTCTGCCCCCGTCCTCGCCACGCGCTTTCACAAAGAAACCGCTCCCCACCCCCGAAAGTGAGGGTCTGGATCCGCCCCTGTTCGCAACCGTGTTTAAGTGTTTGTCGTGCCGTAGCAATTTTCCTTCGTGACATATCAACGATGCCCAGAAGAAAGACACTCAAAGGTGTCAACGTCCAGCCGTTTGTTCATCTCGGAGACGAAAAAAGAAAAAAGAGGTAATTACACGTTTTACGTAGATCTGTGCGAAGCGTTAGTGGATGGAAATATTTCTTGGTCGAAAATTTAAAAAAAAATCCAATTTTCGAGCGATTCCTACAAACAGAATACTCATCTGAACCCACTCTGCGCAAAAGTTGCCTCCGACAGTTCCATGCATCAGACAAGTTGGAGACTCGTGCATTTTGGACTTCCGTGGACGGAACTACAGATGTGGCAGGACGACTTTGTTGCTGTCAGGCTAACTGATCACGAGAAAACAAAGCCTTTTCTATCGTGCTCAAAACCATTAGAAAAGAACGAATTCGTCGTTAAAGGTGCTCTATCCCTCTGGTGCTGACGACAGCAGAATTTTATTTCTGCATACACTGATGCAGCACTTTATATGAACAAAGCCGCGTCACTATATACTCTTCCTTGAAATGTTCTCGCTCATGCAATTCATCACCCCATCATCGTCACCATCTATTGTTGTTGTTGTTGTTGTCGTGCAATTCATCGCGTTTGCGAAAGAGCTCAGAAAGGCATTTAACAATCTGAGTTGGTTGCCACTCAAGCTGTACTCGAATCTGTGCTTTTAACGAGCGCAACTTCACCTTCGATCAGAGCCCATCCTGCGACGACGTATTACAACTCACACAAAAGTCCGTTATTAATGGTTTTGAGCAGATGAGAGCGTTGCAGTGAAAAGTGGCCAACTCCTTGTGTAGGAGAAAGCTATAGAAGGAGACCTGGCGTATCAGTGCCCCCATTTCACATTTTTGACCGATACGGAAACTTGAGACCATAGTGGCAATGCACTGACTGCGAACGAACGTAGACTTGATAGCAGCAGACGTGGAAGAACGACCATCCCCGATAGTCCCATTGCTAAAATAGCTTCAATGAAGCTGCCGTGCGTTTTGCACAAAGTTCTGACCGGTGAAGATCCTAAGGTTTCAGATGCTGTTGAAATACATCGGGGAAACCGCTGAAAGGCTCGTTGGACTCGTACAATCCTCAAGGGTACTGTCATGCAACAGAGCAGAGCTGAGAAAATTTAACAGCCTTTTCGTTCCAATTGCTCTCGTAGTCTAGAATTGCGAGCAACACTGCGTCCAAGTAGCCGCCAACTGCCCGTTGCTCGTCAAGTATGCCGCGGCAAAACTCTATATAGCATGCGCACGACATTGGGACAAGACGTCCTACGTGTTGTCAATCATGAGCAGCAAGCCAGTTGAGAACACTGTTATTTCCAGCCTGACCGTTTACCGCTATTTTACTTGCGAATTATAGCATTCCCTATCACATATATTGGGCTGGCTTTACAAGCAACAAGCTGTTGTCTGTCTGCTACTTTATAGTCCCTTTAAGCAACCAGCCTCAAAACGATTATCGAGACAAAGAAACAAAATGTTATACGCACACACACATCCTCATTGTCGTCCTTTACGTAGTGGTCATAATTGAAAACGACGAAATCCTTCGCGGAAATAATCCCAATCTCTGACAGCGGTAATGGCTTACTGTGGCTTATGCTGATTACGATAAGTACAAGTATGCACTATGTGCAGGTGCCATGTTGGATAGTGTGCCCACCAAGCTTGCTTTAGTGAATCTCTCATGACTGCATGAAATAGATTTATTCTGCAATTCACCTCATTATAACCACGGGGTTTATCCTTTAAAAATATTCCTACGGTGAGTAATGACTGTGCCTACTAGACTGCTATTACTGCTTTAACAGAAAAGCTTCCAAGTAAAAGTCGCCATATTTTTGTCGTCCACAAAAAGTATGAAGGAGCCTCTTTGACCAACTCGACCGACTCGAAAGACAAGAAAGAAAAGTCCTTAATCTGAGGCCACGCACGCAGCGGAACCTGCGGGGAGTCGAGATTCAGGTATCGCCTTTTTCCTTCCTTAGTTGCGGCGCTCGATCAAACTGGGCCTCTTTTCCGCCATCCGCCTCGGGCATCCTTTGTCCCTTGGCCTAGGAATTAAGAAGAAAAAAAACTCAAGGTGTGGAGCAGGTGCGCGATCGGCATTCCCAGTCAGAAGAAGCTGCAGTTGGTTACACTGTGGTGGAGACAGATGTTTTCACGCAGGTATCTCGAGTGATTCACGTTTCATCATATCCTACATAGCAAGAGGTACGCTGCAAAAAGGCTTTTCGCACAATATTATCAGCGCTCAAATAATATGTAGATACTCTGCAGGAAATAATAACGTTGCTATTACGCTGCCACAGCGTTGTTTCCACATCAATCGGACTGGATACCAAAATATGTTGAAAGCAGATTAGAAAAGAGTGGATCCTTCCATAAGAGACACCCTGTGAGACGCCCTTACCTAAGAAACTTGTTCTTTCACGTATGAACAAAGTTAAAAAGTCCTATGCTTAAGAGGACGCCTGTGAGGACCTTCCACCTGCGGGTGCTCGGCGGAGGCACGCGCATCTCTGCAAACCAGTCACGTTTCAGTTCTGGTACGGAAACAATTATTCAGCGGTCTACGGGTGTAGGAGGCGGCTGATAGAACATCCATCTCTCGGCGTCCCCAGGAAGCCACGACCAGTCACGACCGACCGATGGCACAGGCTGGAAGGTCTTGCAAAAAAGCGCTTTGGTTTCACGGCAGTTGGTCATTCAAGGTTTCCAGAAGGCAGGCTTAGGTATAGCGTATACTCTTTCTGTAGAATATCTGTATATACGGGACGTATTGTCATTGTAGGTTAAAAGGAGAGGGTTCATCGCTGCCTCCAAAGAGTTCCATCCGTACGTAAACCAAAATTAGGTGATCGAGCAAATGTGTTCATTAAAACCAATGCAAGTCCCCATCAGCCACGGTCTGATAGTAACCTTCGTATATACAAGCAACTTCCACGGCAAACAGAAAGGCCTTTTGGGGTGGACCGCTTTGAATGCAGCTCTTTTAAAAGGAAAGACCGGTCGGGCTTCAACAACAGGTGCTGTGGCGTATAATTTACCTGTCTTCCTACATCATATGTTCCTTCTGAAAGATCACGTAATTTACAGCTTCGAGATTGTTCCATCCAATGTTATGAAGTACTCCATTCACGGCTATCTATATTACGTGTGTATAGCTAGCGTGCAATGCATAAGGATGGTATCTGAAGAACTGCGTTAATTCATTCGTGCCGGTCATTCATTGACCCCGTCTTTTACATCCACGAAGACAGCCCTGTATAACGGACGCGCATCTTGTAGAGGAACTCCAGATGTGCCGACACGATGTTCCTAATTCATCGCCGCCACAAGAGACGAAAAATAAGAATGCTCGAAGGTCATAAACCTTCAGGTTCTTTTTTAAGCGGCGTAATTTGAGCCCCACATATAAACATGTGTTCTTTATAACCGCAGGTAACGTTACAAGATACAAAAATCCTGGCATGTTCTTCATACGCAGCCAAAAAATATGGGAAACAAGCAACCACCGTCTGCTCTGTCGGCAAAAGGGCGCGATCACACAGATGGAGAGTTTGTTTCTCACGAGAAACGAAAGCTCGCCACGCACACATTACTGATATCGCCGGGTTGCTCATAAATGATGGCTGCGAAATTGTCTAAAAGCACTGGAGAGTAAACCATACCAGAAACGAGCATAGTTCTAATATCCAACGAGTTGTTCTCATATAGTAAACAGTAAGCTGATAGCCGGTGCTCCTCGTGGTATGAAGAATAACATGATGCCAACATTGTAAACCAATCAACCTATTAACGCAACATTCCTCATTATCTGCGAATTCGTCTTCAGTGCTAAATATCTTTGTGGAAAATGAATTTGAATTAAAACGGTCTTTTCTACAGGTTCTTGAGACTTGCTACGAGGTTTTTCACGGAAATCGAAGCTGCTGTAGAAGACTTTGTGAGCGAATGGTCCTCACTTAACTCTACCTTCTTCCTCACATGTGTGGTGGGGATAACGCAGTCGCGGGACGAGATTGAATAAAGGAAACACTCTCTTTCAGGCAGGAAAGGAAACCAGTTTTTATTTTTCGAAATCTCAAAAAAGCAGCTTTCTTTGTATTCAAACCAGTGCTTCATAAAACACCTACAGTCATCACACATATTGCTTCAGCTTCTAAACAGATAAACTTTTTCTTTCCAATAAATAAAAAACAAACATCGCTAAAGCGAACAACACTAAAAGAAAAAAAGTCCACTTCACAGATGAACCGAATGGAATCCCCCCCGTTTCGTTGACTGGTCTGTAAGCTTTACCGGAAAAAAATTCTCGGCCATGCCAAGTTGTATAACGTGACAATAAATGGCAATAAAATATTTTTTACGAGCCCCGCTAAAAAAGAAAATCGTAGCCGACGAAAGAAGTCGACAAAAACGTTAAAAAAAAAAAAAAAAAAGAAAACACGCGCACATGCACACACACCATTTACAGGCACAAATATATTTATAATACGAACCACTCTTCAGTCATAAAAAGTCATAATTTGTGTCAGCAGCCTTTTTCTTTTAACTATATTCAACACATCGTTTGTTTTTCAAGTCGCTCTTTTTTATTAGCTATGTATAAGGTATGTACAGTTAAACACAGGAACCCTCAGTTTTGTGCAGAAGAAAGTCTCTATTTACACGCAAGAAAAATGTGACTCAAGAAAAATGTACACACACACCATACCTGCACAGTCCAAAAACGTTGGTATTGCCCACTGAACAGTTAGTAGATGAAATCACAACCGCACGTGTGTTGGATCGAGTTCTGCGACATCTTGCAAGTTTGTAACGTATAGCAACCGTCGTAAACTTGCCAGATTAGGATTTTAACTTTTTCTTTTTCTTTCAGTTTCTATTGTACGCGTCAGCTTCGCTTTGCGATAATCGCTGTTATGCGCGTTGGATTGTGACATGAAATGTGACATGAAACCTTCGATGAATGAAACACTGCTATTCCCTGAAACTGCTGCCCAGTGTGGGTTCATCCCACACAGCTGGAATGTCGTGAAGTTCACATCTTCTCTGTGTGACTCCATTCAACGTAAAAGAAACGAAACACACATTTGTACATTTCCATGGCATCGGTCCTGAGACTTTGGAAATAGGAGAAAAACGGTGTTTTTCGCCTAAGAATGGGACCTTTTTCGAAAGTGTTTGTTTAGGTCAATGCGGTTTTTTTTTTTTTTTTTTCAGAATTCTCGCAGTTCTTATGTCGATTTTGAGTCGGGGCCCAGAACTGCGGTCAGTGATGCGCTTGTTTGATGCCTCCGTTCATGCAACGTAACCTTAAAACGACTTCCCAGTGAGCGAATGAAACCTGGTTGTGTCTCAGCGAACGCAATTTCTGTTACCACTAAACTAAACAATACTGTTGGATTTTTTGATGCGCACGAAAGACAAAGCCATCGTGAAGCAATTGAGACACACAAAACCAGAATAATCAGAATTGGACTCCTCCAGACGGATACTGGAAGGCCCTTTGGAAAGCAAAAGTTTGAAAACAGCTACATGTTATATATAACGATAAAAAACAAACAAAAAAAAACATACACAACCAGCGATTGAAATAAAAGGAACGGGGAATCCCCGCCATGCAGGTATGCCAGACGGCCCTATTAAATTCCCTCACTGCATAAAATGAACGTGAAATTAGCATGAGGAAAATATGCGAGACCACGTTCCGCCGGCTCTTGCATTACAGAAACAAACAAGCGAATGTTTTGGCGAACGAATGTTCTTCACAATTTTTTTCTATAGTAGCCTATACAAACTTTAATTGGCACGCGTGGTCAGTAGATACGACGACATCGTCAAACCACCGTTTTGAACATTTTGAACAACTAACGAGTGGCTTCTGCGGCAGCTTCTACGAAACGAGGCACAATTTTGCTCCTTAACTAGAGAGTTTTGGTCTCCTGTCTCTCTCGATGGGAGTATAAGCTTTCTTTCGTCGATCGATTAGATTCTCAGAACAATTTCGATTTTAAGAGAGCGCCAAAGGGACGCCACACGTGGTGTAATGTGCGAGCAGTTTTGCTGAAATGGCAGAGCAAGCGTTCTGGGCTCGTTTCCCAATCGTATAGAGGAGATTTTTGGCTCGACTTGCGAGTCTCGCGAACCGGCTTTTTCTCGCGTCCTAAAGACAGCAACAGAGAGTGTATATCCATTATGTCCCTCCCGGCTTTTCCGGCTGACCACATGAACAAAAAAGAAGCACCGGGATAAGAAGAAAAACTCGTTAAGATAAAAAGGCCTCCCCTCCGAGCAAACATGGCAAAAAAAAAAAAAAAAAAGCGCGATCACTGACCGGGATTTTCTCGCCCCTCAAAGAGAGGGGCCCCCTCTGGAGGGTCAACTCAACGGGGACCGCCAAGGAAAATAGAACGAAAGAAAGTGGCTGCGCCTACCTGGACTAGTTGGACCTGCCTGTTGGTTTGTGTTTTTGTTAAAACATCAGGTGGGCGGGTTGGCACCAGCACACATGCAGTTATTATATGCTACACGCGTCTTATGTACAGAAGTTGAGCTCGTACATGAGCCCCGGGATGAGATACCGACGTTCCCCCGACGTGTCCGAGAGAGATTGCACTTGAGAGAGACACAGGAGGCACATTGAGTCGGAGGATCGGGGTTTCAACCCGACCCCTGCTTGTCCACATCACTGTTCCTCTGGCGGGCAGCTAAACAAGCAGGGGTAAAGCGCTGGTCAGTGTGCCGTAAGAGATTGGCCGACGGGGTGCAACGGGCCGGCGGGGTGAGGCGGCGGAGGAGGCGACTGCAGCATCGGAGGCGAGTGGTGGTGCATGTCCCCGGGTGAGCCGCCATGGCACATCATCAGGTCGGGGGTGGCCGCACCAGCCGGTGCCCCAGCCTGCGGCTGGTTGATAGGCGGCGTCATCCGCTTCTCCTTCTGCCGCCGGTTGCAGAACCAGACGCGGACCACTTCCTTCTCGAGCTGCAGACTGTCAGCCAGGGACGCTATCTCCTGGGCGGACGGCTTGGGCTGCTTGTGGAAGTGCGACTCGAGGGCTCCTTTCACCGACACCTCGATACTCGTCCGCTTCTTTCGCTTCCTCCCCTGCGCCGCAATCTTGTCGATGCTCGTCGGAGATCCCGTCGTGCTGTCGGCTTCTTCTAACCATTTGGCGAGCAGAGGTTTCAGTTTGCACATATTCTTAAAGCTTAGCTGGAGCGCTTCGAACCGGCAGATGGTCGTCTGGCTGAACACGTTACCGTACAAGGTACCCAATGCTAACCCTACATCCGCTTGCGTGAAGCCCAGTTTGATTCGGCGCTGCTTAAATTGCTTCGCAAACTGTTCCAGGTCGTCCGAACTAGGGGCCTCCTCCTCACCACACTCGGAGGGGAGCCGCTGGTCCAGTTGCCGGAGTTGATCAGGATGACCCATGTGTTGATGCGGAGGAACTTGATCCACGTGGGTTACCTCTCGCATGGCAGGATGAGCCCCACCACCTAACATGCCATTCATACCACCGTAGCCGTGGTGTTGAAGAGGTGAGCCGCCGCCTTGATGACCCATTCCCATGTGAGATAGACCAGGATGATGCCATGCACTCATATGTTGCGGTGCTCTAGGATGATGACCGCCGAGGTGACCTAAGGGATCACCTCGGTCACTCGGAGCACCAAGCGGCTTGATGTCGGCTGGACCCATTGACCAACTGTCCGCCGGTAGGGATACCCATTGCGGATGATGGTGGTGACCCAAGCCGTTGGGTCCCTGATGTTGAGGTGGCATATACTTCATCTCGGGAGGCTCGCGTCCGTAACCGACGTGCGAAGAAGCAACTTGCATCCCCTGACTGCCCAGGTGCACACTGGTCAGGCTCGACACGCTCGTGTACGGGTTGGACGCGCCGGTCGCCATGCTGCTGCCGCGCCGAGCATTGGCGCAGCACACATCTGACTCTCCGAAAGCGTGCCTCCACTATGCGCGCTGCATGCAGCCGAGCAGTGCGCTCCGCGCGCCGCCGCCGCTGTGGCGCTAATGGATCGTAGTTCTCTCATTGGTCAGAAGTCGCGGGGCGTTCAACACGTGACACAAAGTCACTGCCCACTAGCAAGGTAGGGAGGAGTCGCGCATGTGCGCCGACATGTTAGGGAGGAGCGTCAGAAACGTGTTCGCTCGCGCGCGGCAAACCGCGTGTGTCGCTCCCCCGCGCGGCACTGAGGAACTCCTAGATGTCGAGGAAAGACAAATCTCTGGACGGTTCATTCCAACAATTCTTACCAAAATAAAGTCAGCTTCTGCTCTCGTATACTGCAGTAGACGGTGTACGAAAGGTATGAAGTGTGTCAGGGGCGTCGGAAAGTGAGGCCAAGGGGTCGACCCCCCTCCTTGTACTCATGCTCAGGGGTCCTCGTCCCCTTTGATGCATGGAGATCGTGCTGGTTGTCTTTGTATTCTGTCTTACAAAACAGATTTTCTCGGGACTTGTACGTTCGTTTAAATGTATTTTATCTATACCAGGTGAGGTTTTTTCTAGATATCAGGAATCTCCTACATGGCGCAAAATATTCTCTGTCACAGCCATTGATGTCCCTGCCGCGAAACACAGTCAAAATTTAAACATATGTATGTATAAAAACCAGATAGAGACAAAACGGCCATTGCTTAATTAACCGAATGCAGCTGTTTTATCATATTTTGAGTAACTGTGCACTGCATGTAGGGATGACACTGTTTTCTTTCACTATGCAGAAACTTTCCCCCTGTAGCGAAGGTCGCATGCATTTTGGAACAAGACCTATTAACTTCGGGACAACATTTAAAAAATAACTTACGACAGAGAGCAATTTCAATTGTCTATTAAAGAAACAACCCAAAATAGGTAAATAAATCGGGGACGACCCTCTGCAAACTTTTCTGATGTCCCTTCTGGAAGTTTCCCACAACGAGCGAGCGAATTTATATAACGTTCACAGGGGGGACTTAATGACGGTCTGTGTGGAAAGATGTGTACAGTTCGGGCGTGGTAGTCTTATAACGAGTCCGTAATCTCGTTAGCGAAACAAACACCAAGGATCGCTACTAGTTGCACCGTGGCGGCAGTACATCTTCCAGCAATGCGTTTCTAAATTAAATCCTAACAACCGCATATTGCAACCAACGCTCGTTCGAAACGTCGCTGAGTGGCCTAAATGAAGATAGTGTATTCCTGAGGCGATGAGAAGCCACGTCATTGTCAGAGTTGCTCCCTGGAATCACTAAGAAGGTGCCTATGTTTTATTAATGCCCCGGGCGACATCGTTTTGATTCCGATGAGTGCAAATACAAGTCACAACGCAACCGACGGGAACACCTGAGCTGAACGCGTTCGGGTAAGCTGCGGGAAAAACGAAGCCCGTCCTCCAAAGAAGGCTACAGTTTAGAAGGCACTTTTGTCAAACTTGACCAGTGGATAGTCAACCAGCAAGAGAGTGTTTCAACAACAGCACAAGTCTTCAGTATTGGGCAACGCGACATGAATGTATCAATCCGAGGGTATAACAGCGGAAAGTGACAACAGGTAAGAAAATCACGATGATGCGATTTTGCGATTACGAGGTATTTTGCGCCCATTATGACTGCGAGTGCACGTCAAGTTTTGACGGAAATTTTATAAAAGTCATCTTTGTCCGTTCTGTTTCCAACCTTCCGTTTTCTTTTGAACTTTTTTCATTGAGACTGATTTCGTGTCTCCATTAAGAGATTTAAGAACGAGCGAACCGACTATTTCCGAAGGGCAACGAAACGACAAATTTAACTGCGCCCAACAAGCCATATTGGTGGAGGCGTCAATTTTGGGGCTCGAGATCGAGGAGGTTCCGTCAGGTTTGCGTTCAAGTGGAATATGAGTTCCGCGTTAGACGGAACAGCGGAACAACCTTTCTCTTTACTTGCTTTCTGCGGGCGCTTTTCCGACGGAACGAAGTTGACCAAGTTCACTTGTGGACTGATTCCCCATGACGATCGCTAATGGTTCGCTTATAGAGAGCGATAATGATTTCTTCCTCAGCGTTAGGCAGCCAACCGAGAACTTTGGTTCTCCATCGGCAATGGTCACGTGATAAGAAGATAATAGCAATCGGTGGCTTTGCGTCGCAGACAACCACGAGCGACGCCGCAAGTACTGGTCGGTCTGCGGATTAATCTTTAGCCACCTCAGCACACCTTATTTAAAGCGGAAGACGGCGTGTCTATGTCACCAAGCACCAAGCGTCCTCGGCCGGGATCAAACTCGTGATAAGAAGACGTCTGCTCTTATATCGCAGTCTTGCATCAAACGATGGGCAATATACCATCGATCCGGTCTATATAGGTACTTGAATACTGTATACTGTAATAGTTCATGATACCAGAAGTGGTTTCTGGCGGCAACTCTTGTACTCATTTGTTCAGTTACTTCCGAGACATCGCTTTATATACATATTAGTTTTTGAGACAAGAAGGTAGAGAAAAAGATTAACTTGGTTTGTCTTGGTTTGGATGTAACTCTTGTGTGATGTGCATGCATTTACTCTAAGATATTGCGGAGTATCCTCCGTCCTTCCGCATTGTATAGATGGCAGAAGCGACGTGCACCTGTTTGGTGGAACGGGGGATAATGATGGGGTTAGGGGGAGGCTCAAGGGAATGTTCAGTGCCTGTAAAAGCTATAGGTGTGCTGTCACATACAGTCGTAGCGAGTTAGGACGGCTATAAGTCATAATACTTGAAATGAACAGTCGATTAAAACAACATACGTATTTTAAGGTGGCTTACGTTCTCTTTGTGTGGCTCTTCCTCTTCTAGCTCTGCGACAATATCGGGCGAGATGGCCGCTGAGGGAAGATATCGTGGAGAGTATCCGCTGTTATCGTCATGCTGTAGGCTTATTTGTTTCACGATAAATTTCACAAAATCGATCTTGATAGTATCTTAAAAGAACGGGTTGCTTTTATGAGTATCTAGTATTCTACAGAAATACTTTTCAAGGTTGAGTCTTTAGTACTTTACTCCGTTTCTTATATGTCTCAGTACCTTAACTTTTCGCTTTTCCTTTTTCCTTTTATCTCGTACAAGTCGCAGTTGGATTCGAGCACAAGCCTCAGGTCGATCTGAGGCTCCTTTTTGCAGCTTTCCAACTTCCACGTAAATGACGGAAATGTAGGATAAACTTTTGGGTAACTCTTCCATATAGTGCGTATACAGCTCAGTTCTGTAGCAAAACTTAGCGTTGTTACCCAAAATAGTCACTCCTTATATCACCTGCCTGGAATCTCGCCCAAAATAATTGGTGCTTTTGCGTCACAGGACTGATTATGAGCAGTGTCAGTGTGGATTTCACCTGTTGCGGAATCTGAGCAGGACGTCGTATACCAAGTTCCTGGCGAACATTTAGGAGGCAGACATCTACCGAGGTGTTCCGACAGCCGGTATTGAAAAGCTCAGGAAAAGCCCGATGGACTCAACAAACAGCTCATCACTCAGAACTCTGATGGCATGAGATTCGTCCGCAAATAAATGCGAGCATATTGTCGATATTATAAGTAGCTTCGATTACCGGTCCTACGGCTCGGATGACTGATGTGCTTTTCCTTGCTGCGTGACTATGTGGAATAGTTTTTGGCGTGACGGTTTCAGTTACAGTGTCTCGTGCCAAACAATATAGATTGATGCTGCTCTTTATGTTTATGTATTTTAATTTGGATGGCGTTTCGTTCTCCGTGTTTATAAGCCCTTTCTATATACATTTTGGCGCAGCCACTACGAGTGTCCCCAGTGGCGTAGCCAGAAGGGGGGAAATCCTCTTTCCCAAGAAATGTGCCCGTAGAACCCCTTCCGAAATATTTTTTGCCGGGCTGCGCAACTGGTTGTCCCTAACGGCGCACGGTACTCATTTTGAATGGAAAACCAATTGAGCTATATCGATTGATGTTCGTTGCTCATACCTTAATGATCAATTGTTATATTAAAGTGTTGAAAATCAAACGATTTGGTGAACGTGGACTGAACCCCCGATATTTCTTCCTCTGTTCGAAATACCTTGGCCTCCCGAGCTGAGGCATCAAGCCCATCCCGGCTCGTACATCAAGAGGATATTCGGTGTTGTTGGGGTACTTTTAACCGATATATGGCCAATAATACCTCGTTGTAATTTGGCGTATAACAGACTTCTTTTGTCAAACAAAGAAGCATCCTCGGAGCGTCACGCAATAAACCAACTTACTTGGCAGCTATAAAGTGCGTGCAAAGTATGCAAGTTTTCACTCTGTCGGTAAACGTGCCGGATTTGGTGGGCAAATACTTAATCCTGACGACAACAACAAATATATGAGGACGATATCATTTCACTCCACGTTAGCGATTAGATGAGTGATATGGAGAACGATTCAGTTAAAAACGATTGAGTGCAAAAACACAATGGAGTTAAGCACCGTGACATTATTCCGAGGTGTCTAAAAAGAGAAAAATACTTTTGCGGCCGGACCAAATCTGATACAGAATGGGAAACGAATTATGTAAGTGCTGTAAGTGCAAACTAATTGGCTCGAACGAGAAAAAATTGAAATTATGTCGAATGGGAAAGCGCGTTGAGTGTGCTATCATCTGTCTTGTTCATCTTGCGATACTTGCCACAATTCCTCCACTTATGAAGACCGCACGAAAGAGATCGGGTAGTTGATAAGAACAGCTGACGTTCATTTGGAAAGCACTCCGTCCAACAGCAGTCATCGATTGTATGCGCTCGTAGAATACAGCGCCCTGGGAAACCGTCGCCATCTGTCGGAGACAGATCGAACTTCGCGCAAACGCCCATGACGTGGTAAGATTGAGCTCTAGCACGAAATTCCGGCAAAACACATTGGCGTTCGCAGGATTTTTTCCCGGAGGGTCAAAGCTTGCAGCCAATACATATTAGACAATAGGATGGACAACCAATGAGGAATAAAGATTTCGAATAAGGAATCACCGATCCGCCCGGATGTTAACCTAACTTCAATGAGCAAGAACCGTTTTGCTCCTATATAATTATATTCACGGAAAAGTGAAACGTCTGTAACGCAATTCATATTACACGTATCTTTGGTGGTCCACAATATTGCACTTGATGAAATCCTCATGATTTTGTTTTTAATTCCGTGTTAGCGCCGGGAAGCAACTGTGGCTATGAGCGGTGTACAGATGTGGACAGATGGAAAGAGGACAGCAGGAAGGAAGGGGAATCACCAGAAAGTTCGATGACAGTGAACAACAACAACATAGATGAATGGATGATGATGATGATGTGGGATGTTTCCCTGCACAGTGACAGTGGCAGTGATGACAGTGAACTATAAGTGCTGGATGGAGTTTTCCTATCCACCGATCTGTTCCACCTACAATATCCATGAACCCTTAACACGACAATGAGACCCAGCAGAAGGACAGTCTCTGTTGGAAATATCGGCGGCTCCCGTCCTGAGGCACTTCCCTTTACATTAGTATAGAGAGTTGGCATAGCGGGGAAACGAAGAGCGAAAGAAAACGAGATCTCTCTTATGGATTCTGTTTTCGCTCCAATTTATCTTGGTGCAAACGAACAAATGAGCAGCCATTCAACACACATCACTCACTGCCTCAGACAACCAATTATCCGATAAAATATAGGATAAATAGTCCATCTCGACCACGAAGAATATTCTGGACAGCATTTCTCGAACTTTTCCCAATTGCACAGAAAATATATACTCACTTAGAAAAGACGGCCAGTCACTGTGACAAACGTGTGAGTATGTGACATGCTATTTTCTCTTCATTGTTTTTAATTGCCATACTATCATTTTATTTTACTTTACTGGATATTTAATCGGCCCTGCTCATGCGCGCCACATTATCCATTTTATTTTCATTCCACCAAACCAACGCCCAGCTCGTGTCACTCTATCCAAATATGAAACCTGTCTGTGTTCGTGGCTACATCGTGAAGAAAACGCTAAGATAAGATAAGGCTGGTTCCCCCAGTGTAGAAAAAGATGACTACGTGAGAATGTGCCCGGAATACGGAACATTGAGGCGAATGTTGTTCAACAACGATGACAGGATGTTCTCAATGACGGATTTATCGCACGCCCCATAGTGTTGATGGAAAAACAACTACTTCTCTACGCGTTACGTTTGGAGGTCACGTGACCACTAGCGGTTATTCGCGGTTTGCTCTAAAAAATAACTTCCTTACCTAAACGATCACCCTCACGTTGCTCAATGCCGCTAATTATCAACTACGTGATTGATTGATTGATTGAAAACAGAAAAAGCGGATCATTATACCATCCATTAGTTGAACGCCCACCCAACGATTACATATTATTTGTAATTCTTCCAACAATTACGAGTTTCGTTGAAGCGTTTGTACCGTAAGTAAATACCAGACAAAACGTGACAATTCCTGCAGTCAAATGGCACCCGTGGATGTCATTTCGCGACGGGTGCGTAAAAATCATTGGTCAACGATATATTTATGCTTCCACTATACGACGCCTGAATTCAATGACGCCGGTGGACAGTGGTCAGGGTAACAAACGCACGTGGTGCTGTACATCTTCGACAGCCGTTGTTACAGTTGAAAGGCGACGTTGTTTTCACACCTATATGCCCGGTTGCACTAACGCCGATTAACATTTGAACCGATATGAACGGTCCCTTAACTTGAATTTAACGCTTAACTCTGCTTCACTAAAAGGAGTTATTGTCACTCACTCATCGCGTCACCGACTAACGTTTGTAAAAAAAGAATTGAGTGTTAACTACAAGTTTTAGCAACACGTGATCTCGGTTCAAAGATAAGCAGCGTTGGTGAAACCGGGCTTTAGTCGCTCGTTTCGATAAAAGAAATCGTCTGTTTCCAATCAATTTGGGGAGGGGGGGATATATTTATTAGACGAAAAGGAAAAAAAACGGGGAAAAGGTCAGCCAAACGAGACGTCGGCCTGCTATTCCAGAAATAAGAAACAATAATAAATAAGTAAAAAGAAAAGATAAGAATTAAAGAAAGAAAGAAATAGGAAGGAATAAGAAATAAATAAAGAAAGAAAATTAAGAAATAAGAAATAAATAAAAATAAAAAGAATTAGGAAATAACGAAAAACTAACAAGTGATGAAAGAAGGATGAGGTAGATTAAAGATTTTGGATTTTCCTGTTAAGGTCTGTATAATCCCCCCGTCAGTCTTCTAGATATCCAACATGTGCAGCTGTATATGGCAATCATCATCCTCCGTCGTCCGACAAGGTGCTCAGGGCACTTGAAGATTTTCTACATACAACCGGGCTTATGGACATTCTATGACTCGCTGAATGTGTGCTGTGTGTACCCCGCCCAGCGATTCCGACATTTTACACTCACTTGGTCGAACTTTTCAACTACATGGTAAACTCCATCATCATCTCTTTGTTTTCTCATCATCTCATCATGTGTTTGTGCTTTCTGTGCAAAAGCATACTGGGGTAGCCAGTTCGACTTCGTCGAAACCCACATCCCCATTTTTTTTTTCTTCATCACATCACATCACATCATCCTTGCTGCGGTTGTGGTTTTAGCCAAGTGTGGCTTTATCTATGACGTCAAACGGGGAGTAATTGCAGCCTCTAGTCCCCTAGGTTGCAATCACTCCTCATTTTAGTCCCCTAACCTCGAAATTTACTTCCCAGGACTGCAAATAGTCACTGAACTTCGCAAATGGTCTCCTGAATGCAACAACAACAATAGATGATGACGATGAGATGGGGTGTTTCACCGCAGTGGTGCGGTACCCTACCCCATTGCACGTGGAACATTATATGAAGATGAATGCAATAGTCTACGTAAATATGAGCTATTCGTGAACTTGATGGAATAAGGCTATATAACTTAGCTAAGTTAGCAATTTTCCACCCACACAGAGGAAGAAATAGTTAGAGGTTCTTTCTTACGAAATTGTGCCTCTGCATGTCGCAAGATTTTATATCATTCGACAAATCACCGTTGACTGTTTAATTGAGAGCATTTCCACCCCTGTCACACGGGCATTTTCGATCCTGCTCGACCGAACCTGCTTGAACCCAATGCAGATCGGATGGTGCTACACGGCCGCTTCCAAGCAGGATCGAACTTTGATCCTGCTTGACTCAAGACAGTTCCCATAACAGGATTGAGAATTTCAAGACGGCTCGACGGACGCCATTTGCATCCTCGACCCCGGTGAACTGTCATAACTTAAGACGGACATGCGCGCGAAGCTACAAATGATGCTTACATCGGTATACGATAAATTACCATTAATATCGCTGTTATATAGGAAACGGGAAATTAATGAGTTCCGTTTATTCATTTGCACAGGTCAACCATTCAATGCGCATTGAAAGTGGCCGTGTAGCAGCGTCAAAACTCGAGCGTGCTCGGGAAGTTCGATGCAGATCGCATTCAAGAAGGATCGAAATGCCCGTGTGACAGGGGTATAATGCACATGAATCGTGTAGTACCTGGAACTCTTAGAACAGAGCGTGAAATGACGCTCTATGACATTCATTTACTCCCGAAAGGAACTAATTTTTGTGGCAGTGTATTTAGTCCCCAAAAGAACTAAAAGTACTTTTCTGTTTTTCTTCTTATCGTGTACTTGCATGGTGCGAGAAATTCGAGAGATCCAGTTAATGCTTAACTAGAGGCAACTCCACCTCGTTCTACTTCGTATTTCGATGAAGCCGGTGACCAAAACATGACGAAGAAAGCCTGTCCACCAGCCCGCGTGTATGCTAAGCGTGTATGAAAGCCCGCGTGTATGCTATTTCTATCTGTCACAACTACAAGCTCTGTCGCAGCTGTAAAATACACCAAAGGTGCTTCCCAGTTGAGCGTCGTCTGTCAGAATCCCGTTCTTTTTTCTTCTTTGTCAATTTGGGTTTTATTCCTGGTCGGAAGCATCTGATGGAGGCCCTCAAGTACTTCCAGCTAGAGGTTCACCAACTTTACCCGAACCTCAGTTACGCATGCAAACCCAGTGGGATCTCGAGGCTCGACGAAAATTGGAAAGGCTTTCCAATTCTTTAGCAGGCTCGCCGAGGTTCGCAAAGGTTCGCATTTTTTTTTTTTTTTTTTTTTCAGTACGCAACTGGTCTGCTAGTCATTTCGCGCATCAAATGGACTTAATGTTTTCGGTTAATTAGATCAAGTGAAAGGTATCGTGTTTCTCCACACTTGCGCCCCCGTTCTCAGGGCCATGCCGGTGCTCAATTCTGTGCAAACGCAGCTCACCCGAACGAACGAACGAACAAACGAGACTGCGCAACGAGTAAATGACCTGTAAGTGTGAGTACCATTTGTTCCAAACCGTTCCGAAGTATTCCTTTTCCTATAAAGCAGTTTGCGTATATCCCGCATTGTATCGTTTTGCAGGGATTGCTTCATACGTATGAATAGATCCCAGAGGAGTACACATCAAGTGCTCCAAGACTACGGGACAGATACGAGGTCCGAGGACTATGCAGATAGCCCATTAAAGTGAGGAAAAGCCTGTATATGCTTCAGCGAGTTCTCGAAGCTCAGCATGAAGAATATGTTCTTTGGCGGATGCTTGCTGCTATTTGCTACATTGAAAACATTCATTCAACTATTGAGGCTTTCGCAGAGAATTGTTCTTGCATTGCGATCAAGCCCATCAACGTTCTGCCCTCAAAGCTCTCTACACCTTTTGGATATCATAGGACTTGGATTCATATTGTAGAGGGGCTCATTATTTCATTCGCCGCATCACCACCAGCAGGGTATAGAGTATCGCCCATTCATCAACTTGTAATGAAGTTGTTGATGTGATGTGATGTGAGTAAAGAAAAAATGGGGATGTAAGTTTCGACGAAGTCAAACTGGCTACCCCAGTACACTTAATACAGAAAGTTCAATCTGATGATGAGATGATGAAAACGCAAAAGGATGATGTCCAGAGACGAACAGAGATGATAATTGAGTTCAACATGTAGGTCAAAAGTTCAAGAGCTGCGCCCAAGTTAGAGTAAAGTGGCGGAATCACCGGGGGCACACACAGGACACATCACACATTCACCGTGTCATAGGATGTCCATAAGCCCGGTTGCATGCAAATGAAGTTGTTGTTTGTTGTGAAAGCATCAATTGCACTGCATTGCAACTTTTATGTACGCTCGATGAGTTGGGCATAACCCATGCTGCTGTCGAACCTCGTAGTATATGGTTGGAACCTTGGGCATTTCGAAGACTGGAATAAAATAAAGCTATACAATGAACACTTTTGCAGTCGTTGGGGACAAAGTTCAGTGCAATTCTAGGAGGTGGGGGTATATGCTAATTGAGGAAGTTTTAGTTACATTTGGCTTAGTAATTGTTCTCAATGTAGTATGGGCCACCGCCTGACGGTATTATTCTAAGGTTACTGAGCATTCTTTTTCTTATTTTTAAAGTCCTGCGCCGTTGCTCAGTGAGCGAAATTCCCGTTGTGGATCCGCTTCCCAGAATGAGAGAAATACTGGATGCCCGATCGTCAATCCGTATCCTTGTGTATACGGGGGCAGAACAAGGGGGTTGGACACAATATGTGTACATGTAGAATGCTAGACCTGTTCATCGCGGCAAGTCTGTTTTTGTTCCGTGACGGTATTATAATGGTCGGTGATACCCGTAGCTCGATCCACTCTTTCCACTGCATTCGTCGTTCACAGGTCTTAGATCCACATAAAAGTGCGGGACGCTGCAGTACAAAGGTATATTGTTGCTTACCAAGTTTGACAAATCTAAACTAGCGGGGAAAGTGAAGCATGCGAGGGAGGCGAAACGCTTTTTCGAATATACCTCTGCAATTCATGAAAGTTAGAATAGATTCTTCCTCAGCTTTCTTTAAAATCACTATGCGAGGCGCCCACGCAGCACAAGCGTAATGCGTAAGTAAAATTTTTTATAGTATGCTCAAGTCCCCAGGTGTGGCAAGACGCCTTCTCTCATTCCGCCGCGTGCAAGAAAGGCCAAAAATAAGCTCATATAGTTCATTGATTGATTTGTAAAAGAAAAAATAAAGAAAAAACCCATATAGTTGAATAATTATTGTGTGACATTCGCTCATGAGAATGTAACACAAATACCGACGACAAATACACTTAGGCAGAGATAAACGCGCATGTGCAGTCTAGTCGAACCATCGGCAACTTTTGCGAATTTTCTGAACGAAAGTTCCAACTTCGCGAACCCTTGCGAATTAGAAACTGTCTAGGTTCGAATTCGCGAGGGTTCGTGTAATTCCAACTGACAGTGACAGTGACATTCGAACTGAAGTAGTGATATCACTATTTTTGTTATGTCTGTATACCAACTACTACGGCTTCCACCATTTTACTTCCAGCTGCTCTTTCTACAGGCATTTCTGCAGGTTAATAAATTGTTTAACCACACATACTTACTGGCCCTCATTGAAAGGTGTTGCCAAACCAACTTATTTACTTGGCGGATCATCTTCTATGCAACTTAAGAAAAAATGCAACAGACAGCACATCGACAACCACGGGGACATACCGAATTTCGAACATTTACCAACAACACCCAAGTATTAACGATACCAGAAAGCACGAACAGGAAGTGACGTAGACTACATGCGCACTCACGTTTTCCGACCGGAAGTGGGTTCATTTCACGTAACGTACCTGGCGAAAGAAAAGAGTGATGAGCACACCTGGCAACCATGGTCAGACACACTTGGCGGCAGAAGATAGAAAAAAATGCGCCGTCACGTATCCATCATATTCTGAATCCCACTTGCGTGTCACATCTACAGGAAGCTCTCGACAAACACTTTGAAATCTTTGGTGCGAAAATGCTGCTGCTCCTGTGGACTATATTTGTTGTCGAGACACAATTTAGTCGAGAAGAATATTTCGAATCTCTGTTGGAGCACTGAAGGACTCCAATCACAGTAGAGATGCTGAAGAGTTTCCAACAAATTACCGTTACCATGGACACAGAGTGCGATGAAAAAAAAAAAAAAGATCCAAAAGAAATGAATTCACGGCCCTCATTCGAGTCTCGGGGGTTCACACGGGAGGGTGGAAAACGACGGCAAATCCTCTCCCAACTGCTCCCGCAAATATTTTTCTGACTACGCTACTGTACAGGACAGTTATCGAGTATGAGGAAGTTAGTTATCGCTTAGTTGTCCTGCAACATACCTGGGTAGTAATGTCATTACTGTAATGAAATTACAGCAATGAATTACTTTTCTGGTAATTTGTAATGTAATGCATTACATTTGGGCAGTAATTTTAATGAGAGTACTCGTTACTTTTTACAAAAGAATCGTGTCTGTTCTGTGTTGGCACTTGGCAGAAAGAGACTTGGCCAACTGGCGAGTTAGGAGAATTCCAACGCCCACAATGAATTCCACATCCTCAACACAGTTAGGATTAAGCTCGTAGAAATGACTTTGTAATGTCATTACTGTTTCGTAGTAATTGTAATGTAATTTCATTAAATTTCAATTGCAGTAATGAGTAATGTAATTTAATTAAATTCTAGCTGGAGTAATCAGTAATGAAATTTAATTACATTTTAGAAGTAATTTACCCAGGTATGTCTTGCAATATCAAATCTGCAAAACGACTAAGCACAAATATCGTCTCGAAATGTCTAGAAATCTAGAAAGCCAGTTTTGGAGAAGCACTTTTGCGAACTGCGAGGTTTGTCAAGGTTGAAATATGGCAGCCGTCGAAAAAACTTGTCAAGTTGCGCTGCCATGGCTATTGCGAAGAGCGGTTCGAGAGTTTCACGGGTGTCTGGCTATGGTTTTGTCCTATCGGGATTAATCGTTTTATCTAAATTCCTGCTCACTATATTGGACGGCAATACGGACCCTCTTGGCGATCACAACTTTTCATTCCCAGTTAGTAGCTCACGTGAGCAGGTGCTTGTGTTCAACATTACAAGCATTCGAAGCAGATTTCGATAGCCGTGAAAGGGAGTATTTGAAGGTTATTCGATAAGGACAATGAAGAACCAACTTTTAATGTTTCCTTCCTCATGCTGTCGTCACCCCTGTTTTCTATTTAAGCTGACGTTCTCTTTGAAATAAATTTGTTGATAATATAGAATCTCCAGGATCCTTACGAAAAATTCCTGAACATGATGGCAGCGCCAAACAGTAGACGTGGAACAGAACAACAAGAAGGGTACAGCGCACTCCCCTTCTTGCTGCAGAAAAATTCCTGCTCATTTACTGTACTTGTAAGTTGGCCCGAAAGCAGAATGCACGTTTCAAGCATAACCTGTACAAAATGGATTCCGTCGCACCTTGGAAAGCACGGCAAAACTTAAAGTGCGAAGAGCGTTTCACGTTCTTTTCCTTTTTTCTTTTTTTATAGAGGAAATAGGTTTTTTGGCGAGACCTGAACAGAGAAGGATGACGTTTCCAGGCGGTGACATGTAGAGGGTTTTTTCGCGTGACTATGAGACCGTGACGACGACAGCCATCGGTGTCAGGGAAAGCAGACTTCCGATCAAAAACCTCGTTGCGACACCAAGAGGGACAACACCTACACCGTGTACGAGTTGCAGTTAGACTTGGCTCTGGATGCTTCGGATGTTATGGGTATAACTGTGGTAGCCTTTTCACTCTCATCACCTCGTTCGTTCTCGTGAATACATATGACGTAATCCTTTTCTGCCTATATTTTAATCACGATGATGACGATGATTGGACATTACAACGTTGCTACTTTATTCCTCCCACAGATGACGCGACGTACTCGGTTCATAATTATTATTGACGGATGACCGACGATTCGTCTGAAAACCGGAGAAGCAGCCCGTGAGGAATTCGTCACGTGACGTCGAGAAAGAAATCCGCGAATATGTACTTTCAGCGAGGGATTATTAGCGGTCGTTAGCGAGCAATTAAGTAATTATCTCGCTCTTTCATCTGTCTTGGGGCAACCAGAAACCACCTTCGAAAAGTCCTGTCCAAAGACCCGTCCCGACGACAACGCGTAGGACCGTACAAGTAAATATAGGTTGGTCGCATGAACTGTTCGCTCTGAATGGCATACAATTAATAATGTAAGACTTATCTCTCTTTCAGCTGGGGAACTATTTCTCGCGGTATTCGCCCCGAAAATCACGAATTTGGGTTTCCGCGAATATGTCCATAACACGGCATGTAACGCGTTCAACGTCAAGACTCATTATATGTATAACTTTAGCATGGCGTCGAATATCCTTCGTATAGAACAATGCGCGTGTACTAAATTAATACAGTTAACTGGGAACTGTCTTCACACCCTTTCTTCATTCAGAGTTGCATCTATTTTGTCCTTCAATGGGAATACTACGAGGCAGGAATTGGGCATTTCTATGACTTTCTCATTTGAGATCTGCGTATCAATTTATTTATTTATTTGTTGTAAATACGCGAAGGTCCCGCAGATGCGGGAACAACATACCGGAGGGTGTACGCAACACAATTGTACATTATTTGACACAATTTCAAAGAGTACACACTGCGAGAATCAAAGCACTCGAAGATGTGGAAGAAAAACTGCTAACAGCTGATACATGGAAAATCTCGCGAAACATTAGGTGCTCACCAAGCAAAGGAACGGTGACTCGGGGAAGGGGAGCTATCTGGCATTCTACAACAACCAAACCATGAATGGGAAGCTCGAACAATAAGTTATTAGTAATAAGCGCGACTTGACGAGGAAGGTGATTCCAGAGACGATAGTATCCGTAATTGTACGAGGAATGAAGGACTGGAAGAAGTTGGTTGCGCAATGTAGTGGTTCAACTTTAAAAGCATGATCAGTGCCGTCGGATAGATAGGATGGAGGTTCAATCATTAATGAACGTAAACAGTTATTGCGGTATTTCTTGTGGAAGAGATTCAAGGCTGAGAGTTCGCGCCGTTGTAGCAAACCCAGTTCGCGTTTTAGTTCTATCCGGACGAAAGTTCTTAAGAACAAATCGGGCTGCGCGGTTTTGAACACTTTCCGTGGAATTTTTATGTAATGCCTGGTGAGGGTCCCAGATTGATGCGGCATACTCAAGTTTTCGTCTCAGAAATGTTGTATACGTCAACTATTTAATATGTCGGTAAGTTTTTTTTTTTATTCCGTATTAGCGCCGCGAAGCATCTGTGGCTGTGAGCGGCGTACAGATGTGAACAGATGGAGAGAGGACAACAGGAATGAGTGGGGGACAGGGGTGTACTACTTTTGCTTTAGTACACCCCTAGTACGGCTTTAGTACACCAGTCGGATCACGACTTGGCAGGCTCAATTCTTGGTCCCGCAGCACTCGTGTACGGCTGCGGCTCTTGCGCTTGCATCAGCCTGGCGAGTTCTCTCAGTTTCCGTGACCGTTCAGTCGAGGTGGCTAGTGATGGTCGAGCCACCTCTCTTTTCCTCTTCCCGCTGTTTGTGGTCCGTCGATGGGGCGCCCGCGAACAAGTCGAAAATTTTCGAAACTTTTTAACATATATCGACTATAACTTTTGATGGGCACATATTTGGGTAATTTTATTTACGCACCTATTTAAAGGCCTACGAGTTATATATCGAACACGACCACTCCCATGTTAATCGGTAAACGCGCTCATGAGCTGTGGCCGAACAGATGCCGCGTAAGCGCCTTTTTTATCGCAAATTGCGCCACTAGCGCCATTTGGCTGCACGAATCATGTATCCTCGAGTAATGGCTCTTTTGCTCTACACAACGATACCTAAACGAATCGCGCATGCCACGCAGATACAGAGCTGCAAGCGTCACAAAGACATGTTTTCGTTGCATGCGGTTTTAGCAGACACGTACAAAATACTGCGCAAAAGTACTTAAAATAAGACACTAAAGACTCACCGTAAAAAGTATTTAAAATAGAATACAAAATACTCAAAACTGAAAGTAATTTGAGTAGAGTACTAAATACTCTAATTATTTAAGATGCTCTTTAAAGTACTTCAGTATTAAAAGTAAGCGAAACGCGTATTCTGAACGTGGACGAACAAATGGAAGGAATAAACTTCGTCCCCCATACTTAAGGATATGTTTTATGTGCAAGGTCTCGGTGTCAAGTAATATGTTTGATGAACTTTGGTGGACTCGAGTAGAGTTTGGTGATATTTTCTGGCCGAACACTTCGTAATGCCCCCTGTTTGCGCGAATTCCAAAATGAAAAAAAAAAACAAAAAAAAACGGGGGGGGGGGGGGGGCTAAGTTCCAGGGAGCTGATAATCTGGACATGGCGGGGAAGTGTGCTGCATGGATACGGCTTGACGAGGAAGGAAAGCAATTTGAGTACTCAGTAGCGAATCCTGAAAAAAGTATTTAAATACGTTAAAAATACTTGTCGCAAAAAGTATTGAGTAGAGTACCAAAATACCGGAAAAGGTATTTAAAATAGTGTATCTTGGGTACGTACTCACGATACGTAGAAGTCTGGGTTTTAGCACGTGTACCCCTAAACTTCCCATGCCATCATTACTTCTCCATCATTTATTGTTGTTGTTACCAAAAAGGAAGACATTTCGCGTCAAAATAACGATAACGCTCGGTATTTGCGATGCTATGTGAGAGTTGAAGACTTGCGCCCTGTGCTCATATAAGACGGTATTGTGATGAAGGCGGACATTCCATGTGGCGCTGGACGTTTACCAGCTCGCGTGGCTGAGTGAAGTAGCGTGCTGGCCATGTCACGTTGAGACCGGGAGGTACCCGGGTTCGAATCCCGATGCCAGCTGCGCTGTCTGGGGTTTTCCTCAGACTCTGCTAGACATATGTCGGCACAGTTCCCTTAGAAGTCTGCCCAGGACGCACATTACCAAAAAATGCTAGTCGTGACGTTGCCCACCTTTGTGAGGCCGACATCGGCGAGCTCTTTCACCACCACCGGTGGACGTTTTCTCGAGAAAGCACACCAAGATCACTTATACTCATTCCCAAAATAAAGCACATGTTGATTTTACACAGGTCTGTCTCCTTGGAATATCATTGTAACGTAAGAGTAACTCATTATCTGCGGCTGACGATTACTCCTTCCTTTTGGTTTTTAGTAACGAGTGACGTATATCATTTTATTTTTATTTTATTTTATTTATTTACTTTTTTTTTTTTTTTGCAAGGCGTACCGTATACAAACTTGACACGGAGATATCACAAGGTCGCTCGCAACATATGTGCAAGTTTCATTTCACCCTCGTTGTGCGTTTCAGTTCGCACAATAGGAACATATCCGGGGTAGTTGGTATAGGTTCATGATGGCAGCAAGAAAAGAAGGACATAGGTTAGAAGTAAACAGGACAACTGCAGACTCTCAACTGAGGTTTAATCAATTTTCAATTCGCGTTTGCTCGTTACGTCCGATCGAAGCAGTTACTGTGGTAGGCTACATAAAGAACGACTCTAATACCTGCCGTCACACGGCAAATTGAATGACATTCCCAGCGAATGACGTTCGCACTGAATGTCACACGGTGAAACCAAATGGCAATAGATGCGAATGTGTTCGAGGAATTCATTCGCTTTTCCCTCTCACGCAGACTGCGTACCCTCGTCAGTAGAGAGGTAGAAAAACAAACAACGATAAGCCGTTCGCAGAAATATATAAACACGAATCAAAGGTTGTACTCCATTTTTTGTCACGAATTGAATCACTTTTGACACGAAGGAAGGAAGGCTTTATACTTTTTCAGAAGAATACTCCCGAACTTGTGTTGGCTTGTAATAGATAGCCAACTAAGCGTCATCCAACACGCAGCGATTTTGTCGAATAATGTAATGTGCCACCAATTTCGAGACAAAGAAATAAGAATATACGTAACTAATGTACACGTATATTAATGCATTTTTCCCTCAAACTGACAATAATAAACATATCCCCCCCCCCTCAAACTGACAAGTCTCTGAAGTCCAGAACTGATGGCCGGCAGACTGGAAGAGGGCCCAAAAACCGAAAAGAGAACAAGCTCTCGTGCACCTGAGGTTTGTTTGCTTTTGTGCATGAGCCGGATGACGTTGTCCTGTGACCGACGATGACGGTGCCGATGAGGATGTAACCCGAGCCCGATGGTAGCGACCACCGTGGTCGCGACACAGGGTCGTGACACTGTGCTCGTTCACCCTCTCACATTGGGTGTGAAGGGAAGACGCGCCTCTGGAGATGCGTAATGAACAAAATAAAGGAAAAAATTGTGTTCCATCACGATTTTTTCTTTTTTTTTTTGCGGGCGATCTATTGAAGGGATTTTTGCTCTGAAAACGGCTTTGGTATCAGGTGACCGAAGGGACCAGATGTTCTCATTGGGACAACTTCGTAGTTTTTATCATTAAAAAGTGCATTATTGAAAGTTAATTAGGGTGCCGTTCAGCATATGCTATATTGCAATTGATTTCATCTCGAAAAAAGTGATATATGTATATATTTTTTAAATTCGTTCGCATTTAGCTGGGACATCATGTATAGCTCCATATGTTCGGCCCTGGTGTTTCAAATCATCGACAGTGACGTAATTTGCGAATGGCATTCTTCGTGTAACTCGAAGCAATACAAACGAATGACGTCCGGTGCGAATGTTGTCACGTGACAGGGGTATATAACGTCCTGTAGTAGAAACCCGCGCGAGGAAAGTTTATTTTCTTTTCATCAGTGCGCGAATATACGAAGAAATTAATCGACTGCTCCCGTCCACAACTTCACAAAACGAGTAAAAAGGATGAGGTGTGACCTCGCCCCGGACGGGCGTCGACAGCGTTTCTTCCTCCCGGGCTGGCATTCTCCAAAACGGGCTTGACATTTCTTTAGCAGCGGGTGTGGATTGATACACGCCAGTGGCTTTCGCTTCTTGCTTTTTCCCGTTTTGTGGGAACGTGTATTGCACACGTTGTGCAAGAACCCTCTTTTTCGAGGCTTTTAAAGCCGTTCGTTCATGTCCTCGTGTCTGGAAAATCCTTCAAAGTGCTCGGTGCTGATGTATTCACTCTTTTCCTCCGACAAAATTTAGTGTGGTGGAAATGTTCCAAGTGGGTGACATTCGCGTTGCCTCGGTGGAATAAAAAAAATATGTGTCGTTGCTATACCACGTGCATAACATACTCATATTTCTGGCATTCGCATTCGTGTACCATTCATTGTAGATCGTTACTTTTTTTAGAGGGTGCTCTCGACGTCTTGGGATGAGTTTAAGCTAATGGATTTATCTAATAAGTTATCAAAAAGGTGCGCTATCTTTATCCTCTCGTTTGAAACTGCTTGTTCGTTAGAGCGCATAGCCCAAGTGTGCAAGTTAACCAAGTTAACGTGCTATGCAGACACGAATCATATATATTGTGTTCTGACGCAATTCAACCGAGCACTTGGGCTTTGTTTTTATCCTCACTCCCACGTGCTTTAGAAAGAAATAAGTTGAAGGACGCGCAAGAACATCCCACCTATGGGTTGAGACCTCTTATGATGATGTTTCTTAAATCGATACCTCTGTACCTTAAACGACAACACTCCTTTCTAGAGTGAGCAGTTGTCCGCTTACTGGTCTCAAGGTTGCCGGTTCAGCTGCTTGGTGGTGGCAGTGTACAAATGGCGGCCTCCGCAAAGGACGGTGTGCTGATATTCCTTTTAAAAATGTGGCCAAAAATGGATCTCCGGTCGTCCGCCTCGATCCTGAACGTCAAATGATTGCTGAGGCACATTTGTAATTAATCTCCGTCTTCGAAGGTCACACATGTGACATTGCAATGATATCTTTGGATTATTAATGACTCGAAAGATGCTGGTAGCGGTAGTTCTATATAGTTAGAGGTCACAATTAGATATTGCGCTTTTATTCCCGATAAATCGTTTGTCATGCCGACTGATGATTGCAGGGTTTAGCTCGCACAGCGGGAGCAATGCACTGTCGTCCATTTGAGGAATACCTAGGTTACGATCATCCGCCATTATTGTGAACAAGACAAGTTACCCTTCGCTAGGAGAACAACGAGGAACTCCTCCTCATTCGTTGCGCAATGGTGAACGAAATCGCGTCCGTTACTAACCAGCGTTTACAACCAAACGCATTTACTCGGCATCCTTTTGTATCCCGACCGACTAACGCTATGGGATGTACATGAACAATGAGTGATATTTCGTTTGAAACGAAGGAATACAGCTCTAGAAATGATTGCTTACAAGTTTGAGCGTCAAAATGGGAGCGCTGGCTTCACACGCGTTTCTCTACACTTGTGTGCCAAGACAGTTTTTCCTGAAACTGAGCAGCGCAAAAAGTTAACGAGGCTCATAAAATATTCCCCTATTCTATTCTGGTCCGCGGCTACCTGGTCACGTCTTATGAATATAAAATAATGGGACGAAACTTTGCCACTAAGTTGCGATTAATGGCACCCTCTTGTCGCCAAAAATCTCGGCTTTCCATGATTCTGGGGAGGCCTTTCTGTGGAAACTTGGCTAACAAGCAGCTGAATGTGCATGGTCTTGAACGATCCCCTCGCTTGACACCCGTATTATAGGGATTTCTTTCCACCGCGATCGTCATTAAGTTCTTTTCTTGGACGAAACGATATTTTTCTTAATTTTGACACGAAGACATTGTTCAGTCACGTAAACTGCGTCAACCATTGCTACGAGTGATAATGCATCGGATTTGAAGACGACAGAGAGAGAGGCGTACACAGCGATAGCTGTATATGGAACTTTTGTCAGGACCGCTGCTCTCAAGATACTGGCGATGACCACGTTGTTGACGTGCTGCAAACTGCGTGGGTGGCAGGAAGAAAACAGGGAGAGGTAACAGAAACGGAAACGGGGGTATTATACCGGAAATATAGCAGGTAACGGTAACAGAAACGGAAACGGATATCGCACAGTTAGAGTACCTGAAACAGAAACGGAAACGACAATAATTTACGGTAATAATGCGGGTGCCGCAGGACCCAAATTATTGCAATTCTTCACCGTATCATGTAGATAAATTTATGAAATGAACCTCAATGAAGCAAACTAAAATTAACCGAAGCACTGAAACTAAAATGAACTATCAAACTGGAGCATATAAGTAAGTAGTATACAATAAATAGAAGAAGCATACTTCTTATACGCTTATGGTGACCTGGAAGTTGCAAGCGTGAGTAACATTCCTGGAAACGATGTTCATATTAGCTGTTCACAGAAATCACGTACCTATACAGGGTGTCCCGCCGAAAGAGGGCCAGGTGCCAAGAAAAAACGGAGTGCTCAACACAAATAGAACCAACTGTACGTGCTTTGCAGTTGTGTGGTCTATCCAAAAATATGTTTTTCGTCGCTCCTTGTCAATTAATTAGCGGTAATTAATTTTCTCACTTTTTAATTATCGGTTTTAGCTCTCAGATGTCAATGAGGAAGTTGTAGTACATGTCGAAAAAGACACAACTTAAGTGGTTCGAGGCCGCTATGCCTTGTGGTTTCGTTTTTTCCCGGGTTTAAAAGTTGGTTTCAGATGCCGGGCGGACCGCAGATCGCTGCCCACAATCCGCCACCCGCGCGCGACGATTCCAGCGCCCTTCGGCGCACATTGACCTTGAGATTAGCGCTTGGATACCATCCTTGGGCCACGTCACACAAGAGGCAGATATTTCAGCTGTTTCAAGGCACAGCTATCAGAGTGCACTGCAATCGTCGCGCGCGGACCCCGAATTATGGGGAGCGCTCTGTGGTGCGCGCGCCTTCTGAAACCAATTTTCAAACCCGGGAAAAAACGAAACCACAAGCCATAGCAACCTCGAACCACTTCAGTTGCGTCTTTTTCGACATGTACTACAACTTTCGCATTGACATCTGATATATAAAACTGGTAATTAAAAAGTTAGAAAATTAATTACCGCTAATTAATTGACAGGGGGCGATGGATTTTTTTTTTTTTTTTTTTGATAGACCACACAACTGCCAAGCACCTACAGTTGATTCCATTTGTGTAGAGCACTCCGTTTTTTCTTTAGCCCCTGGCCCTTTTTCGGTGGGACACCCTGCATGTGTATTTTGAATAAACGTTGTCTCTTGTATGCATGTATCCCTGGAGTCCTCAAAATAAACTTCAAAACGTAGAGGGATTAAGTTTTGTGACGGTCTCAATGTTATTTAAAAAAAAGGAAAGAAAGAAGGAAAACAAAAAGCTGGAGGTGGGGCGGTACCGAAAACCAAAACGGAAACGTAACGGAAACGAAAGCAACAATGGTGGTAACCGAACCTGAAACAGAAACAAATAAGGGCCAGTAACGGAGGTGGTAACAGATTCCGTTACCTTTCCCTGGAAGAAAACAAGAGCGTAACGCAATCTCCGTTTACCACCTGATTGAACGAATATGCGCGGCATACCGCTAAAAATCGTACGATGCGCGGTCGAAGGAAAGCGGAACGCGGAGGCGGCTTCTCCCGCACCGCGGGAAGAATTTTCCGCTCCGCATACGCGTTACCGCGCGCTTTTGCGGCCCAACGCGCATTGGCTGCACGAAGACAACATATGTGCTAGCTTAAGCTTATATATATTTTGGGCTAGCTTGCGTCCACCCGCTCCAACTCCCGTGGCTCAGTGGTTAGCGTGCTGGCCATGTGACGTCCAGACTAGGAGGCACCCGGGTTCGAATCCTGGAGCTCTCTGGGGTTTTTCCTGGGGGTTTCACAGACACTTTGAGTCGGCCCAGTACGCACATTCCCCGTCAATCGTGACGTTGGGGGACCTCTATGAGGCCGCCAACGGCGAGCCCTTTCAGCCCTTGTTCCACCCGAGGCCCACGACCTTACCCTTACCTTGAAGACCAAGCCCGCATTATATCCAAGATGGTTTCCGTTCTTTGTCCATTTTTCTACCCTTCACTAAATGTAATGCTCTATAAAAGTAATGGTTCGATTGAATTTTTTTCTGTTGGACCACCAGGAAATTTGATGAACCACAAAATATTCTGATGGCATCTAATGAACCGTCAGATCCACCTTGATGCTTCCTTGTGGACCACCAAATTGCCCTTGGTGGCGGCCCAGCAGACTGTCCTAGTTGGTGCCTAATAAACTATAGCAAACTGCCATTGGAGTGCTGCCAAATTTTCGTTGGTGTTGTCTTGTGGACAACCAGATTGAGATCCTCCTTCTTCCAACCCGTCTCCGCTTCCTTGCACTTTCAACCGCGTAGGTGCGCTCTGTCACTCATTCGTCCTCAACCAACACCCGCATATTATCTGTGAACATATAGTTGATTCCGCGGAACCCTTACGCAATTTTCAGTTCCACGGCGACGTTCGCATGTTCGCAACACATGTGGTTGTAAGTTTTCACTGGGGCTGAGACGTCGCGGATGGAATATGCGGAACTCAGTGTGTCAAGCAATTGATACTTTTCGGAAGGTTCTTCGGACTCAATGCATTTAGTAGTACCCACGCGGACACGAGACATGTTTCTGAATGCGGTAAGGCTTAACACATCCGCTTTGCAGTCATCGCAACCTTTGTTCGAGTGAGTATGTCGGAACGAGGGAATTGCGTATTATTTTCAGCCTGCATTCCATCTTGACTGGTAATGAGAGGTGGAAGTAGAATCGACCAATTATTCCGTCTGAAGTACATGTGAGCTGATGTTATTTTGTCTGCGATGAGTCGTTTACGACGTGCCTTTATCAGTCTTGCAGTTCCGCGCTGTAGATATTGTCCGTTGATCTGCGGTGTATTAGGAAAGAGTCTTACGTTGCTCCAGCTTGGTACCTGGACTTTGATTACTTTATCATTAAATCTAGGTATTTTCAACATGTGACTGAATCTTGCTTTCGAGATACACAACTGTTCGACCACCGTCAGGTCTGACGGACCACCAACTATGAGGCCTGATGGATGAGCCATTGACCATCAGATTTGACGGTCCATCTGAAAAATTTTCATTCGGGACGTAGTTAGTGTGGGGAATCCCCTCCGACTGTGACAGGACACACTCCCGCTACATTCGTCGTACAGAGGCTTTCAGAAGACATAAGCGGTCATTAATTTGTTCTAGGTTATAAAATGCTTATTAAATTTCGTTGGCAGGAAAATAACGCAAACGTCAATCCGCTAATGGATATAAGTGAAGTTACAGCGACCCCTAGCTGCTTCTTTGGAGACTTTCGCAACCGGCAAGCGATCGCCCCTTTAATGATAGACTTCCTCGTCGGAAACCATTTTACGTTCTACGAGGCCAAGTATCGCACATTTCTAGTCACGAATTCCATGCACATGGCCAGGTTGACCTTGTGCGTTCCCATTGCTCGCTTATTTGCTCGGAGGTTAACTGGAAATGCCAGGAGGAAAGCTCCATAACAACGACCGCCAGTTATGTCGTGTAAATGGATTGCACAGTATTGCGAGTGCTAACTAATAGGAATGCAAACAGAAGTAAATCCGGTGTCGTTAGGAAGCACGAATAAAACTCTTTTCATTTGGTGCACGCTAATATATAAAATGGAGCCGGTTACAGTAGTTCAATTAGAAATCTAAAAAAAAGTAAGTAAAGTGATAAGTATAATCACTAAAGGAAACAACAGACGTGTCATATCAATTAATTTATATTGGGTTCCTCGTTTCACGACGAACCTTACTTGGGGTATGAGGCAAGACGACGACACAAGTGGATGCGCTCCATAATAAAAGGGCGTTTGTGCAAGGTTTGTGCTAGTTAGGAAATATTGTCTCGTTTTTCAGCTCTATCAGGCAGCGTGTAGATACCCTTTGCTAGAGGATTTTTTATTTTTTATTTATTTATTGATACTGTAAGCCAATATGTGGCCCAAACAGGAGTGGCATACATGTTTGACACATACTCAACAATGGACAACTAAACAAACTAAACAGAGCTCAGTAAATTGACCCATCCAAACACGATCATACACTATATCTATTAAATCAACTTTTTATCAACACCACAAGGCATTGTATTGAGAACAAAAATAAAATTGTTTGGATACAATTAACTTGGTTACGTAGGTGCAATGCCTATTTAAAACGGGGATGTGGTACCGTGAGTGGCCACTAGTTTTCTGCGTGGCAAAGAATGTAAGAAGAGTTGAAATATAGGGCACAGAAATTTCTTTAAATCTACGCATTCTCTTCAGACAGTAGGCCGCGAGAATGTTTTCTCTTGGAGCTGGATATAACAGCGGTTACGTGAGTCAAAACCGTAACCTCGATAAGGATATTAAGGACCCGACGTGAGGAATTATATCTTGCACCAACGATTCGGAAACTAGTAGTGGCAAGAAAATATTCAGAGGATAGCGTCCATTTGTAAGCACGGCGTCGAAACACCGATACATTAATCAAGACCCTTATCCGACTCATCTGCAACGACAAGTGCTCGCTCGAGTGGACCGAAACGAAAAAGGAAACGGGCATGAGAAAACAATCGCCAAAAACAATGTTGGCCCTGGCACAAAGAAGGAAAGGATGTCCAATTCGGAGGAAATCGACAGAAAAAAGAAAATTTCTGAGGGACAAGTGAACGCTTGGACGACCGCCTGAGAAAGGTTGCAGATAAAATGTTGACAGGTCCCAAAATTTATGACACTCTTATTAGTCACTAGAGAAAAGGAAATATATTTTAGTGTGTCTCGAAAAGAAGGATGTTCTTTCTCCCTTGCCTCTATTATGTCCTTCTCGTATTTACAAGACGACAACTTCGAATAGACCAGGACAATGGAATGAATTATCATGATCATTGATAAGGCGAATATTACCAACGTTGAACCCAAATATAAAATCAAATACAGCCAGTGTAATAAATTACTATTGTATAGGGATGGGCCAAACGAAATCCTCAAATCCTCGAATCCTAGGCAGGTATTCGAGCCCCAGTGCCCAAGACGGCGAATCGAATCTTTCGAGTCCACCAACCACGTTTGTTTGTTTATTTTTCAAATTCGCCCTTCCGCAGTCCGTCGGAAGCCTGATTGGCCAGCGGGGCGCGCGAAAATCACAGCATAAAGCTTCGACATTACAAATTTCAAAGTAACATGGTTTTGCTTTGATTGCTTCTTAGTTTTATGGAAGAATTCGGAGACGAGAGTTTATGCATTTCCTGTATTCGATGAACAACATGTTAAATAAATTACATGTAAGAAGCATATATAGGTATAACGTTGAACATATAGGAAGAGGAGGCAAGCAAGCTGGTGTGTACGATTGAACGGTAACATATCCTTGAGTCTGAGACGAAACGTGGGGACGAAATTAGGACGAGCACGGGACGGGACAAGAACCAAGAAAGAAAGAACGTCGTCGTCGGTTCTTGTCCCATCCTGTGCTCGTCCTGTTTTCGTCCCCACGTTGCTCCTCGGGTATTTTTTCTCGCGAAAGTTTTCTCCTGAGATTCGTTTTTCGTTAAACAAAGGTATCAAATTCTGTTTCAAAGTGTTTTTCCCCTGGGTTGTTAAACTCCTTTTTAAGAAAGTATTCTAAAGATTCGAGATTCGTAAGATTCGCATAACCTTCCTTGTATTCGGATTTGGAAATTTCTGGATTTCTAAAATTATGTAATATCCGATGGAAGAAACGACATTATGTATTACTTCGTTGCTTACAATGTGCCAAGAGGGGCGGGAAAAATAAATAAATAAATAAGGAGGAAAAGGTTAGCCTGCGCTACGGCGGCTTGCAAACACTCAGTAACAAAAAAGGATCAGACGCCTAAGACTTACTGTGTGGCAGGTATAGTAAAGCAAACTACTGAAGTACGGATATGTACACACATGAATCACCTATATGTCTAACAAATCACAAGCAACGAAAATCGCAAACAAACAATCTGCACCTCAACATCCCATGTCATCATCACTTCTTCATTTATTGTTGTTGTTGTTGTCAACACCAATGAACACTTCCTGTCGTAAGAAAGGATTCCGCACTTGATTCTTACAAAATAGCTATTCATTTCCAACTCTGGACACAAGCTGGTAGTGATTTACATATATCTGCCGCTGCAATGAGAATTAACTAATAAAGTTCGACTGCAGAGGAGTGAAAGAGAATGATGATGTTGGAGTGAAAGAAAACGACACTAATAGGTGTTATTTGTTGTTCATCATATACTTGCGGCTCATAGCCCATTACCGTCGTCACCGTTACAGCGGTAGCAAAATTTAGTTGGCGGAAGCAGAGCAACCATTACAAACACATCGCGGAAACAAAGTTCCATCGTTCGCGGTAATGCGTTCGTTCCCAATGTCTTCCTCCATCCCCGAACTTCAACTTTGGCCCGTGATTCGCCACGGTCCTTCGCCAGACGAAATTTGACATCATGTTCAGCACATACGCTGAGCTGTCTACACTGACGGATCCTCTACCCCCGTAAGTGCATTGGCCGCCTTCGTTACTACGTCGGCTTCGCGGTGTCCACGCATATATCGCTTGGCCACTGCAGATCTTTTACGTCAGCGGCGCACTACGCCATTTTGACGATGTGTGTGGTGTACACAGACCCCAGTGCAGCCCTGCAGTGTATACCGAATATGAGCGTGCGTGGCCAGTCAGCGCGTGGTCAGTATTGCCAGACGCCTTCAACCAAGTTGAGCGGCTGGGCTCCATTTCTTTTCAATGGATCCCAGTTCACTGCGGGCTAAGCGGAAGACAAAGTGGCAGCCGGTGCACCGCAATGCCAGGCGGTTGACATTAAACCTGAGACGGCATAAGGCGGTTGGCATTAAACTCGGAGAATAGTGAAGAAGAGAAGAGGGAGACCCAGGCCCGCACCACACGAGGTAAAGGTGGTTGACAGGAGTCATTTCAACCGACGGCGGTGTAACAATGGCGCCCGGACATTACGGACAGGTCCTTGTTGTAATTCGCAGATCCAACTTGGTCGTTTTCACTCTCCAGGTCCCACCGTCTCTCTTCCCTTATGCACAGACTTCACTTTGCAACTCAGACACCGATTATGATACACCTCTACAAGCTCACGTTCCAACTGCGGCATGGTGGCAAACCTTCAACACGTCCACATCAACTGCCATCTATACAATCCGGAGAGAGCAATATTGCAGCCTCAACTGACTCAGCCTTCCCGCAATCTTAGGCCCCTGCTGTAATCCTGCATATGCATCGTCCACCGGTCTGCTTGAGCTCCCTTAGCCCAGACTTGTACGTAACGCGTTACAAGTAATTGCGTTACTTGTAATCAATTACTTTTTGAGTAATTTTTCGAGTAATCAATTACATTCTTGAACGAGTAATTTTTCAAGTAATTCGATTACAATTTTGAGTAATCAATTACCGAGTAATCAATCAATTTTGAACTAGAGTCTGACTCAAAATAACGATGCTCTGTGACAAATTTCCTGTGTCTTTGTTGGGATATTCTACTGTAGTAAGCGGAAAAATATTATTGCTACTTCTCGCGCGCGAGTCTTTCGCGCTATTTTAGCTGTCCCAATCACGTAGGAGTTGAGGTTTTTTTTTTTTTTTTTTTTTTTCGAAGCACACAGGGGCGGAAATTTTTGCATGAAATCAAAGTAACTGCCCGAGTATAACGCGTTACTTTTATATTCGTTACTCGATTACATTTTGAGTAGAGTAATTTGTAACGGTAATCAATTACTTTTTTGCAGTAACGGGCACAAGTCTGCCTTAGCCCCAATGACTTTCGCATGGGTGCAGGAAATGTAGTCTATAGCACCCCATCGTACTCTCAAATGGTCGACTGGATGAACTGCAAACCCCGACAGTTACGGCGCCTCTGCATTGCAGTATCTCACTTGCTATGTGTTCTATCATGTGTGCTCGTGTGTGTGTGTCATCTCCTTCATCTCCATCCCATTCATATATTAATTAACGTGTACTGAAATACAGCAACAATTCCAAAGTCGGACACCTCGGACAACACCCCATGTTGGACAAGATTTCAAGTCCTTGAGCTTTATTCCAAGTGGATTTAAACTCTCAAGCAAGAAGCACGCTGTTCGAAAAGCTCCAAAGGTAATGCCATTGAGTGGAATCCGCACGGAATTTAATCTACCAAAATCGGCAATAATTATCAGTGAAGGGTGGGGAGAGAGGTACCACTAATGACAATGAATTGAAGAAGGGGGGACATTTCTGGCAACACAGCTGTGTTCTTTTTTATTTTTTGTTTCCCTCGTTCACTGTACCGAAATACCTGCGATGAAATACCTGAGCTCATTATCCATGCATAAGCTGTCGATGTAGCATCCGAACGACAGTGTTTTTCTTGTCAGTTCTGGCGTTGTTTTTTGCTATATCACGCAGCTATCGTTTTTGTTTTCGAGGGACTAAGATTCGGAGGTAAAGACGTCACGTAGAATTCTTTCCGAACAAAAATCTCCCGATGAAGCATCTTTCAAGAACGACAACTGCGCCAACATTCAACTGGTTCATTGCAATAATGGCCCGGTTACTAAACCACCGTTTCAGTATGCACATAAAAAGACACATTTAGCGTGCGAAGCAGGGACTGAAACCGAGACGAGTATCGGTTACGGTTCAGTGTCAGAACTCTGCAGGTGGTTTTGGTTACGGTTACGATATTCACCGTCTCATATTTGCGATTACCGGTAACCAAACAGTAGAACTGGTATTTCTCTTTCGGTTTTCTCTACGATGTATCTGCATGCAGCGTGGATGTCGCAAAATGAGCTACAAAGTGCAAACGGGTAAAAATGAACATACTTATCTGTTGCAGGAAACTTTATTCAAAAAGCCTAGCAGGACTGCAGTGCAAGTACATCTTAGCAAAAGCGTGTTGAACTGTTTCCCCTTTACTTTGAGGAGAAGTGTAGCCATCGAAGAGTACGACGCATCGTATCTATGCAAGAAAACACTTTTGTAACGTACAGAAATAAGACAATAGACGCCAGAACATGCCGCCATAGGGAAGCTCATACATCGTTCTCCATATACGGCAGGTTACAACGGACCATCATTATGTCCTCTAGGGTGTCTTCCGACAGGCTCCCTCTTTGTGGGAATAGGATGTAATTTAAACTGGAAAATGCCCTTTCAGCGCTCACTTGCGCCTCCGGCACTGCTGCTACAATGCGGGTAAGTTGATAAAGTTTCGGCATTATAAGTTTTTGAACAAAGTAGGCAAGAAAAACTGTGTGCATTCGGCGGTTATGCAAACAGGTGTGGAAACGAACAACCTGCAACGCTTGGTATCTTAAATAATAATAATAATAATAATACAGTTCATAAGTCTTAAGGGACGTACGCAATACATGTCACACGATGTCTATGTCATCCGGTTATGGGTTCAAGCACATAAGATCGTACGTTGTCTACTAGTTCGACAGAAGCACGTTACGAACACCATTAATCAGAGGTGTAAAGCAATACAAATATCGCATCCAAAGTTGTTCGCGTACACGCTCGAACACGCTCGATTCTTATGAACCGAACCGAAATCACTTTTTTTTTTTTTTTTTTCAGGTTACGGTGCTCCTTAATTGCCGATGGTGAATTTCGGTTACGTTGCGGTTGCGGAAGAAATTTGTGTTCAGTCCCTGGTGCGATGTATGGGATATATTCTTTAGTTGCCATTATGAGCTCGCGAACGGTTTTTGCCACTCGACGCTGCTCGGTGAATTCATGGAAGCCGTCGTTGGGATGTGGTCCCATATCGAGGATATCAGAAGACGCCCTTATTCCTCATTTAGCGATAGGAAGAGTACGAGATGAGCTTACTGTTGTTCAATAGCTCAGTCGCGGACAATAAGGCAGAGTCACCAACCATAATGTCGTTTACTGTATCTGGCTCCAGACACAAACTTGGATTCTTCTGTTTGCTTTATCACGGACAAACTGCGAGATTACGCACGACCAGACGATGCAGAATGAACGACAAAGGTATCCAATTGTTATCAGAGAGCCCCTTCAAGACAATTGATGCTTCGAGTGATGAGTAACAGCAGGCAAGATTCGTTAATTGCGCTGTGGGCGTGACCTCTGTATCCGCTTAAAGTATTTAACTATTCGCAGTTATGACTAGTTCGTCGTTTGATTAGCGAAAGTAATTAGCACGTTTGTAAAAAAAATTCATAAAGTATATAAGGAAAATGTATTGCGTGGATCTGGTGGTGCGAATGAAAAGAAAGCGAATAACAGTGGTATATACAATGAAAAACAGTGTAGAACAGTGACGCAAACAATGAAAACCTGTACAAGTATGAAAAATCTACAATTAACAGTGAAGGAAAACTGCACAGCACGAAAATCGCGGACAGACGATATTAACGCACAAAGAGGCACGCTTTATATAAAACTCTGAATGAAGGCTAAGGCCAGCGTTCACTTGATACATAAACGCTGCACGGGGATCGCTGACTAGACAACATAAGGTACGCACTGCGAATCTGGAAGGCTAACTAGGTGTAAAGCAGTTGAACGAAACCTCGCCGACGAAACAGCGTGCCATGAAATGGGAAATAATTTCCACCCTTCGACCATCCTCGAAAACGCTGGTCCTAACGCAGCAGTCTTTGAGGTATCACGAGGTATCGTCCATACCGCATCGCGCCATAAATTTAATGAAGAGGTCGCTACAATCGCATCGTGACCTGCCCCCTCCTTCCTCTTGGTATATAGGAAATGACGCCGGGAAAACGTGTTCATGCACTAACGTGCTTAGCACGATGTGCGTCGAGAACATCGAATGCGAAGAATATCTATATGAATGACCTACCCCCGATCTATGGAATCAAAGTAGAGCACTCGGGAAAACTGTTTTTTTTTTTTTTCCTTTTTTTTGGGGGGTTGGAGAGTTGCTCTTAAGAGAGTGTGCATATTACCGAGGAACTGTCCTAGGAAACAAAGAGAGAGCTCCTTTTAATCACGAGAAGAAGCTCGACAACCAGCCAGCTTCAATTTTTCGTTAACATCGTTGCGTCAAAGATACTCCGTACCGTGATCGCTAGCACCAACGGGCTGTTACCGCTTCTACAACAACCCCTGTAACAACGTTGATAGTCACGTGTGAGATCCTCGGTGTAGCAAAAATTATAGAGGCGGTCACAGGTGGCGCCAAAAAACGTCTTCCGGTTCCACAACATCTCCCTTGGCACTCCCGTTCTTTATTTATTTCGGGGCATCCGAGGAGGGAGATTCACCTTTGTGCAACCTTGCACGCTCATGAACTTTGTGGGCGCTTGACCAGCAGTTCCTCCGGGTGCTATGAGAGAACTGGTTCCGTTCATTAATCCCAATTAAATATATGAAGCAATAAAAGCGGGGGCGGTTCGCGCCGTGTTATTAGGCTTTAGGGCGAACGCCGACGGGGATGAATCGTGATCGGCACATCATGGAATCGGGTTTCGCCGTCCCGATACGTATACCCAGGGAAACGTCATGGTGGCATCTTCTCGTCCTCGCTTCATTATTAATGGTCTGTGGATTTTTCTGTCCGGCGACATCAGACTGCTCTATGGAATTACAGCACTAACAGTCACTGAAATAAGGAAAATGTGGGAAAGTTGACGACGCGCCAACGAGCGTTAGACGGCGCCTGAAATCCAGAAAATGAAATGAAAAAGAAAAACACAAATTTCAGGTTTCACTAACTCGGAGGAAGAAAAAAAGCCCAGGGCGAACAACTTTCCTGGAACCTCAACTGCATTAAGTGCGTGAAATAAAAAATGTGAAAGGGAAAAAAGTCGAGCATAAATTTCAGCGCTGACGGCAGCACAGGCGTGGTAACAGGAAATCCACATATATTTTACACCACCCTAGTGGAGGGAGAGATCTCGAATCGACGAATGGTGTCTCGGCCAGAGCAAAGGTTGACGGCACAACTAAGTATTTTTATTTATTTGCGTCAGACTGCTTTTCGCGTGCCCCAAAAAAAGTCACCAATTTGAGTTCCCGCTAATGTTCGTATGACACGTAACACGTTCAACGTTAAGTACTAGAATGAGTACTGTCTTGAACGGATAATTTGCTAGTAGCTTTAGTACGCTGCTGTAAAATCCACAGAACACAGGTAAGAAGAACGGAAATGCTTCTTAAGGAAGGAACGGAATAGATATGACAAGAAAAATATATGGAGACAACTGTGGTTCCGTCTATTCCGTGAGTGCTCAGTATTAAGATGAAAGAAACGGTGGTGTCGCACGAGTGTGCGGAAATAAAAACTGAGGAAGCGAAAATATTCTTCCCTGAGGTGTCTGAGCTATAGAACTTGGTGTCCGCCTCAGTATCCTCGAAATATTGAACTAGATCGCGAAACGCTCGCTGATTGAAGAATTCTGAAGACGCTGAAAAGGGCGCTCGTCCAGCGCTGCCAACTCCGACGTGGTTCGTCATTATAACTTGCGGTGCTCTTTCGCCATAAGTACCTGCAAAGCACTTTTCAAGAATCCCCATCGTTATTTGGCGACAGGAATGAAACAACTTGCACTGAATCCAGAGGGAGCTAGTATTCAGGTGTGGCACTCTTCCTCTTCGTCACTCCTTTTAGTTCCATAATAGGAGAATCGAAAAGGAATGGAAGGTCGCCGCGTTTTTATTTATTATTATTATTATTACGTTTATTTTTATTTATTACAACAAAGTGGTGGTGTCAGGGACAAAAAGCTCTCGCGGAGCTTGACAAAGGCACCTGCAGTAGTGAAGGCATACAAAACACTCTGTGGAATATCTACAATGCTGGCATTTGCAGCTATTCACAAAAGAGAAACAACCAAAATTCATCTCGTAAAACATCGGAGATTTAAACAAAAACTGGTTCAACAGCGTGATAACAAAAACAATAATTTCCCTCCGTTGTCACGACTATCTATCTTTATTGGGCGGTACATGGGCATCAGCGAGCAATACAAATTCGCAATAAAACTCATTATTGAACGATACCCACTTCTTTTCGCAATGTATGGCAAGCCGATTTCGACATACCCTCATTCGGTTTTTAGAGTGTACAGGGCGTTTTATTTTCTATTTCTTTATTATTTTTTTTTTTTTGTTTTTCCCTGTACAGAACTTCTATAATAAGGCTATGTGAGCTACGCATACATGAGGTTTTTCCCGGGTTGGCAACAACAACAACAACAATAAATAATGACGATGAGATGGGGTGTTTCCCGGGTTGGGTTATGCGGACCTCCTGTCGGAAAGCCTATTCAACGCAAGACGACCAATTACCTAAAACTCATTAATTTACTTATTAATTAGGTGTTTTTTGGGAGATCCGAGATAGCAGAATTGGAGCCAGTCATTATTTAAATCTACCCCTTTTTTAAGTGACTACGCAAATGAGCAGAAACCGAAACCACGCAGTCCTCGAGCACGAAAGGGACTACGGCCGTTGGCGTCGGAGGGTCACGTGTTTTGTAGCGATGGAGCTGATTGGAGTAGGCGCATATCTGATGGCCAGATGGACCGTTTTCTGGCCCATATAGACGACCTGAGCCCCTACGTCATCGATTACGTTTCGCCGCCGCGCAATGCATGCTGATGGGCATTATCAGGCTATCAGCCGACGCGTTTTTTTCCGCTTCTTTCCCACCATAGCAAAATGTAACCTCGAACCGGTCTTCTCGTGACGTCACATGTTTGTGCTATGGAGGGGAGCGTAGTTCCAGTTTGAGCTCATTTGCATATCAAAGTTTTGCATGTCCAAGTGCTACATGCGTTTCGGGATTTAAAATAAAAGAGAGGGTGCATTCAAATAAGGGTCGCTTCCAATTCTGTTGTCTCGCATCTTCCCGGAAACATTTAACTAGAAGTTAACTAATGAATTTATTTATTTCTCGCGATATACCCAAGGGCCTGGAGGCATTACATGAGTGAACATCATATAACAAACCAGACAGTAACAAATACGACAAATTCTAGGTAATTAGTCGACCAGTAGTTACTTCCCAACAGGACGTCTGCATTACCAGCCTGCAAAAAATGGCCTCAGAGCGGTTCTCAGCACAGCTTCTGTTTAAAAAAAAGAAAGAGAGAAATCTGTAGACGATATAAAAAACACCCTGTAGAAACGAAACCTGATGTAAATATTGGCAGCATCTTCCAAAAATCCTTCACTTCCTTCGTTCTTCATGTTTTTAAAGTTAAAAAGTTGATGACTTTCATAAAGGTTCAACGGTGAAAAACAACAAAAGCGTAGCCATACGATGTCTCGATAGGCGACACTTTTCTCTTAAGCAGGAAGGCTGTCTGGTTGGCGTCGTGTACGTGACGGGCCCCGTTTTACCAACTGAACATTTCGCGTAGTCTCTCGGAACACGAACTGCTGCTGCTTTGTAAACGATTCATTGATTGATTGATTGAGATATAAAAGCTATGGAGAAGCTTGTGAACGAAGAAAAGTACGAATGGATATCTTTTCTTCATCCTATGCGATGAAGGTGCTCTCATGAAGAGGTGGCATGTTACGAGATGTCACCTCATGGGGAGTGCCTCACGTCAGTGATAGATTACTCGTCCAACACTCCGGGTGGTCGCGAAAATATTTCCCTCTGCACTTTCTGGAAGTAAAAGGTGGGCAACAACCGATATCTTTTGTGTACGACCCCGGCTAATTTTGACGGCTTATAAAATTGACCGTAATGTCATCCCCATTTTATTAACGAAGTCCCCGCGTGGGTCCTGCACTCTTAAAAATGAACTTCACCACATAGCACGCTCCTAGCCAACTATAAGCTCAAATGATGTCGTTCTCAACAAATTGGGGCAGATAACGATATCACTCGAGATGATGGTTGGCTAGGAGCGTGCTATGCGGTGAAGTTCATTTTTAAGTGTGTGCATCGCGCAAGCTTCTTTGTTGCGGTTAATTCCGTGGACGTTCGTCCTAGTTTTGCGTACATAATCAATCAAACAATCAATAAATCATTCCCGTAGAGTCGTATTCTCAAGCTACATGGTCTGAAATCAAGATAAAGTTGCATCGATACACAAAGAGAGAACAACAACAACAAGTAGATTATGACGATGACGTAGCAGATAAAGTTGCATATGGAAAATTTCATTCCGTGCTTAATTTTCTTTTGAATTCCGGGTTAGAACCGCGAGGCAACTGTGGCATGAGCGGCGTACAGACGTGGACAGATGGAGAGAGGACAGCGGATCTCGTGCTTAACAATTTGTGTTTTGTTTCACCGTTATAAAATGCATTAATAATCGCATTAAATGCAACGAAGCGTAATACCAACACGCATATTTCTCGATGTAGCAAAATGTCACGATTATACCCTTAAAGAGCCAATGAAAGAAGCATATCCAGCGTATCGTTTTAACTCCATAGTGGACTAGCCTGAGCATGTGGCAAACACGAAGAAACAACATACCACACGATGGAGCTTGTCCATACACCACACTTTGTCTACCATGGAGTTTATCCACCAGCTTGCCTGCATTTATGCCATAGTATCGCTTTAAGATCGGCTTTCCCCGGTGCTGATCGAACGTGTCCAAAAAATGTAGCTTCTTTAGCGGGTCTATCACTTGTTGAGTTCCGTAGACAGGAACACAATTTACTCGATCACTTCCACACGATGCGATGAAAAGCAATCAGATTGGCCCATTAAAACTTTCCGTCCATGAAACACCCGTGACGTCTCAAATCCGCGGGTCAACAAATCAAGCCGCATTAGCTGCGCATCTTCGCTAGAACAGGCCCCCATGGAAATGATAGAAAAACTTGGCGACCTTACAGCCGAGAACATTTATCAAAAGGACGAAAGTCACAAAAAAAGAGAGCTCTGACAGTGGCTCATGAGATGCTCCCAGGGGCTTCTTTTTTCTTTTTTTTTTGAAACAAATACGAGGTAGTGAAGTATCCTGCCAGGATATCCAGGATAGGATAGTATATGAGGGATGGTCGAATGTTGATGCATCATGTTTAATGTAAGAAGTTGTCTCGTGAAGCAGGCAAGAGCTCTGTGGGGTGCTTTTGACGCGTCCCATTCCGCTCAGGATGATGGATATGGTCCGCTTTTAATTTCCGTTACGATTTTTTCAGTCTCCTTCATTTCACACAGTTTTTACAATGTTAGTTTTCCTTTTATATGCTTGCAGGATCGACATGCAGTGGATTAGACTAGATTGGCTCAATGCATTGATGTGTGTCTTACAACCAGATTCTACACACATATGCTGCGGGGTATACATAATAGGTGCATGCCGTCGTTTCAATTTTGGTCTGAATAAGGACGATTTACGCGTAATACGATTTTTTCCTCGAGTTATCTCCCGATACTTTAGCCTAACAAAGAAGCCGAGAAAATTCCCCACTAGCAACCCGTACAACGGAATGCCTGGAATACACCACAGATATGTTTCTCCATTATTGTGGCAATGTCGATGTTTTGTACGCGAACCCGATAACGGTACGAATATGCATAAACAGGACCCGAACTCACGTCCAATTACAGATTTAAAATGACACCCTATTTTTCCATCTGGCATTCGTGCACGGAAGGCAGAAAAGTAGACGCGATCACTTGACTCGAATCATATTGGTGTGCAGTGAACACATGGGAGAGTTCAGCAGAACGGTATATGTATGTAGATAGGTCAGGTTGTCAGACTGAAAAAAAAAAAACGTCCGCTAACCGTCGTCCGTTATCAAGATGCACAACGGCGATCAAATCACGCGTTCAGGGTGATTCTTATGCCCCACTATGATGTGAAAAGCCTGAGTTTAGGCAACAACTAGATTGGCAGGACACACACGACATCTCTTTCGTGAGAGATCATCTTGAAATGACTGTCACGTGACAAAGAGACGCAAGTTTTCTCCCGGTGGAAGTTGCGCATGACACGATCAATACACTTGTACACTTGTTTGAGGATTTTAGAACAGGGCTCGTCACGTGACCGCGACGCGACCTATACGTCCTAGAGGACAGCGAGCCAGCAAATGCGAACAATTCCAAGTTGAAGCTGGAGCCCTCGGTTTTAGCATCCAAGTGGAAACAAAATGGGCCAACAAAAAAGGCCCGTCCTGGAAGGGAGAAAGAAATGTATTCAGCAACGACGCGATAAACGGCAGCCCAAACGTATGCGCGACATTTCCAAGCCAAAGTGGAATATCTCGACTGTCCCTCCCGCAGAATTCCTTTTGCATAGACAGAACGCATGTATAAATACTTAAGGGCTGCCTCCTTTGTCGAAATGGGCCCCTGATGCAGTTTTAAAGTTGGCCTCCCACCCGAACGGTTGCCTCTAGAGACTTTCTTAAAGTGTGTGGCTGCACAAAAGTTTCCCACAACTTAGTTTGCCTGGAGATGTGCAAGTTCGTTCGGAGTACAGCAAAAGGTAAGCAGCGGACTACATAAGATTCTCCGGGGGTTCGATGTCTTTCGGATGAAGCATGAGTGACCAATAAGTGACCATTAAGGTGTCATGGAGGGTGATCAATCACGCGCTATGTGTGCACTCATGTGCGAGACTGCGGTCAAAAGCGAGAAGCACAAGTGAGAGGGGGTTTACCTAAGGAGTCGAGAGAGGATCTTTTTTACGCTCAAGGAACGTTCGCTGCGATGACCACAGAACGGACAGTCGGCTCGATGACACGTTCAAAGAACATCCCTTATACTAACTGTTGCAAAGAGCCGTCAGTGTCCCTCATATAGACACGGTTAAGGCTGCCCTTTCAAATTGCTGGATGGTGCTTTCAACGGCTTTCGGTACCAACCTTGTCGAACGCGAGAAAATTGAGTACGCGCGATGAAGTACTCGTCGAAGTTTATACACAAGAGGCTACATCATGTTGATTTTGAACTTCTTCTCTGGTAATGCAACAGCGCCTCGATGGAAGTCAGGCAGAAAAGCCTGGATAGCAACTGGTTGTCAAAAAAAAAACGAGGAACTGCCTTCTGCAAGGAATGTTGGCACTCCATGTCCTCAAGTAAATACGAACATAACGTTGATGGATTATCACGGAGGACGGGGCCCGTGGGTGGAGCCACTTATTGTTCGATCCCAGTGAAAACGTCCGTTGATGGAGTCAGGATGTGCGACAAAAAGTGTACAGTATTGACTTTCGTCGTTAGGGTGAATAAAAAAGGTTTTGTGGGGTATCTCGCCTGTATGCAGTAGTCTTTGATTACGTGTTGAAAATAGTCGGTTTTCATATTCACGTCATATCATGAAAACTTTGTCTCCTTCAATAGACAGCATTTATCGATCGAATCCGTGAAACGGATGTCATCAACTACGAAGCAACGAACCTATGTCAGAATATACTACGGCGTATATAACAATCCAAGAGAGTAATAAACATGACCGGGGGATGATCCGGCCGATCATCTCCAGGGTCATTTCTCATTTTTCAATTACGTTCTCGACAATGCGTCTTAATCTGGACGGCCTCCTACGGCACGTCGGGTGGCCGGCGAACATTCCGGAGCCGGTCCATCCATTGCTGGCATCGTGTATGGCTGTCAGTGGCGTGACAGTTGAGCCTTGTTCCTGGCGGACGTCTTCCGTGTCGTGACGGATAGGCTTACCGGAGACAGAACCAGTTCCAACTACCGGGCTTGTCCTTCTGTCCACCCTGGAAGACGGTAGTTGAGTTGATCATTCAGCCGTGACGGGTTAGAGGCAAACTTTGGACATGATTATCGTTAACCTCTGAAGGCCCAGTGGCTGTTCTCTATCCAACTCAGATTTCGTGCACGGCCGTCTTCGAGTAATTGAGCGAGTCGAAGGTCCGTTAGAACATTGGTCTTCTACGGCACGTGTGGTCATTCGTGCCTTCGAGAACTAAACCACTATGGTTCGAACAAAAAAAGAAAAAAAAATCAGTATACTCAAATTTACGTCAAGGATAGCAAAGTCCAGAGATTTAAAGGCTATGTAAAGCACAAAATGTATTCGATAGCCTGGGCCCCCATGTACTCTAACGTTACCATTTTTTGGAAAATTGTATTGAAAACTATGTGAAACACTGCGTGGAAGTATCAACCAACCGCGCATTGCTCGTCAACTACGGCGCGCGGCAATACTGTATTGCATGCGGACAACACTGGGTCTAAAACAAAAGAAGTCTGCAAGGCTACTTGTCGGCTGCGTATAGTCATCATGAGCAGCAAGCCAGTCGGGAACATAGATCACGGTTGCTCGGCACACGGGAGGAGTATTTCCCACTAGACGTCGCCCCGAGCCGTTTTACCGCAATTTTACTAGCGAATTAAAAACATTTAGAGTTCCCCGTCACATGTATAACTTGTTGTGCTGGGTTTACAACTAACAAGTTGTTAAACATCCGTCTGCTGCTGCTTTACGATATGCTTTAAGCCTATCCCTCTTGATTCTACGATGAGGTTTTTTCTTAGCTTGGATCTTGGATGATGTTGAGTACAACTTGTTGCAGATCCTTTCGTGGTTCCCTCCCTCTTTAAACAGTCCATTTCTTCATACTGAAGAAACCCGAGACGCGGGAAAATGGGGGACAAACACAACGCAGATAAAACGATCGCACAGCGGTCTATATCAGCAGCTCGCCTCTTTCCTAACTATTCTATCAGCCAATTTCTGTCGAGGTCTGTCCCAATGTTTCGTTGTTTGGCAGACACTATCGAAATGTAGTTTCCCGCACTATGTGTAGTGCACTGCGAAGTAGGCTGTACAATAATAGACAGGAAAATCTTGAAATTGTTCGTAGAAAATAGACCACCGCGTAACTTTCTCTATTCTATATTTCAGTATTCAATACTCTATTTACTTCCATAATTCAGACTCCTATGCTGTACTGCGCAATAAACCAGCTCGTGTGGCGCAGTGGTGATGGCCTTTCATGCCGAGACTATAGGAGATGACACGGGTTCGAATTCCTGCACCGGTTGTGCTGTCTGATGTTTTTCCTTGGCTTTCCGGCAGAGTTTCCAGACAGCACAGTTCCCCTGAAGTCGGCCCAGGACGCATATTATCCTTCCTGCTGTCGACGCCCGTACGCCGCTCATAGCCACAGTTGCTTCGCGGCGCTAACGCGAAACTTAAAAGGATTCAAGCTCGAAAAGTTTAGGAATAATAGGAAAGCACATTTGTGAGCGATATTTTCTGTTGGGAAGCTGTCCGACAGCAACCTCAAGATGGCAGATGGTGCAATGTGATCCTTGTTGCCGGGTGAAACAAGCCGTGAAATCGGTGGCCGGAAACAGAAGGGACGGAAATGACTGGGCACGAAGCGGTCAGCCATGAATATTCCCCTAACTGATAGCGTAACTTTGACGGACTGTCCTTGGGACGGGCGAAGGATTGAAACTTGAGAATGTGTAACACGGTCACCGTCATGTTCAGCACCATGGAAGGCTCCCATGTACAAAGAACACAACTTGTTCCGTTCCTGAGTCTTTCATATAACTGAAGCAGCCAACAGACACAGAACCACGGCCGCGTCTGTCGTCCCTGTCTGTTTGCCTTAGTACCATGTACACACTGGGATCCTACAAGTTTGACCCAGCTCCCTTCCGCGCTCACGAGGATGTTCGCAAAAACAGCACGTAATCCCTACATGGTGTATCGCATTATTACAAGGAGGATAAGATCGGGTCGCTATCTCCAAGACCTCGTCGGAAACACTAGCGGTGTGTCACCCAAGATATGTCTCTCGGAGGTCAGTAAGAGTGCCGTTACTATGGGGAAGAGACTTCCCTATGTTACACCTACTATCACTAAGAGAGCCGAGAATCGTCTCGACCTTCCCATCGTAGGGATGCACTACATATTCGAAACGCATAGAATACAACCCCAGAACATTACAATAGAAAGCATATTGAAGAATCCCGGGTGGACACAATAGGTAACTTTACGGAATCAGTGGGAGATTCTGTCACAGAAGGACATTCTTCCAAGCCTCTTGCAATACGAACGCACATAATTACGAGGATTTCTCCGAGAAACGTCCGGCTTTTTTAGGTTGGCACGACCTCCCGTGGCGGGGAACCTTTGCAACTCCCGCTGGTGTCCCCTTTTCATGGGGACAAGCTTCCCACGCTTTGTCAGACATGTTCGAACGAATATTCCATTGGACGGGTTGTGATTTCTTACCAGATCTCGAGGAATTGGCGGAGATGTATTGCACCTAGTATGACCCTATACATAATTACCAGATGGTGTGTACATGGCCACATCGCACCACCATCCCATGTAGATAGGATTTCGTAGCGTTGTTAGAACTGGCGTTGCTACCACCCTTTTCGGGAAGAGATGTGTCTCGTACATTCGCGAATACAAACATCTCTACCTCTGCAGCTCTACCCAAAAAGGTAGGCGTTGTAGGATTCCAAAGACCCATCGGTGCTTCTTTCGTGTTTTTCTTTCTTCATCGTCAGTTGATCCGCGTAGCACAGATAGTGATGGAGGACAACGGAGCTCAGTTGTTTCTAAAACGTCTCATATCTCACATCTAATGTTTCGCGTGTAATGAGGTATGAACTGCTCTCCAGCGGTGAATCACCCCATGTCATAGTCACGATGTATTTGTTATTGTTGAATATTTCGGAAAATCGAAAACAGCGACGAATTGACGCAATAAAAGTAAAGAATATGGAACCATAAATTCCTCCACTTAGTGGAACAGCTACACCATGCAACTATAGAGACAAACAGGTGTTCAACATGAACATTCTACGTGGCAAAAAGAATTATTCCAGGTCGCTACTCTGTATTATCAATATCAATATTATTTTGCGCCACATTGTTCAATAAACTATAGGGAGTTGGTAGGAGAGGATGTGAAAAGCAAAGTTAGCTTCTTGCATTGAGGTAAAGAACATTGTTGTTTTTGTCTGAGTCGATTCTTTGGGGGAAAAAAAGCAAAACGTGTTTTATCTAGTTATCTTACATGATAGCGGGTCCGCCTAAGTCCGAGGGCTTGTGACACAGGGGCCGGTGCCTGCAGCAATTATCGACCAACAAGGTTACAGGACATGACACTGTTCATTAGGCAAAAGAAACTACACAAAAAGCAACGCTGGAACAGTTTCAATAAAATTACCCGTAATACAGCTTGGATTGGACTGACGAAGCTTTCGTTCGACAAGTTGTTGAGAATAAAGGAAACATAATATATCCGGCAGTATGGGTGCCGTAACGGGTGAAAGTAAACGGAACAGTATGTTCGGGAAGTGGTTTCCTATAAGGGGTCGCCTGGCGGCACGATCTTTGTATGCCTTGGCCAAAAATGCTTCCGGGCAACAGTATACCTAAAAGGATTTTTGAAACGAGGAAGTTGTACAAATGCAAAAAGGTCCTACACAAAATGTGAAGGCGAACCGTACACAACGCTCTTCAGACATTTTATTTCATTTATTTTAATTATAGAGTTGATTTTGACATTTCCAAGTTTCGCTACAATGCCGAAATATCGTCACACTATATGGAGGGACACTATACTCTAAGCTTTTCAGGATCGTTTTCCTAACTCTGGGTGGTGTAGTATACATATAAGTAACGTACAGGAAAGCTTTCTTAACCGTCTCAGCAAACATAAAGCAGATGATCACTGTAAGAGGAACTGTTGAACAAAATACCCAGATATTTAACAGTATCATTGTAGTCAACGTTTGTACACACACACACAGTTATCATACTTAGAAGAATGTAAAGTAACCGGTATATAGTATATAACATGCACACATTTCAATAGACAGCTGCCATTTTTTTCCTTCTTTTTATTGGATACAAAAAAGAAGTAGAGAGTACCGGCACAACGAGGTAAATTTTAGGATATGGTATTTCATAATCATATGGTATGGAATATACAGGGGTAATGTAGATCATGTAGGACAAATTTAGCACATTCCGAAGAGCTCTGTTTTCCAAACATCGTATTTTTGTTGATTTGATCGGGATGTTGTTCTCACAAATCGTGTCTTCCCAATCCCGACTGCATTGAAGCCCGAGTGGCAGCCTTAATCCTTTGACTTTCAAATGTGCTGTTCCAACTACTAGGCTTCAGAGTAACGACACTGATGGCGAATTCGGGGTGGTCATTTCATGGCAACACGGCCTAGCGCTCGGAAGTCGCTCGGAAATTGCCCGCGCTGGATCACGTGACCGTTGCCACCCGAACACGGGTGCCAGGAATCTAGCTGTTTTAGCCCATTGGCGCTAGGCGCATTGCGGTCGCACGTCTTCTGGCTTCGTCGTCTGCTGTGAACTACGATGTGCGGACCAATGAGGGCATTTGTCGTCGTTGCAGTGCGGATGTGATGACACCGGACATAGTTGGGCAATCCACTGCTCGGCCAGGCGAAAAAAGTGCTAGCAGTCAAATTCCGGGCGCTCGGAAAGCACCACGTGAACATGCAAGATTGCTTCGCTTTGACCAAGCGAACATGACTGGTCGGGATCTAGCAAAAAAGTTGCCACGAAATGACCACACGAATTCGCCATGAGCTATAACCGAGCTCCAGAGGCGAGCAGGGAAGTGATCTTGTTTCCGCTCCGCAAGAGCGCCATCCCCCATTCAGTGATGGGAAGTACTTGAAGTACCAAGTACTCAAGTAGTACATTTCTGAGTACTTGTACTTTACTTGAATGATATTTCAAACCGTGTACGACGGTTCTGTGATACCCACGATCTGATTCTTTTTTTTTTTTTTTCAAGTGTGCAGTTACCTCTTGTAATTAAGTCGTGTTCTAGTTCTCCATCTAAAAGAATACTGGTATCATTTGCGTATAATGTAAATACTGCATCTAACTGAACTATGTCATTTGTAAACAAATTAAAAAGAAGGGGAACTCCCGTGTGGCTAACAACGGCGTGCCCCGCAATTGCGTCTTGTGACAAAGACGGTTAATTTCGAATTTGGTTTACTAACCAAATAGATGAGACATAACCGTAATCTTCCAGTGTCATTCAAATTTCTAATTCTTCAGTCAGGTTTTAGTCGAGATCGATGCAGGGAAACACCTGCGGGTGTCCAGGATCATTTTAGATTTTAACATTTAGATAATAGATAATACAGTTGTCGACATAGTAGACAATGCCAAAACTCTCGGCGTAAGTTTTTCCTCTACATTTTCTTGGTCATTACACGTTAATGACGTAACATTCGAAGGCATCGCGAACCCATGCATTTCTGTATAGATATCGTACTCACATAACCAAACGAGTCATCATGGTACTTTACAACTGATTAGCTGGTTTGTTTGAATGGCACTCGTTGATTAATATTCGTAACCAGTATCTATATGAACTTATGTGTTACTACCTTACCGATTATAAAAACTCCTTAACTAATATATTATCACTGTTTGACCTCAAAGAGCATAGTTACCTATATAATAATCGCGCCCAGAGTTTTTGGCATATCTCGCGCTGTAGAACCAGATATAGTGAACAGAGTATATATTACCCTGTATCTTGAACGAATTCTCTATTGATCTATAACAGTGTCAAAGAAGGGTATTCATATTGCACGCATTTATTTTACATGCCACGGATGCATTTTGTGGCACTTAACCAATGAAAGTTTGTACGGGGGCTGTGAGGCCGACAAGTCGTCATTACTGCGACTTTTCTTCACGGCTCCCACACAACTTAAAGTGGAAATAAACTATCATTCATTCATGTTCGTTTTCTTATTTACAAATTTTATTCTGCGATAACGTGTGGAGCATGAACTGTTGCCTTTTTTTCTTTTTCAGGAACAACGGAATGTGACTTCCCTGACACTTCACCTGGCCCAGACAATTCCAAGGGCGATGACATCACCTAACCTTTTGCCTATTTAGTAACTCTAATGACGACCATCGCCACGTCGTGCGGTATATCTCCAGAGGGTCACATCCCAATCTGCCGAATCCCAGTTCGCCGAATGCAGTTAGGCGGATTCTCTGTGAGGGGAAGGTCAACCCCTTTCGGCCAGCTGGGAAAGGACACTTGAACTTTTCGACGGGTTGGGTATGGCGGAAAATGACCTAAATAGGAAAGGGGCGAGAGCGGACATCTTGCAAGATGAGGAAATATCAAATGGCTCCTGCTGAATCATCTCCGTTTTTTTTCTTTTACCAGTCAATCAATCAATCAACCATCACTCAGTGAAATATATAGCCGAAGAACTATAAATGATGTTGAAAAATGACACACGTACATGGCACATTGCAGCTAGCTGGCTATAAAACGATGCAACAGCATATTGTCGTTGCATATCGTAAATTCCAGTATCCCCCCCGAGACTAGGAAACGTATAGCGAGAGAGAGCGCATACAATATAAATAATTAGGAGCAGATCTGTTGAATAGAGAGACGACAAGCAAGAGTAGGGGGTCGTCTCAGTATCAAACTTCTCAGATGTGTTTCTTGTTTGTGTGTGATACATTAACGTTTCCTGGTCTCAGGGCTTTTCGTATTGTATCCTTGCCACCATCTCGCATGTTTTATTACCATTCTTTGATTAACAACAACAACAACTACTACTACTACTACTACTACTGCTACTACATGAATGATACGTGTGTTATTTCGTAATTTGATAATTTAGAGTAAGAAAATAATCTCTTCAGTGTCCATTTTATTACGGTACACTTCAAACCATTAAGATTTAAATGTTGTTTTTTAAACCGAATATTTGATTAGGGCTCCTATTGGTCTATATGCACTTAGAAGCCGTGAGCTCTGCGTCACTATCATGCTGAGAGGTCCTGTCGCAACGTTGTGACTGGATATGAGGATGATTTCATGGCCAATTATTATTAACCAATGAAAGCGTATATTATTGCGTATCAAGGTAATGAAAGCACTCCATATGAGAGGAACGTATAGGTGCTGGTTGCGGTGGTGGCGACGGAGCTGCTTGCCATATAGTCGGCCACGCTCAGGCGGCCAAAGTCCAGACTATCGTGCGTCCTGGGCAGACTTCACAGGGAACTGTGGCGTCTGAGGAAGACAGGACACCAGCTCACAGTCTCGGCGTGAAACGCCATCATCGTAGGAAGAACACAACGTCCCACGAACGGTTTGCTCAGTGCTTGCTTGGCCGAGCGATCTACCTTCCGGTGTTGCGGAAGGCACGTTGCCCTGGGAGGACCTTGCCTCCTGGGCCAACTTCATAGGGAGCCTTACCGACAGCCGAGGAGAATCCAGCGTAAAAACCCGAGGCAGCAGAGTCACCTCCCAGTTTCGATTATCCTAGCCACTAAGCCACGCACGGTAGCGAGGTAAATTCGGCGAATTATGAATGGAAGTGCCGGTCATTCGGCCGGTTGGTACAGCATATTTGGAGTTGATGAAATGAATGTGCTCATCAGTCGACAGCCTATTGTCCAAACCAAGGACCCCTTCTTCGAAATCAAGGTGTGTGCGATATCACTCGTGAGCGTGCTCATTCAAGCTCAACATGGCCAATGAGTTGAGCATGAGCGAGCAGTGCCGCTCTACCTGCCTCCCACATAGGGGACAGCATCAAGGACGGCTCCGTCGCTTTATATGGACCATTTAAATACAAAGAGTATTTAAATGGTCCCCCCGAGTGGAAATCTCACCTGCGCCCTTTGAAAATGAATTTCCTTTTTCCTAGCCTTTGAGCGCACACGAGAAAGTCAGTCTTTTCTAAACTTCTCCTCCGACTTTTTCATCGAATATGAGCTTTAAAGGCCCACGACCATTAAACAGCAGTCTTTTCCCGGCCCTTCCTTATGGATCACCCACGTATTCCTTACGACTACATGGCCGGGACATAAACAAACCAGAGAGGAACGCTGTCCTATTACCGCCTTTGTAGTTATGCATCCCATTGTAAAGGCCCATTGTCTAGGACAGTCTTCTTTTTATATTCCTCCCTCCTTCCGCGATCACACAGCCAGTCCGGTTATCTCTTCGTTATCGTTCCGGAAACACGGGGACGCCATCGAAGCCCGGGTGCCCTGAGCTACTGTCACCAGTCGTGACCGATGGCCACACATTCATCAAAGTCCCCGGTCAAACAGTAGAAAATAGCCCGGGAAAAAGGATATATTGTGCGGGTCTAACCCGTGTGATCCTCAAAGAGGAGGAACTATGGTCTGGACCCTTAAATGAGGGATCGTCCCGATTCTCAAATGAATGACTTTGTTTCGCTTCAAGTCTTTCTTTCTCTCCATACTGGTGGACTTTCCGCTCGGACAGTCCTTGTTGTTGTTGTTGTTGTTGTTTCTTTCATCGGTTGTGCGAGAGGAAATGATTCATGAATTTCATGACGACGATGGTTCGTAAAAGTTTCTTTCGTCCGATAAAGAAGGTTTCTTGCAAATGGTGGGTCGTCCAACTTGGAGAAAAGCGAAAATGTCTTTCAAGGTTGGCGGTGATGAATCAGTTCCTTCGGAAGTGCTGGCTTTCATCACGCTCTAACATATCATAATAAGACACCGTGTACAATAACGAGAAATAAACCACGAAGCCCATTCAACACCTTCGCTTCAACTTCTCAAAGAAGTAGACACATTAAAAAGAATTGCGTTGCTTATATGACTAGTATGCTTTTTGTGTTCACCAAAAGACAATCCCCAAAGTGCCCCATCATTGTAAGGTACCCTCTCGAAATGCACTTCTCTCGCCATTTTGATGACACTTCTTTTAACCTTCGGCAGAAGAAGCGATGATAAGGGCGACCTTTTTTTACTCCTATTCAACGCACGATAGGTGTGACACTTTCCAGGAAGGAAGCCCTGAGTGACGTGCTTATCGGACGTCTAATCACGAGCCAAAGGTGACGTAGATGGATACGATGGGGGAGTTTCATGAAGGGCGGATAATGAGGCACCGGTTGATGCGACATGACTCCAAAGTGAAACTTAAGTTGAAAGTCAAGGCGTTCTTCGAGAAACGCCACAGGATTTGCAGCCATTGATCCCCTGACGCCAAACTGTAATCACAGCTACTTCATCAATCCAAAGCTCCATTAGCTTCAACCCTCGCACCGTCCACAACTATACCACTTACTTTTTAACGCCAGGTATATTTGCTACCGCAGTATAGTGACGAGAACTTCTTCAGACGTTTTTTGATAGTTTTCCATCAGTTACGTAATTATCGGTGCTCGTTGAGGCTCTTGCGTTGCCCCAACGAACGTCTATGTGCGCTCCGACTGAAAGCTTCCTGCGTCTACTCCTCTTAAAAAGTACTTCTTGAACTGTTCCGCATAAGCTCCTTCACCTGGCATTTTAGAGCGATAGCTGTATGAGGGAACTTTTGTCGAAGTCACGCCGTGGTTTCTTGCATTTTATTGGGCGCGCCATTGATTTGCGCAGCAACAAATCCAAGAGCAGATAAAGGACAAAAGAAGGCGGCTGGCGTGCAGGGTGCGAGCGCAATCGGTATACCATACCATGCACTATCAAAGTATCAACCCAAGCAGCACAATGTACTGAAAGTCGAGTGCAATAGGGGTGGACGGGTAGGTGGAAGGCCTTGAACAGACTCTTGAAACTAAAGAACATTGATAAGACACATACCGTCCACCCCTATTGCCCCCGACTTTCAGTACATTTTGCTGCTTGGGAATACACGCTATGGGGCAGCCACGAAGACATACGCCATCCGCATATAAGGGAGCTCAGGGCCCGGCGTAGCACATCGGGGGAGAAGTAGCCCAACGGGCATCAGCTGCACGAAGACAGCACGACCTGATAGTGAGGGAACACAAAGCAGTTGTAGTGAGACGAAGCCGAGAAGATCCGAAAGTTAGGGAATGCGATGCCAAGAGACGAAGGCGGGAGAACGAACAAGTACGAGAGTACAAAGCCGTAAGCCATGAGATGGAAACGGTCCCAGACATGTCTACGTGACCGGTCAGGGGAACGAAGATGAAAGACAACGTGTTTTCCGAGCACGATTCCCCCGATTTCATCTCCCCCGTCCCGATTCCCTCGGCACGAAACAACGGGCCCATTTCTCCCGCTCACGATTCACCCGTCGCTTCTCCCCCGTCGGATAGAGTGACCCATAAATAACGTCTGGCTTCTTCGGACTAAATGCCTTTACCAGATTCGGGAAGGGAAAATCAGGAGCTATGTTTGAACCTGTAATTCGGGTTAAAATCGGGTGCTACTGACACAATCGGGTGATATGAATGCGGGGGAATCGCGCCCCACCCGTTTGCCGCTGGCCAAAGGAATCTTGTACACTACCTGAGCAATTGACGTCTCACACGTGGCCCTACTGAGGCTGTTGGGGACTGGTAGATGTGGCGTCACCGAAAGAGAGAAAAGTTCCCTGGTTGGCATTGTTTGGCAGCCGGTTCAAGAACGTGACGTTATCGAAAGAGATTACGCAACACCATCCAGATAGATAGAGCCTGCTTACTCGTCGATGTGACGTAAATACTAATAGTCAGCCAATCAGGAACGAGCTTTCAGCGGTCGTAGTCATAGAGACGAACCACCGTCATCTACGATCTGTGATGGAACGTTCCCGCATACTAAACGGGAAAATTTTTAAATAAAGCTCAGTACGGTTCTCGTGACTGACTTTCTGGAAAGCGTGTTGTCTACAGATTAACGTGTTCCAAGTTAGTTGCAATCATTTCCGAGTTGTTGAATTCACAGACGAATTTTCACTTTCTATGTCCACGTAGCGAAGGAGGGAGAGGAGGCAATATTCTGTATCCAGGTGGCGTTGGATCAGGCAAGCATTGTTATCTAGGTGGCATTGACGTGGCGACCGCAGGCGCTCAATACCGCCCAGTGTTGCACGACAACGACACAGCTTAGACTACTACTTTGCAACGAGAAAGTCACGACAGTGCCCACATAGCAAGTGGCCACACGCAGAACCCACCAACACGTAGAACCCATTTCAAACCTCCCACGATAACTTGACAACGATCTGACGTTCCGAGGCAGTCCTTTGGTTTGCGTGGTGAGCGGCCATAACTCCCCACGGCGGCTCCCCACGGCGTCCGCCCTTGGAAATGGATACCCCGTAAATCTGTCGTTTGTAGACACAGGATGCCTAGGGATTAATAAGGTCAAGTATTTCTTTGGTCTTTAACGGAAGGAATTCTACGGCTGCAAGAGCATTGCCTTTTGCGTTCTGGAACTGAAATATGGTAGCGTAGGGGCTCAGTAGCATAGGGGGCAGACAGCTGCGACAACTGTCTGTTGCTGAGAAGTTGGTTCTTAAAATCGCGCCAAGTACAGGGTGTGTGCAGAAAAACATGACCCGCATTTTTACATGTAACTCGTTGTCTACTTACCCGAGGAACTTCCGGTGGCGTACGATGGCGTATTTATGCGTCCGAAAGCTACAAAAAAATTCTGGAAGCCATACTCAGCATAAAAAATAAACAGAGCGCGAAAACATCGGCTTCCATGCATTTGAATAGGGCAGCATGGCGGTCTGAGGAGCGGTGTGACACGTACCGCTAGGGGCGCTATCGGCGCTGTCGGTCCCGAAACCGAAACGGGGTTCCACAGCGAAGCTCCTCCTGATTTGAGAAAGGAAGTTTGTCAGGTTGACGCCTGACGAAATTTAATTCCGTTTAAAAGATGGAACGTTCACTGTGGCGGTACTTCCCAAAGAAATCAGCTGGGTTTGTTTAAACATCGACCCCTCGAAATTAAATTCAAATAATTCGGGAAATGTTAGTGTCATGGAAAGGTGGCAAGAAATTTTATGACAGAGTGTTCTCTGAGGGTCTCTGTGCATTTTTAGGAACTGAGTGTGTTGTGATATTCGTAAAATATTGAAGGGTTTTCTTTTTTGCAACGCAGCCTCTGCATATCTTTTGGGTAGCCCTGAAAAGGGCCGTTGTTTTTGCACCACCTGTGGGCGGTCAGTCACGGTCTGCCCAGCACTCAATGTGATGACCTCTTCTGTCTATGCATTTCTGCAGGCGTTTACGGTATTCCACGAATACCCTTGACAAGATTTCGATGTCGAGAGACCGTATAACGTTCTCTATCCTGGCCTTAAGCTGTTGTAGGCTTGATACTTGTCCGCTGTACACTTTGGATTTTACGTACCCCCACAAAAAGAAATCGCAAGGGGTGAGGTCTGGCGACCTGGCAGGCCAAGGCATTGTTGGGGAGCCTCGCCCCATCCACCTTCCTGGGAAAGTCTCTGTCAGCCAGTCCCTGACCTCTGTCGCGAAGTGGGGAGGCGCGCCGTCCTGCATGAATATGCAAAGTTCCTTCTGCATGTGAAGGGATGCTAGTTCGGGCAGGAACTCCCTCTGCAGCATCGTGAGGTAGTTCTGCCCTGTTACGGTGCCATCAAAGAAAAATGGTCCAACGATGCCCTCCCGCCACAGACCGCACCAGACTGTCGTCTTCGGGGACTGCACCGGCTGTTCCAAAAGCCAGTTTGGATTAGTTCGCGACCAGTACCGGCAGTTGTGTCTGTTCACGTGGCCGTTTATGTGAAACGTCGCCTCATCACTAAACAGTAAAAACTGCAGGTGGAGTGGGTTGGCCTCAATCCTGGACAGCTCGTCGATGCAGAACTGCACTCTTCTTGTGTAGTCATCCTTGTTGACTGCGTGGACTAGCTGCATCTTGTATGGACGTAAGGCATGATGCTTTAATGCCTTCCGTACTGTGGACGTCGAAACGCTGAAAAGCCTCGCGGCTCTTCTCACGGACATGTGAGGGGCGACCTCAAACGCTCCTACGATCGCGCACTCGAGTTCGTCTGTGGCAACAACATTTGGATAGTCGTGTTTTTTGCTGTGCACGGTTCCTTCTCCCGCAAAGCGTGACACCCAGCGAAGAATAGTCTCCTTACACGGGGGACGGCGGTGAAACCTGTCCTGGAACCTTCGGCGCACCTGTTTAAGGCTGCGAAGTTCAGTATACCACAGAACGACTTGCGTGCGCTCCTGTACTGTCAATTGAGGCATACCGGCAAAAGTCACATAAAAAGCACAAAACACAGCAAAAGTAAAACTAACGAATACGTGTAAGATATGAAATAAGATAAGAGATAAAGGAACTTGAAATAATACGAGAACAAACAAAGATAATATGAAAGCAAATAAGAGTGTACGGAGGCGATCTTCCAATGCAAGCTCGGAGAACCAAACAGACGACAAACAGTCGTCTGCTTTCGAAACAGTCCCAAACATCAGAAAACGACGTGCCATAATCATCGCTTGATAGACGGAAAATCCTTCAACTAAACGGAATTAAATTTCGTCAGGTGTCAACCTTACAGACTTCCGTGGTTATGAATTTCTTATAGCAGGAACGAGCTTCGCTGTGGAACCCCGTTTCGGTTTCGGGACCGACAGCGCCGATAGCGCCCCTAGCGGTACGTGTCACACCGCTCCTCAGACCGCCATGCTGCCCTATTCAAATGCATGGAAGCCGATGTTTTCGCGCTCTGTTTATTTTTTATGCTGAGTATGGCTTCCAGAATTTTTTTGTAGCTTTCGGACGCATAAATACGCCATCGTACGCCACCGGAAGTTCCTCGGGTAAGTAGACAACGAGTTACATGTAAAAATGCGGGTCATGTTTTTCTGCACACACCCTGTATAAAGGGCAACCTCCATGGAACGAATTTTTTGCAACGAAGTTCGCGCGGGAGACTGCCACGCGCGTTCCGCCGCCAATTGTTCGCCGGCACCGGACGGCGTCGGCAAGTCATGCTTTGATGTCACTGTTGCCAGGGTATGAGGTGAAAGCTTAGTGAAATCAGTTGCTCGAAAAAGTGCATTTGATGTCACAAATTTTGCAACTAAATCCAACAACTGTCTGAAAAGATGCGCCCAGTAACGTACCGAAAGGCATATTCACTACTGCGAAAGGAAAACATGTTTCTTGGCAGAGAATGCCTCACGTTTTAGGGATACAGTTGGCGAAACAGCGAGCAGACGACAGCATCCAGTTGCAAGAAGAGGACGATGACTATGATACACGAGAGCAGACGACCACGTGCATACGATCTGGCGTAGGCTCGTAGCGGAAGAGCACTTTGATTGGAGTTGACGCTTCCGGAATCGCGGACGCAGATCGGCGGCGGACGCTCACATTTTTGACGCCTCGCGCAGAGCGTCCGACGCTGAGCGAAGTTCGCAGCTTTTTCGCTGTACATTCGCTCCATGGAGGTTGCACAGAATCGCCCGATTCCCGCTCTCGTCGCAGGTATAGTTAACGTGCGGGCTTTCAGACAATGTTCTATAGGTGAGAAGAATCCAGCAAACGTCACGTGCACCAACAGCCATTTAATCCGCCCCAAAGCACTTATCAGACGCCGTTAACAAAGACGTACACGATGGCAAGAGCCCAAGAAATGGTCGCACGCGTTCCACCAGCCTTGAGGAAAGCGTCTAAAGTGTTAGCCGCTTGAAGAGAACCTCCAGCTACGACTGGGATCAATGAACCGTTGGATATTTTAAAGGCCTTTCTCCGCAGCCAAGCCAAAGCCACATCGTCTTTCATGCGAGATAGTTCACTTCCGACCACATCCAAGGTCTTAGCGTTGTACTCGTTCAACCAATCCATCTGCAAGGAACACGGGATGAATGAAATGCGTCGGGAGCTTCGGGTTAACGTACCTGTGCTTTGTTGAGAAGCCTCCATTTGATGAGATTAGGCTCGAAGGGCACGAATGTGATGGGTTCGAATTTCAGGTGCTTCTGAGTCAAGAACTGATACTACACGGGGAAGAAAGAAGATGTCGGAAGGAAGATGAAACATTAACGGAACTTACGGTGGTGTTGACGGAGGTAACCACCATGGATGTTTCTAGTCGCACCCCGAACTTATCTTCTTCGTAGTAGCCTGGTTCTGAGAGTATAGTTGGATTAGGTATCAATCTCGTATGAGCTAACCGTCAATGGGCTTACCGTTAGAAAGAACCATACCAGCGAGGAGCGGATAACCCTTACTAAAAGGCCAAATCAACGGAGGATCTAAAATGGATTAACGGTCAGAGATGATGTTACCAGTCACGTTCCCACATACACTTGTGGCGAGTGTGAAAAAGAAGTGTGTGGCGGCATGTTGCCCCGACTATTGAAACTGAACTTGACCGCATAGCATGCTCTTAGCCAGCCATCCCGAGTGACATCGTTCTGCTCCCTGTATGGTTAAAAACGGGGGCCTTTTTCGTGACACTTGCGCATTATGCTAATTGTCACAAGAAGCCGTACGCTTTCCACAAATCAAGAGCGATATCACTCTGTACAATGGTTGTGGTCAAGTTCAGTCTTCAGAACTCGTCGTATGGGATATTGTCCGAAGCGAAAAATGCGGTTTTGAATTCAGTCACCTTATTATTTGGGAGCTGAAAGACATTTTGTTCCTCCTTGAGGACGAAAATACTGTTGTCGTCGTGCTCAACCTAAGGACGGCATATTAAGCCCCGCTCTACATACGCTACCATTGGTTGCAACACCTAGCCGCGTCACTCTACGTGGCGACATACAGACGGCATTGTGACTGTGGAAGAGCAGGAGGAACGCATTCCGTGATCGTGTGGGCATACCGAAGGAAAGTAAGACGAATTGTTTAAATATAACGCATAATCGAGAATATGCGCAAGACCCTTGAACAGAAGTAATAAAAAAAAAAGGGATCCTCGTTCAACAAAGTCGTCCTCGAGGAAGAAAAAGGATAGCCACCAAAGTGAAACCGAGGTGAAACCGAGCCTAAGACCGGATTCACACGAACGTTTTTCGCGTTCGTGTTTTTAACGGAGGCAAAACGGACCCATTGGAACCTATGCATGGGGTTCGAACGCCATTACGTTGTGTTTTGAAGCACACGGACGACGAACGTCGTCTGAAAAGGTCGTGTGACATATGGCTAACCTTTTCAGTGACTTTCAGCTTCTTTCATCATTGATTTCCATCATGTTCTACACGGCGAGCGGAGTACGTGAAGGACCGGCCAGAATAGGACGCTTCAGAGACTTTCTCGGCACGGACACACTGTCCGTGAACAAACTTGCATGTGTGAATAGCACCATATATAGACTATAATGGATCCGTTTCTCGCTCGTGAAAAACATGGACGGGAAAAACGTTAGCGTGAAACCGGCCTTAAGTTTAAGTTGGGGGCATTTTCACCCATCCTATACTTCGTAGGGATGTGTGTCCGGAGACTTGTAATCTAAGCAGATTTTTTCCTCCATGGTTTCAATGTTACCATTGCAACAGCGCGGGACGCTCGTGTGGACCCAGTGTAATTTATGTGTATTTGGGTAGGGATTATCATTGGAATCACGAGGTGTTGCATTCGTCATTCACCTATCGTTACACGAGACTGACTTACGCTCATGAACCAGCATGTAGGAACCGAGACCATGGCTGACGCCGTGCAAGAAGTCGAGGCCAGCCCTCCACAAAGGAGCTCGAGCAATCACATCCAGGGAAGAATCTGAGGTTAGAAGCAATTTTCACGAGGAGGATATACGATATACGAAAAGCAGACCTTTTGTTCCTTCTGGAAATACGGTCAGGAACAAGTCGACCATGCCCATCAGCACTCGCGTATAAATCTCCTGAAAACGATGTGGTTAGTGCAGAGAATGTATTTTTGCGCCTCAATACCTTTTCATATTCTGCTGGAGTGCCATAATGCAAAGTCCTGGCGACATCCGTGGTGCCATCCCTGCACAACGACACGATGGTTGATAGTTTCATCGAACAACCTCGGCTACTTACAGGTATTGTGCGCCACAGTCGAGGAGAAAGATGCTTGTATTGTCAATAGTAGCGTTGTTGCCGAGCCTGGTGCGGTAACCTGGCATAGCTGAGTGTGGACCAACAGCAGCCACGGTTTCGAAGCTTTCCCCACGGTAATGTGGCTGTTTACTTTCCACAGAAAATCAGGATGAAATATCGCTCGGAATTATTGGTCCCCGCTTACCTCCTGAGTACGGTCAGTTCTTCGATAACTTTCATTTCATCCCAACGTTTCTTCTCCGTCAGATCAGCGTCAATGCGTGACAGCAGAGAAACCAACACGATGGAATCTTTCAGCTGCAATGCGCGCCCCCAAAATAAGCGTAATAAAAACGTCCACATTTTATTACATTGGGATTCATTGGGAATTGCGATAGAGTTCTCGCCAGTCTCACTGATTGCGTACCAAAGCTGAGTAAACGCTGATGCGGCCAATTTTGTAGTCAGCGCTTTCGCTGTCAAGCAATGAAGCTATCGGTTCGAGACAATGTTGTGACGTCCCTGCCCAAGTTCGGCTGACCATGCTTACGTCAGAGTGAAATGCCCCTTCTTGCTACGACGCTTTGCATATTTTCCATACGAGATGGGAACTGTTCACGTCACATCTTAGAAGCCACCCTTGTGGAACACGCAGCTTCGTGACATTTTTGCCATGTATAACGTGAACGTTATACGGAGGATAATATGGTACGTGTTCGCAAAGTCGAATAGCCACTGGGAGTTACAAATCTTACGTGAGCATTTCTTAGACCGCGAAGTTCAATGTTGTTCTTGATGGTCATCATCATCTTGATGGGTGCTTCGCTCACAACCAGTTTGTCCTACAATGATGTCGTGTTACAAGGACAGTCAAAAAAGGGAATGCAAGCACATACGACATCCATTTGACCACATATCGCGTAGCTGCAAAACGGTGAGACCAGGAGCTTGTTGACCAAGTTGCCGCTAAGGTTTATTTCGTTCGGGATTTGCTTGTAGTCTTTCCACTGTGTAAGAGGTGGGAACACATTATTTACGTGTATGTAAAGCGAGCAAGACGTTATAGACAAGCAATGCATGAAGAACGAAAGTAGGAGAACATCGCGAGTTTAAAAATCTCGATAAGAAATCTATCAGAGAATGGAGGACGATAAGTTGTCAGCAACGCTCTCAGGAAATGTGGTACCTGTACGCAAGCCCAGTTGTTGCAATCTTCCATAATCAGGTAGTTACGGACTTCCGTCGTAAGCTTCTTAGCGGACACGTAGAGCCTGATCGAAAATATTGCCACAAAGTTGTCATTAAATAAAATAGATGTCTCACTTTTGTTCGTCTTGAGATACAAAGGCAAAGGCTTCAAACACTGGCGTGAAAGGAACCTCTCTGCCTCTCAGGTTGTACAGCCCTAGAAAGTATACATATATTATGTGGGTACGTGTGGGTACATTTATTTATTCTGCCGCCACTCACAGGCAATTTCTTCCAGGTTTGTGACCAACACAGCGTCGATACCAGACTTCTTGAGGAAGTCGCGGACCTTCCGAACTTTGTCCTGCCAACTCTCACCTATACAGAGACATAGGCAGAGGAAAGGCAAGGCAAGATCGCAAAGGATAGCTAAAGATGCCAAAATGAGTCGCTACAATTTCCGCATGAATGCAGTCTATAGAACCAACTCACGGAGACAAACGACAGACGCTGCCTTTACAATATCCGTGTAACGTTACTGCCGCCAATTATTTGCGCACAGACACGAATTATGTGCACGTTGAAGACGACATCGTGGATTGGGTATTTCTGGTGATGAGCAACATAACCTGTCTCATAAGCCCAATTAAAGGTGTTTCTGCAAAGCAGTCGTACCAGCGAACTCGATGCTGTGCACCGAGATGGTTGTATTGAGCTCCGGAGGTCTCGCAGTCGTCCAGATGTCGTCAACGAGGTTTCGTGTCTCGCCCACTATTTCGATTCCGAACGGATGAAGTCCATCTGCCAGTCTTCGATACTGGGTTCGATACGAATTACATTAGCATTGGTTGAACGTATACCTCTATATACGACGTACCTCTTGGAACGGTACCACACGGCAATCGATGCCGACACGGGCACTTCCGTGTAGATTACTTTTGAGCCATTCTTCGATGGTAGGTACGTCGGTTCGTCCTCCGCTCATGAGTACCCAGTTGCAGTCGAGCTCATCTTCCGCCTGAACCATGTAACGGCCTTCCACCCATAATGCAGCGGAGTCCCTCAGAACCACTGCAGTGCCTGTCACGTCATTTAAGCAATTAATATTGCGATGACGTGCACTTTCCAGGTTACCAGGACGACCCCAATGTGCATTTTTGTTGTCGACACTGACCTGTGTCTCCGGAGAATCCCGTTATGTACTCTCTCCTCTTGTAGTGGTCCGGCACAAATTCGCTCTTAAAAAAAATGTTCTGTATATCATCATGAACGTAAGGCGGTTCACTTACATGATGCGCGTCTTCAGATGGTATTATGTAGCCTTGAAGGTTGTCTTTGCTGAGAAGGAGCCTTAATTCCCTCAGCCGGGCACTGGTGTTCACCCTGGACGCTGTGTGGTTCTACACGATGGAAAATACATCCGTCAGCGGGGTCTGAACCCACGTGCCACCGTCATCCACGCTCGCAAAATCGCCTTAAAATTTAACATTGCGTCGACTCCGCCATTCTAGCCACTTCAAATATAGCTAGGCAGATTTCTATAAAAGTGCTGAGCGAAAGAGAAACAAAAAACGACGATTATTTGGAAACAAGCCTGTGCACCATTTATCGAATCAAAAGAAAATTTCTGGTACGATTTCTAAACGTCCTCGATCTAATACTTTTCGTTTCATTAAAAATGTCTTAAGCCCCGTAAACACTCGAGTGAAGCTAACGTTACATCAAGTTGAACGGAACGAGCGCTATTTTTCATTCAAAGGAACTCTTTCATACCACGATAAAAACTGACTATTTTTCAAGACGCATTCCCACTTACGGCACCAAAGACGCAGGATGGGCGACTCTCTTCTGGCTTGGAGAACATATAAAACGGCGACTTCTGCCTCACGACACTGGCCAGTGCCGACAACAGCGTCGCTGAAAGTACACACGCTATGAAATATCTTGCCTTCCTTGTGCCTCAACATATAGACGTGCTTCAATCCGATGCCTTCGACAACAACATTGTTGAGTGCCGTTGTTTTAAAGCGTAAATAGTTCCCCTAAACGTGCTCACTATTTAAACAACTGCGGCTGTCGCTGCTTCGAGCCAGTGACGCTAAATAAGACCCAACATTTTACCGACGATGTTCAGGTACAATCGTTCCATGTGATTTTCGAAACTAAGGCTCAGTATATTCGACGAGCGAATCCTAAAATTAGGAAAATACCTGATATCGTGAGCCATAGGAATGGTCCAGCGGACGACATGGTTCTTCGCAGCTCCACTTTCGGCTTTCGAAGCTCGTGAAGCGAGATGCCACGAGGAACATTCTTCTTCTTCTTCTTCCCGTGGAGAATGGCCATTAGCCACAAGGGAGATTGTCCAGGGCTATAGAGTTGGCTACCTAGACTATGACATGACCCGGGTACCTCCCAGTTGGAATCCGCCCAGATTTGTCATAGTCTAGGTAGCCAAATCTATATAGCCCTGGCCAATGTCCCTTGGGAGGTACCCGGGTTCGAATCCCGGTGCCGGCTGTGCTGTCTGGGGTTTTTCCTGGGTTTTCCTCAGACGTTTTTAGACACATGCCGGCACAGTTCCCTTAGAAGAAGGTTCAGATTTTAGAGTGTATACATATAGAGTCAAAGCATTGAGAGACGTGACATAACAATTAAGAATCCGTCAATGACGACTATGGAAACGAGCTGCCATCAACAGTCCACTGGTGTTCGATTGGCGGTCTTTATTTATTGATCATCATTATTATAAATACTGCAGGCCAGTGCTTTGGCCCTTACAGGAGTGGCTTTACATAGGTAAACACGGAAACTCTACACTCTAAAACACGACCTAATAGATTATAACGACCACGTCATAATCGGCAACGCCTATGAGGAGCCCCTCCGCACAGTCCGCTAGGGGCGCTACTCATCGGCACGCGAAATCTGCATCACGATTGGACGGTGGCAATTTCAATTCTGAACGCGCAGAAGCGTGCGTACGACTACTGTAGCAGACGGCAGCAGTAGTTCCTATGGAAACGAGTAGAACGATGATGATAATCAACCTCAGAACGAAACATCTGTGGAATATGAATATCCACCGCTTGTACAGAAATACTAAGGAAAGCTGAAGTACAAAGTATCGTAGAAGTTGAGGAAGCAATAACCTGGGACGATGAGTAGCGCCACCGCTAGCTTCCAAATGCGGCTCTGGGAAGAGGTGCCACGACATGGTCGTTATAATCTAGTAGGTCGTGCTCTAAAAACACAACCTCACCGCACAGCCCGCTCTGCGCGCGCCAACCATGGCCACGAACGATAGAGTTATCACTTCTAATTTGAAGAGAGAGGAGGGCGTACGCCTTTTTGTATCCATTATCGTATATAGACTTTCACATAAAAAGGCCTACGTCCACCTCTGTCCTCGAATCAGAAGCGATGACCCTATCATTCGTGGCACCGGCTGGCACTGAGCGCGTTATGCGGTGAAGCTGTGTTTTTAGAGTGTAGGTCTACAGCACATTAAAATGACAATAGGTACACACTGTAAAATAAAAAATAAAATAAAAAAAACAGCAGATGAGGCGCTACAATGACCAAATTAGTGGTTTGAAAGCACTATCAGGTAATCAGATCCAGTCATTCACTGTTCTCGAGAAAAAATTATTGAAAAGTGTCTTTTCTCGAAAAAAATTTGGCATTAACAAATGGTCGTGTCGACTGTGTCGTGTTCTTGTTACAGTGGAGAGAAACCGTGGTAGTACTAACAACCTTACGACACTTTATCGTTGTATACGTTGTTCAAAAGTTCAAAGCGTACAAGAAAGAATACACACAATTTTTTTTTTTTTTTGCTTACGTTTTTCTAGTTCGAGCTCTCGAATTTTTACAAAATTAATGTTCTCAAAATCTGAAGACAAAAAAATCGTATGATCTGGTCATCCCCCAAAATCAGCAATGTCAACAAACATGGCTGCCTTTGACGTCGCTGTAGTAAAATGTGTCCTCCGTCTGCTAGAGAAATGCTTAGAGGACATGCGAAAAAATGTAATGAGATAGTCTCGAAGGAACGATATGTGAACCTGCAATGTCTGGTATTTTTTATGCACTATTTTGATGAAAACATCCGAAAAATAATGCACTGTCGAAGCTATAGGATTCGGAATATGGCCTCCCAGGGCACGCGAGAACCGACCCACGTTCGGAAATCGTGCGGCGAATTACCTTTTATCGCCTGGACAGCTGCGTGCGTAGATCGGATTCCTTTTTTCTATTCCGCGCCTCAACCTATGTTTCCCTAGACTCGTCTCGCCCTCTATGGAGTGGCAATAGAAGTTCATGCGCGTGCCTTGAAGAAGGCAGTAGAGCTACGCGCTACCCTCTTCTGCGGCGCCAGTTGTGCTGGAACTGCAACATGGCGGCTTTGCATAGCGGTACATCGATTTTGAAACACAGTGAAATCGATAAATTTTCCGCAAAAATAAGTAAGAACTCGCTCTGCAACTTTTCCTCTACGAGGAGCTGTCTGACCTACTTCACAGTGTGAAGCGGTGAAACTCGGCTCCTCCTCCTCTGGCGCCTGCGAACGAGTCTCCGGGAACATTATACGCGTTAAGACGCACGACAAATCGTAATGTCGTGGTAAGGTGATACGACATAGCAGCCAGGTACTCTAAATGCGCTCTAAAGGTTAAGGGAGGGTGATCTACAGTGTTGTTGTATATTCTGGTCACCTGGATACTCCCCGAATGGGACATGAAGGTGTATATGGCGTTACTGCTCATTTCGCGCATCCATGCGCCGTCAAACGCGGCCACATTATGTGGCGGCGGTCGCCACCGCCGTCGCCACACGTGCAAGGGTGGCGCGCCGCCGCCCATTGCAATCAAACGCCGCCGCCGTAAAAAAAAAAAAAAAAAAAAAAAGAAAGAGGAGGGAAAAAATCTGTCTGGCTCCTAGCTCGAGTAGTTCGAGTCAGGTCCCCCAAACTCACCTCGGAAAAGCGTGCAACGAAGAAGGCCGCCACTAGATACCCCATTGTTGCCGTTCCGGATCACTTCAGCGCGCTAAGTTTAGCGGCAAAATGGTTTTGTTGTTTCTGCGAATGAATCTAGTCTTTATATGTCCAAATAAAACGCGTATAACAACTTTCTGTGTCGTGTTTCACTTTTTGGTCCCGTTTTTAAACGTGTTGAGCGATCTGAAGGATCTAGTACACGGCTGCGTGCATCACATAGCGTACCTGTCGTACCAGGCGCCGCAGGCGCAGTCGTCCATTTCTCCTTCGGTGACTTGGCCTGGCTTGGATTGTGCTTCAACTGGATCTTTAGCGCGCTACAATCAAACGCAAGCCAACGTCTGGTAACAATGGGGTATCTAAGGGCGGCCTCCGGCATTGCACGCATCGGGATAGGAGCAAATACATGGGAAAATGGCGACCTTGGGGGACCTGGTTCGAGTATGACGGTGTCGTCCGCTCTTCCCTGTTTTGAGTGGGAATTTTGAATGGCAGCACAGGCGTGGGGTGGCGCGGGGTGATGTAGGGGGAAGATGCGGTCAGCCTGCTCTGGAGTCGCGGCTCGGTGCACCCAGAGGAGAGAGAAGAGAAGAGGCAGGCGTGAAAGAGGAAGGTGAGAGGTGAAGGTGGCACAGGAGAGGGACGGGTGTGCTAGCCCTTTTGCTCTGGGATTTGGGTAGTCCAAGAGGACTACTCAGCACAGAAAACATGCGAACATCCCTCAGTAGTCTTCATTGGGGTGCTCCCTAAACCACGGTAACCGCCAGGCTTATTGTCGAAGTTACCCCATCGACTTTGCAGCACAGGCTATTAAAATGTCAGTGCTCGTGTCGGCTGTCAAGAAAATTCCTTACAGACTGCCACAGTCCTTTCTGACTGATCTCAGGCGCCTACGGTTGCTTTCTTCTCAGGCCCACACATCTACATGAGGACCACATACGTGTGGTTCTCCCAGGTCGAATGTCAGTTCCTGCTCGCCGGGATCACTTTGCAATACACTAGATTTTTCCACATCGTCTCCATGTTGCAAGTGGAATTATCTGTACGCCGCCCCGTTCCACACCGTACGTTCAGCTGAAAACGGCGATTGTCTAAAGAACAATGGCTTCAGAACGCCTCCAGCAGCCCTTGGCAAAGGCGACCATCGCAAATGCTACGACATATGCAAACCATTTTGGGAGATCGCGCGGTGTCAACGACGAACCTCTGCTGAAAGTACTCATTCTTCAGCGTCTCCCTCCCAAGGTGCCGATGCTGCTAGCCACCGCTACCAATCTGTCCATTGCTGAACTAGCTGTCCATGCTGATAAGATCATGGAGGTCGCCGTGCACATGGTCGCAGCCGTCAAAGCGACCGGAGTCATCTCCGACGGCCATGGCAAGTCACTGCTCTCCGTACGCCACTGAAGAGCCACGGACCCAAGTCCAACGCATGTCCAGCCTCTCGGCTTCCATATTGCCCAGCAAGCACAGTTCCCCGGATGACGACAGGGTTCGACGAACTTCCCGCCCGCAACACCGGCGTCGCCGGTCACAGTCTCCGCGGCGCCATCGACGTCTTTCCCCAACTCAGGAAAACAACCCAACAGATTTCTATTGGTTCGCGCAACTGCGGCTCACCGTGTGCATGGCCGGGAAACCACCTCGGGGGCCACTGTCGTCGGCCTGCTGACCCCCTTCGACACTTTGCTGTGTTGTGTGTGTCCTTTTTATTCCTGGGCCCAAGCGCAGTTTCCTTACAGAGGTCAGCCCAATTCCAGCTACCATGCAAGAGTGAACAGCTGGGCCGTCTCGTTTATTCTCCCGCAGCCGCAAATGTTTCATGCATTGCTGTGTATCGCGAACGCTCTCTGACAGTGTCACTTGGGCCTACGACGCTCCTTTTCATGGATCTTCCGAACTGTAGTCATTTCACACAGCCTTATCAGAGCTGATTTCCTTCATCGCTTCGGAGTAACCGTCGACCTGACCCGCAAGACGCTTACCGGTTTTCCATAATGAGCCGCACGGAACCCGTCCATTATGGCCACCGGTAACCGTGAGCGCTGGCCTGACGCCCTCCTCCTGATCCTCCTCAGTCTACGAAGTGCTGGCCGACGTGGCGGATTCCTCGACTGAACTGGTCTATGGTACGACCCTTCTTCGTCTTCCTCCCGATTTCTTTACCACGTCCTCAGCTCCACCCGTCGACCCCTCCACTTCCATCACCCACAGACAACCAGAAACATCTTATGAACATCCATAAGAGGAGTAGTCCTCGATATTGTGCACGTCTAATATATACCCGCTTTGATCCACTGGATGTCGCTTGGACGTACTATCAACCCATCCACACATCTTACTAAGCACGTCTAATGGACGTAACTACTGGACGTTTGTCACATCCATCAGATATCAGTTCAAAGCACATGGAGGACATCTATTAGAATTAATACGAGCATAATTTAATCTTTATGGGTTTTCCAGTTACCGATTTGGCAGGAAACTAGCAGTTGGAACAATGTCTGATAAGTTTGTACCATCCATTACACGTACATTGCACCTGCTAGATGGATGCACAGTGTACGTCTAGAATATGGGTACAATGCATGTTCCATAGACCTCCACCGATTTCACGTATAATAGATGTCGGTCTTGGATACGTATTTGGATATTACTGGTACGTCCAGTAGACATTCGTGGTTCACCTTCGACAATCTCAAAACCTGCTCCTCACCTTCAGTCCTCGTCGCACGTCTTTCTTCGACCGGACCGAGGTTGCCGTGCCCTCAAACCATGTTACTCCGGGCACTACAAAGTCCTCTGAGGAATGAGAAGACTTTCCTCATCGTCCTACATGACCGTTCCGAGTCTGTTGCCATAGACCGACTCAAGCCGGCCTTCTCTGACAACCACGTTCGGTACCTCAGCGTGTCCGCTTTCCGCCCCACAAAACTGCTACGTGGTCAGCCACCCTTACTGAGTCGCTTCCACCACATAAAGTCTCTTCTACCTCAATAGGTGACCGGTACTTTCTAAGAATCGTGGGAAAAGGGTCGACTTCCGTGTCTACACTAGCAGACGCATGCCCAAAATGCATCATCCTCATCGATCATAGTCTTGGCCAATCTCCCTTGGTGGATAAACGCCACTGTTCCTAGTGGTGGAAGAAGAAGAAGAAGAAGGAGGAGGAGGAGGAGGCTAAGGGCCATATCCTTCGTGGCTGAAGAAGAAGGAGGAGAAGTGGCTAACGGCCATTGCTCTGAGGTGGAAAAAGAAGAAGAAGGAATGTATTTTTCTTTTGTTTTGTTCGGATCGTTCGGACGGCATATTCCATACTTTCGTGCGCTATGTGCCCTCTTCTCAACGCTGCCACAGCTTCGTATAGTTTGGTGCAGGACTTTGAAACGACAGTGGACCGGCTGAAGGTAAAACGCGGTCTTACGCGTGGCGCGAAAGTGATCAACGATGCAAAAATAATTCACGACGGCGACGATTCCACAAGAGAACCCGACCCAATGCATCGTCCGGCTGACGCTACTAAACTAAGAACTCTGCGTTGGAACCACTCCTCCCTATCGAACAGCTGGAAAAGCAATTGACAACCATATCTGATATGACTCAAGATAAGACCCTTCCTCTGATCAAGTACCGTCTACAACACCGAAACAGCTGAGCAGCAACAGGGACAAACCCAGCTAGCAGCGGGGTTAAGTTGTCAAAGCCGGAGTCCAACGCAGAGTTTTGGGAGAGATTTCAGGATGCGGCACACAATAATACGACACTGTCGAGAGTAAAAAAAATGGCACTGTTTGAGCTACAGGAGCCTGCTACGAGTGATGCCCCGAAGATAAGAAAAGCGTCAGGTCGCCTAGTGACACAAGGGGACAACTCTCATCACATGTGCAGTTGTCAAAGAAAATACTGGACAGTATAGGCCATTGGCAGATATGCACAGTGTTCAACAGAGGAGGTTCCACCTGAGACACAGAATATTGACACTGCACGAAAGAGGCAAGAACGCAAGGACTATGCGCTGGAAAAAGAAGAAAGATACAGGCAAGTACAGTTAAAGGTCAGACCCAAATATCTGCAGGCGACGTTCGAACGGCACTAATACAATAACCCGCTAATAGCCCGCACTCCTGAGGTGGCAAGCGCAAGAGAGATTTGTTATGTGGGCAGCTGAAATTTAGTTACTTTATTTTTGTCGCTTCGAACACGTGTGCTCTGAGCAGCATGCACGAAACAACGGGCTCAAAGAACTGAATGAATAAGAGCATTTAGGGCGCAAAATTTACACACTTCAGTAGGCTCTGCAAAATAGGGACAGCTTGTCGAAGCCAAAGGCTGTGATTGCCTTATCAGATAATGAATTCAACTCACCCGATAAGGAGCAGGAACACTGCGAATTATGCTTTCTGTCGCGCTGTTACGATTGAAAAGATGTTCCATGTAACTCGGCTGGGACATACTAGCGGGGCTTGTCGTATCCTCTCCAAAACCGCATCCCTTGCTAACCGACCTGCCTGGGTAGCCGGCCTAGGTAGCCCTCGGTTGACAGGAGTTGAGTTTTCGCAGGCGTGCTATGACGTCATTCTTGCTAACCTCGATCACGAAATGTCATTCGAAAAGGGCGGCTGCGCCGAGCGCCGCCGCCGATATGCCGTGAACGCCGTCTCCCCTCCCTCCTACCCCCGAAAAAAAAAATTCATAGAACGAAACCAAATTGAACAGCATCCTACCAGCGCTGATCGGTGAACGGCTGCGCAAAATTGACAAAATACGAAGGTCCCACTGAATAATTCACAGGCAATGTGTCTTCAGGCCAATTAAGCCTATTCAAGCCAATTCAAAGCCATTCAAGTCAATCAGCCTTCGGAGTCTTCAATGTAACTCAAGCTATGTGACGCAACCTACCACCCGTTTCAGAGGGAAAAGCCGCAGTAGCCATCCATCTTAGAGCCTAATCCAAATCCATCTGTAAGACAGACAAAAGCCGCAATATCCAATCCAAAATGCAATCCAATCCAATAAGTGGTCACAAGATTCTGACTGTTTACGTTCACGCCTCTTTCGCATTCCTTGTTTTAGTTGTTGGGTTACGGGAACCTCAGGATGCCAGGTACAGTGGGCGGTCTTTCTCAAGACATTAAACAGGCAGATGATGACGTTCGATCGATCTGCGAAAAGGTATCGTTCTTCAAGTACAAATCTCGTCGTTTAGTAGCCAGTAAAACTTGTAGTGTACGAAGGCTTCATATCATTCAAAATGCTGCAAGTTGAACATGGGCATTAAAACTCGCGATCATTTATGTCACGAAAGTGGGTCGTTATTTCTGTCATTTTAATATGGGCCAACTAATATGAGACCGTTGAATAACTAAGTTAGGGATCGTGGCGCGTTTTCGAAAACTTTTAGCCATTGATGGGCCATGCTCTACCCAGACTATATACACATTTACGGATTGAATAGGGGGAATTTGTACGCGCACATCGTTGTACATGGTACGTTGTTTTTAACCTGTTGCCCTCGTCTTTTTGCTGCAATTCTGTCGCGGTATAATACGAAACAGTTCTGGGGGGAGCGACTCTCGTCGGCAAGTACGCCTTCCATCTTTGTCACAAACTACGTTCATCTTTCATCCAGGTCCGGCCTGAAGTGGAATCTCGAGCAGGCAAAGCCTTCTCCCAATTTACCCCACTTCATTACAAGACTCAACTGGTGAATGGAGTCAACTACTTCGTCAAGGCAAGACATTTATCGGACCATTATACTGCATAGCTTCCAAGTGGTTCCTTGTTCCCTGTAGGTTCAGATCGGAGAATCCGAGTATATTCACGTCAGAGCTCACAAGTCCTTCCAGGGTGAAGTCACCCTCTGGGGACATCAAGAAAACAAGTCTCTCCAAGATGAATTAGTGCATTTCCAGTAATGACGCACTTTCTTGTAACTGGTCATAATAAACTCCGTCATCACGTGTCTCTTGCTTCTGTCAAGCAACCACGCGAATGAAGTTCAAACAATACGTGCAGATATACCACGTATGTGTCACTCCATTATCTAGCGAAGACAAAAGAGAGAGAGCGCATACAACCTTCATCTAGTGAAGAGTTTGTTCTGTACAGTATGATAGTGTGAGCCTGAAAGCCACTCTGAGATAAGACGCTTCTGTCTGTGTTCTGGCCTCGACACAGTTCCTTTCCATCATATCCAACACTTGATATCCCACGGAAGTGTGAAGAATTCCATATTAGTCAAAGAGGTACATTAACAACTCAAGAGAGCACCAAAACAATGTTGAAAAAAAAAACAAAAAAAATATTTGTACTTATTTTGGAATTTAAACAATTGTAGGGGTTGTATTTCTGTTTGCAAATGGGTAAGTTGTATTACTGCTTGCAAGCGATGCCTTTGGAATCCCTCTGGAAACGTTCTTATCACATAGGAACGACTATTCTCTATTTGTCAGCCTTTTTCAAAGAGCAACGTGCCCTTTGAGAATATCTTAAAACGCAGCTGCCTGAAATAAAAGTCCATAGCAAATGACTGTCTGATATTGTGTAAATATCTGCGTAAATACACACAAGTAATATACTACCTCAGAATGAAAGTACAATAATACTAATCTGAATATTAGCAATGATGACTAGTGAGTAGACCTGTAAAAATTAATTTTCCAAAGTAATTGAATTATAATTACATGTTCACAAAAGTAATTAAATTAGTTACAATTATTCATTTTCTATTGTAATTCAATTACTGAAAAACGTAATTGCATTACACTGAATTACATTCATTCACAAAGATTACAAATTCACAAAAAATTACATTACATTCACAAAGTTGACTGCAATGGGCAAACGACATGCAAACAGCAAGATTTGATGTACACATTTATTGCGCATGTTCTGAAGGATGGTCGTAGTTGTGCTTGTGGTAGAAAAACAAGTTAGAGAAGTCTCTTGCCACGTTAAAGAATCACCGAATATCACAGGCTTTCTTTCTTCAGGTATGTGAACAAAGTGTGGATCATGAGTGCAGCTTGTAACGTCCATTGGCTTTCGAGAGTAAGGTATTCTCAAAGTTCTTGTCTGTAAAGCTACCACGTCTCCTTGTCATAACAAGAGGACAACTGAAAACAGACCTGTGCTCCACTGGTGCACTGCTGGGCAGCCCAACATTGTACTTCATGAACACCGTGAGCACACAAGGAAGATCTTTCAAGCACTCTAGTGACTCCTAAGTGCGGGTCGGTACCCACAATTCCTACTCCGGAGCACGAGTTTTTCTCTTTCCACATTCAAATGTAAAAAATCTGTACCGAAAAATGCAGTCCTTGGGTAATCACTGTGAAAAAAAATAAATAAATAAAATGGCGTGGAATTGACCCAAACTTTAAGCATTGGGCCTTCCCAGATAGCGTTCAAAGTAATTCAAAATGTGTTATGCGGTACTTGTAAAAGTAATTCAATTACAGTTCCAATTACATAAAGCCTAGTGTAATTCGGGAAGTAATTAATTACTTTGTAAGTAATTAATTAGAGTAATTCAATTAATTGTAATTACTTACTTTACAGGTCTGCTAGTGAGTGGCCATTATTCGAGCAGTAAGGAGCAATCAAAGGGGCTCCCAGTACAAAACTCATTAAACCTGATCAGATTATCCAGGGGAGCTACATTGAGAGGAACACAATTTAACCCACTATTTAGCCTGTCCAATTACTTAATATAATAAGTAAATTTATGATGAAGTTGATTATGTATATTAAATTAATTTAAGTTTATATATTATAATTACTCAATAAGCACAACAGGGCACAAGAGGACCTAAGTTAAACCTTCTCTGACCTCCATTTGTCTGCACTTGTCCCATTCACAAATGGAGGTCAAAAACAGCTGAGGCCCTTCTGGTTTGTGCCAGAAATGGAGGTTCATAAACCGAGGGAGAAATACATGGCAGGTGTTTTGTTCCAGGACAAACTGTTCAGAAAGGTAGAGAATTCATAAAACGAGAGTTGACTGTTTAATAATAATAATTATAATAACTTCATTTTTGTTTAGGTGCCCCAAAACAACTACTAGGGTCTTCTTATCGGTACACCACAAAATGTTATACATGTTTAAGTAGGTTATGAGAAACAAAGACATTCAAATAGACAAAATGGCAACCAAGTTAACAGTTAAAAGTTAAACAGAACCAATGGCCTATGAGGGGTATGTAGAATATAGATGTTCCATCCAGTTAAGTGAACAGTATAATCCAGCCTCCCCGACGTATACAGCAATGAACAGTCACCATATTTTGATCGTTGATGCACCGTATCCTGCGCGTATCAATTAAAGTTTTTACAGTACTACTGTAGTTGCCCTGTACACTTTTAATCTGCTCCAAACAAGGTCCTAGCAACAGGATCGCAATAAAAGTTCACTTCCAGCGTGAATTCTTGTGCATACTTTATTAAAATAGAGAATAAAGTACAACTGCCTCCACAGCAGAGTTTGCCAGTGGTTTGCTCGGAAAAAAGTACAGCTGTTATGATCGGAAACCTTACAGTAAATATGACGCGCACGGGTGCCTTAATCTTACAGTTACAACAAAGGCGATACATTTGATCAAAAGTATCGAACACAGCGTACGCGCATATTTCTCGCGGCAAATATTGACACACTCCTTGCAGCCCTTTTGCGACTAAAGATACATATACCTTACAACACCGTTGACCGAAACCTGTAGAAAAATTCACTCTCGCAACCGTCGTAGACACTGCGGTAAGAAATGGCTCAAAATCTTCCCCGTCGGCTATATACGATTAAATCGAGAGAATAATGCTCTCTTTGTATTCCAAAGCTTTAATCTCCCAAAGCCTCTAGCACGCAGCTTCCCCAGACACTTGTTTTGTTGTTCTAATACGAGCTTACGTATTCTCGTAAACGCGCCTATAACAATTTAGTCGCGCGCTGAGGTACCTCGTATCCTCGGCAGAAGAGGATACTGTACAAGTTTTATAAAGCGCGTAAAACATTTACGAGTGTGCACCCTTCCCTCATACAAGCATTCTCGTACGTTTACGAGTGAGCCTCACAGTTTTCGCTTAACCTACCAAGCAGTGTATGATGCAAAGAAAGAAAGAAAGAAAAGAAAGAAAGAAAAAAAACAAAAAAAAACATGCAGTGCACCATTGGCTGTCACCACTCAGCGAGTCGAAGCTAGATCGTTTAATTCGCCGACGAAAAGAGCTTTCGCAGTTCTATGTGCACGGCTCAACGAGTGACACAGATCTACTGGGGATATTGTGGGTAAACCGGATTGGGCCGTGGATAGGAAGTGGCCAGGGCCCCACCCCTAGCGTACGGGTTGCCAGCAGATGTAGGTGTGGGACTAGCGGAGAACGCCGTTGCACTCGGAGAAGGGCTGAAACCAGGGAAAGGTTGCCCGCTGGGAGCCACGGAGTAACCAGCCACCTGGCTAGCCTGCTGTTGGCCACTGGGAGGAACCTGGCCTGGTGGATACTGTCCGCGGCTCTGGGTACTGTTCAGGTTAAAAAAGGGAGTGGAAGATAAACTTGCGTGGATCTCTGACACTTCCTTTCCCATGTCCACTTATGTAATCAACTTCAAATTACAGAATGCTCGAGACATCTCTAGATTTCTACCGACGCAGCAGATATTATACCGGGGTTACGAAATAATAGTGGCCACATATGTAGTCAATTTTACTCACCAGTAATTTGCGCATCAAGCGATCCCTCCTGTGCGGCGCGTTCACTAGACTATCCGGACCACAGATTCTTTTTCAGGTGCACCATTCCAATATCTCAGTCAGAGAAGGAGAGGAGACTTATGCGAACCCGTGCACAAAAATGGCAAAACAAAAGAGCTCCCGATAGCAATTGAAAACGCGCATGCTGACGCTGTTGCGTAGCTCTGTATCGTAGAAGTTTTATTCGTCCACTGGTGCATTCTATACAGATTTCTCCCGTAAAATTTCGGCAATATATGAACACGTGTTTCGCTAGTGGAGGCTCGTTAACAAGAGCAGGTCCGGACAACGCGCATCCTGGGGGAATGGCAAGAAGCAATCGAGAAATCGTTTGCGGACACGCTCGATGATTTTGAGTGACGCTGACGTCACGAGCGCGGAAGGCTCAAATATTCGCGAATATCGCAAATACTCAAAAGCCAGGAAAGTAAAATTGTAGAGTCCAATCGAATATGAGAACTGAAAATATTCTATCCGTATTCAAAATGTCGAATATTCGCGCAGCCCCAGTAAATAGTGTTCACTACCCCTCCGCACAAGCACTTCTTCCAAGTGAACGACACTCTTGAAACAGAACTGTGCCGCCTAGAATGCTGTTGTTCAACCATCATCCTGAATGACATTGTTCTGTCCCGGTTGGTAAAAAACTGGAGGTGTACACCTTTTTGTGACACTCGGGAAGTCACGTTAATTGTCACAAAAAGGGGGCGTGCCTTCCACAAATCAGAGGCGGTAACGGTATCATTCTGTGCAATGGTTGGCCTTCACCGTTCAATTAAGTCAAGTTCTGTTTCTATGAATGCAGCGCGCGTACATTCATAAAAAAATATATCTCCTGGAAAGACTGTGATGTCTACAAGGCGCATCATGGAAGAAAAATGTCCTACCCTGGTGCTACTGAGGAAGGTGGATACTGTCCATATGGACCTGTCTGGGGCACTCTGTTAGCTGCAGGCAGACCAGTGTAGCCAGCCTGACCCTGAGGCTGCTGTGGAAGACCTAAGGAATGACATTATGCTTAATTTATTTCGAATATATTACGCAACACTGTTGAGAACATTATGAGTGGCAAAATAATTACATTAATATAGTCACAGTGGTTGAAAATATGGCCGAGTAGTTTGAGAGTACCTGCAAACGGGGATGGCACTTACCGAGGGGGTATTCAACTGATATAAGAACAACAATGTATTGGTGTCTAAACTTCCACTGAACTTCAAATTCCCCCCCCCCCCCCACCGAGATTATGACGATCAACTACGATACGGTTGAACAGTAAATTACAAAATGTGTAGTACAGTAGACTTCCGTTAATTTGACCCTGGCTTGAACGGAAATTTTGATCGAATTACGCGGTGCTCGAATTATATATAAGGCAAAAAATGAACTCTGTCAAAAGCATCGACATCGACAAAGCATCGACGTGGTGAAACGTCCACTCTGCGTTGTCTTTGTACGACATGTACAGTTCCAGAGCATTGAGTCAGGCCGCAACGTCGGTCGCAAACGCTGTATATTTACGACGGAATCCTCTTCTTCAGTTTCGCTTCCGCCGTCTTCAGTGTTCATGCAGTGTTCATGCATGGGCAACCATGTTCATTGCACTATATTTCCGTACAAAATCTTCAGGTGTGCGCTACCTGCCGTCTGGAGGATTATAAATTCGTATCATTCAGTGGCTGCCGTTGCATCTTCCGGGCTAACTTTTCTCTCGCACACGTGACGCAAATGTGAAGGAGGCAAATTATGCGATGTGCACTCATTTGGCGTTCGAAATAGCAAATTTTTTTGTCAATAGGAATACACGGCTATTTGACGGGTGCTTTTGGGCCCAATTTCCTGACAATCCCGACTTTTCCAGTCGCATTAAAGTTCCCCGACAATTCCCAATTTTCCAGATTTTCGGGATTTGTAGACACCCTGAATCATCTCTTCCAGAAGCCAGCAGTTATTTCTTTTATTCCTGAATCTTTTCTGCGAGTCAAAATCTCACCCTGTCCCTGGTACGGTGGCTGAGGATGCTGCTGCGGAGGATAAGCCACTCCTTGGGGCTGCCCAGGGTGCTGATAATGACCCTGCTGCTGCGGCTGTTGGATCTGCTGTGGCTGTTGGACCTGTTGCGGCTGTTGGACCTGCTGCGGATGTTGGACCTGCTGCGGCTGTGGGACCTGCTGGGGCTGTGGGACCTGCTGCGGATGTGAGACCTGTTGCTGATGTAGTTGCTGCTGTAGGTGAACCTGCTGGTGCAACTTTTGCTGCCCAGCTGCAGAGTCTAAGCTAGAGATGCTGTCTGGAGTGCCCACTCTGCCATTTTCTACTGCAACAAAAATTATGGGCGCAAGTTGTACCTGCCTTGAAAGATACAGTTGACGCACATTTAATGTTATACTTCGCAAGATATCGCGGTTATGAAGCGCGTACAGAAAGAGATAATAGCACACATTGGAGGCCGATCATTGATCCTCTTTCAATTCAAGTGGCTGTTCAAGTTTGGCTTTGACAACGGGGCTTTGTGACATCTAACTATGCTGGTGACATAAATTGCGGGGCTGAATGAATAATTCACCAACACCTAGGCAATATGATCCGAGAGACGTCCCAATTAAATGACGGCAGTTGAAGAAAAGACACCGGCAATGGGATGGGTAGCGCGGGTAAACCCGCATTACCTCCACCCACTTCACTATCCTTTCGCCACCCTACATTTTTGTGCAAATATTTCTACAACTTCGGAGAAAAAATTGTGCCGTTTCGTTTAAGCAACGGGTCAAGAGAGGTTGGTCGAGTGGGTCGTCGAGAAAAAAAAGAGTTCCTTTCTTCGTGTGTACCTTCATTGCCATGTGGCTTGGCTTTGCTCTGTGGTGTGGAATCATCGCCAGAGGCTTGCTTGGAGGCGAGGGGATCAAATTCTTTAGGTGCAACTGCGTTGGGTGGCTTCGACGACGGAGCTGTAGAGACACCACCATCTCCGCAAGTGTTATTACACTGTAACGTTGCTGTACAAGCTTACCACTCTCTGAAGAGGAACGTGACTCTAGACTGTCAAGAAGCCGGTTCACTGTGTCTCGAACCTGCTGCAGTTCTTTCCGCATATGCTTTACTTGGTCCGGTTCTAACGGTGCTGGCTGGTGATTAACTACAAGTTTCGAACACAATGAGAAACAGAGTTAAAGAGTGACATTCATGAGTGAGAGTGAGCGAGTACTCACCAAAAACCGCTAGTTTTAATATCCTACTGCACTGGATTGCAAATGACAAATCAGAGCTGTCGAAGATGGTTATCAGGTCTCCATCTGCAAACATGTATGTTGATAAGATATATGGGAACAGCCAAAGAGGAATTGTGTTACCTTCATCTTTGTACTTGACCGTCACTTCATCGTTGCTCTCCAATTTCCCTCGAAATACTCTCTGCATCATAAGGATGAGTTCGTCATACGTGATATCTTCATTGTGAATAGGAATTCGTCGAATATCATCTCCAAGCTGGGCTTTTATTATGAGTTTTCCGCTCAGATCGAGCTGCGGATATGTTGAATCTTCGTTCGCTGACGAATAAGTGTTCATTTTTCTGCGAAAGAATCAGCAAACAATAATGGATGGAAACATTGTTCAATATTGCTGGCAAATAATGTTCACTTCGGGCTTTAGCGACAAAAACAAATGTCGTCTACACATTGACGCTATCCTGTTCTCTTTTCTAGAAACAAGCATAGAAACAAGCACTATGAAACCGTACGGAAATTCAAGGCGCCACGACTGCTATGTGACACTGAGGAGTTCCTGCATACCAGTCCAGTAAGCTTTCGTTTCTTTTGTGCCACAAATATAATTGAAATTAAAGTTGGTAACTTCTATTTCGTGTCAAATTAACCTTAATTGAATTAAATCTAGCTGTACGTACCGTGGCAAAACAATCCGGCGACAGCCACTCCACTTCCCTTCACCACCGGAAGCACTGGTGATGATAATGATGATGATCTGTAATGATCTGTGGTGTCGTGCGTGTGGGTGGAAGTCACAGTGGCTGAAAGTCGAGTCTACATGTGTATCTTTTCTGTTTCTTTGCATGATAATCCGAGCCTAATTTGTTCGTGGGTTTATTCGGGTCCAAGCGGTTCAGGTTTCGCTAGGTTTAGCGGGAGACCGTTCCCGGCACCCATTCCGTGTTCACTACTGCCGCGCTTTTCAAAAATGACATTTTTTGTGAAATACCCGAAATATCTGTGGGCCTCGTCACGGTGTCGGCTTCAGTTTCTTTTCTCTGCAGGTGCTAGACTACTCATAAGTAGAGCCCTGATTCTTAGGCAAACGGCTTTTTTTTTTCTTCGTGTGATTCTAATAGTGCCTTTTCAATACAGGAGCACAAACTGGGTGCTGGGGAACCCCCTGTGTCGATGCATATTCCGGCTCTATCGCCCTTGCCAGAGCTTGGTTCGCACGGTCAAGCCGCCAACGTCACCCCAGTTTTCGCGCGACTATGCATCGATAGTTAGCAGGCGCTGTTTCTTTGTTTGATTTCGTTATACATATCCGTTTCTTTAGAACAGAGAGGAATGCATCGGAATAAGGGATGATTTTCGTGTTGCGATGGTACCAAATATGAATATGTAAGCCCATTCGTACCCGCTCGAGCCTCTTTTCTTTTTTTCACACCCGCAAATGTCTACAAGGTATTCTCGCAATAAGTATCTACTGATCGAGAACATTTTTCAAGCCATATTCCTCAATCACGAACAACAATGTCTATTTATGCAACAACAATAGATGTTGACGATGAGATTGGGTGTTTCACCGAGGCGGTGCGCCATTGCACGTGGAACATTATATGAAGATGATGAAGGAAGGATGAAAGCACGATAACATAAGAGCATGAGAGAATGTGTGTATGAATGTCGTATGAATGTGTGTATGAGTGTGCAAAAATGTAAGAGCGGAAGCAGGATGAGTGAGAGAGAGTGACTGGTTTGTCCCTTCAGATGACGCACCCTGGAAGTCACTGAGAAGGCGTGTTAGCTTAGCTCAATTGGTAGAGCCCTGGACCGATAATCCAGAAGATGTGGGTTCGAGTCCTACAGCTGGCTAACCTTTTCAGTGACTTTCATCGTTCAACGATAACATAGTACAGCGTCTGGAGCAACCTTGTGGACAACAGGAAGTCCATGAGTATTTTATGCAATTCTTATACGTGTGACGGAAAGTAGATCACTCTCGCTAAACAACCGCATTAGCTGAACGGAGTACGTTCACCAAACCATTTTCAGACAGGAGAATCTTTCGCATTTTCAATGACAGCAGCCTTTGAACATAGCACACTCGATAAAAACTTGGCATACAACTTAGCAATATCCAAGGTAACCTAACATCATCATATAAGTGAAATAGGTATTAGAACTTACAACCATTTTTCTTTTGCGGGACACATGATTACCTACGTACAACGATTCCTGTTGTTGTTCTTTTTTTTTTTTTTTTTTTTGTGCTTCGCCGTTATTCCGAGAATCCCGGCGGAGGTGGTGTCGGGTAGTAAAGTTGTTCATCCATCAGTTGGAGACCGACCCGACCCGACCCGTGGGGCAGGGTTTTCTCATATTATTGAGCTGTTTTAGTACGAAATAGTAGGTCACCGACTGTAACTGTTCTACGCTTATTGGAAGCCGCAGTACATTTTCCGTGGAGACATTTTCCTGGCAAAGGCACCTGAGTGAAGCCTAACCTTGCTTGTCAACAGCCCGACACCTTCGTCAGGAAACGGTCCCTATTCATATTGGATCCTATTTCATTAGGTACAAGATAATCCCTGCATTTATTTCCTTGGCCACCAAAGCAATAAACACGCACCAGAGGTTGAAAGACTCCAGCTGACACACAGGAGGGATTACGAAATTCTGGGTTCGAACATACCACCAAAGTGCACCAAACATTAATTGTCACTAAGATCTTGCAAATAAGATGTGCTTACGTATGGCGGATGAAGTTTATTCCTTTCATTTGTACGGCCAAGTTCAGAATACGCGTTTCACTTACTGATAATACTAAAGTACTTTAAAGAGTATCTTAAATACCTCTTATAGTATTTAGTGCTCTAGTAAAATTACTTTCAGTTTTGGGTATTTTGTACTCTATTTTAAATACTTTTTACGTGGAGTATTTAGTATATCTTACCTTAAATACTTTTGCGCAGTATTTTGTACATGTCTGCCCGGTGACGGCGTGATGGCGCACACCTTTAGCTGGAAACCACTGGAAACAGCTGTATGCTCGTGCAGCCTTTACTCCGTTCTGGCTGCAATAACGCTGGCTGCCTGGAATATACTACTGCCGATAACATCTGTGTAGTCATCTGCCATAGTCACATGCAATGTCATATGGGGATAGAAAGGGATTACATCTTATAGCACGGTGTTTCTGAACTCATGTTATTGCAGGGAACACGTGATCGTGACCGCCGACCTCAAGGAACACTGTGGAAGTGGGTCAGGCGAACTAGTAGCACATATTCAATCGTTTATGCTGTTTCGTCGCAAGATGTCGATTCAGTTTTGCCGGATCCATTCAACCGTTTCATAATACATCCCCGCAGATAACGCATTGTGTGTCGCAGATCGCTGATGCTTGTGAATCCCAAATCCGTGTAGGCACCAACGAGATAGAGCGTGAATAAAGGGCGCCTTTGCGAGGCTCTAAGCTTTGAGGCGACCCTCTCCTTTCTCTCTCGCACTCCTTCTGTCAAGGCAAGAACGAACGAAGAGCGAACCGAAGGATCAATAGAGAGTTTTAGTGTATCGTACGCTATCGCGTTTGCGTACGTAAGAGATAGCGTTGGCGGTTCTGCGCACGTGCAAAACATAAAGAGAGCTTCGCGCAGTGCGCAGAACCATCACGCTATCCCTTACGTACGCAAGGGCGATAGCGTACGATGCACGAAAACTCGCTAATGAAACGCGTTGGGTTGAAGCGGCCGTGGGTCATGCACTTTTTCTGCACGGAAACAATCAGCTGAATTCGCTATAAAGCCGGTTCCTTATCAGACAGCGTCAAACGATTGGGTTGTGACACACGACGTTCCAAATTCCGCAATCTTTCGGCCTCAAGGATTTCTCTGGTGGTCTTACTCATACATCACACTGTTTGGCCATAGTCTCTCTTCTGTAGGCTCGAGAAAAATTGTTGGCGGCATTAGGGAACCAATAAATGGCACGGAATTTCGAAGCGTATACGCGCGCAAAGACGGTCACCGCATGGGTCTCCGAAGTAGCTCCGAAGTATGCTTTCGAAACACAAGAGAAAAGCAAAGGTGTGGTGACGGGTTGAGTCAAACGACGAAAACGCAGTGACCGTCAGCCACGGCAAACTGGTCCTGCGATGTATATGGCCGCGTTAAATGGGAGCCCTAGAGTAATGACTCCATCCACTAAACGGCCAAGCTCGTAACAAGGGTCCAAATTTGTGACACCTTCTCAAAAGCAGATTTGCGGGGCCAAAAGAGACGGAAGCGAAGTGACGTGTTTTGCCGTTTGACCTGCACGTGTTTACAAACAACAACTTTATTGTGAGATCATGAATGGGGCGTTTGATCGCCTCATTGCTGGTGGTGATACGGGGAATGAAATAATGAGCCCCTTCGCAATAAGGATCCAAGTCTTATGGTATCGAGAAAGGTCAATAGAGCTTTGAGGGCAGAGCGGGCTCGATGTAGACCACGCAATTTTGTGAGAGAGAGGAGGCGAGAGTACGGTTCGGGAAGCAATGAAGAAGAATGTGTTCTAGATCTTCTACAGCATCGTAGTGTCTGCATCGGGGAGAGTCAACGTGTCTCAAGCGGTAAAAGCCACATCGAGGCGCATTCGATCGACTAATGCGACATCTTGACGAGATATATGTGGAAGCGTGCGGAAAATGAGCGCTGGATCTACTCTGCTCAGCATAGCTGGTGGGAGAATGTCAGAGCTTCATTGGCGGGAAGCCAGGGTAGTCATGAAGCTGAACGTATTTACAAAGATGAACCATCTCAAAAGAATCAATCAGTTGATCGATTCACTAAAGCCGTGGCTTTTGACGAGATATTGTGCAATCTCACAAAATTTTAGGGGGTCTCCTCCAGATTTTTGGGGGTGTTAGGGGAGTGTAGGGAGGTCTGGATAAATCACTGCACTAAAGGATACAAGCGGGATACTTGGTAAATGCTCATTAATGCTGTTCAGTTGTGAGTACGCAGTTGTGTGCCCTTGTCTTCGTCCGTGTCTTTTGGGCTGCGCTACAAGTATAAGCGATCGATCCACGTCGGGAAACTTAGCATCGCTGGTTTCCTACGTTCGTGCTGGTGTGGGCGACATTGCAGAACGCAACGACTCAGCTTTTAACAAAATCAATTTATTCGATGCTACGCTTTTAAAAATTGCGTGCCCGCAAGTGTCTGCCAATACCCCAAAGCGGAAATAGGTGTGAGCGGAAGCTCCTTGTGGGGTTAGAGGGAGTCACCCCCTTTGGAGCGACGACTCAACGCACCGCTTGTCAATCCCGAACGATCAAATGTCGGGGCACGATAGATAGGGCTGTCCGACAGGGAAGGAGGGATCCTTTGTTACACTCGCGGGTGTCGCGGAACCCCAAATGATCTAGGCATACAAGATGCGTTCAATGGGAATGAGACCCATTTCCATAGCCACATGTTATCGCATATGAAGTTGTCTCTGACTTACCTTTCTAAAAGAAAAAAAAAAGAGAAGAAAAAGAGAGAGACAGGAAACAAACAGTTTGGACGGTGATCAGGGGCGGCGACGTCACCTGATCTCCGTGGACCGACACATTGGTAGACTGCAGTTGTTGATTACGTCGCCTAATCTAAGTTATGGGATTAAAGTGGTGTTGTTGAAAACCGTTGTCGAATTATACGAAACGGGATTGCCGTGAAGTGGGCCTTACTTACCAATCCGTTAGTGATTGACGACTGCAAGAAATGGATTCGTGCGGCTCATGGATTGGCCCCTTATGTCAGCAGCGTAGCCAGAGAAGTATTTCAGGAGGCGTTCTACGGAGACTTTACATAGGGAGAGAATTTCCCCTCTCCCAAATGCACCACCACAGGTACGATGTCGGGGAGGGGGGAGGTTAACCCCCCCCCTCTTACATTTCCAAATCAACGTGTGCGCGATATCACATAAAACGACTATTGTTGTTTAAAATGTTTACGAATGGATGAACGGATAGATTGACAGATGGATGCTCAAGGTAAAACAAGGTATTGATTTCCGGGTGTGTTACTACTACATGAAATTGCTATCACATGCACGTTTTTCGTGCAACTTGGATGATTGCAATTTGTGCTCACGTAGTGTTTAAAAACGTTCCTTTGTAGTACTTAAAGGGGTCGCAATGAGTTTTCAAAACATGGGACGAGACATCTTGCTCCCGTTTATTTTCTAATCATTCTTTAAAAATTCATCATCGTCGCTTTTTTTAAAGGTAGAAGTGCGAGGGTGCAGGCGAGCTGGTACATTGTAAGACGACGACAAATCCTGAGACAAAGAACAGAAAATAATGGTTATTTTCTGTCCCTTGTCTCAGGTTTTATCATCGTTTCACTGTTTTTTTTATCATTTAATCATTCGCGAGTTTATAGCAGTCTCCCAGGTTTAGAAGAGTCGCTTCTTCTGGTTGTTCATCACTTTTCAACATGCATACGCACACGCACGCATACATAAAAGCACACACATATTTTGTCCGTAGAAATAGATGTAGCACATATACTATTATTTGTGCTCTTTCCAGATGGTTTATTTGTTTCGCTGTGGATTTAGAGAGGCGTGCCTACGGAAAATTTACCGCGCCGAGGTGATGTTAGAAGATGAAGGAAAGCGACTCCTTTAAAACTGGGACGCGTCAGCCTATGGAAGTTCTTCTCCGTCTGGACGACTCCCAACGACGTCAATCAGTTTCGGTTTCATATCATGCGACCATTGTAATGCGGTTTGAAGAACCACCTCCGACTCTCCATTGCTCCTTTTCTTTCTTATACAAGCGTAAATCTCACTCTAAATTAGTCACGAAAAATGGCGCAATATTTGATCGGTTTCTTTGAGCAATCTTTATTAAGCCGAGGCAACCAAATAAAGACACCAATTGCTGAACTCTTCAACGTTTATATGTACAGAAATAGTTTGAACAGAAGTGCACGATACAGATCTAACGAGTGCTCAATAAATAACAACAAAAAATTGTCGCAGCCCATTTGCGACTTAACGAGAAGTGGACGGCATTTCAAACGTCAGAGGGAGTGTTTGTAAAAAATAAATATCTATCGTGGTCCAGGTAACGAAACACTATACGAGTTGATGGGAATTTAATGAAGAAAGCTGTAGACTGGGGACCGTTGTCGGGCTGCCCGTTCAATCAGGAATAATCTCAGTGGAATGTTTCTGCCACCTGAACCTTACCCCCTCTGTAGCCGCGGGCCATAAATAACATTTTCCCATTGGATATTTACTAGGGATGTGCCAACCGAATCCACGAATCCTAGGCAGGGATTCGAGATTCGGGAATCCGAACCCTAGTGCCCAAAACGGCGAATCGAATCCTTCAAATCTGCGTTTCTTCCTTTTTCAAATTGGCGCTTCCGGAGTCTGCCGAAAGCCTCAGTAACCGACGGGTGTTTTCTTGTTTGTTTGCTTACATTGCTCTGGACTGAGAGAGTTCCAAGCGGGAACTCTCATTAAAAGTTAAAAATATGCTTTTGATTGTTGCTTTAGCTTTATAGAAATAGTCCATGAATAATATGTTAAATAAATGAACTCTGTGGGGATATTTTCTCCCGAAACTGAACTATTGTGTTTTTTTTTTCATTAAACGAATGTATCATATTCTGCAGAAAAAAAAAATTCCAGTAGAAGTTTTTTTTCTTAGATTTTTAATCTGCTTCTACAGAAAAAGATTCGTGGATTCGGATTCGTCCCATCTCTATTATTTACGTACATAAAACACAGTAGAACAATGTCACGTGTCTGTCAGTGAATGAACAAAAAGAAAACTGCTCATAACCGCCAGGAGCATTGATAACTACCCAACTATATTGTGATCAATACCTCCTCCAATGGAAAGTGTTCGCCTATATGACGACACAAATATCAATCGAAACATGCTGATGTCGTCGTTCATTTTTATAGTCAAGCTTTCTTTGTCTGGGGGTATTTGTCCATCCAAACAATCACTTTCTGATTACGTTAACGGCCTTATCACCGGCTTTCCCTCGAGTTTCGAACGCTCATATACACACAACCCTAAGCGTTTCCTGCCCAATGTCATTATTCCCGCGAGCTCAATTATACCAACATCTACGATAAACGAAACCTGACTCTCTAGGACCTACGTTCCTGATATGATTGTAAACATAACGATGATCATAACTGATAAGGAGGGACAAACGATGACACCCATCGAAAATCGTCTCTTGGCACAGTCTTCTCGAGGAATGCCTTTTTGTGTCCGTAACTGTTGGGTCATCGGAGAATTCATGGCTCCAAGTCGTTACAGTCGACGTTGTACCACCAGTCGCAGACGCCGCGTCGTTCGTTAAAGATTGTGCCGTTGGGACAAAGGAAGCTGTGCCGAGCGCCCAGGTTCGGAACTCCTGTGCACATGTGCCACACCTGCAAGGACAACCATATCTATCAGGCGACGTGGTCTGGGGTTCAGACCCTTCAGGGAGTATTATTCAAGATTATTGTAGGTTCCGTAGGTTCCAGGTTCCGTATTGTAGGTACAAAATGTAGTGGAGGTAGGACTCAGGTATGTATTTCGGTGCGCCTTCATCATACTATGAGCTACCACACATGGATTTTGTAGAGACATTTTGAAAAACGCATTACTCAATAAAAGGGGACAGCGCAAAAGACAGGACAAAGACAAAGCCCCGTTTCTTTCCTTGTTCTGTGTTTCCAACTAATGTTCCAACTTGCCCACATTACAGCTTCGTCGCAATAGTCGATATCGAGTTTTAATGATGTGCGGGAATGACTAAGCTTCGCATCGAAAATGTAATAAATATTGCTCGTTTAGATTTATTCGACACAGATATTTCGGATAAACTACGGCAACGACACTTCGGCGGCGCAGTCTGACGCGGAGACTAGATTAGGGCTTCGCGCTGTTGTAACCCTAAACTAACCACACTAAAGTAATAGGTCTGCTGCTATTCGCCAATATCTCTCCTCAAACCTCTAAACAAACAAACGTAGGCTAACTTCATCTAACCCAATATTGGGCATTGCCCAACATCGCCGCCGCCTCCCCGCTAACTGCATGCGTGGTTGAGGTGTAGTTGCCGTAGTTTAGCCAATATTTCGAATGACATTCCTACAAGTACCACTTTCTGGAATTGCATGAGCCACATTGAACAGCTGTTACCTGGCAACCGGCGTCAGAATCGGCATACATGCCAGGGAAAGGCTTTTCGTCGCAGTCGAAGCTCGTCACGGGAACACGACTGAAGGTAGGAAAGTCGATTCCAGGAAGTCCCTTCCGCGGTGTCCGGTTCATCATCATTCGACTGCTGGGGTTCTTCCTCTTGTAAGAAGACTTGCCGAACACGTTGCCATCATCGTCGTCGTCGTTTGACAATGGCTTCGTCTGAACAAGAAGAAATTACTTTCAAGTGTGGCCTCTGTAGTCCAAGGTTAACTCTTCAATACTGTATCCGTCTAGAGTAACAGATGGGGAATTACGGACGTCGTGGTGTCGCCAAATTGAAATCGGGATGGGCAACGAAAAATTTTGCATTCATGGCGTCTTCCTACGCAGTCTAAACGCACGTCTGAGATAATGTTGCAGAAATGTCGGGGAATGTAATCAATGTTAAGCAATAGGTGCTTTCCTTTCCCCAGCTCCTTGAGTATGTATTCTTGCGTTTTGGTGAAATAAAGTTTAGCTGCGTTTAAGATTAGTTTTGTTGTCCTCTGTATTCCTCAACCTCATGGTTTTCAGTATGGACTCGTCCACGTCCTCGACGTTCCAGCTCTTCTGCCTTTCTTTGAATTTGAATTTGAATTGGCTGTTTATTTCGATAGTGAACAATGGTATAAATACCGAACACGTGTAGACCCATACATAGCAGTCTGCTAGTAGTGGGTCCGCTACAATGATTTACATAAGCAATTTCACGTTCAACAGAACGAAAAACTCAAGTACAGCAATACGGACAACATATCAGTACTGAGAACACATTTATACGCTCTTATAAAGAGTTCATAGCCTGATTAGGACACAGCTATTGTGGACATTCAAAACAGAACCTAGTGACAGCGGGTTTAAAGTTACGCGCTCTTTTTGTGTCTATGGGAAGAGAGTTCCATATCTTGACTCCTTGAAATGCCACAGACCTACGACCATAAACATTATTGACCTTCCTAAGGTTAAAGTTCCCTAAATCTCTCTCTCTGGTCGACCTCAATTTGGGTTGTAACAAGCGAACAGAAAACGGAAAATTACGATTAATAATACTGTGCGTAAGTAAAGCTGTATGCTGTTTCACAACATGATCAAAAGGAAGAACTATTAAATTTCGAAATAAGATCAAGGAGGGGCTGTAACCGCTTGTGAAAGTCATGATCCGCTAACATCGTTTCTGTATCCTAAGGATAGGTTCAACATAGGACTGGTAGCTATAAATACAGCGTAGTACACCAATAGGAAACAGTTCTCTTGCAAGTAAGAGGAGGGAACAAGCATTGGAAAGTTTTTGACAAATATGTTGAATGTGAGGTCTCCACTGGAGATGCCCGTCAATAATTACACCAAGGTATTTAACTTGATCAACTAGACAGCTCTGACCTGACAGCTCAACCTGTCTCAACCTGACAGCTTCCCGTGAAGGAAAAGTGTGAAGTTCTGTGAAAGACAATCGTGTCTTCCGCTTTTCTTATAAGTTCTTGCTCAACACTCGTTGTATCGACGAATCAAATATGTATTTGGCCTAAATTATTACGTATTACAAAACCGCTGCAATGCTGTGAAGCCCTGTTTCCCAGAGGCGCGCTTTTTGGAATATTCTCAAGGAGACGCGGATTTCAATACAATTTATATGCCTAAAATTTTGATAAATCAAATAAGTAACTCTTTTTTCAAATTGTTTTAGTCTCGAAATTCGTTATATAAGTGGACATTTCCGTACGGAGGACACATTATACGTGGCATTTGGACGATTAAAGATCTGATAAGCTCAAAAATAATCACTCCAGACATGTTCCAGAATCATCACCGATTCATGAGGGTTTGTCAGCGAGGTATCTAAAATGACGGTAAGTCCAATGTCGGACATCCTGAGAGAGGTTATTCTGGTTGGAGCCCTGCACGGGCCGACTTTTCCGGGCCCGACCCGGCCCGGCCCGGTGACCCGGCGAGTATAGATCCCGGCATAGTATTTCCAGCCGCGATGTACGCGTTTCTTGCGATTATCAAACAAATTTATCAGTAAATTTATAAGGAGAGAAGACAAACATATAAGTGATGGCGGTTTAACACCATAACCGCACCAGACCAAATTAAATCCAGAACGTACGCGGGCATGGGCGTTATCGTTACACTGTCAAGATTTTGCGGAGGTAGAGGATGCTGTCGACAAACTCCTTCTCCCAGTCCATATCCCTCTCACCAAGCTTTGCCAAGTGATTGTGAAATACGTGAGGAGTGAGGAGCAATGTAAAGTGGATTTGAGAATGTTCTAGAGGGTCGAATCATATGCCTAATGCAGTATCCCTTGCTTGTCTTTGCAAAATATGCACAGGAATGATAATAATAATAATAATTGTGTGTTTACGTCATGAGACAACTGAGAGGAAATGACACAAGCGCATGATGATATGAACTAATGCATCTCCATTGTGTGGAATTAGCTTCGTGGCCCGGCCCGGCCCGGCCCGCGGTGCTGGCGTATTTTAACGGCCCGGCCCGCTGTGCTAGCGTATTTTGTCGGCCCGGGCACGGCCCGGCCCGCAGCACACAGCCAATAACAAGCCCGGCTCGGCCCGCGGGCCGGGTCGAGGGCCCGTGCTCGTGCAGGGCTCTAATTCTGGTACCTTTTTCAACTGTTCGTCAGGCTCAACGGCGATAATATGGGCGGGTATATTGATAAACTGTAAGAACACACGGTACAATTTATGATAATATGCGGAACACCCGAAACGCCGAGTATTTCTTCGCATCGGACCATAAATCGGCTAGCGTCCTTAAGGGTTCTGTTACGCGTAAATTAGTGAATGGGGATCAGAGGTGGGCATCCTCACGAGGGCAAATGAGGGTGAGGGTGCCCTCACCCTCACATCACCCTCATGTCACGCACATTGAGGTGAGGTGAGGTGAGGAATGACTTCTAAAAGGGAAATTGAGGTGAGGTGAGGAAAACTTCTCAAAAGAGAGATTGAGGTGAGGTGAGGAAAATGTTAGTGATATTGAGGTGAGGTGAGGTGACGAAAAAATTTTGAGAGGGAGGTTGAAGAGATGTGGAGCGGCTATTTTCAATTAAGCGATCTCTTAAAAGGGTACCGGGAGCCAGCTTTTTCTATTACCAATGTAGCAGAAATGTTTTTGTACTGTGAGCATAGACTCTCTGCACTAAAATGTGTTCGCTGTAAGCCCGTTAGTTTCGGACTTTCAGTTGAGTCAGATACATGATAGACGTTTCAGGTCAGATGCACGTACAAGTGAATATAGCTTATGTGTGCTTTATGTATTTAGCTTGGATTTCAATACAATCAAAGTCGGTTGAGTCAAATATATGATGTGAGACACATGAACAAGTCAATATAGTTCCGTGTGCATTATGTGTTTAGATTTCAACAAAGCCAAACTAGTCAGTCTGTAAGCAGATGTCTTTCACGTATTACTTGGAACGATAGTGCATGACAACCAATGACCTTATCAGAGACTGATGTAAGAAATGGAAGCAACAACACGCGCTTTAAGTGCAATAAGCGCAAATACCGGCATATATTCCGTATTGCAACAAGTTGAACCATTGAGCTTTTAGTACGGCAATGAAGTTAGGTGGAAAGGCACAAGAAGGCTGTGTCTACATAAAGTAATTTAATTAGTAAGGCAACATATAAGTCACTAGTAATCCGTACAGCACGTCTACCTGATTGCTTCAAAACGAGGGTCTTCAAGAAAAGGTCCCCGAATTCCGGCTACAAATGAATACGTCCGCTATTTAAATAATATTGATCGATAATATAAAGTCATAATAGACAACAATGTACAAATAATTCGAAGTATAGCTGCATGCCAACCCGAAAACGACTTCCGCAGTCCCATTATGATTCTCGCTCGAGATATACTCCATACAGGCCATTCCTGCCTTGCCAATATGAAAAACAAACAACTCAAAATTGCTCGGTTTGTGCAACTTCTCTACCCATCATACTCTACGTCCAATTTTTACTGATCATACATGTAGTGGATACTTGTTGCAAGAAGGACGAGCCAAGCAAGGCAATGAATCTTAGTTGTGGGTACTTGTTGTCAGGAATAAATAAACGAAACGTAAAAAGCCCGCTGCTAATACTTATTCCGTGTTAGCGCCGCGAAACAACTGTGGCTATGACCGTCCTAATTCAAAGAGCAATTGTCAAGTGAAAACGGCAAAAAGTGGATATATTTTAGAAAGCAGGTTGAGGTGAGGAAAATACTTCAGAAAGCAGGTTGAGGTGAGGTGACGTGAGGAAAAACATCCGGGATGAAAACTGAGGTGAGGGCAAAGATCGTGAGGGCCCACCTCTGATGGGGATCGTGGTTCGCCAAACAATATACACGAATTTCAGCTCTACATATTGACACCATTTAATATTGAAAGATGTTACTCCACCTTGTTCTTCCTGTAACCCCTTTTCCTGAGTGTATTCCTAGAGGAGGTCGGGGCGTCGGTTTTGGCGTACGCCCTTCGAATATGAAGGGGGGCCTCTGTGGAAGAGACGCGGATCATGCTCGGTTTGGGTACAAATCCGTCGAGTGAGTAAGCCGGTGGCCTCGTGGGTTTCGGCCTCATCAACTTCAGGAGTGGCCTGGCCGTTGATGAGACAGTCAAAGTGTTGTGACGGAAGCGCCGGGACGCTGGACGCCGAGGAACGGGCCATGCGACTGCTGGACTGAAGTCTGAGGAAGACAACTCGAAGATATCCGCTTGCTTGAGGACGGTGTCGAAAATGGCTTGGCGTTTCACCTGCGATATCTCGCGTGTGTCAAGGAACACAGTACTCACTGAAGATAATATCAATAAACACGATGACAAGTTTTCTTGGCGAATGAAACTCTCTTCCAAACACAAACTGGAGTATTAAAGGAACCCTATCAGAAGCGACCATGAAACATATTTTCTCTCAAGCTTATCACTTAGAAGCTAATAGAAGCTAAAAATGTATAGAAGAGGGAGAGAGAGATCCGTCTGTGGAGACTCTGGAGGTCCCCTGGTGCCCTGACATAAGAAGCGCAGCGTGATTGTACATCACATCGTCACGTAAGCTGCACAAATGTAGGAAAGGTATGGAAAATACCCTGTGGGTCGTGTTAAATGATTTAAGTTTCTGGTCGTTATTTGTGATGAACACCTCCTTTGGAATAATCGACTTAGCGAAGGCAACAGAGTGCGAACTATATTTCATTCTTTCTGTAAAACTCGTAACTATACGTCCTGACATATTCCAAGTTATTGCGTGTTGGTTCGGGGTTCTAGTGCCACTACAAACCTTTCACTTATTCAGCGTTCGCAGAATAGGGCTGTCGGTAATGTTTCATATACAGCAAGCCAATCCGAAAGCGGTAAACCGAATTTCACGTGTATCGGATATATATGTTTTGAAGTTGACGAGAAGAGTTTTTAGGGAGTTCAAGAGTCGTCCTGATACTTTTCATATGGATTATCGCTTGCCAACCTATTCTACGCCTTATTCATTGCGTTCAGCGCCAGTGGTCTCAATCCCTGGTCACCGCACATTTTATGGGTACCAAACTCTGTCTTTTGTAGTGGCCGTTTATTACAACCGATATTATTATATGATGTGTTGATTGATTGATTGAAAGAAAGAAAAAAATGGTGTGTTAATGGGTCACTCTTGGCCAATTTAGAGGAAAACTTGGGGAGCTCACGTTTTAGGCGGCGTTATTTTCTCTTATTTCTATCGTATTTTATCCATTTTGTTTCATGTTCTTGTCAAATTTTGTTCTTCAAGTTCTGTTAAATTGTTTGTTGTATTTGTACATGTCGTGTGCATTCCGCCACGTCGGGGATTAATTTCCCTTTTGTGGGGGCACATAAATAAATATTTAATAAAAATAAAAACAAACGCCTCGCTCATGAAAAAAGAAAAAAGACACCGCCAAGAAAAAAGAAAAGAAACAAAAACGAATAGCGGAGCTTTTGGAAAGCCTTCCAAGCCGACGTTACCTGGGTGTTTTCCTGAACTGGTTCAGGTGTGGTCTCAGACTCGAGGTCGATTTCCGAAGGCTCAGACGTCGTCGTTCGGAGCCTGGGTCTTGCGATGGGAAGCTTATGCCTGGAGTAGGCCTGCTTACGTGCGTTCAGGAATAAAATGGCTGTGGATGTGTCGTTGCTGCCGTTCTGCGAAAGAGTTCACATTTCATTGTAACAGATTCCATTCCAAATAATGTGTCATCATTCAAATACATTCCAAATTGTTTGCAACACAGAATTGTTCCACCTTCTGAGTTTTATGGTCACGATAAGATGTACCGAGAAATAGTTTATAATTTTCTCGACAGTAGCGCTCAGTGTGTAATGAAGTCACGTGACTACCTAGCCAATAAAATTCGATGCCATCCGATCCAAGGTGTCGGAACGGCACGCCGTGTTTGCTCGAGAGCCTTGTTTCGGAAAACTTGCGTTATGTTGCCATGGAACTGGAACAAAGCATCCCGGAACGTGCACTGGTTCAAGTCCAGGTTGCTTTTTTTTGTTTTCTATTTTGAATATAACGCGCTCAATCTGACCGGCAACGAATGTCGGTATGTAGCTGTGATGAACGATGGACCTTTGATATCGTCTACACCAAACAACCAAAGCCTACCGACTACAGGTGTAAACAAACAGACAACTTGTTATCCCCCCACTCTATAGGAACGACAGAGAGTTCTTGCCGGCTAGATGAGAAGATCTGGCTGGACGAACGCTCTACAGCCCTAAAGTCCTACAGTGGTCCTACTAGAGTGAAACCTCTCTGGAACGAACCTCCACGGGACCAGGATTCTTGTCCGCTGAACGGAGGCGCACGTACACGAGAGGTATTGAAGTAAGAACATTAAGACTTGCCGGAGGAAATCCAGCTGTCCGCAGTAGGGGAGTGTCCGTAATAGGAGGTTTCACAGTACCGCATCATGAGGTAAGACAAGGAAACGTGGCGTCGCACGCGAGATTCCAATTGGAACTTGTACTTTCCGTTAAAAACTTGTCATATTAATAATAACTGGGAGTAGATTTACACGTAAGGCGAGTCTGCCCACATCTTTTTAAATACCACAATGGTTTCAACGTTTTGGAATAGTACAGGCTCAACTGCACTAAGCATATAGATGTAGATGCTCCATGCAGATACATCTGTAAGAACGACTACCTCTCACTAATAGCACGTGTCAGGCATAAAAATGAAAAGCAAAATGCGATCAATGCAATGAGGATTAAAAGCTTCAGTATCGCGTACTATACCTCTATCAGTCTCACCTGTTTGATCGAATTTCGAAATACTGCTTAATGTTGCTCGACGCGAGAGTCAGCAATTTTACGAAGTTTGCCACTAAAGCGTTCGTTTTAAGTCTCCTTCTTTTATAGCATCCGGAAATTTCTTTGTGACACATGTGAAATTAGTTCGGCGACAAGTGGCACATTTCCGCTGTTAAGAATCAATTGAGAAGTTCATTCGTATACTACCGTATTTCCCAATATTTCTTACGTAAGCTAAGCGTGGCTCGCATGTAGGCAAACATTTTGATACGCTGCTAGCGGTACTAGCAATGAAAAGGAATGAAAAGTAATCCAGCGGTCAAGCAATGAAAAGTAGGTAGCAGAGCACAAAACAATGGCGCTCAGAGGCGTCCGATGTCCAACAGGAGTCATTTTTAAAATTGTAACCTTTCACCCACAGTTGCGGTGTGTTTGAAGGAGGCTCAGCGGAAGAAGGAGACACGCTTATTTACATGACCAGGAGGCTTAATCACTTCCATCGTTCGCGAGCCAACGAGGGGCGGAGCTCTCGTTAACATGAACACGTGACACGTTTCACGTGACGCGCTTTTTTTGTTAATGGGACAAAGGCGTAACCTCTTGCTCGGGTAACGACCGACGGTGCGGACCCAATGCCAGGCCAATTGTGCCCATCGCTTATAAAAGTTCCATCATCTTTGATAAGTTCTTCGTTAGTGCCCTCCCAAAACGGGAGGCTTTCCTTCCTGTCCCTTTCGCTGTTTCAATGGGGATGTTGGGCCGTTATCCAACAGCGCGTCCTTGGATGCTGGCTGTCTGATGGCGAATCGTTGAAACATGATGCCCAGTCGTAACACAACATAAATGCTCGTGCCAGTCACGAAACTGCATGAACGTTGAACCCGACAGCTTCTCAGTGCCTCACAGAGTGCGTTTCCTAGAGAACCTTTCAAATTTTCCTCAGCTATAACTAGCTGGCGAACATCGAGGCGTCGTGTTATGAAAAATAAACGACAAGTAAGCGCTTTTATCGCCGATCCAAGGTCTAACGTTATTCCAGAGGACAACGATCTATCTATGTACAGTAACTTGGGTTCCTTTATTTCCCTCTAGAGAGAGCCTTACATAAGGGGAGGGCAATGTAAAGTGGACGCTTCAATGTATGTCAAGTACATATACAAAAAATACATGTACTATAACGTGAACAGCAGTGATATGTTACAGAATAACTAACGGAATATGCTACAATAAAGAACTTTTAGTTCTGTTCTGTGGTTTCTTGCTACGCACAGGCGGAGCATACACTCTGACTGGATGTCAATAATATTGTCTAAAGGCCGGTGGAGGATAAGAAGAGGATCGGCGTAATAAAGCTTACGAAAAAAAGATATCTTCCGTCTGATACACAGTGCGGGCATGGAGATTATCCTTTTATGGCTGTCACACTGGAGAATAGTGATAAATCCTGCGTCTTTATTCTGAATTGCTTCGATCTTATCAATCAGGTATTTTCGTTGTGGGCTCCATATTATTGATGCATATTCTAGTTTCGGATGGACTAATGCCGTGTAATCGAGTTTCTTCGTTTCCCGAAGAGATAAATACAAAATTCGGAATCCTAAAGTTTTATTTATCTTTGATGACCCCGGAGTTGATATGTGCGTTCCAAGAGCGACCATTTGATAGTGTCACGCCTAGGTATTTGTAATGCTTCAACCTTTCCAACGAGCAGTTTTGGTGTATTATAGTCATACAGATAGAGGGAGTTCCGAGAAGTAAAAGACATGCACATAGACTTGTCGTTATTGAAACCCGCAAGTCACTTAGAGCAATACATGACAATGTTATTTAGATCAGCCTGCAGGATATGGCAATCAATCGGACTCTGGATGTTCCGGTAAACTTATAAGCTTATTCTTACCAGTTGACATCTGTGAGGACCATTCTTCCTCGCAAAATGAGCTCGACTCCACAGGGCACAAAAAGTGATCCTTCAAATGACTCAAGGTCTAAGATCCTTCTGGAGGCCAACGATATTTCCATGGACAGTAACTTAGTTTCCATCTATTCTTAGAAGTTGTCTTACATACTTGAGTGGAACTGCAGCAAGAGACACGGACAGGTGTCTTAAAACATAAACGACAGGAGACCTGCAGACTCGCGACCAGCAGAAGTTTAATGGAAGGAGACAAATATATACAGTACACAGAGCAACCAACCAATTGCAACACAGTAGTAACTTGAAGTGAACTTGCAACACAGCAGTAACACGTGGGGAGATACCGAAAGCCATTCTCATGGGTAACAGGCAAGGAAATCTCTTTCAAGCTGGGTACTGTATATATTCGTCTCCTTCCATTAAATTTCTGCTAGTTGCGAGTCTGCAGGTCTCCTGTCGTTTATGTTTTAGCACACTTGTCCGGGTCTCTTGCTGCAGTTCCACTTAAGTATGTACTGCAACCAACTACCCCGCTTCAACACACTTGTTGTCTTACATCGAACGCATAAGGGTCTCTGAGGACCGTCCTCCCTCGCAGAATGAGCTAGACTCATTAGGTCGTCATGTTAAAATGATTCAAGGTCTGCGATCCTTCTGAAGGACAACAGTCTTTCCATGGACGTTAACATAGTTTCCATTTATTCTTAGCGGTTGTCTTACATCGAACGCATAAGGATATCCGAGGGCCGTCCTCCCTCGCAGAATGAGCTAGACTCATCAGGTCGTCATGTCAAAAATTATTCAAGGTCTGCGATCCTTCAGAAGGACAACAGTCTTTCCATGGACGTTAACATAGTTTCCATTTATTCTTAGCGGTTGTCTTGCATCGAACGCATAAGGATCTCTGAGGGCCGTTCGCCCTCGCAGAATGAGCTAGACTCATCAGGTCGTCATGTCAAAAATGATTCAAGGTCTGTGATCCTTCTGAAGGACAACAGTCTTTCTATGGACGTTAACATAATTTCCATTTATTCTTAGCGGTTGTCTTACATCGAACGCGTAAGGGTCCCTGAGGGCCGTCCTCCCTCGCAGAATGAGCTAGACTCATCAGGTTGTCATGTCAAAAATGATTCAAGGTCTGCGATCCTTCTGAAGGACAACAGTCTTTCCATGGACGTTGACATAGTTTCCATTTATTCTTAGCGGTTGTCTTACATCGAACGCATAAGGATCTCTGAGGGCCGTCCTCCCTCGCAGAATGAGCTAGACTCATCAGGTCGTCATGTAAAAGATTATTCAAGGTCTGCGATCCTTCAGAAGGACAACAGTCTTTCCATGGACGTTAACATAGTTTCCATTTATTCTTAGCGGTTGTCTTGCATCGAACGCATAAGGATCTCTGAGGGCCGTCCTCCCTCGCAGAATGAGCTAGACTCATCAGGTCGTCATGTCAAAAATGATTCAAGGTCTGCGATCCTTCTGAAGGACAACAGTCTTTCCATAGACGTTAACATAGTTTCCGTTTATTCTTAGCGGTTGTCTTACATCGAACGCATAGGGGTTCCTCAGGGCCGACCTCCCTCGCAGAATGAGCTAGACTCATCAGGTCGTCATGTCAAAAATAATTCAAGGTCTGCGATCCTTCTGAAGGACAACAGTCTTTCCATGGACGTTAACATAGTTTCCATTTATTCTTAGCGGCTGTCTTACATCGAACGCATAAGGATCTCTGAGGGCCGTCCTCCCTCGCAGAATGAGCTAGACTCATCAGGTTGTCATGTCAAAAATGATTCAAGGTCTGCGATCCTTCTGAAGGACAACAGTCTTTCCATGGACGTTGACATAGTTTCCATTTATTCTTAGCGGTTGTCTTACATCGAACGCATAAGGATCTCTGAGGGCCGTCCTCCCTCGCAGAATGAGCTAGACTCATCAGGTTGTCATGTCAAAAATGATTCAAGGTCTGCGATCCTTCTGAAGGACAACAGTCTTTCCATGGACGTTGACATAGTTTCCATTTATTCTTAGCGGTTGTCTTACACCGAACGCATAAGGGTCCCTCAGGGCCGTCCTCCCTTGCAGAATGAGCTAGACTCATCAGGTCGTCATGTCAAAAATGATTCAAGCTCTGCGATCCTTCTGAAGGACAACACTATTTCCATGGACGTTAACATAGTTTCCATTTATTGTTAGCGGTTGTCTTACATCGGACGCATAAGGATCTCTGAGGGCCGTCCTCCATCGCAGAATGAGCTAGACTCATCAGGTCGTCATGTCAAAAATGATTCAAGGTCTGTGATCCTTCTGAAGGACAACAGTCTTTCTATGGACGTTAACATAATTTCCATTTATTCTTAGCGGTTGTCTTACATCGAACGCGTAAGGGTCCCTGAGGGCCGTCCTCCCTCGCAGAATGAGCTAGACTCATCAGGTCGTCTTGTCAAAAATGATTCAAGTTCTGCGATCCTTCTGAAGGACAACAGTCTTTCCGTGGACGTTAACATAGTTTCCATTTAATCTTAGCGGTTGTCTTACATCGAACGCATAAGGGTCCATGAGGGCCGTCCGCCCTGGCAGAATGAGCTAGACTCATCAGGTCGTCATGTGAAAAATGATTGAAGGTCTGCGATCCTTCTGAAGGACAACAGTCTTTCCATGGACGTTAACATAGTTTCCATTTATTCTTAGCGGTTGTCTTACATCGAACGCATAAGGATCTCTGAGGGCCGTCCTCCCTCGCAGAATGGGCTAGACTCATCGGGGCGTCATGTCAAAAATGATTCAACGTCTGCGATCCTTCTAAAGGACAACAGTCTTTCCATGGACGTTAACATATTTTCTATTTATTCTTAGCGGTTGTCTTGCATCGAACGCATAAGGATCTCTGAGGGCCGTTCGCCCTCGCAGAATGAGCTAGACTCATCAGGTCGTCATGTCAAAAATGATTCAAGGTCTGCGATCCTTCTGAAGGACAACAGTCTTTCCATGGACGTTAACATAGTTTCCATTTATTCTTAGCGGTTGTCTTACATCGAATACATAAGGATCTCTGAGGGCCGTTCGCCCTCGCAGAATGAGCTAGACTCATCAGGTCGTTATGTCAAAAATGATTCAAGGTCTGCGATCCTTCTGAAGGACAACAGTCTTTCCGTGGACGTTAACATAGTTTCCATTTAATCTTAGCGGTTGTCTTACATCGAACGCATAAGTATCTCTGAGGGCCGTCCTTCCTCGCAGAATGAGCTAGACTCATCAGGTCGTCATGTCAAAAATGATTCAAGGTCTGCGATCCTTCTGAAGGACAACAGTCTTTCCATAGACGTTAACATAGTTTCCGTTTATTCTTAGCGGTTGTCTTACATCGAACGCATAGGGGTTCCTCAGGGCCGACCTCCCTCGCAGAATGAGCTAGACTCATCAGGTCGTCATGTCAAAAATAATTCAAGGTCTGCGATCCTTCTGAAGGACAACAGTCTTTCCATGGACGTTAACATAGTTTCCATTTATTCTTAGCGGCTGTCTTACATCGAACGCATAAGGATCTCTGAGGGCCGTCCTCCCTCGCAGAATGAGCTAGACTCATCAGGTTGTCATGTCAAAAATGATTCAAGGTCTGCGATCCTTCTGAAGGACAACAGTCTTTCCATGGACGTTGACATAGTTTCCATTTATTCTTAGCGGTTGTCTTACATCGAACGCATAAGGATCTCTGAGGGCCGTCCTCCCTCGCAGAATGAGCTAGACTCATCAGGTTGTCATGTCAAAAATGATTCAAGGTCTGCGATCCTTCTGAAGGACAACAGTCTTTCCATGGACGTTGACATAGTTTCCATTTATTCTTAGCGGTTGTCTTACACCGAACGCATAAGGGTCCCTCAGGGCCGTCCTCCCTTGCAGAATGAGCTAGACTCATCAGGTCGTCATGTCAAAAATGATTCAAGCTCTGCGATCCTTCTGAAGGACAACACTATTTCCATGGACGTTAACATAGTTTCCATTTATTGTTAGCGGTTGTCTTACATCGGACGCATAAGGATCTCTGAGGGCCGTCCTCCATCGCAGAATGAGCTAGACTCATCAGGTCGTCATGTCAAAAATGATTCAAGGTCTGTGATCCCTCTGAAGGACAACAGTCTTTCTATGGACGTTAACATAATTTCCATTTATTCTTAGCGGTTGTCTTACATCGAACGCGTAAGGGTCCCTGAGGGCCGTCCTCCCTCGCAGAATGAGCTAGACTCATCAGGTCGTCTTGTCAAAAATGATTCAAGTTCTGCGATCCTTCTGAAGGACAACAGTCTTTCCGTGGACGTTAACATAGTTTCCATTTAATCTTAGCGGTTGTCTTACATCGAACGCATAAGGGTCCATGAGGGCCGTCCGCCCTGGCAGAATGAGCTAGACTCATCAGGTCGTCATGTGAAAAATGATTGAAGGTCTGCGATCCTTCTGAAGGACAACAGTCTTTCCATGGACGTTAACATAGTTTCCATTTATTCTTAGCGGTTGTCTTACATCGAACGCATAAGGATCTCTGAGGGCCGTCCTCCCTCGCAGAATGGGCTAGACTCATCGGGGCGTCATGTCAAAAATGATTCAACGTCTGCGATCCTTCTAAAGGACAACAGTCTTTCCATGGACGTTAACATATTTTCTATTTATTCTTAGCGGTTGTCTTGCATCGAACGCATAAGGATCTCTGAGGGCCGTTCGCCCTCGCAGAATGAGCTAGACTCATCAGGTCGTCATGTCAAAAATGATTCAAGGTCTGCGATCCTTCTGAAGGACAACAGTCTTTCCATGGACGTTAACATAGTTTCCATTTATTCTTAGCGGTTGTCTTACATCGAATACATAAGGATCTCTGAGGGCCGTTCGCCCTCGCAGAATGAGCTAGACTCATCAGGTCGTTATGTCAAAAATGGTTCAAGGTCTGCGATCCTTCTGAAGGACAACAGTCTTTCCGTGGACGTTAACATAGTTTCCATTTAATCTTAGCGGTTGTCTTACATCGAACGCATAAGTATCTCTGAGGGCCGTCCTTCCTCGCAGAATGAGCTAGACTCATCAGGTCGTCATGTCAAAAATGATTCAAGGTCTGCGATCCTTCTGAATGACAACAGTATTTCCATGGACGTTAACATAGTTTCCATTTATTCTTAGCGGTTGTCTTACATCGAACGCATAAGTATCTCTGAGGGCCGTCCTTCCTCGCAGAATGAGCTAGACTCACCAGGTTGTCATGTCAAAAATGATTCAAGGTCTGCGATCCTTCTGAAGGACAACAGTCTTTCTATGGACGTTAACATAATTTCCATTTATTCTTAGCGGTTGTCTTACGTCGTACGCATAAGGGTTCCTGAGGGCCGTCCTCCCTCGCAGAATGAGCTAGACTCATCAGGTCGTCATGTGAAAAATGATTCAAGTTCTGCGATCCTTCTGAAGGACAACAGCCTTTCCATGGACGTTAAGATAGTTTCCATTTAATCTTAGCGGTTGTCTTACATCGAACGCATAAGGATCTCTGAGGGCCGTCCTCCCTCGCAGAATGAGCTAGACTCATCAGGTCGTCATGTCAAAAATGATTCAAGGCCTGCGATCCTTCTGAAGGACAACAGTCTTTCCATGGACTTTAACATAGTTTCCATTTATTCTTAGCGGTTGTCTTACATCGAACGCATAAGGGTCCCTCACGGCCGTCCTCCCCGCAGAATGAGCTAGACTCATCAGGTCGTCATGTCAAAAATGATTCCAGGTCTGCGATCCTTCTGAAGGACAACAGTCTTTCCATGGACGTTAACATAGTTTCCATTTATTCTTAGCGGTTGTCTTACATCGAACGCATAAGGATCTCTGAGGGCCGTCCTCCCTCGCAGAATGAGCTAGACTCATCAGGTCGTCATGTCAAAAATGATTCAAGGTCTGCGATCCTTCTGAAGGACAACAGTCTTTCCATGGACGTTAACATAGTTTCCATTTATTCTTAGCGGTTGTCTTACATCGAACGCATAAGGATCTCTGAGCCGTCCTCCCTCGCAGAATGAGCTAGACTCATCAGGTTGTCATGTCAAAAATGATTCAAGGTCTGCGATCCTTCTGAAGGACAACAGTCTTTCCATGGACGTTGACATAGTTTCCATTTATTGTTAGCGGTTGTCTTACATCGGACGCATAAGGATCTCTGAGGGCCGTCCTCCCTCGCAGAATGAGCTAGACTCATCAGGTCGTCTTGTCAAAAATTATTGAAGGTCTGCGATCCTTCTGAAGGACAACAGTCTTTCCATGACGTTAACATAGTTTCCATTTATTCTTAGCGGTTGTCTTACATCGAACGCATAAGGATCTCTCAGGGCCGTCCTCCCTTGCAGAATGAGCTAGACTCATCAGGTCGTCATGTCAAAAATGATTCAAGCTCTGCGATCCTTCTGAAGGACAACACTATTTCCATGCACGTTAACATAGTTTCCATTTATTGTCAGCGGTTGTCTTACATCGAACGCATAAGGGTCCCTGAGGGGAGTCCTCCCTCGCAGAATGAGCTAGACTCATCAGGTCGTCATATCAAAAATGATTCAAGGTCTGCGATCCTTCTGAAGGACAACAGTCTTTCCATGGACGTTAACATAGTTTCCATTTATTCTTAGCGGTTGTCTTACATCGAACGCATAAGGGTCTCTGAGGGCTGTCCGCCCTGGCAGAATGAGCTAGACTCATCAGGTGGTCATGTGAATAATGATTCAAGGTCTGCGATCCTTCTGAAGGACAACAGTTCTTCCATGGACGTTAAAATACTTTCCATTTATTCTTAGCGGTTGTCTTACATCGAACGCATAAGGGTCTCTGAGGGCCGTCCTCCCTCGCAGAATGAGCTAGACTCATCAGTTCGTCATGTCGAAAATGATTCAAGGTCTGCGATCCTTCTGAAGGACAACAGTCTTTCTATGGACGTTAACATAATTTCCATTTATTCTTAGCGGTTGTCTTACATCGAACGCATAAGGGTCTCTGAGGGCCGTCCTCCCTCGCAGAATGAGCTAGACTCATCAGGTCGTCATGTCAAAAATGATTCAAGGTCTGCGATCCTTCTGAAGGATAACAGTATTTCCATGGACGTTAACATAGTTTTCATTTATTCTTAGCGGTTGTCTTACATCGAACGCATAAGGATCTCTGAGGGCTGTCCTCCCCCGCAAAATGAGCTCGCTCATCAGGTCGTCATGTCAAAAAAGATTCAAGGTCTGCGATCCTTCTGGGGGACAACAGTCTTTCCACGGACAACGTAGTTTCCATCTGTTCTTAGCAGTTGTCTTACATCGAACGCATAACAGCCTCTGAAGGTCATTCTCCCTCGCAGCACGAGCTCGGCTCCTCAGGACGTCAAGTCCAAAAATGACCCATGGTCTTACATCCTTCCGGAGGACAACGATCTTTTCATGGAAAGTAATTTGGTTTCCTTGTATTATTAGCAGCTGTTTTACATCCAACTGATAAGGATCTCTGAGGACCATCTTTCGTCGCAAAATGATCTCAATTCCTCAGGGCGTTATCATATTTCATTGACCTCTTTAGCGAGCGTCCGCCAAATGCTTCTAACGTCCCGCTGCAAAACGGCTCAATTTGGAGAGCAATTAACGTCATCGGACGTAGACGTTACATAAATGGACGTCAGGTGGGACGACATGCCCTAGAGCTTTTGGAATGGTTCCACCTGGCACAGCAAGCCATCTAGATCAAGGCCGTACTGTCGGCGGGATTTTTAAAATATAGGGCGCCTACGGATGATGCGAAAAACTCTTCTTACGAAAAGAGGTCTGGTGACTGCATAGTAGGTACTACACGTAAAGAGACCAATACGCACGAGTCTCAATAAAGGATGAAATCTTATAGTTGAGCTTATTTGTCCTTCTGAAGCCTGGTCAACACTGTCGAACCTCGTTTGGTTCTATTTCGTTCTGGAACCGTTGCCTCCCCGCATACAGGTAAATAGATATAGACACAGATTAGGTAGATAAAAAAGCAAAATAAAGCTTGGAACGTTCAGCAGGCCATGTAAACGCACCACGTTAAATGACAATTCGCTTATCCGGCAATGACCGAGGTTTTTTCACAAATCGGGGAAGAACGTTTTACCCTCTATATCAGCGGTATCCAACTCAAACTTAATCACGGGCTGCACTGGCCTGGCCTACACCACGCAGGGTCGCAGATGGACGTACACAAACACTGTATCTGCTTTGGGGGACCACGTAGCCGAGGCCGAGTTGCGCGGCGGCAACTGTCACAGCTGTCTTTAATATGACACCGAATTCGTTCTCCAGGCCATACATGGATGCCGTTGGCTACGACACGTATGACATATGCGGCAGGCTGTCAACCGCGGCAATGGACAGACTCCAAAGCAGCTCTCCTGTGGATTAAAAACATGGGCAGTAGCGGTTCCCTATCCTCACTGGTGATAAATATCCTGTGCGCCCTGAAGTCTCTACAAGAACGCTCTCACTCCGTTGCCTTTCAGTAGGTTCCAGGGCATTGTGAAATAACTGGGAACCACGAGGCCGACGCTGCCGCTGCACATCAACAACGGTCTTCTACGCCCATTATACTCTCGAGAGGAAACAGAAGATCCCTCCTCAGGCATCTGTCTGACTCCTGATCTGTCCTACAGTGGCAACGCGACATTCCAACCAGGTCCTCTTTGCGAAATGTAGACCCAACGCTGTCATACCGCCTGCCTGCAAAGCTTCCTCATCCCCTGAAGTCGCTCATCCACACGACTACGTCTGAAGGTGGCCCTCACTCCGTTTTATCGCTACGAGCTAGGCTGTGAGGCTAGCCCTATTGGCAACGAGTGTGGTGTACTTGTCAAGGTAGTGCACATATACTCCCCCGCTGTCGGACTTATATCAAGGACAGGCGTACACCTCAATCAAGGCTTGCCACTCTTGGCAAGAAAAGCCCGAAGGAAATACGAAGTGGAACAGACAATATCGACTTTGAGGCTATGCACCTCGAACTAAACTAAATGCGAACAAGGTTACAGGAGGACGCGCTCCTAATGACGCGTTGACGACACTTGAGGCCTCCTCTTCCTCACCAGATTCCCGAGGTTCACTTGTAGGTTGACCGTAGTGGCAATCCTCAACTGGTCTCGAAGATGGTCATCAGATAGCTGGGACCTCAGCTTAGTCTTGTTGATATTCATCATTGAAAAGAACTGCTCGCATACGTATGTACTTCCTACCATCGGCAGAGCACGGCTGACGTCAGACATCAGTGAGGGAAAAGATTTGCTGTCTACTTTGGTCAAACTTTTGTCGCAATGTGGAATTGCACTGCATATCTATTAATTCCATTTGGAGCTCGGACTTAACGTCTTCTGGAACTGAAAAGAGGTCCGAGAGGTTGAACATCTGAATTTGAATTTATTCAAGATATGTGAATGTAAATTACATTGGTTATGTTCAAGGGGTGGCCTAAAAGCAGCAAGACTGCTGCTTTCATCGCCTCGAGGATCTCCAAATCATGAGACCTTGACATGAACTCACACCACAGCACAGACACTGCCGACGAGTATGTGCGAAGGGTTTCCTCGTTCTTGCAGTCAACGGCTGTTGGACAAGGAGAGTGAAAGAGATCCTTCGACGTTAGCTGTCTCTCTTAAAATTCCAACTTTCTCACAAAACCTTTGATGCTGTCGTACATATCTGTGATCAAGCGTGCTTTCCCCTGCAGGTCCATATTCAAAATGTTCAGGTGGTTAATTATGTCGACGAGAAACGCGAGGTCACGCAACCATTCGGGGTCGGCCATTTCAGGGCATCCTTTCCCCTTGTTGTGAAGAAATTCCTTGATATCACCTCGAAGATCGAAGAAACGTTGAAGTACTTTCCCCCTGCTGAGGCATCTGACCTCTGTATGATAAGGCAGGTCTTTGTACGTGGCATCCAAGTTTCGAAGGAAATCGGCAAACAGACTATGATTCAAGCCTCTCGAGCGATTGAAGTTAACGGTGTTGACTACTGCGTCCATGACGGCTTCAAATTAACTACGCGGCAGCACAATGCCTCTTGATGTAGGATGGAAGATTCGTGGGCACGCCTTCCTCTGCAAGCGTTTGTTTAAGGCGGGATTCCAGATCTAGATTGCGACCAACCATTGAAGGAGCTCCATAAGTCGCTACTGACGCGAGATTCTCCCATTTAAGACCTGCTGCTTCGATGCCGCCTTTTACCGCACTCCACAGGTCACTCCCCGTCGTTGTCCCTTTCAGAGGAAGTAGATCAAACACGATGGAAGTTGATGTTCTGAGGCTGGAACACAGGAGAAAGAACAGCCACACAAAGTATCAAGTGCCTAAAAACAATGAGTCTTCAGCTTCAATTCTTCTTCAGTCAGTTCTTCGAGTCCTGCAGCTGGCTAACCTTTTCAGTGACTTCCTTCTCTCTTCAGATCAAAAAGTACATGTCGAAGTCGAGCGTAGCACCGCGGATGGACACCACGCACTGAGGAATATCATTCATGTCCTTGGATTTGTCAAGTGCTAAGGAATATGCACAACCATTCTTCGAAATATCGCGCAGCTGCATTTCCAAATCTGCACCCATGCCCTCAACCTGCCAGGCGACAGTCTTTGCAGAAAGGCTAATCTTCTCAAAAGAATCTTTTGCGGTTAGGCACACAATTTCACCTGCATGAATGAGACAGTTCTTGATAAAAAGACCTTCTCTGAAGGGTTTTTGCGATCAACTGCGACACAGCAGAGCTTGCTTCAACGGCGACCTCACTTTCTCTGTCAATCTGACGAAAAGTGTCATTAAGTCTTGTGACTCCCAATTTGAGCCGCATGACCTTTTCTTCACGGATCTTTCCAGTAAATTCCGCGTACTGTCCTTTGTGAAGCGCTTTGTAATGACGTAGGGAGATTGTACTCTCTCGGAACAGCAACAGTTTTTTGGTACACCAGACATTCGGGGATGTTGTTTATATTCGTGAACAGATATTTTACGCTTATCCTCCTCTACCGGTCCACTTCAGATGTGACTTCGAGCAGGCCATACTACCTATGCTTTTTTGTAGTCGGTCGCAAAGACATGGAAACACTGAAAAGCGCAAACCGACGTCCTGTGAATGACGCTCGTGCACATGACGTCACGCGCAGCCTTTGAGCGCCTTTGAGCCACGTGACTCGGGAAAACATGTGGATGCGTCACATGCGTCCTACTGCGGGCCGAATGAGGTAACAGCATGTGTTTTTCCAATATCCCGCATACCCCAACAACTCACGACATGCCCTCCTACTGTAACTCCGGTGCGGCAATATGTTCTCCCGAGTCACATGACTAAACGTGACGTCACTGCACAAGCCTCATTGCGAAACTATCGTAGGACGACCTTCGACCGCTCAGGTCCTTTCGAGGAAGCGTTGGGTGGCCGCGGCAGAGCTCCCGTGTATTGTAGTGCAGTGAGCTATTTTAAGTGGGCCTGTGAATGTTGTTATTCGAAGTTATACAAGAACTAAATGGCTTTCCGAAGGCCCACGATTGCCCATAGCGTTTACTATCTCCCTGACTGCTTTCTCGTCTTTCCCTTCATTTCTTTTCGTTTTTTCTCTATCTTTCGTTACGGGAGCCCCGCGGGCCGCGTGTTGGAGACACCTGCCCCCCTGCTCTATATTATGGCTGCCGGCGGTTAAACAAGTAGGCTTAATCGCTTGCACGCGTTACGAGCTAACGAGGGGCGGGGCATTCGTTGAGAAGGGCACGTGATAAAACACGTGCACGGCGCTCTTCGCGCGATACATGAAGGGCGTGGTATACGTCACGCGCAATATGTCACGTGCTCATCTTTTTCAACTTCCCGCCGCCACTTTGAATTTCCCGGCACTCGTTAGCTCACAACGACCGTAACGACGATGAAGCGATTCGTGGTGAAGCCCTGTGGTTTAGGATGATGTATGTCGATCCTATACACACCGATGTCCAGGGAGGCTATGTTCGTTCAGTGTCGAGATACATGATGCGTCGAGAAACGTAATCGGAACGTGCTTATTGGGCAGCGAGCAGCAGTGCTTCCCGCTGTCTACTGGTGTCGGATATCGGTCTCGAGCCCACTAACAACAGCGGCTTCTTAAAGACAGAAATGGCTGTTACCCCTTTAGCTCCATTCAGAACACTCACAGTATACAAAAACTAGCCACTATGGATTTGCTATATGGTAACAAGTCTCGACACCTGTCCGCCATCTTGAACACCTTGTAGTATGTATTCAAAGTGGCTCAAGGGGTTATCAAAAGTGACCACAAAGACGCGAGCATCAAGTGGGGACTGTCAGATTGTCAACGGGAACAATAGAGAACGCAAAAGGAAGCGCCCCAGCTAATACTTGCGGTACCAGTGCTCTAAGCCAGAGGTCTCCGAGTTGGAGGAAAAAAGAAGATGGGCGAAACCCTTGTCCAGTCGAAGCTCTAGAGCGATCGGTGGCTGTCAGTCGAAAATGCCACGAGTTCCTAAAGTACAGAACACTTGTCTCACGAACGGGTCAAAAGTACCACTTTAACATCGCATCTTACCGGAAAAATTCCCGATGGGCGGTTTGACACGTGCGGTTCGCGTGGAAGAAAGTCTTTCGTGAGATCCCGCCGCTCCCAGATTTTTTTTTTTTTTTTTGTTTCCGAGATCTGCTCCCGGCTGTTGTGATCACAAACAAGAGAGATCTCGAAGCCATAAATACCGGACTTCCTAATCCCCGTGAATGTCAGCCTCGACGATCTCACCGATACTGGCGCCTTCACCTGTTTTTGCAAAGGGATTAACGTCCCCGAAACTTTAAAAGACGATTAAACGCCCATGAATTCCAAAGGCAAATCTGATTAGTAGTTGGTTGGTGGCGTGTCATTGCGATCTGATTAGATGTGTTAATTGAAGCGCCAATCGAACGGAAGGCAGACTCCCGCCCTTTCTTGCGTTCGCCTTGAATCAACTCCAGATGCGCAAGATCTTCACGAAAGAAAAATGTGTGTCACGCCGTTCCCATACTGATCCGCACCTCGATATTCCTTTTATCGTACCAAAGTTCGGCACAAGAAGTGGAGGAAGTTGTTGCACGTTCCGCGAGATTGGAGCGTCAGTTGGTGCGCAACCGCCCTTGGAAGAGCAATGTGGATGGTAATGTGGATGGTCGATAGTAGTGTGATGGATAAGATATGGGGCAAAGTAAACCGTCGATGGCGTTATTGGCAGCGTGATGTGTTGAAACACATATGCTGAACACGGAATATCAAGTTCTCATGATGGGAATTCATGTTCTGAGGCTCGAATGCATAGAAAGCACAAAATACATACAAAGCCTCAGGTGTCTAAGAAAGTCCAGTGACTTCCTTCTTTCATCGACATAATCATCCAGTTGATCTCGTCCAGTCCCTTTCGCAGCCAAGGATCATATACCTATGACACATTTTTTTAGATTCACGTTATATATTCCTGGTACATAGTAGTCTCTGTTTCCTACCACGACAAAATGGTTCCTGTACATTTCATCGAACGGATTAATCGAAACAGTGACGGCCGTTTCATCGAACATGTTCTATTTTGTCGGAAGCATTCTATTCGTTACAGTCCACACGGGTCACTCGTTAAAAACGGGATCCGGAAAATATGACTCCGAAAGAAAAGGGCAGCCGTAGGCGGAAATAATGTCCCATGGTTAACGCTATACCGGGTGCGATTTAATGCTGTATTAATGATAGCGTGCGATATAGCATTGAGAACACTGGGCAATTTTCTGAATCCCGTTAGGGAAGTATGATAAGACTGCGCACATATACAATATTTTTTTTATATATTGTTGCATGTGTCGTCTCTGGTAGCGTGGCAACACACCAATGAAAGGACCATGACCCAATTCAGGGTACAAGCAAATGAAGTTTACTATTTACATAAGTACAAGAGTTGGATGATACAGAGTAACTGTTGGCGATCCGTCCAGCCTACTCATCGTCGGTTGAGAGAAAGACGCCTGAGTCACTCTGGTCTAGGTCTGGGTCACTCTGGCATGAGAAAGAAACTGCCTGTATTTCGCCGGCAGCCAGAATAGCGTTGCCAGGCGGGGACATTTCCTCCGGGGGCGTTTTCTTTTTCATTTGTTTCTTACACCCCCATACCCCATACTAGATGCGAGTTTCCCCAATTTGCCATAAGAAAACGTCATTACGTATCCCCTGGATGTCCACTTAAATTACCGCAAAAAATCTAAATGCTATCAGACCAATATGGATAATGTGCAAAAAATGAAAGGTAAAGATATGTAGGGATAGAGTCTAGGACATTCCGGTGCACGTTCATTTCGGTGTTTTTCTTCGAGGGGAGGGAAAGATATGGAAGAAACTGGGCTCCAGCTCCATGCTCCGGCTGGAGCATCCTCTGCTTGGTCCCTCTCTGATCTTACAAACGGATTCCGTACAATTGCTACACAACTGCTCACCATCCATGCGCTGAAGACGGATAAATGCTCACTAACTTCGTCAGCCAATTGTTATGTCGTCACTTTATTTCTGGTTTTTCCTAACATCACAGCACAGAGCACGCACTGCCTGTATCTCCATAAAAAAATAATGTGCGCATGTAAAATACGTGTGCTACGATGCGTCCTCTAAACAGTGCTATTTCGGCAATAGGTCGCTTTTATTAATGCTCACAAATGATTCTAGGCAAATATTAATCTAACCTGATCGCTTCCCATCAGATCAGTTCATCTTATCGTTAGAATACAGTCGGTCGTGGCCGACAGAAGGGACAGTTCCTTATACAGTCGTGACGCTCGCAACATTGCTCTACAGCGAAATTCCCTTTCCATCCAAACATCTTGAGTAGTATGTGGACCGAAGCGATGTAGTTGGTGGAGGTACATACTACATACTGAAATGATGAACTGCAGCACAAAAACGCACACAGGTAGGTTAAAGACAATAATCTACAGACACAACGGTAGACTCGCAAGGATCATGAGTTTATTGTGACAAAGAACTATATACGCACTCTAGGGTTCATTCGCCGCAACTTGAGACTCGCAGCGCTCAACGTAAAACTAACATTCTACCGAACGCTAATTCTTCCTAAATTAGAGTATGCCGCTTCGGTGTGGGATCCCCAGGGCAACAATCGCTCATTCACCAACTGGAAATGGTTCAGAACCGTGCTGCACGGTTTATTCTCGGGAATTATAGTCGTACAGCCAGTGTCGCTGCGATGAAATCAGTCCTTAACCTATCTTCCTTGACTGTCCGCCGCCAGGTTGCTCGACTCTGTCTGTTCCATAAGATATATTACTACAACGAAACGCTAAAACCCCATTTAATCATCGCCAGAAAGTTGGTGTCCCAACGTGGTGTACTAAAACGTGTTTAATTGACTTCACTGGAATGAATCTTCTCCCGGGTCACATTAGCTCCATCACTGACTGTGCTTCACGGCCACTTGAATGCAGCGTAAGATTATACTGATCTGATTGTCCACCAGTGATATTATCTGTGCTCGTGTTTTTGGCTCATTTGTTGTTGTTTATTTTGTTTATTTTATTTTTATTTTTATTTTCCTGCTTTGTTACACGCCCCTCCCTTCTCTAATGTTGTAGCCCTGAGGGTAAATAAATAAATAAATAAATACGCATATACGGTACACAAGCCCACCGAATTTCACGACTAATGGCAAAACCGTGGAGCAATAACAGAAAGAACAAGCTGAAATCGTGGGCAAGTACCACATGTAATTTGAACAGGCAAGAGATTCCTTCACCAGCTTAGTTAAGGATAGGGATACTACACTTCTGCACGTGTCGCCATGCAAACTTAGGTAGAACGCTTCAAGAATTTACCGTAGTACCTTTGAACAGGGTGCCGGAGCGAACCGAAAACCACAACCGAAAACGGAAAAAAAAACACGCTATTTTGGTGCGAACCGGAACGGAATCGAAACCGTATACGTTTTTTTCGCTCAGGAGGGAAACCGAAAAATTTATTTAACGGTTTTCAGTCCAAGAAAAAATTCGCCGGTTTGGACTACGAATAGGCGAATGAAACTGACGACGTGTGTTCTGAAGTCATGTCATGGATACTTTACGAGGGTTACGGTTACGGTGGAATGTATGTCGGTATACTATGACCCTTAGGCTCCCTTTTTAACGTTTTATCGTTCGCGCGCATATACTTGAGGAACATGTGACAGATTGTGACTCTCTACCAATGTGCCGTAGTGTTCGTTTTAATTTCATCCGCCCAAACTCTCCTCAACTAAACAACGACCCGAGGGGGCTGCGTAACGGCTTCTCTATCAGTAATGTCCCAAAAGGTTGTCTGAGAGCAGCGAAGTTGAATACACATAGGTATCCGCGAGGGCAAGCGCGTGCGAAGTGGCGCCTCTTTTGTGGACAGGAAACGGAGAAAAGAAAACGGAGCCGTCCAGCGCCTTTATGAGTGAGGGTGTTCCTCGATTTGCGTCGCACTCGTGCGGTGGTGCTTGCTCGCTAGGCAGCAGCAACAGACACTCGGATGGGACGCGATCGCACCAATCCAGCAAGAGTGTACTCTACGTATGACATCACGACAAACAAGTCCGTCTGTATCATGCGCTTCAAGAAAGGAAAAAGCCTATTTGAACAGACAGTCACCTACAGGAACCAGGAGCTACCAATTGCACAGCTGCCTATTAATATTAAATACCATGTATGTGGAATAGACGGGCTTACATTTAGCAACATTGATTTTTTTTTTTTTTGAAAGGCGAACAGGCTACTCCAGTACGCTTATACCTAGTAATCAAGATTTTTCAATACCTTCTCCAGACGTTAGTCAATTTTCAAAATATGGGTAATTTATGCTTCTGGTAAGATAGAATAGTTAAGTTTGGGCGATGAGCGCTATCCGTCCCAATGGTGGAGATAATATCGTCACATTACAACAGAGCATGACTAGCAACCAGTTACATTCCCCGGAGCAGCGCTACATCAGTGGCGTCCAGAGAGCATCTGCCGCGTTCCCCTTTCCAGGCTGCGGTTCTTCCCCAAATCGGGGGTTCGGTCTCTGTTTCTCGGAACGTCTCTCGGCTATGCATCACCATGACCAGCAGGGCACAAGATACCCAAGGTCAGCCCACATCGCCGAGGAATGTGGAAAGACACTAAACATAGTTTTATCCGATAATTATCATCTATAGCATTCTAGGCACCACTGGGTTATGTTATCAATACTGCTCCTCTATCTTTCTCGACTGGCCAGGATATCAGGCAGCTATCTGCTAACAGTAGCAAACGCAATGGGACTATACATCGTAACAATGTTCAGAACGCCGTAACAATATGACACTCTTCATCGGCCATGACTGCCAAATATCAGACATCCTTCACAAACACCAACATCTTCTTAGTGGGGGCCTCGATCTGCACGTTTCGCGTAAGTTCTGCTGACGGGTTCGGTGAAGCGGAATTTGAGGAAACGACGATGAAACGTCATGGATGAAATGGTGCTCGACAGAACGGAGTTGGATGAAACGGCGTCCGATGAAATGGGCGGGAACCCTACAAAATAACGTTGTTCCACGTGGTGGAAGAAAGATTTCCGGTTCTGGAAGCGGTTCCGGACCAGATATTGGATGCGCCCTCCAAAGATAGGCTTCCTTCTTCCTTTTCCTTTTTTGGCGTGCATTCGCTCGTGAGTGGGCCAAATGCTGATGATAATTAGCGGCCGGGAAATGTGAAATCGAGACTGGGATTTATGGGCTTGAAGGAACTAGACAATCTTCATGGTGGACGATCAGTGAACGAGTGATTCTCGCGCCGGTCGTCGCTCAGCAACCGGCCCATGAAGATGACGGATGACAGCTGCCTCCTCCCCCACCCCCCGAGCGAGTAGGCGAAGCGTGCGAGAGGGATCGGCGGAGGACAGGTGCCCAGTAACGGCGTGGTCTAGGGGGTCCTGGTGAGGGGCGCATGGGAGCCACAGTTAGAGGGGCGCTGACGAGAGAGGGCAAAAGGCGAGCCAGTGTAAGCGGGCTTTAGACGATCCAAGGAGACTTTGTCTTGCTGGCCTTTGTGGGAGATAGTGAAGAACTTAGGGGAGTGTCTGATGACTAAGTAGGGGCCCGTGTAGGATTATTGAAAGGATTTGCGTAGTCCGTCAACACGAACGAAGACGTGTGCACACGTTTGGAGATCTTGGCTGACGTATATACCTTGGTTGACGGCAATGTGCGGGGTAGAACTGGTCGTATGATGTCGGCCGGGTCGGGGATATTGGAGTCTGTTTGTCGGAGTAAGCAATTCATCTGATAGCTATAGGGTCGTGCCAAAGACAAGCTCCGACGTAGTGCATCCCAGGTCGGGGCTCAAGACGGAACGGACGGATGACCACTCCAAAGTCGGGGAGTCGAGTGAAGAGTGCGCGGAGGTCAGTGTGCTCTCGATATGCACGCTTTAATTAGCGGATCATCCAAGTACGCGAATACAAATGGTAGGCCGCTGGTGACGGTATCAAGAAAACGCCGAAAGGTCTTGCGACGCATTTCGCAGGCCGAATGGCATGCGCAAGGATTCGAATAGCCCGAAAGGGGTAGCGATTACAGTCTTGGGCACGTCCTCGGGGGCCACAGGTGTCTGGTGGTACGCGCGCACCCAATCCACTTTCGGGAACATGGTCGATACGTGAAGATGGTTGGCGAAATCTTGGATGTGCTGTATGGGGTAGCGTTTAGGAACGGTGGCTCGATCCAGGGCTCTATAGCCACCACATGGTCGCCAGTCACCGGACTTCTTGGGCACCATGTGGAGAGCCTTCGACTAGGTCCTGAATGAGGGTTGGATAAGGCTGAGGTTGAGCATGTTCTTGGCGAGCGACCTTGAGCTTCTCTGGGGCAAGCCTGCGGGGGCGAACGTGCACACCCTGGTATCGATATAATGAAGCACGTCGTGCTGCACGGGGAGTTTCCAGTCGTGCCCCGCAGGTAGATATTCGTGGCCTCACGCTAGGACCCTCCTCGGTAGCTCAGTTGGTAACGTGTTGGCTTGCTGAGCTCAAGATCGCGGGTTCAAGGACGGCAGCAATGTAGGGGAGGTAAACATCGCTTCCAGCACCGTATATCGGAGATTTCCGGCGCACGTCAAAAGAACTCCAGGTAGTCAAAAGTATCCGCTGTCCAACCCACGTGCGACATATCGCCATACTAGGCAGGCAAACCTTACGTGTAACCATTATTATCGCGCTAGGACGGCGCAGAGGCGCAGAGGCGACGTCCAGAGGTTTCTTGCACGCCACGCTTATTACATCTCTATTATTATTGTTCTTGTGAGGGGTTGAGATTCTAATGTGCCGCTTTTTTCGGTCAACCAATAATTACTTATAGACTAGTATAGGTGATGCCCCAAAGCATCGCTTTTATTATGTCAGTTGAGGCAATTTCATTCAGTAATGACATTCAGTTGACGATGATAACGGATGGTCCAATTTCCAGTGACATCGTTTCCACATGATTTACCGCTCGACGACTGTCTCCAACTTTCAAGCACTTTTTTAACACCACCAACTGAGGCCTCCAATATGGGACGTCACGTCCACCGGGCCCTTATACTATTTTAGTGCACACACAGGACCGTCCCTAGGCACTCGAGATATAAAATACCGGTTTCTTCCCGCACAGGAGCCTATAGCGCCGTATATGCGATGCTTTATACCTTACACCATACAGCATCAGGAACAAGTCGCATTAAATATGCTTAGTAATGCACCAAATGGAAGTAAAAAACAAGTATGTATGTGTCACAACAATTTCGTAGTACGTGTGCACTTCTGAGGCATTAAAAATGAGAGATCAATATATAAGGTATGTACACGACGGTTATTAGGAGTTTTCGCTCAGAAGATAACTATAGATGTTGATGTTGCGAAAAACAAAAAAAAATAAATAAAAGGGAGAGGTTGAATTCATCACACGACGAATTCGGCTACCCCCATAAACACATCCCTTCCCGAAACAAATAAAAAAAAAATTGGGAACGGAAACTGTGCAACAGCGTCTGAGAGCGTCTTGGAGGTAATGTGGACGGAACACTGAATTTCAGCTCCGGGTCTACTAGATGTCGCCTATCCATCGCAGTCTACACATAGATTTTGCATGCATTTCCCACCTGGTGTTCTGCTCAGTGTCACGATGGTTTCGCACATATTGCTCATACCGGTTCTAGTTAGCGTGACCAGTCAAAGAAAGCCTCAAGTCAAAGAAAGCCTTCGTCTACGACTGATCGTCGCCAGAACTCCTCTGCTTCTCTATAAGATGGGTCTTCTCCCGTCGCCGAAATGCCCTACTTGCCTGTTGAAGCTTCTCCTCGACTGCCGCGGGTTCGACACCACTCGACTCACCCTCAAACGACGCCTTTTCGAGTTGCAGACTTTTCTCCGGCCCAGTACGACATCCGGCACAGCGGTCTGCGACCAAAGCAGCTCTGGCCTTCCTAAGCGACGCAGGTCTCGTTGCACAGCCTGTGACCTCATCTCATTCGTCAGTGCCCCACCCTCACACCTCAACCTCATGCACACTACTCTCACCAGTTTTTCTTTTCATCTCTTTCATCCTTCTTGTTTTAATTTAATTATAATTTAATTGATTTGTTTATTTTTACATTTATTTTCGGATTCTTTACTCGCCGAATAGCGAGACGACAGTCGGTTGGCTGACCTTTCCCTCTCCTTCTTCTAATAAATATATCCTCCTCCCCATCCTCCTCGGAGCTTACCTTTGGGAAGGTGTCCTGTAGAACGACTATCGATAGCTACGCAGTCCATACCACAATGTGACGCAGCTCTAACGGAAACTCAATTCGCCGTGTTACGTATACCTTTTCGTCCGGCAGAAAATATCAGTTATTCTTCCGACGGTCCCATGTTGGAGATAATCATGGCAGTAATCATAGGTAACGTAATGGTTTCATCATTGTTGCAGAGCTAGGCGTGCCGTTCAATTGAGGCCACCCCGAAACCTCCTTCCCTTTAATTGCCTTTTACTTAACGCTCCAATTTCTTGACGAAAGGAAGGACATCTAAGAGTACCGGAGGAAAATAAACGGTATTAGCCTCTTTCTAATGAACTAATTGATCGGTGACAACGGTCATGCATGGATTCAAAGCGAATCTCTGGCGGCACGTATAATATTGTGCGAAAATTTTGAATCCGACTGGACTGAATGTATTGTCTACAGCGTCTTTCAGCCTCGATTGACAGCTTTCTTTTTTTTTTCTTTTTTCTTTGGAGGAAGGGGTTAGTCTTCAGTAGCGAAAATGCGTCCCGAAACCTCGAAATCTTACACTATTCTACTCAATCCTGTACAAAAGATAGCATGAAAACCTGGATCTCCCGAGGTATGTATTTTATTTTCCCGTTATTTTTGCACAGTGTCCCAGAGGCATATACACTAGCGGACTCCGACAGATGCGCTTCTCGTCATATTCCTGCATGGTATACCCTTTAAAGAGGTTATGTATAGGCAAACAACTTGGAAATCTCCTATTGTTACGGACGGTACGCCTGCGGTGCGCCGTATGAGCTATGCACGTTACATAGACAAGTTCAAAACGCCTCGTAGCTACAAACACAGACGAAAGGCACACACAAGACAGGACGAACTGCATTTTGCGGGACGAATGCATTTTGAACTTGTCATGTACCGACTTCCCCAACTTAGGCCTCTCAGTGGTTACACATATATACTTTTACAGCTGTAAGTAGGTAATTAGGGTAGATTTATGTGGCGACATGCTGCACGTGCCGCAGGGTAGGACCTGGCGTTCTTTTGACGTGTGTCCGGCACACGGTGCAAGAAGCAATGTTTACCTGTCCGACTTTTACAGACGCTAGACACCGAACGACATTTCCCAGCCCCGATGACAGCAGGGTTCTATTCTAGTATAACAGCTGGCCTATTAACTTTGCAAGAAACTTTTCCTACACAAAGATTCTACTATTCCGCAAACGCGTTCCGTTATTGATTTGGTTAAGTAGGTTATATGCGGAAATTGAGTTTGGTCACGGAAAAACGCGGATTTAGAATTTCGAAACGGGAATTTGCAAACTTTATTTTTTGTGCGCTAAAAAACTCATTGCGGACGAAAATTGTGCGGCACACTTCGCCACGAATATTTCGCTACAGTTCCTGGCAGATTGTAACACTAAACATGATCAACAGAACAGCGGCATATTCTCCAATTCCTGTAAAAGTTCTTCTGTTTTTTTTTGTTTTTTTTCTTTTTTCCCCGCGGAACCATTTTCGCGAATTTAAGTATACGCGCCATGTAGATACACTGACGTCACCGAGAAACATGAGCCCACGTTTTCCGCGAACTCAAGTTCCGGCATCGACTAAGGGCTTGCACAAAAACGCGGAAACATATTCCACGCGCAATGAACGAGTTGTATACAGTATGCGGAAGACAGTTGCTCAGAAGCGAAGCAATACATACTTTTTGGGTCCCTTTCAACGAAACCTCCTTCTGCCTCAAATCGCTATACCTATGCTTCAAGTCCCAACAGTTTCGAGTCAGCTGACATATACGAGAGATTCAGCAAATTAAGAATTCTGTCCTTCGCCCAGCGGTAGCGCCTCAAGGAGGAAAATGGAGAGTTTGCGCTTCGACACAAATTATGAGAGCGACCGAGAGCGCAACATTTTTCTGCTTCGTACGCATGTGTGTCACTTCGCGGTAGATGAAGACATTGGAAACATCCACCTTTTATTGCCAGAAACATGTATGTAACGATTCAATGACGTGGTGGGATTATAATGAAAGAGTGTATTATTACACGGTGGAATATGCCGTCGCGGAAAAATGCGGAATTTCCGACATATACGCACCGAATTGGGTCGAATTCCGCGCGTATATATTGGACCCAAATATTCGGCATCATTTTTCCGCGACGATAATTCAACCGTGTAATAATACACGCCGTCGTATTCCCACCCCGCCATTGAAGCGTTACATACATGTTTCTCGCAATAAAAGATGGATGTTTCCAATGTTTTCAGGCTCCATATACCTCGCACTATTGTTTAAAAAAAGAAAAACCGGTGGTGGTAACGCCGTCCCATTTCCCGTCATGTGGACCCAGTGATTGGTACAGGACGAGAGGTGGGACTCCAATTGGTAAAAAAAATTATTCTGCTTTTTCGCAATCTACCGAAGATACTTTCATTTCGACTTCTGTATGCTATTGATACCAACCGAAAATAATAATGGGGAAAAGAAACAACCAGTTGGTCTACGCGTAATATGGGAGGTACGGTCAAACCTCGTTAATATGGTATACCCGTGTTACGGCTATTTTGTTCTAGAACCATCCCCTGCCCTGTAAGTCCTTCTCGTAATTATGCCAATTCGCTTGTCCGACAATGACCGAGGTTTTTACGCAAATTGGGGCGAACACGTATATTATAACTTCCGGTGGAGACAAGTGGACCGACAAGTACCGTGTGGTTTGGGATCCTACACGCCTGGTTTCAAGGTGACTCATGATGCTCGTTGTGGTTATGTTGATGGTGATGCGATAAAGCAAAAAAATGGGTATGTGAGTTTGGACCAAGTTCAACTGGCTACCGCAGTACGCTTACACACAGAAAGTACAAACAAATGGTTGTGGATCTCGGGAATATGCATAAAAGAGCACTGCCCATCTTATCATAATGACCTGGTGCAGTCGTACGGGACAGCTACATATTCATGCCACGTCCATAACGAAGCGCAAGCCGAACGAAGAATCCCTTCTACCAACCAAGAACTCGACGAGCGGACTCAGAGGGAACTTTGAGCAAGAGAAAGACACGCAGAATGTGTTTCCCATTGACCACGCAATAATATCATTGGAAAAGCAACCGATTTAAACTGTAACCACCCAGTCACTTTTATTAGATTTATTCTGCGAGTAAACTGAGAGATAATCAACAATACCTGCTGCATTGCGGTAAACAATGGTACAGCCTTCTGTTACGCACAACGTTTTCGTTTGTTCATATTATGTACTGTCCGTTAATAAGACAATTTGCTTTATGACCAACAGTGCGAAAACGGTAATGGTCCTATTAGACAAGTTCAACTGTATACCTCGGTGTCTGGGCGAGAGACATCGTTTTGAAGTTATCCCGGCTGCAACCACCCTTCAAAGGCCTTGTACGGTGTAGCATACTGTGACTAAGTGTCAGTGAGCGCCAAACTTGATATGTACAGTAGCCTCAATCCGTCAACGAAACAACCTCAGCGGGACATCGAGTAAGACATCAGCGAGGACAACCCTGTACGACGAACATAACGTATAATGTAGTTCATGAAGGCCTTGGACCGTCGATGGAACTACCGTTGCACGATGTTACTTGATCGGTTTCATCGCCGTCCGCAAAATTGCCTTTCGGGTAATTTAGCGTATTAATTGGGCTCGAGAAAAGTATTCGGCAATGGAGGCTCGAAACAACACTAGTCACGTGGCGTCAACACCGAGTTTTCAGACAGACCACGAGCTTCTCTGATGAACTGGGACGTAAATTTTCCACCTGAACCGTCGCGCAAAAATTATCACAATACTTAACTGGGATTCATCGTGACATAAGTCGACCCGAGATCAAGGGATCTAACTTGGCGGGTCGCTCTATTAGTATGAAGCTATCTGTGCCATGAGTCAGTAAAGAGTCATTCGAGCTCAAACGCCCCGGCGGTGTTGCTCGACCAACGTCGATTTCCGAGTACAAAATATATGATGTTGGGACATGCGGTGCACCAGAAAAAAATATTTTTCCAAACGCAGTGCAGAACGGCTGTAGGGCGGGATCGAATGTCGGCTCCGGGCCAAAATCCAGGGCGCGCTTTCGCGCTTGTGGAGGGAATACGGCTGTAAATAAATAAAAAATTCGAATTACGTCGTTTTGAGAAAGGATAGTGTCATCTCTGACAGCTTCCATACCTCAGCCGGTCGGAGGATTAAAACATACTGGACAAGTAAAATCAACCCACGTTGTGCCAAGTTCGGAATTTTTTCCTTTAACAACGGTTGACTAAAATCGGCGTATTATATTGTTCTCCAATAGTAAAGTACCGATACATTGCACAGAAAAATATTTTAGGTCGTGTGGGAAATGGTTTATTTTCTTTAAAAAATGCGAAGTTGGCCTTTTGAGCAAATATCGGCAAATTCAGCGTGTAAAAACGGGCATTGGTGGACCAGTTACGGACCCGAATTTACCGCCGAGGGGAGTGAGTGAGTGAATGAAAAAAAAAAAGAAATTGAGAAAATTGGCACCACCGCCGAGGTACTCATCATTATCCCGGCTACCAATACTGAAAATATCTCCAGGGCGTTTTTTGTTTATCGCGCGTGACGAATTTTTGAAGTTGCCATAGTACGATAAATATGGAATAGCGCGGAGCAATGTTTTCGCGTCAAGCAGCGACATCACAGATGGTCTTTTCGAGTGGTTTTTGAAACTGTCGGAAGAATGGCATGATCAAAAACAAACTTTAATCTGCATCAAACAAATGAGTTGCAGAGTTGAGGACCTTACGGCACCATGACCCCTCTATTTCCTGGAGCATATACTGTGGACGTTATACAATACTTACGCCCTTATTGCGCCTTTCTGGACCTACAACCGTGGGTCGTTTGAGTAGTACTCATATGTGGTGTCAGATCTCCTTTTGTGGCCTTTAATTCCCTGACTATGCGAACCATTCTTTCCGCGAAGCCCCCAAAATAAATAATGCAGTGCTAATAAAGTAATGCTAAAAGTGCTAAGTAGTGCTAAAATAAATAATGCGCCAGTGTAAATAATGCAGTCCTTTTAGCGAAAGAAACTTCATCTTCATATTTTTCCTTGAGTTCGCGCAGGAGCTTGTCGTAATCATTTGCCAGGTCTCTTTTGTCGTCTGTGTCTGTGGCAACTCGTACTTCCCACCTAATCCCTTTGACCTTTCCCCCATTTTTTTTTCCTTTCGTCAAATAAATATATCCCCCCCCCCTTTGGCCATGATAGACTCTCCACACGTTTGCAACATCAAATTATCGACATTTTTCTTGCGTACAGTTGTCGTCGGGCTTCTTTCTTCTCACTTGTGTTTCACCCCGTAGCTGTAGTGAGACATTCAACAGCGACAGCGGCTCATCATCATGGGCACTCTCTGATGTGGAAGAGGCTTCAGCTACAGGTTGCACGGCCGTACCCTCCTCCTTAAACCTGAGGCACCGTTTGTGGCAGGTTGGGCAAAGACGGTCGCCAGGGACGAGACCCAGTGATGGCGCCCTTCGAGAAAAATTCACGGAAATCGCTTCGTGTCCTTTATTTTCTCGTTATGGACGGAAAATCGATTAACACAGTTCCTCGAAGCCAAGACGAGAGGGTGTTTGCGCACGTGTAATTGGTAGTGGTATCCACAAATTCTGGTGATATCTTTCGGGCTTCGCTGAGATCTTGATGGTATAAGGAATTGGTCCTCAAGTTACAGGGTACAAAAATCAACGAACGCTCAAGGCGTTCCAGTGGATCTTCCGGTCCAAACGTGCAATTACAGGGAGCCACAATACCTGATGCGAGGGCAGCCGTGTCGCTGGACAAGCTTGCCATAGGCACCACGTACAAAACGAGAGCAAGCTAGCCACCCAGATCGGGAAAGCACTTTCCCAAATACCACAACTCTTTCGTGTGAGGTAGTCGTGCATGTGTTGTCTCCCCAACAACATCAGTGAGGGTTCGTTACATCTCCTGTCTTATGTTGGGTTCCAAACAAAACAAATCGGTGACGTTGTAACGGTAACGTGTTGGCTTGCTGAGCTCCAGATAGCGGGTTCGATCCCGGCCGAGGACGGTAGCAACGTGGGGGAGGTAAATATTGCTTCCAGCACCGTGTGTCGGATATTTCCGAAAGAAACGACTACACAAAACTATACTAAACAAAAAGAACCGCAGGTGGTCGAAATTATCCGCACGTCTTACCCTGCGGCACGCGCAACATGTCGCCACAGAAATAGGCTGACGTGTAACATCACGGCACCACTCCCATTATTATTACGTTGTTCATTACGGTGCAATTACCAGAAGGACACAGCTGACCAATTGCAAGCATCACGAAAAAGATCTAAGCCGTTTATGCTTGGGACTATATAAACGGATTCCCTTGGAACAAACCATTCACTTGCCGCATGCGATGTTAGTGGACTAGTAATCTGCAAATGTTGCCTGCTACAAGTGAAACCTTGTGTTTGGTGTTTTCATTCTTTCGACAGTAAAAAAAAAGAAGAGAAAAACACTCTAAAAGACCACTTGTGACGCCGCAGCATGGTGCGAAAGCATAGCTTAGCGTCATTTCATGTTTCTCGTACTAAGGCAACTTTAAAAAGTCGTCACGCGCTATAAAGAAAAAAACGCCCTGGAGATACTTTCAGTATTGGTATCCGGGATAATGATGAGTACCTCGGCGGTAAAGTGTCGCCGACCAACTTGCTCCTGCTGAACCGTAAAAGTTCTTCCCTGCCATATACGTGTCTGTTCATCTGGGTCTACACAACAACCAAAGTCTTGTACTTTTCAGGTCCTTGGTTGCGCTGCTCAGTTCATAGTATCGTCGATCAACTTGCTCATGCTGAACCGTAAAAGTTCTTCCCTGCCATATACGTGTATGTTCATCTGGATCTACACAACAACCAAAGTCTTGTACTTTTCAGGTCCTTGGTTGCACTGCTCAGTTCATAGTATCGCCGACCAACTTGCTCCTGCTGAACCGTAAAAGTTCTTCCCTGCCATATACGTGTCTGTTCATCTGGATCTACACAAGGACTAAGGTCTTGTACCTTCAGGTCCTTGGTTGCGCTGCTCAGTTCATAGTAACGTCGACCAACTTGCTCCTCCTGAACCGTAAAAGTTCTTCCCTGCCATATACGTGTCTGTTCATCTGGATCTACACAACGACTAAGGTCTTGTACCTTCAGGTCCTTGGTTGCGCTGCTCAGTTCATAGTATCGTCGACCAACTTGATCATCCTGAACCGTAAAAGTTCTTCCCTGCCATAAACGTGTCTGTTCATCTAGATCTACACAACGACCAAAGTCTTGTACTTATCAGGTCCTTGGTTGCGCTGCTCAGTTCATAGTAACGTCGACCAACTTGCTCCTCCTGAACCTTAAAAGTTCTTCCCCGCCATAAACGTGTCTGTTCATCTGGATTTACACAACGACCAAAGTCTTGTACTTTTCAGGTCCTTGGTTGCGCTGCTCAGTTCATAGTAACGTCGACCAACTTGATCCTCCTGAACCATAAAAGTTCTTCCCCGCCATATACGTGTCTGTTCATCTGGATCTACACAACGACTAAGGTCTTGTACCTTCAGGTGCTTGGTTGCGCTGCTCAGTTCATGGTAACGTCGACCAACTTGATCCTCCTGAACCGTAAAAGTTCTTCCCTGCCATAAACGTGTCTGTTCATCTAGATCTACACAACGACCAAAGTCTTGTACTTATCAGGTCCTTGGTTGCGCTGCTCAGTTCATAGTAACGTCGACCAACTTGCTCCTCCTGAACCTTAAAAGTTCTTCCCCGCCATAAACGTGTCTGTTCATCTGGATCTACACAACGACCAAAGTCTTGTACTTTTCAGGTCCTTGGTTGCGCTGCTCAGTTCATAGTAACGTCGACCAACTTGCTCCTCCTGAACCGTAAAAGTTCTTCCCTGCCATAAACGTGTCTGTTCATGTGGATCTACACAACGACCAAAGTCTTGTACTTTTCAGGTCCTTGGTTGCGCTGCTCAGTTCATGGTAACGTCGACCAACTTGATCCTCCTGAACCGTAAAAGTTCTTCCCTGCCATAAACGTGTCTGTTCATCTAGATCTACACAACGACCAAAGTCTTGTACTTATCAGGTCCTTGGTTGCGCTGCTCAGTTCATAGTATCGTCAGATCAATTATAGCTTCTCCTGAACCGTAAAAGCTCTACCCTGTCATATACGTGTCCATTCACCTGGATCCACGCAACGGCCACTCTTACACCTGTCCGTGGTTGCGCTGCTCTGTTCATAATATCGTAATACGAACTAGCTCCTTCTGAACTGTGCAAGTTATTCTCTGCCAGATACGTGTCTATCCGTTTGGCGTAGATCTACGCAACGACCAATGTCTTGTACCTTCATGTCATTGGTTGCGATACTCAGTTCATAGTACCGTCAAATCATAGCCTCCTATATTTAAATATGCCTGTCAAATCACACACTTCACAGTGAGACTGCGGGGGAGGGGACACATTGTTTATCTTTTTTTTTAACACCTCCAAGATGTTAACAGAAGCCTTTGCCATAGTGTCCACTCTGCGGTAGGGTCGACACCAAGAGCGTGTACTATGCTTTCAGACAGTAAGTCAGCCGTGGAGGACTGGCGTCGTATTCGCCCAAAGTGATCAACGACATCGACAAGGAGATCACTTGCCTGCACGCCATGGCGCCGTCTCTAGGCCACAGTGTGTGGTTCCAGTGGATTCCGTGCCACGTTGGTGTTTCGGAGAATGCCATCGCCGATTCTACGGCGTTGTGTGCCCTTGCAGCTAGGTCTGTCACTTCCGTTCTGCTCTTCCAGTATGTCTGTCGGCTAGGGGTCATTCGCCGATACTGCACCAATAGCTCTCGGGCCTTTTTGCAAGACGTCGTCAGAACAAACTCTTTTCTGTGCTCGATTGTCCCGACAATGGCGCACGCGCTTACTCGAGCTGCCGTGCACAGACTTTTATCTGACCACTCCGCTCGACCCAGTACGACATCCCACACTGCGGTCTGTGACAAAAGCAGTTTTGACGTCCCTCAGTGACACAGGTCTCATGAACAGCCTGTGAACTCAAGTGGTGTCATCTCATTCTTCAGGGCCCCACCCTCACCTCCCACCCTCATACTAATTACATTAATCTTTTTTCAAGTCATCCTTTTCTATAATCTATCTGATCTTGATTTCACCTTCTGTTAGTGTATGCTTTATTTCCTCAATTCTTTTCTTTTTTGTAGTGGAGTAGCGCGGAAACAACACGGACACAGAAGAGAACCAAAACAGGAGATACACGGGAAATAGTGGAGGCAAACGTAATTGATAAGTTGGGAGGTGAATTCTTGGCGACACCGTCGATCAACCTATCTGGAAAGGAGATAGCATTTCTCCGGCGGAAAATGTGATGGCCAGGTTCCTGTGGTTTCTGTGTGGCCTAATGTCCAACGCAGCAGAATGTAGTGAAAGTCGAGTGCAATGGGGGTGGAAGGGTAGATGGGAGTGCCTTGAACCCAGTGAAACTAAAGAACATTGATAGGACAGATACTGTCTACCCCCATGTGATGTGATGTGATGTGATAGAAAAAGAAAAAATGGGGATTTAAGTCACCCCCCGTCTACCCCCCTGCACTCGACATTCAGTACATTGTGCTGCCTGGGATGTGTTCTATGGTTCTCTTTGCAAAATGTTGAGAGAAAGCGCTAGGTTGCTCTGTTCTGTGTCCCTGTTTTTTCCGCGCTTCTCTACTACAAGTATGTTCCAACACGCAAAACGTCTCACCTTGTTCTTTTCTTTTGCTTTTATTGTACTTTCATTTACTTTTTCTTTCGTTCTTTTCTTTCTTTTTTTGCGGAATAGCAAGTCGACATGCCGTTTGGCTGACCTTTCCTCCCTTTTTACTTTGTTCTGTAAATATACCCCCCCCCCCCCAGCTACACTGCTAGGCCCCGCACAGCATAGTGAGGTGACCAAGGCACTTCTTCGGTTCCTGCGGGTCTGTGGCCTTCTGGGTGCACGTGTTATTCCGCTGTTGAAGCCAGGTTAATCCCCATCATAGCTCTCCTCCTTTAGACCAGTGAGCCTGACTAGCTGCCTTGGAAAGTTAATCGAGCACATGGTACTCGCCAGACTGCTTTAGTCGGCACAACGCAGCAGTAGATTCGGTTCTTGATTTAATCACGTCTGTGGAAGAGGCAAAGGTGCACAAGAAGACGGTGCTTGCTGGCAGCCTTCCTCAATGTTAAGCGGGCGTACGACACTGTAAGACACGCTTCTGTCCACCATGATCTTGTTGATGCCGCCCTAACTTCCAGAGCACTCTCATGGCTCACTGATTTTCTCCATGGACGCGAACTGTTCGTCCGCACAAACCAGTGTGATACGAACCTTGTCACGTTGACCCATGGTGCGCCCCAGGGGAACGTTCTGAGCAACATCTTATTAACATTGTTATGGCTGGTCTTCGGGGTTGCCTCGGCAAGAAAGTGGCTATCTCTATCTATGCTGATGACATTTGTCTACGGACCAGCGGCTAAACCCGTCCTGCCCTCCAGCGACGCCTCCAACTCACTATCGACGCTACCCAGCAGTACCTGTCGCTGGCGGGCTTGGACATCTCGATGGAAAAGACAGTAATACTCCCTTTTACGTGGCGGAACATGCGGCCGTTCCAGCTTTCGGTTGCTGGCATACCATCGAAGCACGTGTTTCACCTTTTACTGTTGATGCTGGGTTCCCCTTGCGGAAGCATACTGCGAGCTTGGAGACCAAGGCCCCGATCTTGAACTTTCACATAGCGACCGTTATCGTTATATATAAAGTTCGCGCGCTCCAATGCCGCTGTGCTAGGCTCGCACAAGAGCTTGAGGCGAATCACGGACCGAAGTGATGCATTTGAGACGCATTATGGGATAAAAACGAGTTGAAGATCGGGCCCCAAGATCCACCGTTGGATTGCGGTGATCCGTCGCTTGACAGGCATGAGATGTGGTAGTGACACGAGCTCTCTGTTGCCCGTCCACGGGGCTTTGGTGTGAGGGTCGCTCGCGTACAGTTTGGCGGTGCTTAATGGCCTACCGACATCTCCAGGTCATAGTTTGCAGTTTCCTCCCGGCGCGAAGCCCTCGTGTGTGACTTGGCGCCCTCGAGCAGCAGAGACCCGAGCAGTTATTGCTGAAGCGAAGGAGACCCCGCTGGGAGTTCTTCGCTACGGTGAGACCTACCGACTTTTCCGCCGCCTTTTATCCCATCAACGGCGGCACCCGCTCGTATCGAAGATTTTGAGACGCAAGCACTGCAAGGTCCGCCCGGTGATTGCTCAGCTGAAGCCTAGCGCTCCGCGTTTCGTGGTGAAGACAGTGGCTCCCAGTGCCCCTCCATGGTCTCTGTCAAGCCCAGTCATCCGCCTAACTGTTCCCGGCCTGCATGGAAGGAAAATGGATACAGCCCCGTGTATCGCCAAGCAGCTTACCCCGGGCATGATGAATGACAACTACAGTGCTGGACAAAAGTTTACTGAACACGTTCCGGCTCATTTCTTCCTCATGGTGACATGCTAGCAGCGAATGTTACCATATGGACTTACAGGCACGTGCCTAGGTATCCCAATCACCTGTTTGTAAGTCCGTACGGTACCATTCGAAGAATAAATGAGCCGGAGCGTGTTCGATAAACATTTGTCCGGCACTGTACACGACGTCAACGTCGAGTGAAAGAAGGATGAGTGAGAGAGAGTGACTGGTTTGTCCCTTCAGATGACGCACCCTGGAAGTCGCTGAGAAGGCGTGTTAGCTTAGCTCAATTGGTAGAGCCCTGGACCGGTAATCCAGAAGATGAGGGTTCGAGTCCTACAGCTGGCTAACCTTTTCAGTGACTTTCATCTTCCATCGTTAATTTCTTAGGCAATTTGAGGCTTTGTATGTATTTGTCCTTTCTATGTTGTTCCAGCCTCAGAACATCAGTTCTCTCATCTACTCGGAATAGCTCGACCTCGGCATTTGTCATTCCATCTCAGTCAGTCTCCTGTGGTTACCATCATTCGCACAGAACATCATCTACGTGTGCTGAGCCCTACGCCATTCTCTTTGCTATGCAAAAAAATATCAACCAGTCCAGCTCAGTCTTGGATCGTCTTTACAGACTCAAGACCACCGCTGACCGTGTGTGGCCAACTTGGGGATACGCGGGTCCCTCAGTCCTGTTGTCTTTGACAACCGTTTATAAGAAGGCGACCGTTGCCAGACACACTGTCGCGTTGCAGTGGATCCCCGCACATGTAGTGGTGATCCCCGCAGCGGTAATGAAGAAGCAGACAGAACCACCTTGAGCACCCATCAGCACGCAGCTTCTTCCCCGATACGGATGTCTCCGGGCGACCGAACATACCTTCTTTCGATATTCACCGGCCCCAAGATGGCATGGCAACACGACATAGCCCACTCCTTTCTCTCGGGTGTAGAACCCACGCTTTCTCTCGAAATGCCTCCGCGACTACCGCGCCTCTTTACTGCACTCTTCCACCGCATGAGGCTCAACACTGCATTTACACTGCCTTTAAACACAGTCTCGGCTCCACCTCGTCTTCCCTCTGCCCCACTTGTGGAGTGCACGGCGACCTCTGTCACGTCATCCTGGCTTGTGGGCAATATCTCCACGAGTGTGCACTAATGGAAGTTTCTATGCAACGTATTGACGAGCAGCCGTTCAACCTCGCGAAGATCCTCGGACCATGGTCGAACGCTGCCCGCCAGATGCAAAGCCTTCGTCTTCTTGAGGAGTACCTGGCCTCCATGGGTCTGGTGTCGGATCTGTGAAGGTGTTCCCGCCATCATCATCTCATCCATCATTCCCAATGTGCAATAGGGCAGTGTACCGCCTCAGCGGCCACGTCGCACGATTGCGCGTCGCCTGTGTCTGAACTTTTCTTTCGCCTTCTGTTTGGAGCATTGACTTTTTCACAACCGAGCTGCAGACGCTTGTGACTGCTGGGATTCCGACGTACATAGGGGGCGCGGATTTCATGTATGAGGGGTAGCCCTCGAACACGCTTGGAACCGCTCCTTTTTTGAGTTAACACGTTTAGGAGTTGACCTTCTTCTGAAGCGGCAAAGTGTTTGTTGCAGACAACGAAATAGTTTGATGTAGCATTCGGCTCCCAGCCTTTGCGTGAGATCGCCTTTATCCACTGCTGGATCCACGGCAGGAATTTCGTGAAAGGAAACGCCGGGTTCTTCCTTTCTAGTACTTGATGTGGATATCGGCAAGCAGCAGCAACACATACTGACCACTGTCTATCGAAGCAGGCATATACGAACGATTCATCATGAACAAAACACATTAGGTTGGGATAGCGTCAGAACTTTGCTTTTCGCTCTCGCTCCGCCCTCGTTTAGCATTACAAAAACGGATAGCAGAGCACCGCTTCAATGAAATCTCGTCAGAGACGGCGAGGTCAAACATTAGAAACTACGCTCTGTGTCACCCAAAGGTTCCGTGGCCAGATGTTAGCCTATAGTACTGAATGAAAAATCACGCTGAGACATGCAGACGACAAATCAGAAGGCCTTTCTGTGTCACCTTATTGGTCGGCCGTATATACCGTTCTTGGCAGTTCTCGCCGACGTCGTGAAAGAAGTTCGGCATGGCAATTTTTTTGGCCCGTCGTCTCTCCTCTCCCAACGTCGGAAGTGCGCGTCTATTTCCGCCATCCGCTCACGACGCCGCGTCGGGCGTCAACAACTGAAAGCTGTCCATAAGCCACAAATGAAAGTACCGTTAACGACGCGTTGCCTTTCTGTCGTCTGCTATTGAGTTTCCAAAGACTACAGCGCGGAACATTGCCCAAGTAAAGTAAAACACAAGGAAATGAGCAACGACAACAACAGCTTTATTTGGAGATGATGGGGGAAATGCGATGCTGAAGGTCAGATATTGTTTACCTTTTTCCGTAGCTACTTATTTTCGCTTCTACCAGTGGAAAACTATGGAAAATGTTGCGAATACGGCAGTAAGGACGCTGCGACGACGCGCTGATGTCATGTGTCGGAATGCAGCGCCACGGGCGGCGAACTCGATCAAATGAGGGAGAGCAACGGAAAAGGGCTTAGCACGGCAAAGGGCAGCAGATGTGACAGGCATCTTAAAATATAGGAGGCATTGGTAAGGCCAACTAGCTCCTCCTGGACCGTAAAAGTTCCTCTCTGCCATAAACGTGCCTATCCCTCTGGCATGGATCTACGCAACGAGCAACGTCTTCTGCCTGTTCGTGGTTGCTCTACTCAGTTTACAATATGGCCTACCAACTACGCCTTCTGAACCGTAAAGGATCTTCCCTGCCACGTACGTGTCTATTCACCTGGCGTGGATCTACGCAACGACCAACGTGAGGAAATCCTTCCAGGCGACGAAGGTCACTGTTTTTGGCTGCAGTCACCCGTGTCACTCTATGGTTTGAGCGTGAACGAGGAGGCCATTGTCATGTTATGCCATGGCCTAACATGACATGCCAGGTGACACCCGTGTGGGTTCTTGCCGATAACGTCATAAAACGTTTATATACACGAAGTGAACACTTTGCTATAGCGTTTCCCTTTTCGTTTTCAGCGTAGTGGCGTTACTATGTATGCTACACACCACACTTATACTCCTGCAGTGTCGGCAAGAGAATGCGTCTGCCTTCCTTGCGGTTTAGGAAATAATAGACACGACCTAGATTGGAATGGCAAACTTGGCTATCTTTAGTGGCAGGGAGCAAGCGTTGCTTCCCACACCAGAACGGCATTCTCTGGTCACAGGCACAACATGGTGTGTGTTGGGTTGCATCTGTTGAGGACAACACTTTCTCCATCCTTTTCGGATGATGGGCGTGAGAGGAAATATGCCACAAACTTTTCTTCGTGCACTAGAGCTAACTTTTAATGAGTGAGCCTGAAAAGACGGGTGCCCTGCTCTGGATTTCAATTTCGTTGTGACATCAAGGACGGCACAATATTTCATTATGCCATCACTGTTGAGCGTTCCTTAATATGAACGACCCCGTTTTCCTAAATTCGTGTGGCCCTGACCGTATCGATTTCTCTCCCTGCCTTAAAACGGCTTCGCAACGAACCTGGCGGGCAATCAGGAAATGGAGGTCACTTGTTTTTCAACCATTGACCTCGGTTGCGCCCGATTAACCTCCGATTGTTTTCCGCCTTGTGGCACGCGTCGGGATTGACAAGCCTGAAACTCGAGTAATTGACCCAGTATCGACTTTGATCCAAGTTGTTTTCATGGCGCTTCAAGAAAGACTCTCCCTGTATTATGTAAACACAAAGTAGCGAAAAGGGTTCCCTCAGGATACACGTAGAAGGACTAGCTTTATATCGTGCCGTTTTATGCAGTATTCCCGTCTCTGTGTAGCATATCGGTCCTCAGTGTTGTTCACAGACACCAAGTTGATGGATTCGCAGGGTTTTTTTTTTTTCCTCTTCCAAGTGGAGTATCCTTTGTATGTGTGTATGCGTGTGTGTGGCTCATGGGTACCGATTATCACATTGCACATCATCCACGTCTGCAGAGCTACAATTCCTCAGAAATGTCCGTAGATGGGTGTTATCCAAAGTTGCTCTGCATCTTCGTGGATCCCGAGCTCCGGTTGTTACATCCACCCTCTAGGAAATGAGCCGTCTACAGACGAGTAGGGATCACCAAGTATCCTTACAGTGGATTCTGGGACATTGTGGCATCCACGGGAATGAAGTCCCAATCAGCAGTATCTATTATGCTCTCCAAAGGAGACAGAAGAAGCTACCTTGCCGATATGGTAAAGCCCCATCTACAATGGTGTCAAGATGTCACATCGAGGACCCTCGTTAGGGAAGTGGGTCCCGATTTATTCCTAAGCTTGCCCAATCGACTGCCTCGCAACTTAACTTTTCGTCCATTATGCGCAGGCTCCGCCTAGGTGTCGCCTTCACCCCACTCTTTAAATACGGGCTTGGTCGCTCTGACACCATGTTATGCCGTGCTAGCAGATATCCAGCACGTGATCGTGGACTGTGTTCTCTTCAGGGTTCAACGAGAACGGTTGGGAAACCGACTGAAGCCGATCCCTGCCGCTCCGTTCACTTTGGCGACAGTCCTTGGGCCCTGGACCGATATCCTGCAACACCGTCGTGCCCCGCAGATTTTCCTGGATTTTCTGCGAAACACCGGTCTTATGTCCTTGAATCTAGGTGTGTGGCCTTTCTATCGCCTCTCCCCCCTCGTCCCCTCGTCGCATTTTATATATCATGCAGTTCCGTCCGCATTGGGGTAGTGGACCTCAACCCTGGTGACGAATTTCCCCATTCATCATCATCATCAGTGTATTTGTTGTTGTTGTCTTATTTTATATTATTTTCTACCAAACTTCATTAAGTCAAACTTGGCCGCGTTCTGAATGGCTTTAAATAGAAGCGGGCATTCTGGGTTTTTTATTAATCATTTCACATTTTAAATTTTGCTTTCGAAAATTTGGTCTCGTCCGCCCTCCTCTGAGGAGCGAGGTCTGGCAAGGGGGGTGACTCTCTCGAGTGAGTTGCGGTGTAACCCAAAGGCTTCTACGTCTTCCGGGTCAAAAACTTTTGTCTCGCTCGAGAACAACAAAAAAGGGGTCAAAATGGTGTGACGAAACTCCTACTTGACGCAGGAAACACTTTTTCTCCGCTCTGGACCCGGATTTCAACCGAGGACGTCAGGGCAGGACGATACGTGAATGTCATCTATCCAGAAAGTGTCATCGGGTGTCACAGTTCACGTTGATGATGTCAATATCGGATAATTGCTCCGTTGCGAGATGTTGGACATATTTGCACCGCACATCATAAGTGTCTTTAGCGTTTATGATTGGTGGTAGAGGGAATGATGTAATGATGAGGGCAGGTCGTCGTCCTACAACTAGAGGGAAAAATCGGTCGGACGAAGAGCTCAGATATGGCAGTCGTCCAAAAAGCCAGACAGCGGCGGAAAAGAAGGCTGGTTGGTACGACAAAAATGAAGTAGGCCACAACAACGGTTTTGCACATTCAACAAAAGGGATAGCGTTGTAGTCCTGCACAACGCGTTATGTTGTGCAGGACTACGAACACTATCTCTTACGTACGCAGAGGCGAGGCTATTATTACTGGTACAGATGTAGTACTGCTTTTCAGGCTGAACCGGAACCTTTTCTATCGTCTATCCATCAACCGAACACCCGTTTTGTGGTTAAAGAGGGGGTCGGGTTAATGAATCTGATACTGGAGGAACACAAAAACAAGGTTTCTGCAGGTAATGTCGTAGGTTCCCAGATGGGTGACCACGTCAACAAGTGTGGTTGCATACCTGAATTCTACTAAACACGGACGATTTATCGCTCGACAGATAGACGTGTAAGACAGACAGTGGAAACGATAAATATCGAGGGAATAGTACATCGTATGCTATTGCCTTTGCGTCCGTAAGGAATAACGTTGGTGGTTCAGCGCAAAACCAAGGTAGTCGTGCAAGATGGCGGTCACGCAGGAAACGCTCCCGATCAAGAACAATACAGCCGATCTTTCACTCGTTTACGTTGTTGCTACTAGGCTGACGGCTACTTGAAAGACAGTAATCACGTCCGGTGGAAATACGGGTATTCTGGAAAAGTGGGCTCTATGATGAACGCTGAAGGAAGTGGTCCGCCACGGGGGGATACTTTTGTGTGCCGTGGTTTTCTGTGTGAACAATTGGGAAATAACTTGTTTGGAAGCCCACCCATTCACCCGTTCTCATAGTGGAGAACGCGCCAGAGGAATGCAACAAAGAATGACATACATCAACTTGGACATCAATGCGAAATTCCGATAACCAGCAGGAGATGCACGGAGGCTGAAAGATATCGCCGACGTTCGACAAGGAAGTGAGTTTGTGACGGATTGACGCCGCGGCAATCGATATCCTTCAAGCTAAGTGGGGGTCACATTCACTTTCTCCAAAACTACGATGTCTCGTGTTCGACTGCAACTTACGTGGAGGTGCAATACGTCCCGGTTTGGTTTTACTTGCTGTAGGGAAAAATAAGATGTGGTGTTCATGAAGAGTGCCGTGTACCGCGTCCTTATACATATAGTTGTTAGATAGGAAAAACGAACATCCCGTTTCCCCCTGACAGCGTCCAGGGCGATGACGTCACAAGTAGCCGAGATAAGATTCAATGAGGATCGTAAAACGTAACCAGCAAGTTTGGTCTCCAATCGGTGTCAGAAACCGAAAGTTGTAGACAACGCGACTCAATTATAAATAATTAGCCGCGAATTGGGTTGCATCGTAAGAAAGCACGTGACAACATTTGCTCGGCTTAAGTGAAATTTCGAGTGACGGTTAAGCCGTGATGTGAGTCATAACATGCGGAGCAGTGGCGCAGCCTCGGCCCGAGACCCCAGTGCCTGCCACTGGACGGCTCACGCAAATCGTGCAAATCCTGGGCGAAAAAATTATATATGAGACGGGGGGAGGGTGCAGTGTACCGATTGCGAAGATTCTTGCAGTTCCTGGCGTCTATCTAAGCAGTATTCTTGAATCATTTTGAAGTTACGAGCTTTTCAAACTACTTAAAATCTCGTGACCCGGCCTCACCGGTCACTAAAGCCCATATGTAATCGCAGTGGTTCATCCAGAATTCCAAGCACGGAGGGGTGTCGGAAAAAATTGGAGGGGGGGGTCATTATTATACAACAACAACAACAATAAATGAAGAAGTGATGATGACATGGGATGTTTCCTCGTGGTAGCCACAGGACACTACCCCACTTCACAGTGGTTAATATGAGAGGATGAATTATGGTGAAAGTGAAGCGACGACAGGTCGGAGTTCTGTTTAGAGCTCTTCGAGGAGTCCAGTGGCTTGCATGAAAGCAAAAAGGGAGCGAAGAGCCCGGCACTGATGCGCAGGGGAGCTCCATGGGCCAAGTACTTTGGACAGGCTGAATGGTCTATGGTCGAGGAGTTCAAGTTGGCGTCGAAGTACCCGGCGTTCACACGTGTACCGCTCACAGTCCTCGATGATATGGGGGATCGTAGCTGGGGTGCGGCAAGCTAGGCACAGCGCCGTGTTACTGTAACCCAGCTTAACATGGCACACAGGGGTGAAGGCGACGTTGAGTCGTAGACGCCGCAGAGTGTCGTAAAGCTGCAAGGGAAGCCACCAGTGTCGTAAAGCCAAGGGAAGGGGTGTTTTCCAGGTTTCAGTATGGGAACCACTAGGGCCTCCTTCCACTGAGCAGGGACTTGTCCATCCCTCCATGATTTATTGTAGATCTCTTTGAGGACCAGAAGGCAGGTGTCATTCAGGTTACGGAGCGCAGCATAGGTGACCAAGTCCGGACCAGGTGACGACTGTTTCCGAGAAAACGCCAGGGCCGCCTTGAGTTCTGCAATCGTGAAGTCCGCATCCATGTCGGGGTCCGATGATAGAGGAGCTTGGCTAATAGCGCGCTGTAGCTGCATAACATGTTCCTGAAAGCCTGAACATTTCGCTGCCTCGGAGCTCGCTGCTATGGTCTTGCAAAATTCGTATGCAAGTTCCTTCTCGGGCTTGGAAATCGAGAGACAGAGATCGCAGGGGGTTCTTCGCCGGAGGAGCTTCCCGGAGGCTTCGAGCAACGCGCCATACCTTCGCAGTACTGGTAAAAGGGGTCAGAGACGCACAGAACTGCCGCCATCTACGTACGTCCACGGCCTTCAGGGCCTTTTGTACCATTACGTTCGCACGACGTGCATCCTGAACATCCTTGAGTTGGCCAGATCGCCGAGCCTTTCGCTCCGCCCGTCTCCTATAAGCACGCAAACGCTCCACTACTGGATCCGTACCTGCATGACCAGCAGCGACCTTAGCAGTCGTGGTGGACGACGTTATGCACCGCACAATGAGATCAGTAATTTCCTCTGCTGTCATTCCCGCCTGCACATCTTTCTTGCTCAGGTTGCAAAAGGACTGCCAATTGGTCAACCGAGCGATCCTGTGGCCTGCTCCGGGCACGTACTTGGAATACGAGAGGAATATGGGGAAATGATCGCTGCCTCTGCCGTCCAAATCCGTACTCCAAGTGACATGTGGAAAAAGATCCCTGGAACAGTGCGAAACGTCTAGTGCGTCCGTCGAGAAGCCTCGACGCAAGAATGTTGGAGACCCATTATTCAAGGCACAGAGGTCAAGATCTTCAATGGTCATTATTATAGTTCCGTCATTACAGTTTAGCATATCATTACCGGCATGTGTCTAGAGCTGAAATCGCAAGTGCACCCCATGTTGGGGGTTCATAGGTGGAAAAGTTAGGGTGGTGTCACTGGACGTTTCGAGGTGTTAGGGGGATGTAAGGAGGGGTCTGAATAAATCAAATCGCATTTTGAACGTATTCATCTCTCATATCGCTGATTGGACAGGTATGCGTGTGTCCCGAATCAGCGGAGGGGCGTTTTCGTATCGAGCCTCCCCTATACCTTGCATGGAGGTCTGGCTACACCACTGATTCCAAATTGTGTACGCAACGTGAGAAGGAAACTCGGAGGTCGGTTATGTGAAAGTCTGTCAATGAGCATTCTTTCGTGGAAGCTCTCGAGAACCCCGCCACTTGAAACACCACAAGGGTTGGAGCAAACAACCTCGAGACAAGGGTTAAATATGTACTCCACCCATGCTTTGGAAGCGTCTCCTAAACAGAACAATTGACGACCTTCAAGATTTCGAGATACAACGAACGATTATTGACGTAATTTGACCCTGTTAGGTGCAGACCTTGAGGTTCCAATGAGGCACAGCGGACTCCACTTATCGTAGTCATGACTCTAGTGATGACTAGTGTGATTATAGGGTCGTTGTTCGGCTGGGCCAGAGGGCGCTCCTGTTTACGGCAGTCAACGCCACTTGTGGCGATACTGCTAAGTTTTCAAAGTAGCGTGTTCTCTCATCACGCACATGGTATGTGCTGTGTCAGAATAACCAAGCTGTGTTGCGTTTTTTATAAGGCAGGCATCCCCATATCATCGTCATCATGTATTTCTCTCTCTCTCTCTTTATAAGGCAAAAGAGACCGAGGACTGTTTCCCCCATGAAGTCGGAAGAGGGGAAACCATCAACAGTGGCGCGTTTTTGGCGCATGGCCGAATATTATCCGACAGGCTCGAAATACGAGTAAAATGCCGGTGCTCCTCAGGTGCCATAGATCTAGTAGCTCTGAGCGAAACCTGACTGAAGAATAAAGCCTGAATGCATACAGTTGGATATCTCTGGTTTCAAATGTTTTACTCACGTTTACGAAGAGGGTGTGAGTACATGTCACTCTTATTTAGTGACTCTAGGTGTGAGAGCCGGTGGAGTAATGATTTAGAAAATGAATGGAGCGAGCACTATGGATTCTTGTCTGTAGTCAGCTCTTTATATGAGCGTTACATTCCCTCTTTTCCGTCTTTTGCTCACTCCAAACCACGTGTCACTTATCCGTGACTGTTTCGGAAGAGAGAAATATGAGAGTCAGATCAGAAAAGTCATCGGAACAATAATTTAAATGTCTTTGCTGCTGAGATTATGGACTTTGAGACACTTGACTGAGAATGAGAACTAACTTAATGAGAGACACGTCTCAAGTGCAATACAACTTTCGTAATCCAATGACCAATTGCGACTACGGTGCATGACTCCCGGTGGATCCTGCATAGGTATGATCGTTTTGGGATTCACATACACTGGTGATATCTCATGCTTCTGCTATGATTGCCAAGCACTCGCTGTCTAGGAATTTGCTCCACCTATACCTGCAGAATATATAAAACTAAGAATTAAAAAAATAAACGCGTAATCCACATTGCTCATGATTTTCGCATGGTACTACGCAGCCCCAGACATACGTCTACGTCTACGACAGAATGGTGTGGACGCAGGGGAGCTGGTGGACGAAATTCATTATAAAAAAAGCCTGAGCGTGGGGCACGAAGCAGGTACAAAGAACGAACAGCTCAAGTTTATAAGCCTGCAGAATCACACAGCTATCAGCTTGAGTTTGAATGAAAAAAAAAAAGACGAAAAAAAACAGATGGGATACAGATACGCTCCGGCGTTCTTTGTGCAGTTCGTGCATTTTATAACAGTAACGTGGTCCAGGCTTTTATTTTTCCAGTTCTCCGGGCTGTACATTCTCAGATATAGCGCAGAAGCGGGTGGAAGGTCGTGCACAGCGCATGTAAACACATTCGTCGCCCGACCAGTTTACTTTTAAACTTTTCCTCCCAGTACTACCAGAGGAGAAACGCGGCGCTAGTGTCGCGCAGCCAAACTCCAGGCGAACGTCCCTATAGACGGGTTCAGATTTGTCTCAGTTCCAGAGGTGCTTTTTCCAATGATTCAAAAAATAAAATAAAGTACGTACATATATCGTATTTAATTATTTATTATTTTGCTATAATTGTGTCTACATTCTTGTGTCCTGCTTGCCACAGCCCAGCAACGATTTCCCATATCATCGAGGAACTCGACCGGTACACGTGTGAACATGATAGGAACTTCCTTCTTTCATCATTAACACTTGTGAACGGCGTGTGCTTCGACGCCAACTTGAGCTCCTTGACCACAGAACATTCCGCTTGTCCACGGAGCTCCCCTGCGCATCAGTGTCGGGCTCTTCGCTCCCTTTTTGTGCAAGCTATACTTGGCCTCCTCGAAGATTTCTAAACCCAACTCTGACCTGTCTTCGCTTCACACTCACCATTAATTCATCCTGTTTGAAGTGGGGTCCTGTGGTTGCAACAACTACTACATGAATGACGATGGGATGAGGTCGTCACATGTCATCATCACTTCTTCATCATTTATTGTTTGTGTTATTGCACCATGGAAAGAGTGAGCAAGCTCATATATGAAAGAGGACAGATAATTATTCAATATACTTGATCCAAATACAGTAACAAAGTTTTACGTCACAGTGAGGCCCTTCGTGACCTAGACGTAATCAATCCTTAGCAAGGTAGAGGTAGGACTAGATAAAGATAAATCGAGGGTCAGTAAAGCTTACACACCAAAAAGGACATCCTACACACAATTAATCCACATCAATGTACAGCACGCGCAGCCTCGACACTGTGCCTAATTAGGGCTTTACAGTAAAGCCTCGAAATGCGTGACTGTTCGCTGCGGTTGTTCCCATAGACTCTCAAGTCGATACAAGGATCCCGACAAGGTGTCGCAGTCAACTGTCTCCTGAGGAAGCCTATTTCAGTGCTTGATTGCCAACGGGAAGAATGAATGTTGGAGTCAATTTGGATATGGGGGGTGATATACTTGTCCTCCATCGTATTCGTATGAATGTTGCACGCACACCCTCACTCCTATATAAAATGCGCTATAAGAACTCCCCCAATTGCACAATGTGTTGCGTGGAAGCCGACATTGAACCCTATCTATTATACTACAACCGGTATCTCTCTCAACGACTACAACGCCATTTGCGACAACTTGGTTACCCCAACATCTCTTTGCCCCTACCCAATTGAGCTTTCTGCATGCCTCTAAGACCCCCTTTGTGTGTGTGGTTTTTGTTGCTTTTCTCTTTTATTGAAGGAATAGATTACCTTTCCTACGGCCCTTACTATTTTCCTATACTTTATTTTTGCTACGGCCTACCTTTACTACGTTTCGGCCTACGCCCGACTAACCTTTCCTCCCTTTCTTTTTTCAATAAACATACTCCCCCGTGTTAGTCTATCCTTTATTTCCTAATTATAACTTTGCTTTTTATTTTGTCGCGGAATGGCAAGCCGACATACCGTTTGGCTGAACTTTCCTCCTTTTTTTTCCTTTTTGTTTGTTCTAATAAATATACCCCTCCTCCCCTTTGTGGCGACCTCATCGATTTGGGTGTTTCAGTTCAAATCATGTGTGATGGTTACACCGAGGTATCTATGACGCGAGACACGAGTTAGATCTGTGCCCGTTGAACTATAGGAAACCAACGTATATGTCAGTACACTGACAGAAAAGAAAAACGAAATGAATCGTCAGATAACTACAAGGAGTTTTCACTCGCGAAAATTGGCGAAGCAACGACGTCACCCATACTTGGCGCACCTGAGATATGCCTTATTTCCTTGGTTTGCCGCACAAGAGGCTTCAAACAACTTTTACTTTGTTACAGTGCCAGAAATGACCCAATTCCGTACTTGAGGAAATCCCAGCCACTTTGGCGCAACTGCTTTTCATTCACCCAATCCATAAACGCAGTAATGAAATGGTAGTATGACTAGAAAATAAGTTCTGTTGGGCCTCTGCAACTTTCGCGTGCAACGACTCCGCGAAAAGGATTTTCGTTGGCAAGAAACTCAGTTTTGCTCCGCCGAAGGTTCTCTATGTTGATTGCCAGATGGGTGGACGCGATAATCTACCCACTCTTGTTCACAGGGTGATTTGTGGATCCATGTTGTGCTTACAAAGTGTTTCCGGCCTTGTTTTACATGGTAGGAAAGACTGTAAACTAATATAGAACGGACTGTAGCGCAACTATATAAAAGCCCGCAATTAGTCAAAGTATATAATAACCGTCGTAATGGCATTGAGGTAAGTAATTATACCGACGTGCATAACGTGCTTTGTAGAACTATACAGCAAAGAAGACAAATGTGTTGAGTAGACATCATTCTTTATCAATCAAGGTTGCAAGGCAGATTTATGGAAACATGTACGGAAATACTTAAGATGATACGAATTCCTTCAGTGGACATGATTATCGTATGCAGATAGTTAGCCCGTTCATTTTGCTATAGTTAGCCACCGAACGGAGATTGTTCTTCTTTTCGCCCAGACGAAGACGAAATATCGCCGTCCCAAAATATCTTCTCTTACAGGTGCCGTAAAGTAGCGGCTTAATATTTTTAATTTGCTGCCTCGTCAATCAACAGTGATCTATGTTCCCCACCACGGAGTCTCTCCGAGCGATAAGATAAATTACCCTTATAATTCGCCGCATAATTTCCGCTCGCGTGCCCTGAAAGGCAAGATTCCGAATCCCGTTCTTGGCAGTGCATTAAACAATGGCACGTAAAAATCATTCGACTTTGCAGGTCCACATATTGTACCCCGGAGACTTTCTATTTAATTTTGGCTTGCGTCATCCCAGTATTTCTTTAACAGAAGGGGGGCACATTTTATTACAGCGACGTCAAAGGCAGACACGTTTGTTGACATTGTGCATACGTGCGTGCAGCCGTCCATCTCCGGAACTTGGCCGTCCACGTTCACCCTGGCGATCGAGAATTTGCCGCTAGTTTTCAAAAGTTGGGCCAAGTGTTCGGCAGTCGACGAGTGAAACGTGACTCCAACGAAACGGGACATTTAGTGTTCTTTGAGAAGAAGAAGAAGAAAAAAAAGCGTTTTTAGTCCCCTCGTGTACAATAGATGGAGGCCATGCAGACAGAAGAACAATGGAGAGAAACTCGTGCCGTGTCGGAAACCTTCGTAAGATATCTGGAGCGAAGGCTTGAACGAATTCTTGCGAAACATTCGCGTAAGTGAAAGACCAAATTGAAATCCCTCGTAAAATTCACGCAGGTATAGCAGCTAAGTAACAAAATGAGAACACTGTGTCACCGGGAACCACAGTGGTCCATAAACTATATGTCATATAGGCTATTTGTAATTATCTAGGCGTTAGATAACGGTTGCGCATACACTATGGTGTAGTAAATATGCGCAATTAAATTGGTTAAGCATGGTTAGGTTAGGTGAGGTTAAATCACTGTATTTAGCGTCAGTGGCACGTGTGTACGTAAACGTGTCAAATAAAGTTCAATAGGGTTTTCGTTTCCTTTCAACGAACGATTAGTTTATATTACAAGGTAGTCTTCGATAAGCATCGTAACGAAGAGATGACGAAAGATATGAACCCATTTTTGAAGATGTTTATCGTCGCCGATAACATGTCGCGCAGTAGAAATTTCTCGGTAGCGCAACAGAAAAAAAAAAGTTGGCAATCAGTGCACGCGAAGGTCGTCGGTCAATGTGTTAATGTGTGGTCAAAGGTCAATTTCTTTTTTAAAGTGACGACAAGGTGTACCAATTTAGGTGAATTGATTGGTGTTCGGAGGAAACCTTCCTCGTGGGCAGAACGTCCCGAGAACGTCCATTGAATGATCGGTAGGACTGAAAAGCATACTTTCAGTTGTGCCTACACGGGCTCGACAGTTCTGCCAATAGATATTCAATATTATAATATATATTCGAGATATTCACTTATTCCGATAACAACGATTAAATTACGTTAAATCGAGCTATTCATCAGTAAATATTTTTGAAGAGACGGGAATGTGGAGAAACAGATTACCTTCATCTGTTTTGGCTGTGTGCTACGCCACTTCTATGTATTGCCTCAGATATTCCAGGGTCATTCTGCGTGCAAAAGCGCTTTAGATATACGCGGGGCAACGTGATGTTGGGGAATGCTCCGTCGAAGCCAAGAAAGAGGAACAGTGTTTCATTGAATTTCCTTCGAGCACAGCATCGATCGTGTGAGCGATATTGTCGGCCGAGATGTCCGCGGCATGTTCCAAGAAGATATCGCGCGAAAAAGAGACGTTTCTATTTTCGCTTTCTTTTCAGTAAAATTCATTAATAGTAAGTTGATAGTATATTGAAAGTAACGAGTTACTTTTCTGAGTACTGAGTACTCTGTTCAAATACTTTTCAATGCTGAGTAGGTACTCGGTTAATTTTTTTGTCTGATATTCAGTAACTTAACTTGTTTTGAGTATCTTGTACAACCATGAAGGAGCTTTATGGTCCATCCATATATAGGGTCTGTTTCGTGTGTTTTGAAATTCCATTACCTTAATGCTACGATCGAGTGGAGTATATCTCCCATTCCCAGCCGAGCTCGAGTGCAGATCCAGAAGAGCCTTTGGATTACTATGCGGCGTCGTTGTGCATTTCTCCACACTGCTATGCTTATATACGAAATGCGTGTTGGAGCATTTTGTTCTTTGTTTTGTGTGTGTGTGTGTGTGACCGCGTCGTGTCTTGTTGTTAGTGCATATTGTATTATTGTATTTGTATGTATATTGAGTCTATTTGTAGTGCATTGCATTGTATTTGTGTACCAACATTAGGGTCGTCACGACCGTTCTTGGGCACCAATAAAACATTATTATTATTATCATCATCATCATTATTATTATATCTTGTTTTGTGCTTAAATCTTGTGGAAACACCGTTGCGCGTCTCCATTCTACAAACGTCTCTATTATCTCGGAATTTTTCGACCAACCTTTCAAAAAAGTTGCGTTTTCTTGGAACCTCCGCGAACTCGGCTGGTTTGCGACGTCACGAGCGAGAAATATACCTCGGGGAACATAACGTCACGAATGAACGACACCGGAAAGAGTGAAAAGACTTACCGTGTAAGCGGGTCCGCGGCCCAATTCCTGTGCACCTGAAATAATTAAAGCCCAACATTATAAATGGCAGTTTATGCTTCGCCCTAACCGAGCTTTCTAAATTGATTTCACTCAAGTGGGTGTAGTGTTATTGGTCGTTGAGTAATTATATACCAGTTCACTCAATTGTAGAGCTACATAGAGAAATGGGCCTTGCCTCGCCTATGTCACGCGTGGCGGTTTCTCACTATCTCTCGCATTATCTCACATTTGCCATCTACCAAGTGTTGAAACGTCCAGAGGTACAATCTAAATTTGTAATATACTTGATGAGTACTTTAAAGTACTTTACGTTGAGTACATTTGTAGTATCGTACTTTGTACTGTACTTAAAGCACAACAGGCGCTAGGTACTTTACTTGAGTACAATCTTGAGGTACTTTGCCCATCACTGTTAGAAAATTTTGCATCGCAAGATTTGCAAATGACTGTAACTAAGGTACGGCAATATTTTCCAGGCGTCAGTTCTCTAACGTCATTTTGTCGAGGTTTCAAATGGCCTACCGTTTCTGCGAAGCAGGAATTGCACATAATTTGTCATCTCATACGCAGCTAGGATGAGTAACTCCCATGAACATACACAAGAAATCCTCTGCTTCCTTTTCTTTTTCGCTTTCCCCCTTCCCCCTTTTCTCCTTTCTTTTCGGAATAGCAAGCCGGCTCTTTGCCTGGCTAACCTTTCCTTTCTTTTTTTCTTAATAAACATACCCCCCCCCCCCCCCCCTGCTTGTAACACGGTACGGCTGTTCTTTGACAGTACAAGTGCTAAAGCAAAGCTTTAGTTACATTTTTTAAATATAACTGTAAAGTAAATAAGTTATTTTAATGTGGTAACTGTATCTGTAGCATCTTAAAAAGAGCAACTGTAACTCAGTTATCATTTCTGCAGGGTATCTTACCTACATGGCTGTTTTCGCGTCCCACATGCTTCACAAACGGGAGCGCTCGAAAACACGTCATCATTCATAATTTAATTGTTCTTCTTCTTTCTTGTATGCACCCTTCGGCACATCCCGAGGCTTCAAAAGACACCTTCTCATTATTTCGTCCCATCACTGGCGGCCGAAATTAACGCTTCAGAGAATGAACGTCTTTCGCAAATAAACTCATAATTCTAGCAGGATGTAGATAAATGTGAAATCCTCGTGCGGCCCATGAATGGCCGCTCTTCGCATGAAGCTGTTGAGTCTCGGTATTGAAACTCTTTTCTATTGTTTCATCGGGGAGTTAAGTTAAAATGCACAGTATGAATCGTTTTAAAAGTGGCTTTTGAAATGTCACGATCAACATACAGTGGTCAACGCTTAACACGCACATGAATGGGATGATAATGTGGTGATTCACCGCCGTTACGGCAGTACACTGCCGCATTGCTCTTCTGAAAGGGATGATAATGGAAAAGTGTCCCATTATAGCTCGTCCATTAGTCCAGTGCAGGAGAGGAACTCAGCAACAACTCGTAGGCCTTGCATCTGATGTGAGGGATCCGACCATGGCCCGAGGATTTTGGCTAAACTGAACTGGCGTTTATCGACGCGTTGCAGAGCAATTTCCAAGAGTGTGTGATCGTACACCACACGTTGAACAGAAGCGCCGTCAACGAGGAGATGTTTGAAAGCGGGTGAAGCCACATTGAGTCTCATGCGGTGGAAGACTGCAGCAAAGGACGCTTAAACCAAGTATACCTATGTTTAGTACATAGATGGGTAGAAATCCAGCGAACCGGTAGAGATGTAGGAAGGGAGTTGCCTCAGGACAGAAGCCGCCGATATTTCGAACAGAGACTGTTCTTGGCCCAGAAGAAGAACAGTCTCTGTTCGAAATATCGGCGGCTTCTGTCCTGAGGCAACTCCCTTCCTATGTTTAGTACATGAAATTCGTAGCTAATCCATATACATCCATTCATCCATTTAGAGGATCTTTGTGGGAGTAGCAGAATTCGTCAGGCGACGAATTCAATATCCTCCCCCTTTTTTTATATCGTAGAACGTGAAAAAGCAATGGGCAAGTTTTCTGCGATAACGACTCGCAAGTAAAGAGAAAACGGTTGAGAGCATTAAACAGTTTAATTTCCGAAAAACGGGACTTTCGTGCAGTATGCTGCACTTCTTCAGGTTTGAGGACCTGCTACAAATAGTGAAGAATATATGAAACCGCAAAAGAGTAGAGGGCGAGGGTTGAGAAGAATACAAATAAATGTACTACAAAGGAGGTGGCTAGACAAGTTCGGACAGACATACAGATGACGTAGCACAACATATGAATGGACGCAGCGGCCAGTCCATTCATATGTTGTGCTACGTCATCTGTACGTCTGCCCGATCTTGTCTAGCCACCTCCTTTGTAGTACATTTATTTGTATTCTTCTCAACCCTCGCCCTCTACTCTTTTGCGGTTTCATATATTCTTCACTATTTGTAGCAGGTCCTCAAACCTGCACGAAAGTCCCTGTTTAATGCTCTCAACCGTTTTCCCTTTTTTTATATATTCAAACTCAAACTCAACTCCACGCACCGGCACGTAACCCGCGCGTTGTACATTGTCAAAAGCAAGGGGGAATATTCGAGTTTTTCCAATGCCGGCATAACTGTGTACTATTCCTCTCCTATTCCCCATTTCCCCCAATAGCAATGGTGTAGCATTATGCTCAATGAGCGGAAGTCATCCCCATATCATCGTCATCATGTATCTCACTCTCTCCTCTCCTATTCTGAATCTAATATGGACTGATATAGATCGAACAGAATTATATATCCTAATCGACGTTTCATCAAAACCATTATATTCGAATACTTTTGCAGAGGCACACGTAATGCCGGCACAAGAGACGGCATAAAATAAAGTGAACGTTGCCTGATCACATCAATTCAGTTGGCATTTATTTTAAATTTCGGTGCTTGATAGTCAAGAGGGACTGCGAGGCATAGCCAGATGTGGAGTCCCAATCTCATTATCTTGCTTCTTCAGTTAATACTGTGGGTTTCACTGAACAGAACAATAAATATATCCCCTCCCCCCCCCCCCCCCCCCAAGGCCTAACTATGCTTTATTTTGGCAGTGTGGAATTTAAAAGCGCTAATTCTTTAATGGCTTATTTCTGCGGAAAGATTTTTGACGAGTGAAATATTATGTGCTGATTTAGGTGTTTACTTCGTCATAAACACCCAACAGCTTCGCATGCTTTTAGCGGAGAAAGTGCCCTAGAGCACAGCGAGATATCTTTTGCGGAATATCTTTTGCAAGTTTTGGAGGACAACAGATAACTCCTTTGCATCTTGCAGTGAGATTTTATTTCTCCGCCTAAAGAACAGCGTATATAAGTCACGACCAGAAGAAAATGTTTCACCTTGGCTGGGCTAATGGGTTTCTCGCACTTATGTTTATGCGCCAGAAACAAACTATACCATACTTACAAATCAATGGGCGTCGACTGAGACGAGAAACAAGGGCAATGATTCTTGAAGGGGGCCAATTTCAGGTCTCGTTGACACTGTGGGACGTTATCGCTATTATGCATCGCCGGCGTTAAGCTGCATTTATTAGAGAGTGCTAGTAGACCAGTGATAAACGTCACCCTGAGGTTATCGTATGTGTTGGGACAGCGTGCAGTTGATTGGGTGCGCCAGACAGGGTACTGGTCCAAGTGTCAGGGGTACCCGTAGCAGTAATAATAATAATTGGGTGTTTACGTCGCGAGACAACTGAGATGATGAGCGACGCCGCAGCGGTCGGTCGGTGGATTGCTTTTGCCACCTGACGTGGTTCTTTAACGTGCGATGAAAGTTCATCACGGCACCCCGTATTTAACGTCCCTCGCGGAAGACAGCGTGTCTAAGCAACTTGTACCCCGCCACCAAGTTGCTGGCGTCCTCGGCCGGGTTAGGGGTACTCGTGCTGTATTAAAATGTGAAAACAGCACTGTCAAGTTTTGAACAGTTAAAATCGTAACGTTTCGAAACCAATATGGGTTTTATCATTTTGTTAAAATATTTACACAGCACTGGAAACTACACAAAACAGTCACGGGTTCCATCAGCAACACGTACTTTGGAAGGTGCGTTATCAACGGCGATTGCTGATTCGATTGCTCGACTGCAGCATATTGATGGTGCTTGATAAGGCATTCGTTCCTTTTTGGTTCCGCTGCCTGCGATGTTTAATGAACCTGAAGGGATTGGAAATTAAGAGGTTTCAAAAAAAAAGTTTCCACGGTTGAAAGGAAATTACTTCGGCTAGAGGTCCATTCATTATGTAGTCCCCAGTTTTTCTTCTGTTCGTCATCATGTCCCCCAGGCAATGCATCAGAGGATAGTACAATGGGAAAAACTATTCGAGCACTCGTTGCCTTGGAAACACGAAGAGCCAATGACACACGAGAGAGAGGTCGTCAAATTGGAACTGGGAGGAAAAACGAACTTGCTTGACACTTTGGAGCAATCTCCAATTTTCCTCCAATAAGCCAGGAGGAGAAACACGGTTTCCTACCGAAAATAATAACGTTTCCCTTTCTGGTACATAAAAAACTCGACTTTTAGTTTCCGTTTACGCGCTACTTTCGGTACCGGCTTCTGTTTCCGTTTCCGAAGCACTATTTCGCTTCTTATTTCATTTCCGAGCTCTTGACAGGCTTTGGCGAGTGCTCAGCAGTTGCATATTTATACCGGAATATGTTTATTATGAAAAAAGAAAGGATGGCATTGCTTAGCAGTCCACTTAGTTGCGCGCGAGACTTGCAAAGCTCAATAACTTTTAAAATATCAATGTGTGTGCGCGTCCATCATTTTGTTTCCAACTCTTCGAGCGAAATATGAGAAAATGACACCATGTGACAACTTCTTCTTCCAGCGCTAGCTCCATGTTCCACAAGATAAATTAACCCAAGGCTCAAATAAGATTCCTCACAGTCGCTTTCTTGTCCTGTTTCTTTTCTAGATTGCTCGTCTATTGGGCGAGATGCTGGCCCCCATGTGCTTTGGCGGAGATAAGATAAGACGTCGTCGACCAACCACCAAAAGTGTGACACCCTCTGTATTCGGTGAAACACCAGTTCGTAAATTCAGTTGTCATTACCAACCCCAGATCTCGTTTCCGTTACAGTGTCTGGTACTCGAAGCCAAAATATTTTCATTTCTGTTTCGTTTCCCGTCGAATTAGTGTAGTTATTGTCTCCGGTAAAAAAAAAAAAAAACATGCTCCCAAGTGTAGTACAGCTTGGAGACAAAAGTTTACGGAACACGGCAATGGCGTATTCCTTCATCGGAGCTATCAGAAAGAGGTCGAATAGGAAACGGGTGACTATCTTTCTCAGTATATGTGTGCGCTCCTGTTTTCCGCTAAGCTGTCATTTGGATGGAGATATGTGACACCAAGGTGTTCCGTAAACGTTTGTCCCAAGCTGTACCAATCAAGTAAGTAACCCTTCCAAAACACATCAACCAACGACATCGAAAAGTTTCCAAATGAAGAGACATTTAAGAATCCTCCCGGAGAAGAACAAGCGTGAAGCTTTCCAGGGGAAATGTTTCTCTGCATAGCTCTAAAAATCCTCTATTGCCCAACCACGGCCCCTCGATCGCTGTCTGCTGAGAGAGGAGCTATCGAGGGCTCCTAGGCCCTAGGCTCACCTAAGCTCCTGGAGTCCGGCGCCCCCTGTGGGGAAGGCGCCCGGGGCGGCTGCTCCCTGCCCCCTCCCCCATCAGAACGCCTGTGCCACGCAAACAGAAACGCTTGGCCTTTCTAATAGTAAGGTTAAACCCCCTAATTTAATAATATTTACCTTACACACTTCCTGTGCCCTTTCGTTCACGCCGCCTTCCCTCATGTTCCAGCAAGTACATAATACAACTACTAAAGGAAAGTCCGAGGGGTAAGCCAGGTCATGTTTGCTCCGTGCAAGCTTTTGAGAAGAAGAAAAGTCTCTATTCGAAATATCGGCGGCTCTCGCACTTCTTCTCGACCTATTTATATATATATATATATTCAAACTCAATCTCAATATGACCTGTTCTTCTTACCTTAAAGAGTGATCTTAAGGCAACATTTCTTCCAAGTACTGTCAAAGAAAACGTTCACGAAACGTTGAATGCGATGCTTTTATCGAGTCAAAAATGTATATTTTGGAAAGATTTCCCCGAGTTTGTATCGAAATCGTTGAGGACCTTCTCAGCAGGCTCAAAAGGAACAATGGAAACGTTTTTCTTTGAATTACCGCACTTCCTTCTTTTCAAAAACCACCGAAGTAATAGCTTTTGCTGCAAATTGAGACCGTGATCCATCCTTCCATCTCCACGTAGCTTTTCCACTTAACGGAACCGTGTCGGCACCTTTTTTTAACCGAACCAAATCTCCTCTGGATAAGACTAGAAATGGACAGGAAAGCCATATCTACCCTATCAATCTGATTGCGAAGCACGCACACTTCAGAAAGACGTGCCACAACCGGAATTGAAGTCTTCTTGAACAGGACACAATGTCGTCCTTGCTTCCTTATTTGATCGTAAAGTTCCGAATTCCGAAATGCAGGAACTGTCGCATGCGCGCTATCGAAGGGAAGATCTCCTGGAATACAGCGGAAGAAAAGTGAAGTGCTACCTAGAAATTGAGCGAATTTGGGTCGATTCAGGAAGCTGTCGTCGCGGTCCTACGGGGTCAGAGGCGACAGGCCGTACGACAATTAAGAATGTGCCCCCAACGATAAAACACATTTGTCTCAAACCTTGCTCTAATATGGAAGTCGCAAAGAATAAGCGAAACACATCCCTTACGTGTTTTGCTCTTGCATGGCGGAGAACGATTGACACAAAAACGAGAGACAAGTAAGCAGTGGAACATTCCCACGAAGACCCAAAGACACATCTTTTTTTTTTTTTTCTTTCAGGCAACGGTGTTACCGATAAGACGCCCTGACTGACGCACGAACGCATGCGCCACCGACGACCCAATCATCCTGACAATAAAACGTCCGTGGAAGACAGTTCCCAGTCATCACTCACGCTTATAATGATGGATCGTGGAGGGAAGATTCTTTTCTTTAGGTCACTCGACAAAGAGAAGCTGTTTCGTCGTCGCCTTCTATTCATAGCTGTAAAACCCATTGAGGTGATGGTGAAAAAAACGGACGCGTCATGCAAGAGCGAACTGCGTAAAGCAGTCGAATGACGACGTTTTTCTACATGAGCGACTTCATTTAAACACCCGATGACTGATGTTGGCTAGAGTACGCGAGAACGACGTGTAGGTAAACAACGGTCACCTCGAAGAACGGGTTCTGTGTGCTCGGTCGTCGGCTGTTCAGCTCATGCTCGATGAGGAAGTTGCCAGGATGATGACCCGAGTGAAAATTCATGGTCATCAGTGAAGTAGCGAGAGGACAGGAATAACTCATTCAGGTCCGTCTGCACCGCCCAGTCCTTCGTACCGTCCGGAAAGTGACCAAGTATCAATGTTTCCGCAATTACCTCCAATTTCGGTCAGACATCTTCGGGGTCCACGACGCCAAATTTGTGTCCTTCTTGGTAGAAGAGAAATTCTGCACTCCTGCAGCGACATACGATGGTGCTCGAAGAAACCGAATGTCTATATCGGACTTTGTAATCTCCGCCATCTCAAACCCATTGGGAACACTGACATATACGAAGACCGTTCATTGGGGAAGGAAGTGATTACGGCAAGGTGCAGTTAAACGAAGCTATCATCCGAAAACTTACCTATAAAATGTTTCAAAAACGTTTATGAGAACGTTTCGTGTTGTCGTCTCGTACAGACAGAAAAATATTCAGCCGCGATGCCGTTCTTACTTTGGACACGACTATATCAGACGGATGGATAAAGGGATAAGGAACTAATAGTGATCAGACGGCCAAAGGGACATCCAGAAACGTGTGTATCAGATTGATACAGTATAATATTTCGCGTCACTTCACAGTCTACTTATGGTCAAGTTTCTCTTCTGAAAACAGCTTACATAAATATGAAGGGAATTGCCTTAGGACGAGAGCCGCCGATATTTCCAACAGAGACTGTTCTTCATAAATGAGTTTTAAAGATTGTCACACCCTCTGTAGCTAAGGGACCCCCAGCGATGATAACATCATGATGACGTAAGCAAGGCACACCAATGGGACCGAGCTCGTCTGCTTCGCGTTCGGACCGCAATGCACTAAGTGAAAAGTCCTCGGCAGATATGTAGACTTTCACTAATCAGTGTGAGCTCTGAAGCGACTATAGATGTCGCGTGGAACACGTCCTGCGCTAACGCAGAATTGACGTTCGACAACATATGGTTCTCACGAGTTGCAGACGCCCGGTCGCGTTCCCTGATTGGACTCCGATTTCCAGAGAGGGAATTCCGGCATGCTATCAACAAATCTCATCAAATTGCGCGGAAACTACTTCCCTAATATATGTGTCCGATTTTGGGCTGGTTTACAGTCCGACGCAAAGTTTCGTCCGCGCCATCAGACAAAGTTCGTGACGCCGCCGTCGTCACTTGATCATGTACCAGACTTGTATAACTTGGTAACTTGAGTAGAGTATCTAAGGTACGTACCTTAAATAGTTTCGCGAGTATCCTGCAAATACTGTCAAAGGTCAGTATTTAGTAATCTAACTTAAATGCTTTGTTCAATAACTTCTACTCATTTTCCAAGTTAGTTTGAAGATACTACTCTGTGCGGAGGTTTGTCTCGGCAATGCGCTTTGTGCTTTAGCGTCTGAAATATTCGGAACATCCACGTCCCTCTTGGGTAGATCAATGGGTCCTGCACTCAACGCAGGGAAACATCCATTCATCTATGTTGTTGTTGGGTAGATCCCACACAGTCCTTCATGATGCCGTATACCCTTTTTGGAGTATTTACTACTCTATCTTAAATACTTTACAAGAGTGGGTATTTAGTACTCAACTCAGCTACTTTTTTACCCGCTACTCAGTAACTTGGATTAAATACTTTTTGAGTGTAACTCGTCATAGACCGACGGCATAGAGCGAAGGGGATTTTATTTGTCGACGCTTTCAACCTGTCCCGAACACCTGTCCTTCTTGCGTTCGTCGATTGACGAGACGAAACGTTGTTACTTCAGCAGCGACGAAAGACGCTGTTCGTATTTACGGCGCAACCGGAGGTGGGGTTATAGATTGCGCGGCTCTGAAATCGACGCTTTTTCTGCACGTCCTCCCAAATGTTGTCTTTTGAGCAGTGTTGTACATATCGGCTTTACAAGGAACGCTGTTACAGTACTCGGTACTCTTTCGGCATCGGAGTGCGTATCGCGATACTTTTTTTAATCAGTATCGTAAAAGTATTTCCGTTACAAATTTGTGGTAACGCGATCTCTGTATCCTTACCGATACCGATATTTTCTCGTGTCCCGCCCTTTCTTCACCGCCCATATACTGTCACGCTCACGCTCACATATACTGTGGGATTGTTAACTTGGGATAGGATTCCTTGGTCATTGGACTGCACGGTATGTGCGGGCCTGACACTAACATAACTGTCACTGCAAGGATGGCAGAAGACGACTTCTAGAACCAGCTATTGATAAAAGTCGAGCATAACGTGTCGGAGCTACATATGAAATATGCTGTCATTTTACTACTTCAGAAAAAAGTATCGCGCAAAGTATCGCGTTACTTCTTTAGTAACGGTAGCGGTACTCCGTTACTTCAAAAAGAAGTATCGATATCGGTATTTCGATACTTTTTACTCAAGTAACGAGTATCGGTATCGCGATACCATATTTCGATAACGGGTAGAACACTGCTTTTTAGTCTTTGTTATTAATGGGACGTGCTTCGTGCAGGCTCTGATGGTCGATTACTGCTCGAAACGAAAACCTCAAATGCCTTGGTGAGAGTTTATTGTGGAGGCTACCGTCGGCCGTCGTCAGGACGCCACGCTTCACTGTATACCGCAAAACTACATAAACGGAACGACGTTGCGTTTTTCGGAAGAGCTTATAATCTTCCGAAAATTCCATCGTTTACATTTTCGTTTCTTTTTATCGAGGTAACATTTATTAACGACGTAATAAATAACGAGGAAATTCTGAGAAAAGGCGGCAGCTGCGAGAAGACATACTTACAAAAATATTCCCCGTTATGCGGCAGAACACGGCATCGTGAATCCTCGACACACCTCTCGCTTGCGACTCATCTTATTGTGTTCGTTGTAACAACCTTTGAAGAAGACAATTTGTCCGTTATCCCCGCTTAACGAACGCGTGACTCCCTCATCGCAATTACAGCCAAGGCCCAAGGTGTATTACACGACGCCGAGTGAAGGTCCACAAACTCTTTCGGAATGAAAGCCTTATCATACCAGAAACAATCAGCGTGTCACCCCGTGAAATCGTCCGACGTGATAAGGAAGATAAACGTGGACTATTGTTTTCAATCTGAACACGTATATAGTATACCCAAGAAAAATACTTCCTCGCTGTCAGATTGTGTAGTAATTATAGGGTTCTTACGTAGATGGTATTTGCGGAAACCCTATTCCTTCTTGTTCGAGGCGTACCCGGGGGCTATATTAATGAGTATAGGAAATCTCTTCAGAAACATGTAGATTGAAAGCCGAATTGAACCCATTCGAGAAGAGAGTTTCCTCTTTCTTCTCAGTCTCTATATGAGCACCGTAAGCTTAGAATTGAATAACCGACGTGTACGTCATAAATAATGCAGTCCATACATATTTCATCCGTAGTGCATGAAGATGTCCGCACACGAAATTTCATGAAGTGAGAGGTTCCATAAACCCCATGGAAACATTCGCTGTGAGGAGAGCATCGATATATACTATATGGAGTCCATGTGTGTTTTGACGGCTTATTGTGATGTGGCAACATTCTTTTTGGTTACATTCAGCTACGAGTGATACGAAAGAAAGTTAATTTCCATATCGAAAATTAGTCTCCACCGTTGAATAAACTAAACGACCTTCCTTCCATATAATATATACATATTTCTCGTTATCGTTAACCATTTCTCGACAACAGCAGCGACGTCGTCCTTCAGCCTGTTGATGAATACTCGAAGCCACGTTACGGCAACTTGGAAATGTTCCATAAAACCACTGGACTCCAAGGTTAGTTTATCTGGAGCATTGGCCACAGGGTTGTCTTTGTCATTCGAGGCGTCGTGTGACAGAAGAAGAGTGGTGCCACGAAAAGCTCTTCCTTGCCTCACACATTCCACGCTAATCGGTTCAATAATCTCTCCATCTTGTGTTTTCCCTCTCATCATCATCATCATCATCTTCCACAATAATGCTTCCCTACGCATATGTGCGATTATATTCGGAGACGTTCTCTGTGACCTGGGATGAACTAAGACTTTATGCGCATCTACCAAAGTATACACAAAAGCCTAACAGCTGTTTGTGGGCACTCCGTGGGGAAATAAATAAATAATACGCGTAAATATACGAAAAGAAATGTGATGCAGGCTCCGGAAGCACAGCGTGGCACCGTATAGAGTACGTGCAAATGTATTCTTTATTGGAACAACTTCCAATAAAGAATACATTTGCACGTACTCTATCTCACCTATAATGGGTTATTGGAGTTGTCGGGTGTTCAAAAGTGAAAGATTGTCCCTTGTATCGGGGGCAAAATGGGGCTCAACGTAACGTTCTGGTTAATTGAATTCAATTGTTGCCTTCGAGAACGCGCGGCGCTCAGCGGGACCGCGTGAATGATTGATTGATTTTAGATGGAGAGAGCACAGAAGGAAGGAGTGGGGGAGGTTAGTATGCGTCCTGGGCCAACTTCAGGGGGGAACTGTTCCGACATTCGTCTGGAAAGTCTTGGGAACAGGATTCGAACCCGTGTCTCAGTCTTCAGCACGACCTTGGCTACCACCAAAAAGGGGAAGACGTCTTCCAAAATGCGTCTTTCCTCAAGTTCCATTTTGAGAACTGACTGCGTATCAAGAAGCTGCTTAGAAGAGACACGTCGAGCTGGAGTTCCTTTTTGAATAATGTGGCAAAAGAAAGGCAATTGAAAGCTGCCAAAATATGTAATTTCATTGTACATTTATATTCCTCGCGCTTGGTGATGTGTGGATAATTGTTAAGACCTTGGGGCCTTTTTAGAAACACACATTTTGCATCAGCTCCCGCTATGGCTTTTCTACACGACGACGATTGCTTCACATCGATTAACAACTAACGGCTTGAAGCGGCAAATGTGGTAAACTTGGAAAGGCCTCAGGTCGAAGCGCTTCTTGTATACACGCAGGACGTAACCTATAGCGCAGAGCGGCGGCGACAGTACAAGATGTTCGGCGTGCCACAAAAGGCTCAATCTAAACGGGGTCCTCTCTTCCTGCACAGTTCATAGCTCCATACGTGAGTGTTTCTCTGCTGCTCGTCACATCAGGTGCTATAAAAAAAAGGGAACGGAAGTTTCGCGTAAACATCCGTCGGCACTTCGTAAGATGGAACCTTAATTGTGTTTGATCGAGCATAAAGGAGTCAGTCAAATAGTACACTCGATCAAACCGGCACAACAACCGGCAGATGTTCAACACGCACTGTCAATGTACTGCTCGATGTGCAAATAAGAACAACCTCGTACATCGAACGAGGAAGTGGATAGAGGAAGCATCAACTGCACCGCAAGATCCATCGGGAACAACCTCATTAATAATATGATTTCAATCGCACAATGCGTGCCGTCGTAATAAGCTCAATATATATTGTCTTTCCTCCGAGGTGCATTCGTCACAGTGTTCACCGAGCACCTAAGTAATCCGTCCTTACATTACATTAACACGAAGAAAGCGTTTTCAATTAACTCTACGATCGCTCGGACCTCGAGTTACGTGTGCTTCAACAGATAAATATGACATATTACCTATTAGAAATAACGGAAACTAATATTTTAATAATTCGGGGCTTTACGTCGTGAGACAAATGCGATCGTGGTCGGGTCTCTTTGACGTGCGCCGAAGCAAGTCGTACCCTTTGACCAAGTTGTCCTCGGCCGGGTTTGAACCCGCGATCTTGGTAGCTCTGACGGGAACTCTATCCGAAGAAACCCTCAAATCAGAGGAGGTAATAAGGGATCCAGGTTTTGAGCGAGTGTGTTTTTCAATAGTTGGAGCGACGATCCTTTGACGCTAATTAGATTAGGCGAATTATTCATGAGACCTACATGCGATCCGTCACGTTGAGCGCGCGATGCCCTGCGGCGCGGTCAGAGCGTTTCCGGCAAGCTCTTCAACGTTGTTCTTGTTCATCGGAGCGCCTCTTTCCTTACACGGCAGAACGTGAAATATGGTATATTTCAACGCGTCTAACACATTTTGTCGCACTTTCTGTCGCGTTTCGGACAAAATATTTATTCGGGGTTTTACTAGAATCTGCTTTTAATCTTAATGCTGAGTTACGTGGTTACGTGTAAACGTAAGAGTCGTTTTATTTATTCATCGAGCCAATAAATGAGGTTCTGTTTGTTCAATGAGTGACACAAAAACTGACCGACAAGGTGGCTGAAATTTGCCGTTACTGATGTCATCTCGATAGTTCTTCCTGTCATCATCATTAACATGCCGTGTCGCCTCAATTACAGACAGCCCATATTATTTTCGTATACATAAATTACCAAAAGCGTGTGAATATTTAACGACGCCACATTATCAGCATTATGCTGTTAGTCACGTTCTTTTTTTTTTGTAATCTTTGTCTTTAATCTATCTCATCCTTCTTTCATCGTTTGTCAGTGTACCCTTTATTTCCTAATTCTTTTCTTTTTTATTTGTTTTATTCTCTCATTTATTTGTCATTTATGTTTTATTTTATTCTTCGTCCATTTATCTTTCTTTTTCTGTTGCGGAATAGGAAGCCGACGTCCCATGTGGCTGACCTTTCTCCCCTCCCCGTTTTTTTTTCCTTTGGTCTAATAAATATCCCCCCTCCCCCTCAAACCGAAGCGAGCTACCTCTCAATCGGTGCTAGCCAACTGAGATTACGATCCGGACAATGTGGTGAAATGTAAACATTGTATAAGCACCGCGTGGTTTTCGGCTCGCGTTAAAGGGAACACGCACACATTTACAGTTACGGCGCGTATTACTATAGCCGTTCATTTTCCAGTCGTCCACGAGAAGCAACTGAAGACGATCATGCACAGACATCACTCGAAGAAGGACGATTCTAATTCCACATGCTCCGTTTGACGGCACGAATTGAGAGTGGGAGAAGAAATAAATATAGCATAATTACTTTCGCATATCTCCACGTATCTCAACAGGACGAGATTATGTAGCAACTGTACATTTACGTGCTTATCTGTTGAGTGACGTACAACAACCGGTCTCTTTGGAATAACAATGTTTGCGGTGCATCGCGGAAACGGGATTCTATTACGGTATCAAAATTATCTGAGCAGGAAGGGCAGGACTACTTGGTAAAATTTCGTGACTTTCATTTCGTGAGCCCTTCAGGACGTCACGATAACGACAAGACGTGGATTATCAGATGGATGGAAACATCCGGGCACATTTGATCGGCCTCTGTAAGCCTGGCTGGATCTGCTTGCTTGTGCGTAGGTGGCAAGTTTTCCAGATAGGATTCGGCGCCATCACCAAATAAAAGAAGACTGGTTGGATGAACGAACCACGTGATTTTGTCACGTATTGTTGCGGTCCATGGAGCATGCATCATGTTTGTGTATACATACAGGGTGTTTGCTCTAACGTGTCCAGAAAATATATTTAATGCGAGTGATAAAAGAAAAGCAAGTGGTGCTTTTCTGCTACTTGAGTAAGAAACAGGTACCGCTTCACTATAGTAGCACCTGTTTCTTAGCCAAGTAGCTGAAAAGTAGCGATTGTTTCTCTTTCATCGCTCGTTTTAAATAAAACTTCCAGACACGTTAGAGCAAACACCCTGTATATAGGGAGCTTCTTTTTATTTTTCTAAAGAACCGGATGTCATTCGAAGGGTAAAGAGGGGTACACTAAAATAAAATGCCGTCTGCTTTGTTGTCTCACTGGTTCAGCTGGGGTCCCCACCCATAATGGTACAGAGTCAGCTTCACTTAGATACCGAGCCATTCGAAAAATACAGCTTCCTTTTCAATAAATAGAGAGACATTTCTGACGGGCAATTCATCTCCTCGTCATATCTGGTATATCTTGAGTCGAATGAGCTGAAGAAATAAGGTGTAAGTAAAGTAAAGTCTCGCGAAACACTGCAGTTTGGTTGCACTGAGTAGCTGCGGATGGAATTGCGTCTGTCGAGAAGACAGTAGGGAGAAAGGTGTCTCTTTGAGATGCGATCGATTGATATTCCTGAAATATTTCGCAACAGAAAAAAAAAAAAAAGTGCCCAAGCATCGCATTCACTTTTCGCTCAGGCATCGGAAGAATTTCTTCGACTCGTTGGCATCTGAATGTTTTTCTTCCCCTTCTCATTTCGTCTTTTTTTCTTTTCCTTCAAGTCGTTGCGAAAAACAGAATTTATATCTCGTAATAGCTTGCCAATGTTGAGGAACAACAATGTCGCGTACGACTTTTATCGCAGGCGGGAAAGATTTGCTGTTTGAGAAAAGAACGGCCGTGGGAAGAAAATCGAGGCGGCACGCGAAGCAAGCAAGCGCAACACGTATTGTCGTCGACGGTACCAATCGTTCTGAAACGGCACGAGTCAGTCACGTTCCTCATTGTCCCTTTGTAAAGTGGCTCGTTATCGGCTGCTAGTTTCAAATCAGTCGTCCAACTGCAGTTCCTACTTTTCGTGGAACCTTTTGACCCTCGCAGTTATTATTATTACCAGCGTAAAAATCTAAAACCAAATGTTCAGGTATCGCAGTATTACTATGGTACCGGAAATTTGGCGATTGGAAATGCTCGCAAAAATTGGTCAGGATGTTTCGCGAGCCGCTGTGAAAGCAATAGTTGTCGAGCCACGACTTCAGAGGGCATTCGATTTTTCCGTGTTCAGCATTAGTTGTGTAATGTTGACTATAAGTGAGACAACCCTTTCCACATCCTTCTGGAACACTAGGACGGGTGTAGAGAGGACACTCGTTGTCCATTACGTGGATGACTTGATCGATTACTTTCAAAGACCAGAGTGAGCTCAATATAAGTTAAGCCTGCCACGGCGCATATTTCTTAGGTAAGGGTAAGTGAATTTGACAAATGATAACGTTACAAACTTCATGTTGCTCCCACTTGATCTCTGTTTACAAGGATTGATGTCATGACGCCGACACCCTTCAAGAGCAACGTGCCGCCAGTCTCAGACCGGTCCCCCTCTTTCATTTGCATGTTTGGCCCAGACAAAATCTTTCACACTCCGTAAACAACCTCCCCACTTCATCATCAGAATATATATGTTGTTGTTTCAGACTCACTCCGGAAGATGGTGTTTTTTAGCCCCTCTACTTTACAATTGAGAAAGAATATCCAGAGAACGGTATTGCTGTAATTGACGTTATTTTACGATATCCTCGCATCTCAGCTTATTCAGACACGATTCCTTTCGTTATTGACCAACACCTTCCTTCGTTTTTTTTCATTCCTATGTTTTCTAGTGTTCTAGTGTTTTCTAGTTGAAGCCCTTGCTATCGGCGATTAGCTATACGGAGGTTCCTCGATGCATTCTTTCTCACTACCACCGCCACTTCTCCACTACCTACGTGATACCGGTCTCTTCAGCAGCCTGTGACATCGTGTGTGGGACGGCGGAAGACCCCTCATCGCCTTACTCTTAACTACCGCAGGACCACGCTCTAGCGAATCATTTATTAAGGATAAGCAAGCCGTCCTTTCTGGCTGACCTTTCCTGTGAAAATAAATCCCCCCCCTCTTTCTCACAGTACAATTCCCGTTCGCGGCGCAGAAAACGGAAGGACAAATCTGGGCTTTACTGGGCTTTAGAGGGATTCATTTTGTGAGTAACTTGCGAGAGTCTCTCCCGGTCAAGACCGATTTCTCATTTTGGAAGCGGTCGTGTCCTACATGAAATAAATAAAATTAATGTCGACTTCTAATTGGTAACTAGGCTTGTGAGTCTCGCTTAGCCCCAGATACTTGAAAAGAATGTCGAATACAGTCGAAACTCGTTAATATGACCACAGCCCCGCTCTCGGATTTTGGTCATAGTGCGAAAGGTCATAATGGCATTTTGACGAACATCATGTTGATTTTGGTGTTAATTGGCGGAAAAAATAATACGGAGACCTCGTCGACATTCCCCAGCGGGAGCGTTTTATATGACGTATAAAAATCATCAATAACTATTCCCAAGGACCGGTGATGGGACGCCCTCTTTATCGGCTGGTCATTAAGTTTCAGTTGGAACGTTATCATTTTTTTACAAGTAAAGGGAAGGAAAACAGTCTTCTCGGAGAACACATGCATGCCCCCAGGGCAGGCGTCTACGGGGGGGGGGGCAACCTCCCCCCCCCCCGCCCTGAGCCCGCCTACAATGGAGCCAAACAGGCAACTTTCGGGGAGCGAGACTATATGTGTGGGGGCGGGGGCGCAAATTACCCTCTTGTCCCCCGGGAGGCGAGAAGTAGACGCCGGTACTGCATGCCCCATTCGGTTAAAAAGGCGACTGTACAATTGAATGCATTCTTAATGCGCTGCTGCAATGATAGTAATTGTACTCCAGAAGGCCATAGACATATGTCGCCGGCGTACACGATAATGTGCACATCTTTGGTCAGACAATAACCACGTTAAAAATGAGCGGGCTCAGGACGCCGCCCTGTGGCACTCCGCTTGAAAGATGATGATGATCACTATCTCCATCGTCAGTGTGCATATACACTGTCCTGCAGGTCAGGTAGTCTGCTGTCCAACGAAGGGATCGACCGCGGATCCTTCGGCTGTACAGAGCATAGAGGGCGGGCGTGGCTGTAGCTGACCGTGTCGTTAAGCTCGTTTGATATCTAAAAAGGCAGCCGCAGTGATACGATGACGAGCACATTCATGTTCCACAAAAGTCGACTCCGATGTTCAACTTGTCGTTATTCCGTAATGCGTGTTAAGTGGTTAAGGGTATTATGGGCTCGCCGTTACGTCACGACTGACGGGGAATGTGCGTCCCGGGCCGACTTCTAAGGGAACTGTGCCGACATACATCTGAAAGCGTCTGAGGAAGACACAGGAAAAACCCCAGACAGCACAGCCGGCACTGGGAGTCGAACCCGGGTACCTCCCAGGCCCGTGGTGGTGGTGGTGGTGGTGGTGATGGTGAAAGGGGACGGTGAAACGTCGGGGCTGCCCGTGATTCGCCACAAGCTCTTGGGCGGGCCTACCACAGCGTTTTCAGAGCGCGCCAACTTTAAATATAACGATAACGATCGCTATGTGAAACTTGAAGATCGGGTCCCTGATCCAATACTCCGTCCATAGTACATCGGCCCTTACGGAAACGAGACATACATTCTGGAAGCAGGTTTTCACTCCCATTCTACGCAGCTGAGTATCATTTTTTTCCATAGTTTTGCCGACGCAACTCGACAGACTTATCGGCCTGAACGATGCCAAACCTCTGGGGGATTTTCCAGGTTTCAGCTGTGGATTCACCTTGGAGACATTCCAACTGGAAGGGAGTTTTCTCTCTTTCCAACTTTATTGATAATACGCAACACGGCTTCCTGAGCAGTGATGGACAAGTTGGACATATACTGTGATACAGGCAGGACCAAGCTATGATTTGCCTCGCCTTGATTTTGAAGCGGTGTTGAGTTCTGCCAGACGAAATTCAGCCGCCAGGGCTTCACACAGTTAGCACGCATTCCTCGTGGCATCGTCCACCCATACTTGATATGCACTCGTCACTGAGGATGCGGATGGTCTGGGGAAAAGTCATTTGCGGTCGACCTCACATTTGTGTTGCGGTAAATAGCCGGAGTTCTGAAAGGGTGTGATTGCGTAATGTTGGATGATCCAAGGGTCCATTTTATCTGCCGCGTCGTGGGAGAGGGTGGTGCAAAAAGAGCGCCACTGTTGACGAGACAAGTTTTGTAACTGACGCCTAATTACGCAGCTGCAAGCGGCATGCTTCGCCATCCTGATGACGAGATCGGCGAAATTTCCTTTCCGCTGCGTGACGAATTGCTTGTAACCTTTCATAACCTTTTCGCGTCAACTCGTGAGTAGGTGGCGGCAAGTACTTGCACGTAGATAACGCATTGTGCGTTGTCATGCGACAGCTGATGTTTGTAAATCGCAAGTGCACGTATTCGGGATAGTAACTCCGACTTTCCAGTGTAAGGCTTTCGAAACAAGAGAGAACAGAGAAATTGTCCAGTTGAGTCGCGTGTTGAGCTATCCGATGAGACGACAGCTATACTGGTTTCGTTCTTTACAATGAACCCGAGGTGCCTTGTAACTTGGTCCTGCGAGCCCCATACCAACAATCCCACGTCCAGCACCGTCTGATACCAAGGCTGTGTGGGCCTTGGTAGGGCGGTTAAGTTCACCTCGCGAGTGCTAAAATGTATCCTGTTCTTGGATGCTTATACGAGTCCAACAGCGCGACGTGTAAAGAAGAAAGACAAGGACAAGCACTCACTTCCAACACGCGCAACAAGTGAGTGTTTGTCCTTGTCTTTCTTCGTCAGTCGTCGTGCTTTGCACTCGTAAGCATGGAAGATCACTACAACCGCACCAAAATCATTCGGATTGTACCGCGGGACCATACGACAAGGTTCGCGGAACCGCAGTTGAGAAGCACTGCATGCTGTAGAAAATTGTAGTTCCACTGAAAGATGGTAGTCGACTTAATTGCCTTAGTCAGGCATGGGTAAGTTTTTCGTTCAACGATGATGACCCTGCTGTCCCATCACGGAACATCATTTGTTGCGAGTCGTACCATGCCCTTTATGCGAGCTTTGAAAAGTAGAAAATTACGTAAGCTGGTTACGAATAATGAGGGATTTTAGAAGAACGTATAACTTTATATTTAAAAAAAAAAGTCCGATAAATACGTTTGCTCAATCTGACGGCTTCTTCATTCCGGCTCTGTTCCTTCCTCAGATATGACCGATGAATGACTGGTTACTATGACCACATGACCAAGGACACTGCTGTTTTGCGTATTATGAGACACACCGAAAGCGGGCCCGCGTTTATATATAGTGAACAGCAGTTACCATAGGGTAAAGCCGGTTCAGTGACCAACGGTTATATAGTAAAGCCCCTAGCTGTGCCGAAAACACCGCTCATTATCATATGAACGAAATGGCATATTAACAATAATAGAGTTACATATGCGGAGGCCATCGGAAGTGAACGGTTCCCGAAAATAAGGGTCATAAAGCGGGGGTGCCGTATTAACCAGGTTCGGCTCTATACACTTTTTCACTGAGCTCTGTAGATTCCGGAGAAGTACGGATTTTGATCGGATATTCCCGCACAAGTTGCTCTGCTCTTTTCTTTGTTCGTGGCGCATAAATCTAATTTATGGTTTTTCTTTTACAAATAAACTGTTAACTTGGCTCAGAAAGGCCGAGGCATTGTTGTAGCGTGCCTCTCAACGAATCGACTTTTACGTGAAATTCCGCTCGTTGATGGTAGAAGTGCAAGGGTGCAGGCGAGCTGGTACATTGTAAAACGACGATAAAAACCGGAGACACGGAACAGAAAAAAGACAAGACGACACGTTCTCAGAAACCGTCGTTTTCCGCTCGTTGATGTCGGCATCGGTGCAATCTTAGAATAGCGGTTGTTTTTTTACGTCCCTTTCGAAACATCCATCGGTAGTTGACGCGAAAACTGGTTCTCTTCACATCAACACGCGGCGAACGGGTTCTCTGTCGTGCTTTGAATGAAAGAGTAGCTCCAGTTGAACGGTGCTTTTGAATTAATTTTTTTATTCAAACGGCGAAAATTAAATGAAACAGTTTCCGTCAGAATTCCCGTTTCAAGCTGTCCTTCCCGGTCACGATAACATTACTGACGAGAAGCTTCACCTAACGTTGATGGTGGGGCCAACTATATTTGCAACATTGGCCACGACTTACGCGCACTTTCATTAATTGTCAATGGCGAGAAATGTAATTTTCTGCGTGAAAGGAAAAAAAAACTCAACGATGCCACAAACAAGAAGTGCGTGTAAGATTTAGCCTCATTGGATCACAAAGTACGTTCCCTACTACAATAGTGATACCGCGAAAAAAGTGGCGAAAAAATCATTTCCCAGGTTCCCAATTCGCTTTCCCTCACAGTGCATGGCTGCTACACGTGAAGACGGCCTCGTTGAATCGTCGCCAGTAATCCTTCTTTTACGGCGACAGCTGTCGAGGGTTCAATTTTGTGGAGGTCCTGACCTGAACGTCGCATCGCCGAAGATCCAGCGAGAGATGAAGCGAAGAAACGAGATAGTTATTTTACAACGACAGCTGTTTTGTCGTTTCTCGTTGACCACTTTGCGATCTGGATGACTCCGATGAGATCGTAAACGGAGCCACAGTGGCTTTGACAAAAGAGGCTCTACCGATGCACTTGGAAGGAGACGCCACGGGCAAAAAAAGGGCTTTGTCGCTGTCATTGGTTTGATGACACTGTAATTCGCATCATGTCTGCCAGTTTTTTTTATTTACTTATCTCGAAGAAATTGCGTTGTTTCACACATATTCGACCGCTTTATCTGTTCGAATTGCACTGGTCGTTTTCGTTCAGCGCAGTGTAGTACGCGGGTTCAGCCTAGAAACGAACGAAAAGTAAACGAACGGAAGGACGCTTGGATTGAAGCGGTCATGTGACACGTACGCCACCCAGCGCAGCGTTTTGTGCGCTACAACCACCAGGGGAATTGGTCAAAATGAAAGCGGCCCAACGTGAAGCAGTTTCGTCGATAGCTACGATACTCGTATCGTTCGTCAAGTATGAGGAAATAAAAAGAAGAGCGAGGGATTACGGGCACACGTTCAAACGAAATATGCGCAATAGCTAGCTCTGTCGTCAGCAGTAAAGAGAAAAGAAACATGCTGGCACGAAACACCCTGTGTAGTTCTCAGATGCAGAGGCAGCCTCACATCGGGATCCGCCGATATTTTCAACAGATACTTCTTGGACTCGACATTTTACGGGATGTCGCAAGGAGGTTATACGGCCATGTTTCGCAAAAAAGGCACGTAGGTGACGAGCCAATTTTTTCATCACCGGCAAACGTGAGGTTTAATCCGACCACAATCAATTCGGTGTAAGATATCATGTTGGAGCTGTCAGATCATCTATTGCTGGGATGTGAACGCTTTGACGTCCAACAAAGCGTGCGTTTAATGAGAAACCCATTTTACGGCATCGTGTGCTGCGCGAACAAATGCCGGAAGTGGGGCGCGGCCATTCGCTATCTCACCGCCAATTTCGTTTCGCTGACCTCGATGGCTGAGCCGTCATATAGCACATGGAACGGAAGTAAACACAATGAGAAGGAACAAGGTGAGCGCTTATTCAACTTCATTTTCGTATCTAAACTTCACCGTGTCATTTTTATCTCGCGTTGTTCTTCAGAGCGTGTCAACTTTCATGTTCTTCGTTCAGGTAACTTTGTCTGAGGTGTGTTTTTTTTATTTCGATGTAAATAGGTTTTCAAATGTACGTGGGACGTGTGTTTCTCTGTCGTGGATGTACATTTTTTCTTTCTTTCTTTTTCCATTTCCCGCCCCACGGCTCGACTGGTTGATTTCGCTAGCAGACGATTCTCGCCAGCCAATACAAAGTGCTGACGGACTTGATGTCATCATAAGTCAGGGAATGCATGGGCGAGGCCGCCGGAGGCGCGCTTGTAAACTAATTTTCTCAGGAAGTCGTGCGGTCCCAAAAAAAAATTTTGCGTAATGCTTGCTGAAGGGTAAGTTCGCATCACGCGGTAAAATAATATATGCCTTCCATGCTTCTTTAAAAGTGTACGGGAAGGCTGATAGAGAAAAAGGAAAATACTGATAAAAATTGTCTTATCGACTAACTAGGTTCCCCAATGAAAAAATGGCTATAGGAAGCAAGGGAGTTGGTGGAGATGATGCATGATGTAAAACCCCGAGACTAGGGAACACGAAGGGACTGAGACTTGAGACTTCAAGTTTGTGTCTGTCCCTTCGTGTTCCCCAGTCTCGGGGTTTTACATCATGCATTAGTTTCCCCAGATTTTTGTTTAGGGGACGTTACTTCCGGGGACCTCTTTTCGGGGGACATTTTTTTCCCCTGAATTTCCTTGAAAGGAAGAAAAAAAAATGCTTCACGAAATTCCCCCAGCTCAATAATTCGGAAACGGCAAGAACCTTCTTTTCGGCAGACATATCGGCGAAGAACTGACTAGCGCATTTATGTTAAATAGAGATCGTAACTGTTGGTGCTATTTTCGTCGCTTGCGGCACTTGTACCGAAGCGATCGGAACCCTCAACCAAAAAATTAAAAAAAAGAAACACTACCGTGGATATTTAGTGATTTTGTTTAGTAATTAGTGGGTTTCTCGTCTACTGATTCAAAGGTCGCGTGTTCGAACCCGCCCAAGGACGCCAGCAACCTGGTAGCAGGGTACAAGTTGCTTGAACACGCCATCTTCCACGAGGAACGTTAAATACGGTGTGGGTTTGAGCGCACATTAAGGAGATGGCCAAAATTAATTCCCAGGCCGACCACTGTGGCGGCGCTCATCATCATGGCTGTCTCGCAACATGAAGCCACGACTTATTGTTATTATTATTATTATTATTAATTGGTTTCTGTTTTACATATTTCAAGCGCGCTAGCTGTTTTCACTCTCATTTCACAGACGGGAGGAACGGAACATGATGAAAAGTCCCAAGAGAGTCTCCGAAAGCAACTGTCGTTGGATAGCGTCTCTATAGCGGCTCTTCGTTGTCTTTCGTCGCTGATGGCGATGTGATAAAGAAAAGGTAATGTCAGTCCACCTCACCCTTGTCTGTCATTATCGCACTATGATTGCGCTACTTCCCGGGAGAAATATGTCTACCGAAACCAATTAATTATTCGAAACCAAGTGTCGACGCGCTTCTTATTTTTTCAACATTGTCGCTGACGGCTGAACGCGGTGGAAATGAAATTTAAAAGATAGGATGAACTCATCGGTCAGCTCTTGGCGTTTACCAAAAAGAATGTTGGATCAACTGCGGGACTTCCGTGGAATACCCGCGGTACAGCTCGGCGACTATGAACGGATCATGACAAAAAGGAATTACTCCCGCATCTTAAAATACAAGCTGATGAAAATATCTTTCTTCTGTCGGGCATCCTTTCCTATAGAAAACGGTTCAATTGGATCCTTTTCAGCCTGTACTTCCCATAAAAAAATGCTTTCCTTTCAATGTAGTTTTGCACGCGCACCGTTTGAGGAATGTTTCGCATGGAAATCATTCGAGTTCCTTGCGGGGAGGAGATGATTGCATTAAATAAAAGAAATGTCGTTGATGATGAAAAATCTTTTCTTTTTTCGGGTCCATAGGAGCGTGTTCTGATCAAATACACTAAACAACTGACAGACCTTCCTAATGAACAACAACAACGGCAAACAAATTAATGATAATGACTGGGGAAATTCGCCACATATTGAAGCTAATGAACCTTTCCTGATGTCCTATGGAAGGTGTAACCAGGAACTGCCTGCTGTCATTTGCATTGAAATGGAATATGGCGCAATTGACGAATCACTCCACAACTCCTGCGCTGACTCACAAAATATTTGCCCTTTGCAAAAATCCGTCTACCATGACAGACGAGGCGTCAAGAGGCGTTACCGCTTGAGGCAAGTTGACTCTCCCCAATGCAGTCACTGCGCTGCTGTAAAAGATATAGAGAACAATCTTCTTCATTGCCCACACTACCAACTAGGGTTGTCACCTTTCGTAGCGAAAAATACCGGCAGAGGGAGAGGAGGTGGAATAGAGGGAAAGGGAAAGTAGATGAGGGGTGGATGAGCACACATAGAGGCAGAGAGATAATACGAGGAAACATAAGTTCCTGTGTTTGGCTGGATCATTGATGTTAGGAATTGCTATAAACAGGCATGAACGGTACACTGGACCGTATTCGTACATCCGGATTGGACTGTGATTTACTTTGAAAAACGCATCGATGCGCACAAACCCTTCTTTGCAGGAGATCTCATGATGGTTGTATACGGCATAGGTTCCATCTGGCTCGACACAACCACTGATCTTGTCCCCTCCGAACACAAGACTTAACTCCTACTTAATGAATAACAATGATAATAATAATAATAATGAATAACTAATTAAACGACTCGTGAGTGCGGAGATTCTGCGCTCCAGACTTATTCAAGCTGTAGTGGAATGTTGAAGCGAAAACCTCCTAAAAGCCCCTGTGAAAGTCTTGAGCCACAAATACCGGCAAAAGGCTGCCGCGCGGTATCACCTTCCTACCGGCAACCGGCAGAGCGAGCAAATAACCGGCCGTGCCTGTATAATACCAGCCTGGTGGCAACCCTACTACGAACCCTCTCGAACCGCACTCTCCGGGTCTCTTAGTAAGATGGACTCTCGCCCCTTCTCCCTATCAAAGCACCTTTCTGGATACCATATAGGACTTGGAAGATCCTTATTGTGAAGGGATTTCATTCCCCATATCACCACCAGCAATGGGGTATAGAGTACCCGCCCCTGGCGATGAAACTCCCCATTCATCATCTCAAAATGTACAAGCTTTTTGCCCACCGAGTGATTGGCAAAATAAAGATGATGATTATTGTCATTATGTAACGGTCCCCGTGAGTGGTCATCTCGGCTCTCTCACAAAGCTTAAGCTATAGCTACTTTTAAAGAACACACATCTTAAAATTATGGCTGAACCGAAGAAAACAGGCTCATCGAGAGCACCATATTAAATGTCTCTCGAAGGTCACGCGGAAAGGAAAGAGATTCAAACAAAGCATGAATATGGGGATGGAGGCACAAACGCGAATCACAAATGATGGACTCGTTGCGATAGTTAGGTGGTAGCGGAGACACTTGGGACAACGGCAAATGTTCCCAGGGTCTCGGGGATGCTTCGCAAGTTCTCTTGGCAAAGTGTTCTCGTTTTTATTTTTCCATCAATCAAGCTCTAATTTACTGTTGTTCCCACTTGGATTTAATCTTGGTCTCGTCGTCCGGTTTTCTTTCAATGAACGAGGGATTGCTCCAAAACCAAATATCGTTATTTTATCGAGTTACTTTTGGGATAACTTCTCGAACAGTATTTTGCTATTTTGTTTAGAATGTGCCTTGTGTGTGTTCAAATAATTTTTTCATACCCGGAGTGCCCGTTAAAAATTTGCCCGATACGCCAAAGGTCATCTTACGGCAGGGCATATTAAGTTGCCCAGGGTGAAATTTACACCAAGCCACGCGATTGTAACCAATAAGAATCGCGCCCTCAAACATTTCTTTTCAAGCATCCGACGCCATGCAATCATATTCTCCATTTAGTCTCATGTATCGGCATTAAAAGAAGAAGACGACGAAGAAGAAGAAAAAAAGATCCGATGTTAATGTGCAATCTTTCAGAGACGTTGATCGGGTTGTTTACAGAAACGCTGCAGTTGCCAGGTGAGAAAGTTGACTCTCTTCGCGCTCACCAAGGTCGTTCAAGGTAAGCCAAAGGAAAATATTCTTAGGTGATGTTTCTCCGGCACGTTCGCGTCTTTATTATTTTCGAAGTAACGGATGGTGGATGTAAGATGAGCGATATATCGGGGGCAAGTCAGAGAGACGAGGAATCAAGACGAAATAACTTTTCCCACTCCCCGATAACTCCGCCCATTCTTACGCTAGAGTACTCGACCAAAATAATGAAAAATAAGAACATGTCTCTCTGCCAGTCTTTCATTTAGAGCGAGGTCATTTAGAGCTCCTTTGGAAACCGCTTGTGTACAATTCTCGCACGTGTCACCAGTCAAAGCATTTTCTGTTTTCTTCTTTAAATCTAAACCTAGTGGTGTGGAACTGCTGAGTGTTCCGTCTGTAATGCAGCATTCAATAAAGGAGCTTCTCGTCCACCTACAACTGCGGAAACCGGGATCCCAACATTGAGAATACATAGAGAAGAAACAGGTTGTACACTCGCCATCATCGCGATCAATATTCTATAGATCCACCCCTGGGGCAACGACAAAGACACAGTTAGGGAGGTCACCGCGCAGTTCCCTTTCAAACTGTGCCATCCGTGGTGGAATATGAAAAGTCACACGTTCTTTAAATAGACATCGGGCCAACTTGCACGAGCGTATTTTTCCAAGAACGTGCGTCGTGTTTGAAGGTCGGTCTGAGGCCACATCTGTAACAATGTTTCATCACGTTTCGAGTGAAGCATCTTCTTCTGAGATTCTTACTCAGCCAACAGGATGAAGCGAAGTTAGAAAATTGTGAGACGAGGCAGTTGAACGTACGTTCTACGAAAGGTACATAATCTTGTTTTGGAGTGCGCGATAATGAACGATTGACTATCGACAGATTGCTATAATAGTAATAAACGCTGGTTTGGTTGGAGAAGGACGAAAGTTTGCGACTTTTTGCTCAACCGCTCGACCCAAATGGTGGTCATTCATAATGCTTTTGGAGCAATTCGTTGTTTCGTGCTGCGCAAATAGAAATGGCCCCAGGTATTAAACTGGGCAGTAAACGCGGGATAAATGATAAAAGGAGGAGGAGAATTAGCTTCGCACGGGGACTCAGGAATAAAAGGCAACTGATGTTCTGAGGCACATAGAAGGGACAAAGCCTGAAATGCCTAAGGAATTACTTACACGTGTGCGCATAGAGGAGTGCAAAGGCACAGCACAAGAGCGCGAGTACTCCTTCCGTCGACGGACACATGTCCTACCAGGACAGGGTGCAACTGTCCTTGAAAGCAATAAAAGCGAAATCCTTGCGGGTGAGCACACACACGACACGAACACTATGTTTTGTAGCGACCGACTGCCGGTCCCGTCTTGCGGAGAAGGTCGCATACAACGAACTGCGCCTTCCAATGGTGCGACTTGAAGAGGCCGGCCTACATTCTCCTTCCTCTCTGCGGAAGGTCTTTGGGAGCGTCGCCTGGGATGGAGAGAAAACGTTCCCGCTCCGTGTTGAAATTGATAAAAGGGGGAAACGAGTTCGTAGCCTTTTCTTTCTTTGTTCTTGTTGTTTTTAGCAGGCCAGCATGCTACAAGGGTATTTACTCGTTGACGCTAAACAACTGTTCCAGCAGATCTAGTTTATTCCAGTCGCATTTGCTGATGAGGCAGCAACAACAATGGATGCTGACGATGAGGCAAGCATACGTACTGCTGCTGCCATAAATTCATTTGTTTCCTGTGCCGAGACTCGATCCTTCCACCTGCTTCCCTCCGTTATGCCGTAGTAACAGGCACCCGTCGGTTCGTCCTGAATTCAACTCGCTACATGGTATTCACACGTTACATCAGGTTTTTGTATTTAACTTTTACTGCTTCGTGTCTGATATATTTGTTGTTCCTTCGTATCTTTCTCGTATTTTAGTGCACCATTTCCCGGACTCTCAGGTTGTTTATGGGCATCTAATTAAAAATAAAATTACATCTCATTTCGCTTAATCCAACTTATCGGATTAAAGCGGTTGGATAGTTGTGTGGAGTTAAGCGAAACGGGACTGTCACTTACCGCTAGAGATTGACGTCTTCAAGAAATGAACTCTCTCGTGGGCCTTTTTTCCGATAAATAAACAGTGGCACTGTAGAAACGTCGACCATTCTTTTAAACGTATCACGGTATATTATAATCTTCGTTTAAATTACCCACTAAATAAACTAGTTTTTGTTAACTTCCCCGTAATCTGTTGTCCACGTCTTATTATTTTATTTTTATATTAATATACATAATACGCTGCCGCTATATGTTTCGAAAGACAGTGTGCGTTCTGCACTGATGAGAGCTGATTTGCAGCACCCTGTGTTGTGTAGCGTCTGTGAAGAGGCAGCCATGCTTGACCAAACTAACTTTTACGTCTGTGTGGCGGAGAGTAACCTCTATTTATAGGTGACCTGCGTAACGTTTACAGAGGATATTGCCTATAGGTTACACCAGTGGTTCACAAATTCTATAGGTCGCGAAACACAACTTTCAAAAGTGTCCGCTATTCTTCGTTACCAGGAAGCCCGTGGCAGCGGTTGTTTCTCATAAATGCACGACGCTTTCGATGCATCACGCAGCATCGCTTTCACTTTCACTTGTGAACGAGGCTCAAAATCTATGTCGTCAGGTCCACTCACTCCCACTGCATGCCACAGCGTCTGCGTCTATCGCGACATACGCTCAGCCTTCACGGCGCATCTTCTCGAATAGCGTGGCCTTGGAAAACCGTCTCGCGTGCGGTGTTGGAGCAAATCACGGCACCGTATGTGCTCAGGATTAAGCTTCCGTTTGTATTTGCAGTTTCTGAGTTTTGCGTGCATTCAGCTATTTAATGATGGAACGATTTCTGATCGCCCTTAAACGAAAATCATCTTTGGAGTTCGGAAGCATCGAAGCGAGACTTTTTTGGTCCAGAGAACGCGCTCGGAATGTAGCGCTCCTATAAAATGACAGTTGGTTTTGGCTAACGTTCATACGTCGGGTATCGCGAGACCGCTGGGACCACTGGGTTACGGAGTAACTTCTGAAATAGAGGGTACAAATTTTGACATGTTTACCCTTTACTAGACGGTACTAGATTTATAGTGCATATATAGCTAGTACCACAGCTTGCAAGGACAGCGAGACAGAGGATTGTGTCTCATTACTCAAGATATGCTTCAAATATGGCAAAGTTGGCTGCGTGTCCCCAACAACAGCTTTCTTTCTTCAAGTGACACGACCCGGGTCAGGAACGTGAAACGAGTCTTCGTGCCGTGTACATAAGGTGAAACGGGATCGGTACAAAGGAATGCACGTGCGGGAAACTTTCCTCACCTCACCTCGCCTTAACCTTTTTTTTTTCTGTAAGTTATCATCACCTAACCCAATCTTTTTCTGAATCTTTTTCTACCCTTTAATGTTCTTCCTGGAAATTTGCTTCACCGTTTTTTTTTCGTTTATTAAATAAATAAATAAAAACGCGTTTTAGTTGATTTTGACGGAACCCATTGTCCTACGTATACCGATACGAGGAATATACTTTTCTTTGTTTTTATCAACCAACCGACCAACGAGGGACCAAAAATTTACTAAAAAGGGACGTCGCCAACTTTTTCGAACGACAAAGTTCGAGGTGAAACCTTGCGGTTCGAATTGTTCGACGAACCTTCGAATTTTTTGGCAGGTGGAATAGGTTCGCATAATTCGATGCGACTTCAGAGCAGAAAGGTGAAATGAATGCAGACCTGGAGTAGCTTCTCCCGCAATGAGAGGGCTCACATCTCCATTTTTTTTCTCCTATCATCATCATCATCATCATGGATGCAGTGATTTTTATAGACCGTGTAGGAGGGAGGTACTGTTCTGTGCCTTTCTAGATGTCATTACTTTCATATATTAGGAATTGGAATAAAAAAAAAAAAACCTGTACCGCAGCAACGCCTGGATGCAAACACGAAACACTTCGTTGGAAATGGAATAAGACCAGTGTAGAGAACTGCTATGGTGTGACATCTGAACTCAACTGCGGTTCTCGATGACGACCACAGGAATGAGATAGTGTTTTGATTGGTACTAACGTAATGCGACTGATGCGATTGAAAAATGCTGGTATGTTTGCGGAACGCTAGGCAAGAATCTCCAAGCATACTTCTTGCTTTGTAAAAAAAAGAGAACAAACTATGGGGATTCACCGACGTCGTTTGTCAAAAACTGAAAGCTAATCTTGAGTGTTTCACGTCTACAAAGCGTTTATCTTCTTGGAGTATTTTTCGACCAACTTTTTGAAAAAGAGTAAAAGCTTCGCCAAAAATATGCAAATGAGCTTGCAGTTTGGCACCCTAATCTACAAGATCCTTTCGGGGCTTAAAACATAACGCGCTAAAGGCTTTCAAACAAACAGAGAAGAGAAGGGTATGTTATTTGGGTTAGCCGCCTCATGAGGTAAAGTTCTGTTTTAACCCAGGGGTCTAAATTATCCTACCCTGCGGCACGTGACACACCTTACCCTTCTTTTTTAATAGTGAGAGGACGAAAGCAATTGGCAATTCATATACAAAGATGCATAATTAACTTGGGTAATTAAAAGAAAGAAGCTGGAAGTCTCACTCGTGGAAATCCAACACGGCGCCTGTGTGAACAAGAACAGCTTCTCTTTAGAGAAGCCATCAAGTTCAAGAAATCTGCACAGTCCTTTAGGGCCCTATATATATGTGCGGTGGATGCTGTGTGGACGGGATCCACATTTAGGCATTCCCAAATCTGTAAAAACTGCTCGCGATTCTGACCCCTAGAATAGAAGAGAATAGAAATAGAAACGTAGGTCGACCATCCGTTCCATGACGCTTGATGCGCACTGAATGATTTAAAAGATTACTTCAGCACGTATGTCCTTGAGGTAGTTCGTCAGGCCAGACAGCGCAGGTTGGTGCTGCTTTGGCCAGCTCCACAGTACCTTCTCAGCACTAATGCGAGCCGAGACAGGGCTGTTGTCGAAGGCACATCAGCTGTTTATCCCAATATTTCTTCTACTCGGAGTTGGTTTCATCCCGGACAAAACGTCGTCCCACAGGCATGCAAGTTCTTTCTCCACGAAAACTGAAGCTGTTTTGGTGCCTTTTTCACTCGTAGACTCTCTATTTTAACGCCGTGTTTGTAATGTTTGTGTGTGGCCATATTTTGGTAGGTAGGTAGGTACGTAGGTAAAAAAAAATAAAGACGATATGGAGACCTTGACCCAACTCTACATTGTCCAGTACGCTTATGGCAGCGCGGTCTGGCTACAAACGAGTCTACAAAACACCTAAGAAAAGACATCCCAGGGTGCGAAACATGGCGATGGATATTTTTGGTATTTGCTATCACGTGTATTCTCCCATGGAAAATGTGAGGTAACAGTCCCAAAACAGGAGGTGTCGCAGTATTTATTCTGGCCCAATATATTGCTATACAGGGCCATTTATTTGCGAGTAAATTATTTCGGTAGCGCTACGTCAACAGCTTCCGACTTTCGGATAATGTGCTCGTTTCAGCGAAGCCTTTCTTTCGGTCGCCTCCTCGTGGGGTTTCTCTCTGCGTTTCTCAGATCTCAAAAATTACGAGGCTGAGCGAAGAAACGAAACGAAAAGAAAAAAGAAAACCGCGCAAGTTCGATGATATCTTCCGCGAGGAGGCCAGAGAGGATGAAGGAATCGACACGGGTCTTCTAAAGAGCGTAAATAAAACTGCTCTAGTTATTGAAGCTGGAATGCTACCAGTGAAAAAGGACAACCGCTCATTCATAACGGCGCTCTTATTCCGTTCAGCAGAAAGAAGCGGCCAAAAGATGAGCGTTACAAAAAACGTGGCCCTGCGACGCGGCTGTGTGCTCGACAAGTGCTTGCTTTCAATTTGGGCTCATTTAGCGCTCAAAGTACGTACTCGTTTCAGGATATTTAAAGAGGACGCTGGATTTAAATAATGACCAATTCTGCGATATCGCGTTTCCCCGAAAACACGTACTTAATAAGTTAATTAACCAATTTACGTAATTATATAGTTGTCCGGTAGTTGAATGCACATCCCATGTCATCATCGCACTTCTTCATTTATTGTTGTTGTTGTAGTTGAATACACTTTCCGACAGAATGTCCACGTCACCCGCTCATTTAGGTAGTCTACGTTTCGCTTTGACAGAAAATAAAGGAATTTGACACAAAAGGGGAATATCGCGGAAGAAAAGAAGACTGCTTTCCACGTCGAGAGCCGGAGGTTCGAATACCCGTCCCGGATATGCTGTCTGGGGTTTTCCCGGCAGGCTTTCCAGACGAGTTCCCCTTGAAGTCGGCCCAGGACGCATACTAACACCCCCTCCCGTCTCGCACACCGTCCTGCTGCCCTCCTGCCGCTGGAAAAAAAAGAAAGACAAGAACTGTGCATGAGGGTTATTCCGCTGGAAAGCGGGAAAAAGCAACTCGCTGATTGAGACTAATTAAGAGGCAGAATACGTAATGAAAGTAATTGAGGTCTGTGTGGTACTACAGGAAATGATCCGGCCGCATTAACGTAGAGCATATTTTACTCTCTCTCCCCCTGGTGGAAGATCCTTCCTCTGTCCCTCCCTCAAATGAATGCGAGTCCTCATATCTGCGACCAACCTCTCACTCATTGCTTCCGTAAGAGATCCTAAAGTGTGCGCTGTGATGAGTCGCGACACTGGTTAGCCGTCCCTTTAATGATTTCACGAAGGCTTTCAAACTGTATGTGTGCTCAACTATATAGGCAGCGTGCTCTGGATGTCTTTCTCTTTGAGACAATATATTCTCACTTTTTGGGTTTGTTTGTTTGTAAGGAAAAAAAAGAAGAAAAGGAACTGAACTCGTCTCCCGACTTGTTCTCCTACTCCTTACATAAATTCTCACCCACACCCCCACCCAATTTCCTTTAGTTCCACACTGAAGAACCCCGAGACGAGGGACACGGCAAAACACAACGAACTCTAAATATATCACCTGCTCGCTCGCTTCCTAACTATTCTATCAGTACCCTCGGGTTGGTTCTTTTTTCATTATATTTGTCTTCATCTTTCTACGCTCACTCTTTTTACTTGATGAGATTTCGTTAGCAGGCAGCACTATGGAGTTTCAGGGAGTGCACACTATACAGTGCAAAGAAAGAACAAGATCACATCACATCAGCGTCACGAGAAGCGTCTTGAACAAAATTGAATATGTTGGCGCTGAATAATGGATTCTTCTCGTAGAGATAACTCGATCGTCGGGTCGAATGTGAGCGGAGTCTTCCGTAGATAGGCGAATGCCACCTGCAGTTGATAAACACAAATTGCGAGCGGTACGCTTGTGACTTCAGTGTGAGGGCTTGAAAGGCGTTGAAACCGCATACTGATTCAAGGGTGTATGTGAAACAGATTGGTTAACATACGCACACACAAAAAAAAGGCCTCACGCTGATACAAAAGAGCGATAAAAGACACTAGAAGAAGGACACATTTCGTCAGTGATGAACAGTCAAGTCCAACGGGACCAACATTGAGGCGCAATAAATGCCATTTTCTTTTTAAATTGATTCGCGAGCAAACGTCCAGCATTGACAGAAAGGTCACGACCACCACGGGACGAGTAGAGTAAACTATCCAATGTGGGATATCGTTTCAGATAGGAAGGTTACGATGATCTGTAGGTCAAAGCGGTCAAGTTTATCCGGCTGCAATGCGTCGATTATTCGGATTTGCTTCGTACTTGTGACGGTATTCGTTGCTTTATTAACGTAGATAAAGTAAATGATGCAGGTTCAAGTGTACGTGGGAAGGTTACACTGTGTATCAGTACAAACAGGTTGTAAACCTTGTTCAGTCGTTGCTCTATCCTATTCTCGATCACAGCGCTTCAAAGTCAGAAAACTTTCACGAAGGGAACCTGTGGGTGAGAAGAAGCCGTCCGTTTCGGTTCAGTTGTCCAGAAAATTGTCAGAAAAAAAGAAAACTCGGCAGTTGCTGTTCATACCCTAGGAATATGTTGCCTACAAGGCATAGACCCCACCAACTACGACAAATAGACGATATTTTGAGCGTCTCCAACGTAGAACATGAACCTGTCGACGGTTATTTAGCCCGAGCTTAAACTCCACGCGTACCCAGGCAACAGATGTTCACCAAATTGCTGTCGGTGGTTAGCGAACCGCCGACTCGCAGAAAATGGCTCAAGAAAAGGGTTGGTCGAGAGAAAATTGCAGCTCGAAAGCCCCGGTGAATGAAGAAAAGGTTGAACAAACCACAGTGAAACGGTGCAGAACAAGTTCAATTGGTATCTTAAACGTCGTACACCTTCACCTTCATAACGCGTGATTCCGGAAGTTGTTCAACAACAACGCGGGATATAACAATAGCGGAAGGAATATGGACTTCCTCCTTGATATAATCTTGGCGGCCGTCCAGACGAGAATGCAGGAAACGCTCTGTTGGATTGTATTTCCAAGTTTTGCTCGTTACTTAAACTATTAGAAAAATTCTATACGGACCGGAAGTCTCGTTTTTTTCACTGTTTCGTATTTCTATAAGGGATCTGGACCAGGCAAAATTTTTGTTCACTGTACATTCAGAGCCGCTTGGACCGCCGTTGGCTGACTCCGAAAAACGCAATCAAATCCAATTTTGCTCAACTATCATCGTCATCAACTCCATCTGAAGTTCCCATGAACTGTAGACAAACACTTATTTTGGTAATGAGCGCTCATTTCATTTTTGCGTTACGGAAACATCGCAGGAGAGCCCACACAGCAGAATAAAACGGTTCACCACTCGAATAGATAACCACATATCCCGTTTTCTTTTCTTTGTCTTTTACACGGGACTGTTCTTTCTGACAGGCCATTCTTCAAACGTCAGTCACCTTAGCATAGTTAAGAACGTTGTCTGAAAGTGATCCTCCAGCAACACTCGGATGATTGCGAGTCGGAGAATGATACCGTTCAAGATTAACAGCCAATGCCAAGATGGACCCATTTTTAAACAGGCATCGTTGTAATTTCCCCAATGAATGCTTCGTCTCATCGACCTCGTCCATCTTGAAGCAATCGAAAAGCTGTCATCGATATGGCACAGAACACTTGTTTCGTCAGATTACGTGAAGGGGCAAAATTAATCCATAATGCCAGGAATGCGACCGCAGATGGATGTCCTGACGCCCTCTCAATGTCTGCCGTTACATACAGTTTCAATTTACCTTCCCGCCCCCGTCACAATAATCTCTCGGTCCGCCACTGGGTCCTACGTCATTTTGCAAACGTCAAAATACAGGTGACCATAGGGTTCGCAGAAAAAGCTAGATTTGCAAATAAAGCCTCGTACTGCTGACCACTCCCAAAGATGTAATAAAGACACTGGCTCTAAGATTCCGACCTGATGCCCTCTATTATCTTCTCGTGTCCACTGATATGACACCTGGCACGCTAGACGTTAATTAAGTGACCGAATATGAGTACTTTCTGTTATCCATGGTATGCTTTTTTTTTTTTTCGGCAGTTTACTCTGTCGGAAATTCCTTGCACAGAACTGAACTCCCAGAACACACATCTATTTAGAGAAGAACATCAAGAGTGAGAGACCTGGAACAGAAACTGACCACAGCCGTCGTCATTGTCATGGAATATGGTCACGTGCCAATGATGAGGAGATGCCCACAAGAAGAACAACAGTACGCTGTGATTTCTACCTTCAAAGTTGTTTAGAGCTCCACATAGTCTTACATTGAAATGGAATGTTTTGACTAGTACGCCCCTGTACTAGTGTACTAGTACGGTACGGATACCTCGATCTCAGGACTTGGGGCAGATACAATTATAATTTGAAAATGCAGAGAAGTGAATTTTGCGTTCTTGCCGTTCACCATTTTTTGTGACAGTGTTGGCATCTCTGTGGGTTTCTTCTCGATTCACGCGGATATGCAGGAAAGGGAGATATCTCTAATGTGAAGAGAGCTAAGCCAAGCTATGTCAAGCCTCTGGCTTTTTGCCCTGCTTTACATATCCCACAGTTGGAAGTGTGAAATAAAGTTATCTCAGCTTTTATCTCTAAAGCGTACGGGGAACGTCACAGTGACATATTTTGTCTCCTCACTTCCATTTTTGTGCATAATTTTCGCTGTTTCATCACTGAATGCTGCAGACTACGCCTGAAAGCTCAAGTATGCTACAACACAACAACAATAAATGAAGGAGAAGTGATGATGACATGGGATGTTTCCCCGTGGTAGCTACAGGACTTTACCCCACTTCACAGTGGTTAATATGAGAGGATGAATTATGGTGAACGCGAAGCGACAACAGGTTGGAATTCTGTTTAGAGCTCTTCGAGGAGTCGGCTTGCATGAGATCAAAAAGGGAGCGAGCCGGGCACTGATGCGCAGGGGAGCTCCATGGACCTTGGACAAGTATGCTACACTTTGCTACAAAGAACGAATTTACGTACAATCAATTTACAATACAGGAAATTGAAACAGAAATTTTATATTTAAAGAGCTAGTCACTTTTGCTTTTCTAAGTGATCTCGAGTAGCCTGCTCTCGAAATGAGTGCCTATCTCTCTTTTTTTTTCTTTTTAATTTTGCATAAAAAAGATGAGAGCAGCATAGATGTCGTTTTTGCAGTTAAGCTATGCGGTCAGGTGGACATCCCCTCGAACCGAGTATATAACTACAAGATGACTAATTAATTACCTAGAATTCATTAATTAACGCTTTATTTCCACCACGTGATGTTTATTTCCAGCGAGGATCGTTGGCACCAATGTGGTAGAGAAACTCCCCCCCTCGGTTAAGTAAACAGACGGTGTAACTCTTGAGGAGTGATTGTTAGGGGAGCAAGGTCCATGCTATCAACTTTGCTTATCAGATATGTCCGGGTATCGAACTATTCGGTTGCTAGGTGAGAGTAGTCGCCGACCTAGCGATGTAATAGGCGAGATCAACAAGAAGAGCTTCTCCCAACATATGTGAGCAACCCCCCAGGGAACCGATCTATCGTCTCTTATCAGATAACACTGGCCTGTCGCGAAGCTAACAAAATGGTCAGATCCTAATTACTATGCATCCAGGGAAGAGAACACGACGCCATGTTCTTTCACAAATTGAACTCAAGAATATGGGGTAAGGCCGTCAAGATAGGAATCCTGCAGTTGTAGCTCACCAAGTTGAGTCGCTGAACGATATTCATCGACTACCTCGGAGCAAAAGGTGAACGGTCATTGGGAGTAGTTAAGTTATCACGGACTAGTTTGGAAATTAATTTTATCTTTGCATCGTTCACTGTGCGGTATTTGAAGAGGTATTTGGGTGAAATAATTATAGCCTGGTCTGTCGGATTAATTAAAGTCTATTGAAGTAGATGCTAAAGAGAGATTGCAAGATCGAAGGAAAGGGAAATAGAAGAGATTGACACGAAGGAGAGACTCGTTTAACGCGTTTCTGTAGTAGTCTCGAGAAATAGTGTGTCCTGAAAATATAGTGTTGCTCAGAACGCGCAGGTTAGAATGAGCTAAAATGGGATAATTCCTTTTAATCCTACGCTTTCCAAGCGGTGCATTTTTTCATCAAGATGGGGCTTTACTAGCGACACCACCATAGACACCCTGCATTTTATTCTCCATTCACAAAAAAAAAAAAAAAAAAAACAGAGAGAAGGATACAGCAGGAAGTGTTCACTGCACTAAGTGTTCACTATGCTTTGTAACGAGCGAAACAGCTTTTTTCATATATTTTGCCTGCTATAGCCCAAAAGTATTGCATGTATGCTACATAGTCTACCTCTGCTAACCACAGCGAGCCTGGCACGCACTCCCCCTCATTAAAGCGATTCCAGCTATACAAGGGCTGTTCGGAACGGAGACAGAGTTGTGGAGATTCAGTGCCAAACTTCCTCCGTGTCTTCTTTCGACTACCCTGGCGAGAATATGCCGCCGATGTAAGAAGGAAAGCCATTTTTGTGACCGGCGTTCCGTTTTTCGCCATACAACGTCATCTTGCCAACTTCCCTGTCAGGTGCGGTGCAAGACATGTTACCGCAGACTGCACGCGACCAAGGGGGGTATTCTAAAGTTGTGACTCCGCAGTCGGAAGAGTTTCCTGTCCTTGTTGAAAGCTCTGGAGTTCCCCGTTGTGATGTGTGATGAGTAGGGAGCTGATGCAAAATGCATATTTTTGAAATGCGTTCTTACGTTACTCCACACATCACGAATCACTACGACACAATTCCACAATGTTTCGTGTGCCATATAATTGCATATTTCTTCCTGATCATCATATGACGGTTGCATACTATCTCATGTTTCTGCGCCATTTGCATATTACGTTATATTTCGGCGCTATTTGAACGGTTTTTTAACGTTCCCTCGTTTTGCCACTGCTCAATATTTGAAAAGGGAGGTCATTGACCCAAAACCCGTGTTCCAGCTCTACGTCTAAGCAGTGGATGCGTAGCCACCGACAGAACCAACGTCTGAAAACAGAACGCGCGACAAGTACTTAGTGAGTTGAAGTTTTGCATGAAAAAAATAAGGAAATGAAAATAATGAGCTCCGTTCTCAAAGGCAATGAAGCTGTCTGCATAGGGCATAATGAGCTAGATTGCGAGCGAATAACATCCAGCGACGTATAGCACCCATTTTCGCGGTACATGGTTTTCTTCATTTGCAAAACGACAAGTTTTTAATGGTGTCATGTAAGAATGAACGTGTATATGGCTTTCACCCCGCAATTCAAATGTGCTCCACCTGCGGTGTCGTGACGAACACCCAGCACGTTCTTCTGGAATGGCTACGGCCCGCAAAGACGGATACTGCGTGATGAGCACTAATTGGCCCCTATGAAGATCCTATGCTCCATCGTCGTGTACTTCACCTGTTCATGGTCTTCTTGTCGTACCAGACTCCAGACGGTTTGTTCTCATGTTTTCGCCCCTCATCATCTTCATATAATGTTCCATGCAGGTGCAATGAGGTATAGTAGGGTACAGCACCGCCACGGTGAAACACCCCGCCTTATCGTCAGCATCTATTGTTGTTCACTCACAGTATACGTTCCACTGCCAATAAGGAATGTGCATTTGCATTTGTAGAACGCTTTTTTCTCTCTTTTTTTTTTGCAATTTAACTATTTATACGGTTCCAAGGTACTCAAAAGCTTTCTGAGCAACGTTCCCATCATCATAATATATCTGCGTATTTCGTGCATATTTAGACTTTCCGCGATGCATATTTGCATGCATGTTTTGGAAGATTTCTGCGCATAAAATCCCGGAGTGATAAGAATGCCAAAAGTACCGTCTTCGGAATATCACCGCAGCACTCGGAATATCGGGAATATTGTAGCAGCACCGCAACCTCACAGCAGAGCCACGGTACACGTTGTCTTGCCTTCTGCTGATGCCAATGCTCTCTCAGAGCAGACTTTCCTAGATCCCATCTTCGCGCCGACGGAGATCAACAGATGAAGCCATCAGATGCACCGAACACTGAATGCTGTGAGGAACAGACATCAACTCTCGATAGCAATGATACATCTGATGAGGTGTCTTCCGTACCTTCGGTTTCACCTGAGGCGTGCACCGATTTGATTATTGCCAAACCCCCACACAGTCAGCCGGCGACTCCTGATAACATCAGCCACGAAGAAGGTGCGCTCTACAAGTATGCCTTGTGTTCGGCATCCACGTAAAGCCAAGAAGAAGAGAGCTGGGAACTGTTCGGGTCACCTCCGCGTCTTCGTTCATGCGTCTTCATTTTTCATCTGACTGACGCTGAACGCTGAAACATTTAAAGGGACTATCGCATCCGTCCATTTCGAAACTATAGTGCCGTTTTACTCCGTGTCCATCGCCGATAATAACGCCCAAAATGCGACGCTGAATTGGTGGCGTTGTTGTGCAGCTTGATATAACACATGGCAAGAGCAGACGACGCATATTGAGAGAGGGATTCCCTCTCTGTAAACGTCACCCGGATAAGGGTTATGATGATGGTGAAAGGGCTCGCCGTCCCAGACCAATCAGGAAGCGGCTGGAGAGACCTTGGTAGCCTTGGCGACCGATCGACCGACAGGCAAGCGGGCGAGACGGAACACTCGGGGACGGCGTCTGCTCTGTGGTCGGCTTGAGGAATGTTGCCTCTGGTTAGCGTGGGACGTGTTCGTACATTCAGGAGCATAACACCGTGTTCCACACGCAACATGGTCTCGTCAGAACCCACACTGGTAAGCGAAAGTCGGCGTATTCAGACGCCCCGGGCGCCACAGAGGACGTCCAACAGCTGGCGCTGGACAGTATAGAGCGGGAATGAAGAGAATTTCAATTTATCATCTCGATCGGCAGTGCAAATAAGCGCTTTCTTTTCTTTGTTTACAGAGCTTCTGACGGCAGTGAGGGAGGGTGCCTCGCCCTGGGCGCAAACTCGCCACGCGACGGCTCTGGCCTGGCTCATCGTGGCCTGGCTTACATCATTATTAGCTGCAGAGGGGGATCTTTAGAACTGGTTTATTTAATACGTAAGCTGTTTTCGGGGGAGAAACTTGCGACGAACATTACCGTATTCACATGAGCGACATTGCCTAGAATAGTGAAGGGGAAGACGCGAGCTTTCTACTGTCACGTGAACGCTCAACGTTGTCTTCACGTACACTGCTAACCGCTTGGAATATCCTGCGACATAGCCAGAGCCACAAAATATTCTGTAGCAGAAGACAACAAAAGACGCTGGCAGTGCCAGCAGTGCCATCTGCAAGTGTCGTCTGCTAAGTGCGCGCCACTCCCCATATTCCGGCACCGTGTGAATGCTCAACATAGCACGGGGTGGAACTTCGGCTCCCTGAGCAGTTTTTGCTTTTTCTTCCACTAGAATCTTCCGGTGCGAATGTCGCTCATGTGAATACTTCTCATGCAGACATTCCCGGATGCGATAGTTCAGAGAAGCAGCATGCGATAGTGCTCTTGGTGGCGCGTCTCATTGTGGCCTCTTACTACTACAAGAGACGAGTTTTTGTTCGCTCAAGGATACGCGTGATTTCCGCCAAAATTGGCGGTAGATTTACACCTAGGGTGAAAGTCATCGATTTTCCGTCGACTGTTTCTTTTCGCTTAGGTCAGCTCGGTCGGATGGAGCAGTAGTGGTTGTTTTCCGATAGTCTTTCCTCCGATATTGTATTTGTCACTATGACTCAGCGCACAGTGTTGTTTGTTTGGGTATCCCCATACCCAATACAACGCATTTCGATATATGTCAATGTGTACGGGCCTGGGTCTCCTGGCTTATCAAATGCATTCGTTCGGTACCTACATGTATTCATGATTGAGCCGCACCCCTTTATATTAGTTGGGGGGTTTCAATTGTGTTCTAGATTCTCACAGGGATGTGTCTGGTCTGGGTTCGAGGCAGCCTACTTAGAATGCCTGTAAGCTTAGACGAATAGCTTAGCTGTCCTCCCTCACCGACGCCTGGGTGTATGCTCACGGCAATCAGTTTACTTATACTTGATCTCGCGGGAACTCATTTAGCCGTCTTGACAGAGTTTACCTCCCAAGTAAGTTTGCCGACTCGAATGGCAAACGTTGCCGTTCTCAGTGCCTCTGATATGTCTCTATAGCTCTGACCATGTGCCTTTTCACGTAGTCTTTGAACCATACCCTGGTTGGGCGCTTGGCTGGGGTTAGATGGTACGATATCGCATGGTCCTCAAGTCACCTCTCAACTACATGCAGTGATCTGTGGCCCTTCGACCCTCTCCTCTGCGATGACCTTAACAGTGGATTGAGTGTCTGGTTGCAGCTGGCAGACCCAAGGAAGTCGCCCTTACGAAGTATTTAAAAGAGCTTTGGCGTCGGATGCTTATGGTGAAGCGTGGAGGTGCTGACACATTGTTCATGCAAGAATATTTTGACACTCGACGAAAAGGCATTGCCGCATTTTCCGCTTCTCAACGCGAATGGCTGCTGTAATGTTCAACCGCAACCGTCCCATTTTGGACCAGGATGTTCTGCTTTATGTACGAAACGCAGACAGCCTATACGTCGAATCGTCTTGAACAGTGCTGAATAAAAGGCTTCGGCGCATTCCTCCCACAGAGTGACACGCTAGCAGGCATCGAATGGTACTGTGCGGATTTGTAAACAGGTGACTGTTTACCTACCTATAGGCACATGTCTGTAAGTACGGTCGGTCTCATTCGCTAGCGCGTCACTGTGAGGGAGGAACGCGCCGAAGCGTGTTCCGTAAACTTTTATTCAGTACCGAACAAGTAGTCCTGGAAAACCGAGCCATGTCTCCAGACCCATCTGCCATTGTTCAGATTTTCTGTTGCTATTTAACTCGGAGAGTCAGGAGGATGAATTTCCTTTCTGATTTACCTGAATTGCCTGGTAATCTTGTGCTCCGCTGTTACTGGATGTTCTTAATAGAATGAAGAGTTCATCTGCTCCAGGTCCTTTCGGGTTGCCAACTGCATTTCACAAACAGTTCTGGGCAGCGATGGGTAGGACCTTCTGTTCGTCAACGACAGCCTCCCCCATCCAAAGAGTGCTGAGGCACCGCCTATTGGTGGCCTATTACGCTATTAAATTTGGTGACTACAAGATTCTGCCTCCCTTCTGGGAACACGTTGGAAAGATGCGTTAGTTGTCTCTCTGTTAAAGCCGACCAAGCAACCTTCTGATCTCTCCTCCTTTCGTCTTGCTTCGGTAAAGCTCTGGAGCGAATGGTGCTGTATGGTCTAGAATGGTGGCTTGCACAGATGACAGGTTTCCGTCGCCTTTGTAGCGCCATGGATACGGTATTCGACCTTGTCATCTCCGTCGAACAAGACAAGACGTGGACGTCAAAAGAGCTTACTTTCTGCGTGGACCATCATCATCATCATCATCCGCTCGTTGGTAGTAGCCAAGGTCGTGACTGGGAGGTGGTGGGTTCAAATCCTACCACCGGCTGAGGTCTTCCTAAGACTTTCCAGACTCCACCTCAAAGTGTCTTTCACCCCACAATTGAAGAGTATGGTCAGATGCTGTGACACAAGCCTCTGTTCAACCTACGGTGTCGTGGCCAACACCCAGGACATTCTTATGGAATGTGCGCTCTACTGCCCGCAAAGGCGGATACTGTGTGATGAACTTGCTCGTATCCTTTCCCATACACTGAGGTATGGTACCGCAATTGTTGCGGTGAATCACCTCATCTCATCATCATTCATGTAGTTGTTGCCCAAGAGACCGCTCGATTTAGCTGCACTCATTGGCCCCTATGAAGATCCTGTGCTCCATCGTTGGGTTCTTGGCCTGTTCATGGACTTGCTGTCGTTCACTGGATTGCTCCAGACGCCTCTGGTTCTTTCTCATATTTTCATCCTTCCTTCATCATCTTCACATAATGTTCCACGTGCAATGAGGTAGGGTACCGCACCACTGCGGTGAAACACCCCATCTCATCGTCATCATTTATCATCCATTGTTCTTGTTGTTGTTTGAAAGATACTCTTCCCTCCTTGATCCCTCTCCTTGAAACCTCTTGAGTTTCTTTATTAGGAGGGGAGGGTATGGAAGTTTATTAAATGAGAAGGAAAGGTCGGTTCTCTTTCGATCAGATCAGTGTCGCATTTTTACCTCTCTGACGGACAGCGCCCTTACAAGATAGACCCGTTTCTGATGTTGCTATAGAATAGTGCCTTTTTTTCCGCCACGAAGCAACTGTGGCTATGAGAGGCGGCCGCCATTCCGTGATTTCAGGCTATGACTCACATTTTTGCCTGCCATGGCTGCGACAAGAAATGTTGCAATCAGGGTACGTTTTCAATTGCAATGTTTTGTCAGCGCAGAGGCAAAAATATATACAACTTGCGCATATGCATATAAAAAATGTTGTCGTTTTAATATCCACGATATGATCGGTAGTGGAGCTATATGTACTTGAAACAGAAAGGTAAAAAAAAATTTCAACATCCTGAAATCGCTGAGGAGAGGGAGCAACAAAAGCTCAAATGGAAAACTGAACTATTTGACCCTCAAAGGTATCGGGGGAGGAAAGGCGCCATCCAGAGCTCGTTGGCACAACACAAGTAGTCCAGCCGTTCCCGCTACGCAAGTTAATGTGGAACGAGCATTCTCCGCACTGAAATCTATTTTCTGGTCAAAGGTCCCGTCTTTCCCCGGAAATACTTGATGGCTTGCTGTTACTCAGGTCAACAACGTTGTCGAGTCATTTAGTCATTTGTAAACGGATTACAACAATCGCGAGACGGGCTCCTTGTTCTTGTCTATAAGTTACAGGGCAGGACCTGCTAATCTCTATCTTTATTTCTCCGTCTTTTGGAAATCAGTCTCCATACACGATGTGAAACTGATGGAACCGTTATTTTCTTACTCCGGAGCTGAACCGGAACTGAAGCATCTTCTTCGACACCCTGGTTAAGAATTGTGCAAACTTGAGGTGAACTTGTCGAACCAGCTTAGTAATATTGCTTTTTGGCATGCTTACGCACAGCAAGACAGCTTTAAATGAACTGTTGCTTTGATTTGGTTTGGTTTTAAGAAAAAATCAAATGTAACTGTAACAAAATAAAACTGTATTCGAGTCGTGTCCGAATAAAGTGCTCACTTCAAAAGTCACTTATCCCTATCATCGCCAAAATCCGCAGCAAATAATGGCGGGTCTGCAAAGCCTTAATCGGTTGCAAGACGCATTCATTCATCCGCTTTCTTTGTCGCGGACATCCTCAGAAGGCAAGTAATAAAGGAAACTCACGCAACCGCAAGATGGCGTCATAAGAGGATGACGCCCAGTGCGATATCCAGGCCGGTCCTTTATCAACGGTGTCGATGTCGTTGGTTTGCTTTCATCGTTAGCGGTCACGATAATTGGACCAATTACAGTACTGAATGACAATTGAATGTGGTCGAGGCCGTGCTTCTTGTTAGAGAATGAATTGCTGGATGTGCACAAAAGGTATTACGACGACACCCTGCCTGTATGACAGAGCATTTCTTGTTGCAAGGTCCGCTCTTCAGAGCCTCTAAGATAAAATACATGCATGGGTAGCTTTCAGTGTTACCTTTAGTGATGAATTCTCCTTTGGTCTTCCCGACCGACCGTGCTGCGAACGGCGATAAATATCACCAATGTGTTTCCCAACCCATTTAGCTAACGTACCTCCCCTACTTATCATCAACTTGAATTAGCCTACGACGCTCCAAGGCCGCGCAGGATTCGGTTGCAAGAAAACGGAAATGCTGTCAACGAAGGAGTGTCCATTAAAATGCCCATCCTTGAAGGCAAGGTTATTACAGGTGGGAATCTCCTGGTGGGCTCGTGTCCATCGTGGGTTATTCATTACAGAGAAGAAAACAACGCGTGTCACGAAAAATGACGTTAAATCGACTTTATGTCGTAAAATCGTGGGGGCAAACATTGAGGAGAAAATAATTATTTTTGCCGTAAGTGCTCGGAAGAAGCTTTCGTGTCCATGCAGCAGAGGTTCGTCTCTCGCGTTACTGGTGAAGACATTCCTTTAAAACTCGGAATGCGAATAAACGTCAGTCCCTAGCTTTTCCGATTTCGTTGTATGGAAACTTTCCTTCATATCTTCGAGAGGTAGCTATGGACGCCGGTATTTACTCGATTATTGACCAGTTAGCCCAACTGCACTGAACCGTGGCGAAACCCGTTGCAATTTAAAAGCATAGATCCTGTTTTTCATTTTATTCATTTGGCACTGTAGAGTAGGCGTCTGCAATGAGGGTTCAGGAGAGGATTTCCTCAACAAAATGATCGGAATATGGAGACCATTTGAGTCCACCTTGTACTATTGTTAGAAAAATTTATACCTTTTTGGGTATAAATCGCCCGTGCAATAACTCGTACCTTTTAGGGTATAAATTTATACCCTCCGGAAAGGTATATATATAGTTTATACCCTAGTGGAGGTATAGAATTTATACCTTTTCTTCGCATAAACTGTACCTCTGCAGAGATATATTCTAATCCAGTTTGCGACAAAATTTTAGGAGAGGGAGCTGAAATAACATTTGATGAGAAGAAAAGCGTTTTTTTCTTTTTCACCACACTCACACATGCAAACTATTTGAGAGTAACGCTCGAGTACACCACACGAATTCCTCGTATAAAAAGAAATATAAAATAAAATAATATATAAAAAGAAAAGGCTCAAAGAGGAATACCCGTTCCGCGAGTTTGGCGGTTTGGATCGATCAAATCCAGATATCGACATCTAAAGGACAACAAATACTGATATACGGCTGGCGACTTGGCAAACTGTGGAGCACCCTTTGCCTGGCGGACAAGGTATAAATAGCCTGCAGTTATACCTTAGGAGGTATAGCCTCGGTTGTATGTTTTGCACGAGGTATAAACACGTGGTAATGAGGTATAATATGTTACGTTATCCCTGCTTCATACCTCTTTGATACCCTTGTGCATGGTTGGAGGTATAAATCGGAACTTTGTACCTTTTCTATACCCCCAAAGGTATATATCTGCAACAGAAGGTATAAAAAAGGTACAATAGCCCATTATTATACCTTCTTTATACCTTTTTTTTCTAACAGTGTATCTGTCGTTTATATCGCCGCAGGTGAATTACTTTCCTCCGGAAACAGTAGAGAACGGAAATATTACAGTACGGCTGCTTGATAAAACAACATTTTTTAGGCGACGACGATTTTCTGCTGGATACCTTTTTAAAGACTGGGTACATCAAAGGGAGTGTAAAATGCATTTTTGTTCTTCGGGGGTGACGCCGATATAAACCATTTAAAAATAAAACGTTGAAAGATAAATATCTTGAAATTACAACTTCCAAAATAAACCTTTAAAATAAATCGTGCAAATACCAACATTGTCAAATTAAACCCTGAGAAATAAACTTGGCAAAATCAACGCGTCGAAATAAATCTTTCAAAATTCATGCTCCCTAATTGATGGGCAGCCGAAGCTTTCTTCGTTCACGTCGGAAAATAGTACTCTCTTGGAATGACAATTCAACTGAGAACGGCAATTTCGCTCTACTGGAAATAGGTTGTGTGCACATTCGCCGTGACTACGTACGCCGTATATTACTGTAAAGGAGAAAGAAAGGGACAGATTCGAAGCGCTAGCTAGCTTGAACGCACGTGTCCGTGCATCCACCACTTCCACGTCCATGACTACGTAGGCACCATATACATGCGTGTGTGGAGAAAACTAAGTAGTATTTAGTGACTCTAGAGAAAACAAGGGAATGAACAAAGAAACGTACAACACTCATCCATTTACGCCATGAGGCCTTCCAGCGTATATAGAGATGATATTGTTCCACCAGCTCAACTCCAGGAAATGTGTGTGTTATTCTTGTATTCATACGCTTCGTCGTCTCACTCTCAAACTGGATATTTCGATTTCCTCAACTATTATTGGAACAAGTATAGTTAATTAAGGAAGAGATGCGAATAGAGAACGTAAATATTGCGGATTAAGTTGAGCAAAACATCCTGCATGTACGATTTATTTTGACAGTGTGGATTTTACGAGCGTTCATCAGATGGATTTCGGCGGGTGGAACTTCGCCAGCGTAGATCTTCATTTCGTTTTATTTTTAAACGCTTATTTCAGCATACACCCTTCTGTTTTTCATACCCGGACTGGGACGCCCTACGTGCATCAGATTGCTTCGTCTACCGTTATTGTTTGTATCCGGCCTGACATGTTGGACTCGAAAATAAATGGCGCTTTTTCAGCGTGCAAAACTTGACTTCCTGTCAGCCGACTCGTACGAATGCAATCGTGCACCTTCTATGCCTTCTATCACGACATTCGCTTCCCGAAAGCTCGCTAGCCTCGTTGAGTGCGTTCTCAATAGATGGCGAGACGATGGATGTTAGTGTCGACTCAATCTGGAGCACAGCGATTACATATCTTAAGCGAGCCTCTATAGTATGGCTTACATGTCCCTTTCTCTCTCTCCCTCCATTAAACGTTCGAGCAAGTTGGAAGGTTTTAGAAGAACGCGCAGTGTTTAAAGAAATAAGCATTCAAAAAGGAACGAGAATTGACGTTATACAGACAAGCTCCCGTCTGTCTGGACAACCCCGTGGGATTACGTGAATGCAATAATGGCCCATCACGATTCACCATGTAAGAGGCTATTTTGAGCGGAGCGTGCCATCGTGTCGGTACGGCTATCGGACACGTGATAATATTACTGCCGGCGTCATCTATAGCGCCGTTGCCTTGGGCACAATTAGCCACAGATCCCGGTGTAATTAAAGACTACGCCAGTGCCGGTGATTATAATTTTGCCCCGGCATTTCCGAGAGGAGGTACGTAACGTGTCCAATGAGAAATTCAAACGACATTAAAACGTGTTGGAACGGCCATTAGCGTTATGGCTTCTTCCAATGTTTACCTTTTATACGACATTTTCGACGACGAGTACGATATAAAAGGTGGTCAATTCTATCCGAACGATCGAATGTAATGGCTGATTAAGCGTATGACATTTGGGAAAAGACCAGAAATGCAGAACAGTACTCGTATACGTGATCCAAGCTGTATACTATACGGCGGATACTGCTATCAGGAAGAAGAATAAAACACAATCAGCAACATTTTGTGTTATCACGCCAATTTAGTCCATCGTAAAATTGTCTCAATCGGAACGATGCCGAGTATTCATTTCCTTTTCGTACAAACGCTACTTTTGTCTTTGTGTCAGCGCTGTCTTCGCAGGAAGTTTAATTTAAAGAAAGAAGTTGACGAGGAAAGTGTCATCTGCGTGCTCATCTGCATATCATAGAAGGCGCTTCGTGTGTTGCACATCCCACGTGAGGAAATTTTAAGCGCTGTTTTGGTCATGGTGATGTGATAAAGAGAAAAATGGGGATGCGCTGTGCTATTTTTATACAATTGCAGTATTTCTCGCTGCAGTGATGGTGAAAGGGCTACCGCCCTTTGGGAATGTGCGTTCCGGGCCGACTTCTAAGGGAGCTGTGCCAACATATGTCTGAAAGCGCCCGAAGAAAAGGCACTGGGATTCGAACCCGGGATGCCTCGTTGGAATGTAATCCCCCTACGAGCTCCATGCAAACTCCAATCGACTGCGGAGTGAAGATTATTTTTACACTCGACGTTAAAAACGTTTCCTCAATTCCTGCATCTATACGAGTGATCGAAAGAGCAGGCTAAAAAAATACGCTGCACGAAGCTGGCAGGAAAGTAAACCCGATGGAGCAAAAAAGATTCCAACTGGTCATGCATGTGGCGGAAGCTAAATCAATTTTATGAAGAAACGTCGGGAATGATCCTCCTTTTGGCCGCGACCGTTCATCACTAAAATACCGAGAAGGTTCTTTGAGGCAAAACGACTCTTACTTGTATTATCGCGGGAGAGGGATAAAAACGTCTTCCTGGACCATTTTTTCTCTCTACTCTCAATTGGGAGTGACATATCGGTCGGATAGTGATAGCGATAGTGATAGTCGGTCACATAATGAGCAGCGGTCGGTCGATTCAATCTTCCAATAGTAAGAACCAACTTGATGGTAAACATTAATTTCTTTTCCGTAGCGTGAGCGAATGGAATCGATCGTTGCCTGCATCGTAAACTCTAGGGCCTTTCAAGCTCCAACTAAAACCTTTCTGTCGGACGCCTAGCGGCCACTAGATACGCCACTTTATAAAAAGTAATCTGCGTATACTTCATCGTACTTATAATTCAGTTCTGACTTAATGCTCATGTATGTGATATGGATTTATTAGTCTACGGGTGTACTGTTTGTGACGCATTATGGAGGACCCTTTATTAGGGAATTGTTGCCCCCTGGGTCCTCGACCTGTATATAAATGTCCACGCGTATTTTAATTCTACGTTACAATAAAATTCGCGATTACAATTACATGATCCGTGATAAGCGATCGACCGTGTTTCATATATTTTTCTGTTTATATTTTATTTTGTGTCGCCAAGCAATTGTGGTTATGAGCGGTATACAGCAGGAGCCGACTTCAGGGGGAACTGCGCCGACGTTCGCCCGAAAAAAAACTGCCGGAAAACCCGGGGAAAACCTCAGGCAGCCGGTATTTGAACCTGCGTCAGCTCCCAGTCTTGGCGTGGAAAGCGATCATATATTCGCGCGAGCTGGTGGGTGTAGCCCTATAAGCGTTTCTTTCATTTCACACATTTCTATATTCATAAATTGAAAGCCACCAGTAGTGGGGTTGGAACCCTCAGCCTCTAATTGCCATTCAGATACGCTACCACGTACGCTAGCTCTGCCCTCTGTTCAACGTCCACACACGAAGGTGTTTGTCCTTCAACGTTATGTATTCGTCATAGCGTGTTCCATTGCGAGAGTAATTTTTGCCCCGCACTGGGTGTGGCTCCCGGCGGAGTCGCACGGTTCAGGACGCGCCACAAAAGACAACCTGCGCGATGCACGAATAAAAAGAAAAAGGCAATAAAACTGGAACATGACGGCCTACTCTTCTCTTCCGCTGGTTTTGCCCCAAACTTTGCCCTTGGTCCTTGGAGGAGATTTTTTGCCCCTGCTCCGTCGATGGAACATTTAACGCGTGCCCAGATTCTGCCAATGGAATAGTTTTTGCCTCTCACCGGTGCAAAACTTTGACCCAGCGCTGCTAATGGGATGTGCGATTACTCTGTGCTGTACCATTCCATGGGAGCCCCTGTCTGTGTTGCGCTAGCACACAAGCTGCGAAGGTATCAGTATACCGCCGCACATGCCAGTTCGCATAAGCAAAACTCTAAGAAAGGAACCTTTAGACTCATCCTACTAGGCGATGGCGAGAAGAACCATTACAAAAGACAATTTACCGTGCAAAGACATATGTAAAAAATTGCTGAAATTATCCGATTCATTCAACGTTGCCACATATACCAATACAAGTAAAAATAAAAAATAAATACCGATAAAAGTGCACCCAAATTTCCACCCTCCCGCAATGAAGGAAGAACATGACCTCGAACGTCACGCATGCATATAGCTGATACGCGAAGAAAAAAGAAAAAGATGCTGGAAGTTATTTATCCGGGATAGAAACTATTTCGCGCGAGGTCTTCCGAGGAATGTCCTGAAATCTTCACGGATACTGTTGTGAAAATGTGTCTGGGTTTGACCCGCTAGGGCGAAATAGAAGTCAACTAATGGCGAATTCGGGTGGTCATTTCGGAGCAACTTTTCTTGCCAGATCTCGAGCAGTCATGTTCGCTTGGTCAAAATGAAGCAAATCTCGCATGTTCGCGTGGCGCTTTCCGAGCGCTCGGAATTTGCTAGCTAGCACTTTTTTTGCCCGGTCTCAAAACGATCGAGCAGCAGATTGCTCAACTGTATCCGGTGTCGTCACATCCGCACTGCAACGATGGCGAGTGCCCTCATTGGCCCGCATGTTGAAATCACGTGGTTTAGCAGACGACAGAACTCGAAGACTTGCGACCGCGACGCCCCTAGCGTGATCCAAGTACTTAAAACCGCTAGATTCCTAGCAATCATGTTTGGGTGGCAACGGTCACATGATCCAGCTCGGTCGCCGACCTAGCAATTTCCGAGCGCTCGGCCGTTTTGCTACGAAATGCCCACCCGAATTCGCTATAAACAACGACCGTGTTTGTTTTCCATTTTATTTTCTATGTCTTCTTCTTCTTTTCCTGCGCTTTGGAAGAAGCGCGTTCAAATTCCGAGTGAGCTAGCGTAAGTTAGAGCCCTATATTCCAATCAACAAAGACAATACAATCGAGACGAATTTCGTACCCCCACCCCTGGAATTTTTATGAGGGGATTTTTATGAAGACGCCTTTCACATCCAACCTCCTCCACAGCTGCGGAACTCTATGCCATCATTTTCTTTCTACAACACATCTCTGATTTTACACCCCGGGAATGGGTAGTCTTTACAGACTCCAAATCTGCAGTTCAAGCAATTGAAAATTCCGGCATACGAGGCCCATCCGCACCCCTAGTCACAGATGTGTTAATGGCTTAAGACACTATCTACGCAGCAGGCCACAGGCTAGTTCTCCAGTGGGTTCCAGCCCATTGTGGTGTCGTGGGGAACGAGCAGGCCGACAGCGCCGCAGAAGCAGCACACTCGTATCGGAAACGGACCAGCATTGTTCTGCTGAGAGGAGACCGCCGTTCAATTCTGCGACGCCTAGTGACACCCCTGGCTTCCCGCCAACGGACAACCGGCATTCTTCCCCCCTCTATGTTGAGCAGAGTTGATCCAACGCTCGCTTTCCGCATGCCACGAAACACCTCTCGTCAAGATGCTGCATTCATCCATCGAATGCGCCTCGATGTGGCCTTTACAGCTCAGTGGCGTTACCGCTTGAGACAAGTTGACTCTCCCACCTGCTGCCACTGTGGTGTTCTTGAGGATCTGGAGCATATTCTTCTTCATTGCCCTGACTACCAACCTTCCTGAACCAGACTCTCCGAGTCTCTTCGTCAGCTGGACTCTCGCCCTTTTTGTTCCTACCGAAATTGCTTGGTCCCTGGCCCAATCCAGCCCAGCAACGCTCTGCGCTCAAAGCTCTTCTGACATTTCTGGACACCATCGGACTTGGATCGTTATTGTGAAGGGGCTCATTATTTTATTCCCCCCATCCCAACCAGCAATGGGGTAGAGTATCGCCTGTGGCGATGAAACTCCCCACTCTCCAAGGTCGAAAATAAAGTTGTTGTTGTTTTATGAGGGACACGCATAAAAGGCTATACACGTGGGATGTGCACTCTAAACGCTGCACCTGTTAGAGGTAAGATTTTCTACCTTTTAAGAGGTAAAATTTTGCAAAAATGTACGTTTGATTTTGTACGATACAGAAAATCTTATAACGTACAGCCTTTAATTACTGCTCTCGTAAGGTGCGCCGCTTCAAAGGTACAGATCATAAGGATTACACGCCCGTATCAGGTACACAGTTAGTGAGGCACAGCGTATATTACTGGTCTACATCCTTACTAATAGCGATAGATAGATATAGGGTACATTTTGGCCGGCTTACACGGATGCACATTTTAGCCCACTGACATGCAATGATGAAGACAGGAGTCGGATATCGAGTTCTTTATTGCAGTTTGAGTTTCTTTTTAAGGATCGGTTTTAGTAAACCGTTGCCTACTATATATGTACACCCGCCTAAAAGCTGCCGAATGCAGTTGAATAAGATAAATTCTTCTCGTAATACACGCACGATGATGCGGCAGAGAATCTCTCTCCCACGAAACATGTCTTATCAGATGCCTTATCATTCAATCCGAAGAATACATATGACCCTGGAGCGACTATTTATGTATTACTAGCCTCTTTCTGGGGCCCAAGTAGGAGTGGTAAAACGATACAGGAACGTTCAATAACGTGAAACAACGCAATAGTGCTAAAATCATAGCAGCAAACGAGGAGACAGTGTTTAACAATAACGTGTCGCAAGAGGGATGACGTAACAACCATGCAAGATTGCCCTGAACACTGGAAACAAATTCAACGGCACATTGTCTATTCCACTCCTTTATTGTATTGTACGCGAAAAAAAGAGAGAGAGAAAAAGCGAACGAGTCAGCTGTAAGGCATGATATAGAATTTATTAGCATTACGTGTTGGGCGTATGTCACACGTGAAAATGTAACGGGATCTCAGTTGACACGCGACGTAAAGCTCCCAATTATTATATAAACGTAACGGCTCGTGCCTATATTGAATTCACCATTTAACATCTCGTAAAAAGTTCTGAATCCCGTTAACACCCGCTTTTTTTTTTTTTTTTTTTGTTAAGATCAGAAACAGAACTAAGACGCGTATATAACGGAAAGCCTTCTTCTCAACTGATTCAAGTTTATCTCTATTGCTGCGGGTGAAGATGCCAGAATTACGCGTGTTTATTTAGACTCCACACTGGCAACACCACAGGTTAACAGCATTAAACATGTTACTGATATTTTACCTCGTTTTTTCTTTAACCTGTTGTGTGGAGTCTAAATAAGCATGACTGCGGGTGGACATATCCCACACGACATTCTAATTCTGGTGTGGTTCTTCCTCCTGGGAACATAGCACGAACGACATTATCAGGTGAGATAGGATTGATGTCGTGCTTTCATCTTCACTTTGTTTCTATCACGACCCACTAGATTATGGCGACCATGTCATAGGCACCCTTCCCAGCGCTGCACTTGGAAGCTAGCGGTGGAGCGGCCAGGTTATTCGTTCCTCAATTTCTACAACACTTTCTTTTTCAACCTACCTTAGTATTTTTGTACAAGCGGTGAATATCCCACAGGAAAGTGATTGTCATTCTACGCGTCTCTAGAAGAGCTGTCGTCTGCTACGGTAGTCGTACGTACGTCCGCTTCTGCGCGTTCAAAATTCGAATTTCCGTTGTCTAATCACGATGTAGATGGACCGATGTGTAGCGCTCCTAGCGGATCTTGCTGGCGGGTCGGCGATTATGACATGGCCGTTGTAATCTAGTAGATCGTAGTAGTAAATTTCGCAGATTGCGATTTCATAGTGTCTTGAAAAGAACGAGCTACTTTTCCGAGTAATTAGTATTCTTATTAGTAGTTTTTATTATGTTTCGCATTAGTCTTACTTTATTGCGTGATGCTCAGTAACTTATTTTTCTAGTTGTAAAAGACATTACCCTGAGTTTAGGTTAGGGTAAAGACGCAGATGCAAAGGCGAGACCCGTCTTTGCCCCAAACTCAGGGTCATGTCTTCTACAAGTAACATACACCACCTATCTTGCGTTCTTCTACGTTCTAATTTTTTTAGTATCTTGCACAAGCCTGCTTGGGGATTACGCAATCCTTTTTCCAAAACGATTTCTTTTGGTTGCCGTTCCTCCGAGGACAGCGCCTAAGGAGAGATGTCCTTATGATAGTCTCGAAGAAGCATTTACATAGCGACGGTCGATAAAGACGAATTTGGGAAGACTCCTCAGAACCAAAGATACCGAACTGATTTTGGAACCTTGGACTGATTCTTTGCATACCCGCGGATTAAGCTCTCCAAGGCTATTTATGGCGGAATTTCCTATTGGAATTTGCTGCGGTCTCGGACGTGTGGTGCCCGTTACGCCCCATTTAGGGTGGAGTTCCGTAGACGGCCTTTAAAAATTAGTGAAATAATCCGTGGAAGTAGAACGTTGAAAAACAGAAGCATTTTGAAACAAAGTGTGGGCTGAAAGATTTTTATATGTATTTGTAATACCCTATTAATCACTTCTGTTATAGTAAAGCGACGGCACTGCTAAGCCCAAAGGGTATCAAGGCCGCATTCTCGCATTGTTGTACGTAACGCCGTTACAGTAATCGACGCTTTTTCGGTATCGGAGTGCGTATCGCGATACTTTTTTTCAATCTGTATCAGGAAAGTATTTCTGTTACAAATTTATGGTAACGCGATAACTCTATCGTTACCGATAGCGATACTTTTTGGTGTCCCACCCTTTCTTCACCGACCATATTTCTCACTCTTATATTCATTGTGAATGGTCCGCCTAGCCGTCGACAAGAAGCCTGTGGACCGGAATTATGGAATTATAATACCAAACACACGTTCACTGTTTTTCTCTGATACTGAAAGAAATATCCAGGCTGTGTTGAACAAAAGAGTTGAGGTGAACGAACAGCGGTCAAGCCCTTGGCAGTGCGCACTCAGTCACGCTCACATACTGTGGCATTGTTAACTTCGGATAGGGTTCCTTGTTCATTGGACTCCACGGTGCGTGTGGGCCTGATACAAACGTAATTGGCCTCTGTCAGCTGCCGGAGCGACCACGGCCTGCAAGGTATTATTGATAAAAGTAAAGCATAACGTGTCCGAGCTACATACGAAGAAAGATGGAAGTCACTGTAGTTGTCCTTTCTATACGTGTTCCAGCCTCAGAACATCAATTGTCTCATGTTCTACATATGAAATATACTGTTTTTTTACTTGAAAACTTTTCACGTAAGCGACATTTCTATGTTGCTTCATGTTCGTATTTCAAACAAAAGTATCGCGTTACTTTAATGTAGTAACGGTAGCGGTACTCCGTTACTTTTTAAAAGCAGTATCGATAGCGGTATTTCGATACTTTTTACTCGAGTCGTTAAGCTATAGGTTACTTGAGCGAGGTTAGTCCGGGCCAGGAGTTGGTCCAGTGTCGTGGGGTGGGCGGAGCCAGAATCTTATTTGCTGAACGGCTCGGAATGGTGCGATATTCCGAGCACTATACGTTATGAACGGTACTATAACACTCGCTACTTATTTCAAGAAGCGGCTGGTAGGGTAGACTGTACATCATATTACCTTGTGTGACGATTGTTTCTCGACAATATTTTTACCTGTAATGAATTTTCGGAAGATTTTTTGTATCATGTTGCGCTGTTCTGATCTGTTGTACGGTGGCTCTACATGTTGAATTCTTCACGTGCCTATAGACAGGGTTCGGTACTCTTTTTCGACGCCAATAGACGAATAAATACGTAAAAATTATTCCGAGATTTACTCATAGAAGCGCGATGAACTGGAGTGAACCTAAACTGAACTGAACCTAATCGTGGGTCGATGCGTGTCACGTGGATTTTTTTATTTCAGTTCCATAGGCGACATCCCGCTCCCATCTCCAGCCAAAAAAATCTTTCGTAGCCACGGAAGGCAAAATCTGCTCTGTGGGTAAGGTGGGGCAAGAGGCGACATTTGCCCCTGAGGCCACCTGCCTCAGAGACACGTTGCTCTATGCGCTTGAAACTTCTCTCATAGGTGGCTCTACATGTCCGCTCTATTGCATGAGTTGAAGAGAAAAAAATCGGTTACTTCTGCCTGGAATGTAAAAACCCGCCAAAAAGGCGTTTTCTGTAGTTCTTTTTCTTGTCATCTGTGCAGCACCGTTTCGCAGGCTTATTCTGTTAACGTAAGTTCACATTGTTTATTCATTCATCTAGATATATGCAAAGTATGGGCACTCTTGGGTTTTCTCGTGTTGAACAGAAAATTACATCCAGTGTTATGCACGGGGCAAGACGCGACAATTTGGAGTTAATATAATTCAGAAATAGATTAGTCAACTATTAGGTGGCTTTGTGTTTGTTCCTCTGGTATTTCTTTTCCATATTGCCCGGGATTTTCCAGTAAATTTTGCTGTATCCTAGGATATTTCCAGCAAAGCAGAAGCGCACACAAAAGCGAACGGCATCAGACTGGCGGTGCCTTGTTTAGAAAGGACGGTGAAGCAAAATAGAATAGCACCGGGTTCTGTGCACGACCTACCAGATTATAACGACCATGTCATAATCGGCAACCCCTATGAGAAGCCCGTCCGCACGATCCGCTAGAGGCGCACATTCAGCCGGAACCTGTGCAGGAGACACGCTGCTTGCCGAGGAAACGACGGAGATACCTGGAAGCGTAGCTCGTGGTCTACCCTGTACAACAGCGAAGATCGACCAGATCCTGTCAGCCAAGAAGAGTTGCACATTTGTTGTCTCAGTTCACGTATCATTCTCTTTGCGTCTCCTATGGTGAAATAAATGGCCTTTCTTTGTGCGTGACCGTGTTGAAGTGCTGTCAGTGCGTAAGTGAAGTGAATGTACGACTGCCGTAGCAGACGACAGTAACAGCTCCTACGAAAACACGTGAATTATGATAATCAACTTAGGAAGAACCAACTCCCGTGGCACGTCCACCGCTTGTACAAAAATGCTAAGGTAATCTCAAGTACAAAGTATTGTAGAAATTGAGGAAGCAATAACCGGGCCGATGAGTATTCCAAATGCGGCGCTGGGAAGTGGTGCCCATATGACAATTGTCGATTGCAAAAGTTAATTCATGTATAGTTCATTACTACGGCGTGTCTCATCTTGCCCCGCGCGATGTCTGGTCTGGACACTAGGGTTGGGGCAAGATGAGACAATCCGCATTTTTTTAAATTTCTTGTTCCGTGTTTACCTTACACCGGCTACGTCCGTTCTGAACTTACAGTAAGACGCTCTAGACCCCTGAGAATGCGCCTATGGCTATTTTTTGAATAACATAAAAAATAAAAAAAACGGATATTCAATCGCTAATTTCTGTCTCTTCTTGCCCCACATTACCCTAACTACCCTAATCCTAACCTCGTGCACAGAGGGGCATTGTGGCCGCGATACCGCTGTCCCTATTCCCTGAAGTCGGAAAGTTGAAGTGGTTCGAACATGGGCCCCAGTATACGCGTTCTTTATGGTAACGGTAATTTTTTTCCGATTTGTATACCGACAGGTTGCTCTTAATTCATAAACTCTGAGGTGTGTACCTGCTGCATACCCGACAAAATAAATTTCCTAAAGAAAATGGGACAGCTTTGCACACAGCTGTGCAAACTTTGGTACTCGCAGCTGAAATACAGCGACAGCTGTTGAGAGAGGACCTATATTATGTAAGTATTGTGGGGATACCCTAGGATACCCTTGTGGCGTCCCGTGGACGACGATGACGATGTGACCCTAGCTGCCTTCCTGCTGGGACATTCCATCTCCTTATCATTTTACATATACTGATCAGTTGTCCATCCTTAGAGCAGCACCGTTATCAGTGTTTCTATTCATTCCTCCGACTTTTCATTAGGAGACACTACCTTGTATCCTTCTCCAGTGTGGTAAACTTGATACGGGTCGAGCTAGATGTTAATGCTAGAAAGTGTGGGGGGTCAAGGAGTACGCACCTACCCGCCCGGATTCCCGCTCCATGAGTTCACCCTGGAATCCCTTCGCTTGTGGGCATCCCCGAATTGTTTTCAAGACAGAGGAGCACTCCCTCGGGTTGCCCCGAAGTCACCACTCTATCCTTTCTGTTCTGCCAAGAGAAAAGAGAAATGCATACGTTGCAGTGGACTGCTTGAGCGTAGCTCAAATGTTGCTCCGCTTTCTCTTATGCGTACATAACATCTTGAGCACTGAATTCACGTTGCGAACAGCAAGAAAAATCACCATCTCCTCGTTTTATTATTGCCGCGGCGCGTTGTTCTTGCATTAAATCAAATCACTTCTTTTGAATGCACTATGGAGAGAAGCAACGACTTATCGGTGTATCTCTGTACGCAGGATTACAAGATTTGGCTACTTTCTCACTGTCGTGGCGGGGAAATTTGGCGATGGCGACTTGGCTATTTTGTGGCTACTTTGCGGATACTTGTTCGCATTTGCACGTAAAACAAAATAGGTTTCATCGCTATTGCACATCGAATGCCTCAATCCCGTGTCGGGTATGCTTCTTTGTTTCTGTGTTGGAGATGAAATGAATCCACCGACCGTATATAGTTATCTCGTGACGTAAAGGCCAATTATCGTAAGCTTTAAACGTGGCTGGTTATTTCATCCTCTGGTAATGTTAGTAATGTTTCACGCGGACCGTAAACTCGTGTCAACGATACGTCTTTTTTTTTTTTTTTTCTGAAAACATCGTGTGCCTCAAGAACTCGAACCCAAGATTTTACGAATTGGTCAATGTGTACTAGCCTAAGTGGCAGGTCCGCATTTGTGGTACCTGAGCTCATTCCATATGATGTGATGCCTATATCCACACCACTGGCAACACAATTGGCTACTTTTTGAGTACTATCTCACGGCACGTTGGGGACTTTCGAGAATTTTGACCCTGCAACCCTCTCTCTAAGCGGTTTTGGCCCCATTTTGCAATTAAAGCGAGGAGCGCTCACTGACGCACATTCTGAAATGCAATTCCTATTACTAGGAGCCACTACTAATGCCGATATACTTAAATAAAAAAAATAAAAAAACAGTAATCTCTTGGATGCCTTAAGTACTATATAAGTATTTCCTACCCAACTCTAAATACTTTCTCTTCTAGATATCCCTTCAGTTGGTATTGTAACCTAAATACACAGTATCTCGTACATATTGAGATCACGACGCACGTTGAAGAATCCTCATGTGGGCAAAATGAAACCACTGTGGTGTTGATCATAGTTGTCGCGCGACGTAAAGCCATCAATTATCATTATCATTAACCTAAACAACAGATATGGGCATATTTCGACAGGTATCGACTCGGTGGACGAAATAGGAAGACCCACCCGTAATGACATTCGCTGCCGGCCATCCGTTAACGACAACATACGGAAGTAGTCGCAAAAACTTGCTCGAAAACCGCGAGACTTTTCGCCGCAATTACTTATCACCTCGTATTCGCAATAAACATTCGCGCTGGATGGGTGAAGAAAGGGTGTCATTATGTTGCAACTAAAGGGACTCGTTTTCATTCCGGGGCCATTAGAAGGAGGAAGAAAATAATTTCTCTAAATTTCGTACAAGGAAGAACAGCACCCTTAGGGAATATCTCCTCACATGTTCGACGGATATAAATGGCCTCACTTGAGTGGGTGTGTGATGACGCCTGCAAAATGCTATGAGGAGTCGCATTTTGTTTTTAATAAGCATATTATCCCCCCCCACCTGGGTAGACCCTACTTTATCTAAATGACGGCAGTTGAAGAAAAGGCACCGGCAGTGGGATTCAAACCCACACCCTCTGATTGCCGGTCACCAGCTCAGCTGTATACTCGTGCAGTTTATCTTGCGTTAACTGTTGCCACTGACCTGTAGCTGTAAGAGCCTGTCGAACTAAAAGACGAGCAGAGCCGGTTGGCACATGACAACAGCGAGGACGAAAAAAGTAACGTCCAGGGAACGTCCAACTTTCAAACTACATATACTCATAATCAACCTTTAATCACGTAATAAAATGTTGAAAGTTCCGCGTTCCTTGCCTGTCTGTGTTGCTTCCGTCGTCTTCGCTGATGACTCTCCAAGCCTGTTCCTGATTTTTATTTGATCGATATTACTAGTACATTCCTACCAAAATTTCTGCGCAAACCCCACATGGCCGATTTGTAATATTGGTGCCTGCAATGCCGCCAGAAACGTATTGGTTCAGCCGCATGCAGGCTCGCTGATATCCCGAGTAATGATTCGAGCAAAGATTCTTCGAGAGACTTGAAAGGGAGCTTTTTGGATCGCCGTTTATCCACAGTTGTTGATAACGTTACAAGATTACTAAGAAATGAAACTGATTCACCCGCGGTGCGACGCACGAATAAGAACAATAATTCTTGGCTTTACTTCGCGATACTACTGTGTCAACATACGTCTGCGAGCAGGCGTTGTCTGTGATGAACCTCATTAAGTCAAAGTTACGGTCACAGCTAAGAAACGAACACCTCAACGCAGTTAAGACTGCAATTGCACAATCACGTTCCCACGGCGTTGACGCAATAGTTAAAAACAAGAGGTTTCTTCGTGACACAGCAAATAAAAATATATGCCGACCGTATGACTGAAAACGCTAAGTAACCCAAACCTATGCGTTTTAAGCTCTTTTTCTGTCATCTTTAACAGAAACAGGATTCCCAAAGGCCGTCGTATGCGGCCCGCGTAGTTTCTCCATGGCTCAATGTGGCCCGCGGACTCGAATGAGTTCCGCACCTCTGTTCTAATCGTAACACCCACTACAACGTACAAATATCCTTCCGAACGCAACTGATACACGCACGTTCCTCTATACAAGCTTGAAAACGTGCACCTTTCTGTTTTCGAATAAACATATACCCTCACCTGTGCAGGGTAACCACACACACACAGAGCAGTTACCGGCCACGGCACCACGATCGCTCCAGCGATCGAGGGTCCGTGGACTGACAAACCAAGAGTTTATTCATCGCCTCTTTCCCACCTTCCTCTCGTCGACTTTTTGACTGGTCGTTTTCTTTTTTCCTGTTCACGAAATCTTTGCCACCCCCAAAGCTAATCTTTTATCCATGAACTGCTCAACATTCCTAGATAAATGAACTGAAGGGTTCTTACCCTGCGGCGAGGCTCTTAATCATTTTCAAATTACGTATATATAACGTTCATATTTGTGTCAACAGCTCAGGAAGTAGATAGTAAAGGTCTTCCGTTATCGTTCAAATAACAACATTTCGGAGAAGACATCAAACTAAATGTATAGTTCGTCACACTAGATGACGCGGCGAGACATACGACCCAGTGACCCCTGCCGGAAGACACCGCAGCCAAATAGAGGAAGGCGATGAGCACGTCAATGTTTGATTGGCGCTTCTTTTGTTGCCCGCCGTAGACTAGTCCAAACATTCGAGCGTCGCCCCTGCCTGTGAAATGAGTAAAAATAGGTCTCGCTTTCAAAGCGGATTTCTTGCCCTGGGAACGTGTTCTTCGCCAAATAGCTATTTGCGTTCGAGGTGTGAAGCAGGGTCAAGAACGTAGAGGCGGAGGTGGCCTTCGTACGAGGACTACGTTCTGTGTGTCCAGCGCACACCTGGGAACCTGGAATATAAGGTATAACTTTGCCTGAGACGTTGAATGACGTGGACGATGTCGCATACGATAATGGCACGTTGTCGTAAGAGGGCCCGCTGAGAGCGTCTATGCATATGTAATAAATATATGGGATAGGTCAACTTAGCCAAAAAAATTTAAAACCTTTGTGATTGGCTTAGGTGGACGCAGGACGCCTCCGAGTCACAACATGCTGGGAGATCGCTCGGAAATTATCGCCTCGAGATCGAACTGTAGGTGGCGCTGCGACGGATGCCCTAGTGGGGATACGGCATGATCGGACGCAGCAGGCTCTGGCTTTTCTACGCAGATAAAGCAGTGTTTCTGGATGAAATGCCGCTGTCAGTGCCTCACATATTATGGATGTGTTGAAATGCGATATTTAGAACGCTCATATGGTGCGGAAGTTGACAAAAGTTCTGCACTGCGAAACGCTCAAGCCGCGAAGTTGTGAAAAGAAAATCTCCTGTGTGGGGAAACACTGGATCCTTTGTTCCAAGCGAGATTTTGTTTTAGTCTTTTGCTGCTCTCGCTCGAATATTTATTCGTCACTTGTGTAGCCGTGTACCTTTCTATCTCAACAACAAGGATTAAAAAAATAAAATATCTCAAAATTCCTGTCTCTACTGATCTCAATGTACAACGTACTAATCAACAATCATTTTGAAGCGATTTTAAAAGCTCAAATGTCCAGAAATTGATCCTTCCGAGCACGTTTTCGAACACGATGACCACAGCGAAAGCACCGGCTCAAGCGGCGCGTCCCCACTAAAGGCAGTTCACGGAGCAGCCGCATGGTGGCGACGCTGCTCGATCTCGACGCGATATACGCAAACGACGCATACGAAATACTGATTCCGGATCAGTATTTAGTATGCGGGCGCACACCCCGACAGTGACGAATGTGATTTGCAGCCCCATACAGTTGGTGTAGATTCGTCTTACCACTACGGAGCAAGATTTTCCGATGCGCGTCCAGCTGTGAACACGACAAAGCGAAACGATTGTTCTGCGGGCGAAGAGACTGTCGGCGTCAATGCCACGTGGAGCATCGAGAAACAGCTGTAACGGGCTGTAACGTTTCGTTCTCCAGATATTCCGCTGTTGAAGCCAGGTAAATCGACATCACAGCTCTCATCCTTTAGACCAGTGAGCCTGACTAGCTGCCTTGGAAAGTTGATGGAGGGCATGGTACTCGCCAGACTGGAGTGGTGGCTCGAACATAGCTACGATTTTCCCGCAAGAAATGTCAGGCTTTCGACGGCACAGAGCAGCAATAGATTCGGTTCTCGATTTAATCACTTCTGTCGAAGAGGCAAAGTTGCACAAGAAGACGGTGCTGATGGCAGCCATCCTCGATGTTATGCGGGCGTACGACACTGTCAGCCACGCTTCTGTCCACCATGGTCTTGTTGATGCCGCCCTACCTTCCAGAGCACTCTCAGATGACTTACTGATTTTCTTCATGGACGGGAACTGTTCGTCCGCACAAGCCAGGAGGATACAGACTTTGTCACGTTGACCTATGGGGTGCCCCAGGGGAATGTTCTGAGCCCCATCTTTAACATTGTTATGGCTAGCCTTAGAGGTTGCGTCACCAGGAAAGTGGCTATATCCATCTATGCTGGATTACATTTGTCTCTGGACCCGTCCTGCCCTCCAACTCGCTCTCGATGCTATCCAGCAGTACCTGTCAATGGCTGGCTTGGACATCTCGACGGAAAAGACAGTAATACTCCCTTTTACGAGGCGGAACATGCGGCCCTTCCGGCTTTCGGTTGCTGGCATACTATTGAAGCACGTGTCTCACCATAGGTTCCCCTGCTTCACTGTTGATACTGGGCTCTCTTGGCGGAAGCATATTGCAAGCTTGAAGATCAAGATCCACCGTTGGATTGCGGTGATCCGCATGACAGGTATGAGGTGGGGCAGTGACACGAGCTCTCTGTTAGCCGTCCACAGGGCTTTGGTTCGAGGGTCCTTCGCGTATAGTTTGCCGGTGCTTAATGGCCTGCCGACATCTTCAGATCTTACGTTGCTTGCAGTGCCTCCTGGCGCGAAGCTTTCGTAGTTGCCTTGGCGTCCGCCGAGCAGCAGAGACTCGAGTAGTTATTGCTGAAGCGAAGGACACCCCGCTGGACCTTCTTCGCTACGGTGAGACCTGCAGACTTTTCCTCCGCCTTTTATCCCATCATCGGCGGCACTCGCTCGTATCGAAGATCTTGAGGCGCAAGCATTACAAGGTCTGCCCGGTGATGGCTCAGCTGAAGCCTAGCGTTCCGCGTTGTTTCGGGGTGAAGACAGTGGCTCCCAGTGCCCCTCCATGGTCTCTGTCAAGCCCAGTCCCCCGCCTAACTGTTCCTGGCCTGCATGGAAGGTAAAGGGATACAGGCCCGTGTGTCGTCAAGCAGCTTACCCTGGGCATGATGAATGACAGGTACACGGCGTCAACGTCAGTTTCCACTGACGGGTCACCTACTCGGGATGACTCGTCCTCGGTATTTGTCATTCCATCTCAGTCAGTCTCCTGTGGTCACCGTCTTTCTCAAACAACATATGTTCTTATATCGTCTACATGTGCCGAGCTCTACGCCATTCTCTTTGCTATGCAAAAAATATCAGCCAGTCCAGCTCAGTCCTGGGTCGTCTTTACAGACTCAAGACCCGCGCTCCAGTGTGTGGCCAACTTGGGGATACGTGGGTCCCTCGGTCCTGTCGTCTTTGACATCCTGCAAGTTTATAAGAAGGTGGCCATTGCAGGGCACACTGTCGCATTGCATGTGCAGTGCCGGATATGTCGGCATCAGCGGCAATGAAGAAGCAGACAGAGCCGCCTTGAGCGCCCATCAGCACGCAGCTTTTTCCCCGATAGTGATGTGGTCGGGCGACCGAAGACATCTCCTTCCTAGACTCACCGGCCTCAAGATGCAGGCTCAGTGGCAACACGACGTAGCTCACTCCCTTCTCTCGGATGAAGACCCTACGCTCTCTCTCGTACTTCCTCCGCGACTACCGCGCCCCTTGACTGCTCTCTTCCACCGCATGAGGGTCAACGTTGCCTTTCAACACCGTCTCGGCTCCACCTCGCCTTCCCTCTGCTCCACTTGTGGAGTGCAGTTGCGACCTCTGCCACGTCATCCTGGCTTGTGGCCAATATCACCACGAGCGTGCACTGATGGAAGTCACTATGCAACGTATTGACAAGCGGTCGTTAAACCTCGCGAAGATCCTCGGACCATGGTCGAACGCTGCCCACCAGATGCAAGGCCTTCGTCTTGCGGAGTACTTGTGCTCCACCGGTCTGGCGACGGCTCTCTGAAAGCCCCCATCATCATCATCTCGTCCATCATTCCCAATGTGCAATAGGGCAGTGTACCACCTCAGCGGCGGTGAATCGCCCACCTCATCATTATCCAATGTATGTGTGTCTGTGTGTGCCCAGATATTCCTAGCACGTGCATAAGACTGTCTATTTCCTCCCACACAAGTTTTTCATCTCTCGAGATGGAGAAATATGTGCCGATACTAATTTATTGCAGCACACTTTGATACAAAACCTCAACCCGCCTTTAATCACAAGGTATAATTAAAGCCAAAAATATAAGATGTGTAACGAACGGAGTAGCCCAGTAAACTATAGACGTCTAGGAGATGTCCACCTGATATCCCAAATTGGATGTTTGGATATCCCATGGGTCATTGCAGGGAGCCCGTAGACGTCGCATGTACGTCCTGGCGACTATGGTTTGTCCCACTTTTTCCACATTCCACGAACGTCCCAGAGACGCAACTTCGGGATATTTGGATGTTCACAGGATGTTCTCAAATCTACACATATTATTGCTATAAATGTGTTCTGTGTTCTTTGAGAAATGTGCTATACTATGCAGTGGGGTGCCACACATTCTCATAAGATATGTAACAATGTTTTATTTAAAGGCTACATTATGGTCAGGTTTCTGGCACCATAAACGTATTGTAGTGCGGTAAATGGCAGCCCAGCGACCTTTCGGCCATGATCCAAGACGAATGCAGACCGCGCGTTAATAAATGTGCTTTCGCCTTTCACCGTATGAGACGCAGGCTCCCTTTTTGGCCCCTCCACTGCGTACGCGGATTTCAAGACATACCAGAACGAGCATATACTGTAAACTTCATCTGAATCGCGCATTCAGTCTTTTGCGAAATTCTTCGGGAGTATTTAATTTCGCGATTCCAGGGCTGTTTCCTTTCGCGGGATAAACATCAAGCTCTGTTCGCTAGTACAATTTTTCGCGATGTTTTAGCGGTCGCGAGATTCGCGAAAATTAATACATCGCGAATAAAAATACGTTTACTGAAATACGAATCGTTGGATTACGTTCATCAAGTGTAGCGTGGCGTATCACGTTTCGAATGGTGCCAACGTCTTTGCAGTTAACTTACGAGTCTGCAAACGACGTCAGCGTATACCTGCGAACGTCCCTGACACCCCATTCTGGCAAATGTCGTGTTTTTAACTCAAGCTACCGTCATTAATGTGATTACTTGGTAAATAAAGTAGTAAAACACCAAAAATCTTCCCTTTTGCTTACGTCATGCTACTAAGGGCCACGTGTGCTAGATGTCTAAAAAAAACAAAAAATAACACGCGCTTTCTTCTTTCTTTTTACATCTACCAGATGTACCAGGGACATAGAAAGTAAGACACCTTTCAAAGTCACATTGTGGACGTACAGGTAACGTCGCATATGCGACGTGTGCGACCTTTTGTGGGACGAACGTACCTGGGATATTTCTGGTTTACTGGGAGGATACACGATGACGCCATCCAGTGTTGCTCGCAAAACGCTTCCTTCTACGTGGGCTGGTCAGAGCCAGCGCTTTCCAAATTTTCAAAATGCTTTTCACAGCGGCAGCTGTTAACGGGAAGGTTTCAGGAGATTATGTCGTGTCTGTGAAACGAAAACCCCCTCACCTGTCCGCGCCAGAAAGGAGGAAAACAGCAAGGGACAGGCGCGCGCCCATATGCTGAAAGGGTAAGAGAGCGGCAGATGAATCAAACGGAAGTACACATTAGGGAGTGTGGCACATAAAAAGTGTTCTATGGCAACAAACCAAAAGGAAACTTTGAAGTGCAAGATCTCCAACGTGAGATGGCAGTCACTTCAAAGGAATCAGGGGCTTGGCGTACCATATTTGCGGAACGTTATCGTTCCAATCTGCTTCTAATACTGCTAAACTTCCCTACTGAACCGATGATGTGATAAGTAAACAAACGAGGATGAGCAATGTGACGTCACAGGAACACCGACTCCCCAAAAGCGCGTTTTCCGCATTACCTTGATTCCCGCGTTTGTGGTGTTAGAGAGCTCCTACCCGACGCCGACCTGACCACGTTTCGCGTTCGCTCGACGTGAACACGTTCACTGCGCGCCGGCAAAGTTCGTGCACTCGCAACGTGTCTATCCGCCGATCGATTTTCTGCAGCTCGACATGATGGGTTAGCAACTGGTCCCTCCGCGAATGCCGTTTATGCAGATCCGGTGCCTCGATCATGCCCTCATGCACAGAGGAGGTCAATACAGTATTAAGGGATCGGCGTTAATAACCTTGAAAGAGAGATAAGATATGCAGGTTAGCTGGTTGTACATGATGGATATAGGAACTCCGAGACACGGAAAAGACGTACCAAGAGACGTCGTCCTGTGTACGTCTCGGAGGTCCCTTTCAGCAACCTTTCTGCAAACATATTACAAACGAAGAAAGAAGGAAGTCACTGAAAAGGTTATCCAGCTGCAGGAGTCGAACCCACGTCTTCAGGATTCCAGGGCTCTACCAATTGAGTTAAGCTAAGCTAAGCCTTTTCGCTAACTTCATTCTTGTTTCGTTCATTGTTCTTAGGAACTTGTTGCTTTGTCCTTTCTTCTGTGCTCCAGCCTCAGAACATCAACTTCTACCATATTACGAGCATTCTAATAGACATTTGTAGACCGTCACGGAAAGTGTTGCAACATTTAGCGGCAATGCCCAACCGCTTCGTCATCGTCAGCAAAAGTCACTAAGGACTGCCGCTGAAAACCGCAACACCTTCGGTTATCGTCTTGATTCCTGCTTTGTTCCTACTGAGATATTTCGAAAGTGTGTTAGTTATTGTAGAAATAACACAAGCTTGATATCACTTTAAATGACCATTAAACGCACAATTCGCCAAAAAGTGCACACTGTCGCACAACCAACATAGTAATTCGTGCTCACGCTCCGCCCAGCGATGCCCTGCCGACAATATAGGACTTTTCTGTTTCAACTAACTCGTTAACCGGTTTCCATCAGATCGGTCAGCTAGATTGTGGATATCGTTTATCTATTTGGGTCCAATATTGCAACATAGTTGCCAGCTCTCGAAGGCAATGACACTGATTCCGGCTGTCGAAATACATCGTTGTACGGCAATTTGAAAAACAATATTCCTTCCCATTATAGAATATGAGCGTCCGTTATTCCCGCAGTAATAATGGTGGGTTCTCCTCCGCTATACGATGTCTTACTTAGTTCTTCCGGAGATAGACTTCCTCATCGTTAGGAATTTCATTTCAGTGCGAGCGAACCAAAGGAAAGAACAACCCTTCAGAAACCAGAGTTGGTAAACGGAGAAAGCTATTGTCGCCGATATGAAGTGATTTTTCTTTTCTTTTTTCGTCTAAAGAGCTTCAGGCATAAAGTTGCGAGTCATCTATAAAGTTTTTCCCGTCGACGTAAGATATGGACCTTCCTTTGGCGGACACTTTCATCAAAATTCATGAGACGATTGTCGTCTTTTCAAAGGGGACGAAGAAGATGGTAGGCAAGGACGTGCTCCCAGATAATTGCACGAAAATTAGGGAAGAAATAAAGAAATTTCTGTCTTTAGAGCGATCTTTGTTCAACCGTTCTATAAGGCTATATGAGAATGCGTGACTAGATTCTGTTTTAAATTAGGATTCGATTTTCGGTGGAGTTGGACGCAACTCTACGAGACGGAAAATCCACTCCCACGAAAGTCTTTATGGTGTCACTATGGACGCACAAGGTCCCGCAGGATTGGGAACAACATATACAACCCACTTGTTAATATTGTGGAATTGCGTGAGGATAGCGTCTCTGTTTCTTACTGCTTTTGGTTTGAGGCATTCACTTGGTTCGTGAAAAATCCAACTTACACAGTGCTACACCATTCTGCAACATATACCGAGATAGGACCAACCTTGGCTGGCTTTGCAGGTGCTTGACCAACAAGTTCGTTTCTTGGTGCAGGTCTGCCCGCTGGACGACGGCTGGCCAAACCCGGTTCTGCCTATTACTATAAAGCATTGCGCCAACGCTGGCTGGTCGAAGACGAAGAGTCGTTGGCCCAGCTGTCATCCGACTTTTTGCCAACCGTCGGTCGTTGCTTGCTTGGGGAGAACATACAAAGTTATAGAACGCACGAGTTGGAGATAAACATCTTTATTCCTGGAAGATGAGACTTGTAAAAAAAAAGTTGTTGTTGCTCAAACGCGCGGGAGAAACGACGGGATTTAGTTTGTATCGAAGAAGGTCACCTGTATGGTTGACGTGGGTTTCATTTGCAACCGCGCATGGTGTGCAGTGATGGTTCGTTACTCTAACAATATACTATTACGGATAGTTCGCATTTACGGTTGGGTGCAGCGGCTCTCTTTCCTTCCGGGAACAGGCAGACGCAACCGTATCCGGTTCCCATTGTAGCGGGCCGTGGACAATGACGAAGATGGCCACGCGCCTGAAGCACCTGCCTTCAGTTCCACCGGCGCGGCCATGGAGACAGGCCACCGTCATCGCCTCTCCGTGGCATACCATCATCGCCGGTCGGGGCTCATGTAGAGGAAGACCATCAGGTAGGTCCGTTCTGGCCAGAGGCTACGTCTGGACTGCTTTATTGTTTGGCCAGCGGAACGGTCGCGGCACGAGATGATCTGGGCAGGTGACGATGAGCTGATGACGGTAGCGGCTATCCCAAATTCTATCCCAAATGACTATCCCAAATTCCTGATGACGCCTTCGACGAGCACTACCACAGCGCCCTATACATGGACCCACCGCCTGCAAACCCCGCCGTTAACGTACCCGGCGCCTTTCTACCTGCGGCCTCACAGTCCAGCACGGCCCGCGCACCTCTGCAGCCGTGCAGCATTTCACCGTCCGGCTCACGACGACAGCATCACGACTGCCCTTCTCCTGTCGACTGACGCGCCGACGCTCACGTACCGTCCCCCTCCACGGTACCGATTTGGACGACCATGCAACGCTCCGACCGGTCACTGGTCTTACGATCCTCCAACCGACCATCGCTTAACGGATCCCGGGGACCGCCCTGCGCTGTGCACGGACTCCGGCACACTCACTACCCGCCATTTCCCTTCCGCCTCTCGACGCTCATTCGCAGCCGGCCGCGACAACAGAGCAAAGTGCTCGGCTGCCGGTTTCGGCAGTCGCGGCCGCCGACGCCACGGCCCGCATTAGCCGGCGTCTCGGCAGTTTTCACGGCAGTCCTCACGGGTACGCAGCATCACTTCCTGGGACCCTATGAGCTCACGCTCCCGTGCCGGTTGCGGCACCCCAGGCCACGACTCTGACGCCCAACGATTCGCCCTTCATCTGCCTCGCTCATCGAGAGCTTCACGCAACGGGTATTCTGCTGTCCCACGAATTCGTCCGGTAGTGCACGTCATCCACGGCCGCTCTCGCTCTCTCCCTCCGGTGTAGACGCAGTTCACCATTCTTCTTCTCTCCCGCCGCTCCGCGTCTGGGGAGGGGAGCACTGTAGCGGGCCGTGGACAATGACGAAGATGGCCACGCGCCTGAAGCACCTGCCTTCAGTTCCACCGGCGCGGCCATGGAGACAGGCCACCGTCATCGCCTCTCCGTGGCATACCATCATCGCCGGTCGGGGCTCATGTAGAGGAAGACCACCGTCCTCTACACCATAATCGCATTCTCCCGTTGCGGCCCTCCAATGAAATTACCATTCTCTGATGAAAGAAGGAGAAAACACGCTTGGATCCTATTAGACTTCTGATTGCGGTTCTTACGTCAAAAAAGCTAAAGTCGAGTCAACTCATTGCGTTCGAGTGTAGTCTGTGGGGATCCCAGACGGCAGACTCCGGCGTGACCTCGCCCCCGGGCACATTCCTCTGGTATTGTTCCCCTGTCCTCGGAAGCCCGGGAAGTGAAGGTCAAGACGAGGTGTGATGGGGACTGAAGGGTGGTGGATGGGGCAGTCGGCTCTGGGACGGTGCGCAAGGAGGACAGTTTAGAAGAAAACTCAAGTTAATAAATGTGAGTCAGTATACTTTCCGTGTCAGAGTCATTCTTGGTTGGCAGCAGGGAACGAACTAGGCTATTAGAGCCCACACCCGTGGGTTCCTAAATAGGAGCAGATCCCACAAGTCCTGGTTCATCACCCACGACGAACTTGTCCTACACGTGATACCAGAAAATGAGTGGAATCGCTGCTGAAAAAATACGTCTGGCCTCCATCTGTCCACATCTGTACGCCGCTCATAGCCACGGTTGCTTCGCGGCGCTACCACAGAACAGGTTGGAGAGACAAAGCGTCTCGATTCAATAATGGGGTATTTGCGGACGATGCGTGTAGACTATAGGGGACACCAAGTCAACTTTTCCTATAGTCTCGGGGTTTCACGTTATGCATCAACTTCACTAGCTCTTCTTAGCCATATTTTCATCCGCAGACGGACCACAACGCTATGGCAAATGCTAATGAAAGAACTCACAGAGGTTGGTAACGCCACGGCTAACACTGTGGCGGAATGTGCGTCTTGGGCCAACTTCTAAGGGAACTGTCCCGACATATGTCTAACAGCGTCTAAGGAGAATCCAGGAAAAACCCCAGACAGCACAGCCGGCACCGTGATTCGAACCGCGACATGACCAGCATGCAACGCTAACCACTGCAGCTACCAGCTCCCGTGGCTCAGTGGTTAGCGTGCTGGCCATGTCACGTCGAGACTGGGAGGTACTCGGGTTCGAATCCCGGTGCCGGCTGTGCTGTCTGGGGTTTTTCCTGGGTTTTCCTCAGACGCTTTCAGACATATGTCGGCACAGTTCCCTTAGAAGTCGGCCCGGGACGCACATTCCCCGAGGGCGTCAGTCGTGACGTTGCCCACATACGTGAGGCCGACAACGGCAAGCCCTATCACCACCCACCACCAACCACTGCAGCTAACACGTGCAGTTTTTTTACTATCTTTTTTTTTTTACCTTTGTAGTTGTTTTTGTAAGAGCGATCCACTGAGACTGTCCAACGTGCACGAGGGGAAAGGGAAAGCCTTTCCCCTCGGAAAGGAGGCTCGGAAAGGACGCTGCGCGAAAGGCTCATGCCCGATTTCACCAACGCTGGTTAACTTTGAACCAAGATGAAGCGTTACTAAAACTTGCAGTTAACACTGAATACTTATGAACGCTAGTTGATGACGCGATGAATGTTTCAGTGACAATAGCTCCCTTTGATGAAGATTAGCAGAGCGCTAAATTCACGTTAGGGGACCGTTGATCTCGGATCAAATGTAAATCCGCGGTACAGGGTGTAGAGTATGTCGCTGACGACATAAGGGGGTCATGTTTTTACCATTGAGAAACGGCTCGTGAGGATTCCATAAAAAGGCCAGAACGTGACGGATCCTGTATATACGATGCAGGCAGAAGGACGTGTCTTACAGGGACAAAGACCTCACGATACAGCCATCAACGAGTTTCCAGTCAAAATCAAGCGCCGTAGAATTGGTGCAAGGTGACTCCGTTTGATGGAGCTGAAGGGGATACGTGATCGAGCGGAGCTCTTACAATCAATTGCGTGACACGTTACTCTAAAAAGGTAACTGATTACTCTTGGGAAAAGAAATAACTCGTTACCGCTATAAACTACGAGTAACTGCTATAAAAATAAAAAGTTACATTAACCATTTCGTTCCACAAAATAAGTGATGTGCCACAAAAAAAGAAAGAAACGATTCATCAAATTTCGCATACCTTGATGCGTTTACTTGCTAACCCTTTGCCTTAATAATATTTCTTTAAGAATCAGTAAGGAGAAAAAAGAAGAGAGGTTTCGTGTGTGCAGCCTTTGTATCTACCTTTCTCCGCATTGAGCGTTGAGGCCGCTCACGAGGCCGTCCTCGAGTCCGTTCAACTTGGCGTCGTAGCGCTGACTAACGTCAATTTATTAACATTGTCCCTGAAACAATTTCATTCGCCAATCCTAGAGTAAATCCGTTTTCGTCATCCGAAATTACCCTTACGCGACTACCTGATGCCATCGTTAGAGCAGCGTCCTTCTAGTATAAAGTCAAGACGTCTTTTTGCGTACAAGGACTACAACGTTTAATTTATAGAGCGCTGGTTAATTAACTACACTAAGTATAACTACAAGGTATTAACCAGAACGACCCCACGTGTTTGACACGCGAGGTATAAGTATTGCTGTGACGATGTCTTCACCCCGATGACATTGGCGAAGAGCTGTCAGTCACCCGACCATCAGACTCGTTTTTGGAAAAGACATCTATGTCAACCATCAACAAATAGTTGAACGGGGAAGAGAAAATTGCGGACACACAAGGAGCAAGAAGAAGCCGGTTGGGAGATGTGAACGTGAGAGTATTGACGAAAAGTCCACACGGTTGATTGAAGGGAAGATGCAGATGGAAGAGCCTGATACGCCACGGGGAAAAAAATGTCTTCTATGTAAGCCGGCCCCACACGGCTGTGATCCCTTTCGAGGCTACAACACAAATATGTCCTGTAGACATTTCTCACCGAGACCTCGGTACGGGGAAAGTTTACAAAGGGCGTTTATGTTTACTCGCTCGGGGTCGCTCCGAGCGAATAAACATAAAGGCCCAGTCGAAACACGGTAACCGGACATGTCGGATCCTCATGTGCACGCCGGATCCAGACGCCTTAATTCTTTGTCGTATTTTCATCCTTCCTTCATCATCTTCATATAATGTTTCACGTGCGATGGGGTAGGGTACCGCACCAACGCGGCGAAATACCACATCTCATCGTCATCATCTATTGTTATTGTTGTTGCGCACGCCGGAGATTTCGGTGCGATGGATCTCCCGTTAAGTGACCATGCAGAGAATGATTTGCCAAAAAAGAAAAAGTCATCACAAGTAGTATAGGTACGTGGCCAATTGCCCAGCTTGCCGCTAGGGGCGCAACCATCGCAAGGATTTTTTCGTTTTATGCCTTTACAGTATTTTTATTAAAAAGCTACGAGAGCAGCGTATCATAATTCGCCAGGTGACGAATTTAATGATGAAAGGAGGAAGTCACAGGCTTTGTATGTATATTTGTCCCTTCTATGTGTTCCAGCCTCAGAACCTCAATTGCCATCACGAATCCAACATCTTCCCTTTTTTATATATATAATCAAACTAAAACTCACTCGTTTTTGCGTTCTATGGTCAGGTGGACATACTCTCGAAGAAAGTGTGCAACTACGAGATGACTAATTACCTGATTTTGGGCAAAAGCGAGCTTAACAGCTGGACGAGAGGTCAGAGGCATGTAGAAAGCGCAAGCGGGTAATCGTAATCACCCCCTGGTTGTGCAGAACTGGGCCGAGCAGAGTGGCCAAAGAGAAGATGGGGCAACCAGGTTGTCGGGACGTCCCTCGCCCAAGTGGACAGAGCACAACATTCACCAAGAAAATGGGATACGTTCAACGTGGGCACCCGCTGAGGCGATCGCGTGGCAGACGAGCTCTGAAGACGACTTCGGCAGTGACCTATGAGGCCGGCTTTCCATGCTGTGGCTTTCGGTTGCTGCTTCTGTCGATCTTCATCCGCTCTGGTCTCCATTCTTGGTCAACGGCCGGGTCAAACAATAGGAAAGACGGCGACTTGATGGCAGGCCTACCGTCCCACTTGGAGGCTCGGTTTCAGGAGCTCGGCTACCGCCCTCGTCGATCCGTCTCCTCGCTCACCATATCGCCGTCGGGTGCGCCTCCTTCCGGTCAGTTAACCCCAGCTGGGCCTCTAGGTCGTAACTTGGGTTGCCCGGACGTCAGCACTGGTGGAAGAAGACTTCGGGGACGAGCCCTCAGGTCGAAGGTGGGTTCCAGGCATCAAGGCGTCGTACATCTCCTTCCGGGCATCCGTCCAGGCTCTCGCTCTGGATCACATATCGATGACGCTTCGCTGGTTCCGACCTTGGACGTAAACTACGACTGACTGTCCGACTGCTTCACTCCCTCCCTCTCTCGAAGTAATCCACGGCTTATATAACCTTCCCGCGCCATGTTACAGTCCGGGTCAGTCACGTACGGAAAACCAAGAACACATGTGCGTTCGAAGATCGCTGTAATTGCCTCCGTTAACGTACAGTTATGCTGGCTTGTACACAAAGCCACCTCTAGGAGAAAGCAACACTGTCTAAGGGGGAGACACTGCATACATGTCAACTAAAGTTTTATGGCTTTCAACTCTAGGGGAACACGAGCTCTTGCGACCGTTTCAAAGTAACAGGGCCCTTTGATGCTAGAAAATTTTATCAAAAGGCCCAGACCATCACATCGTAAGTGGCGTTAGAGGTCGAGTCGTTGAGAGAGATACTGTTGCAGGATACACAAATATGTCAATAATGGATAGTGCTCAATGTTGGCATCCACGCAACAAGTTGTTCAATAGACCTCTAACTGTTAGTGAACAAATGGCGTCATAGTGTTCGACAGCGCCACCAATTTCGTAGAGTTGAACTACGCTCGAGGCTAGGGGCGAACAAGGTCGCGCCTCAAAGCCACCGTCTTGAGGGGATTACGATGGTCCCTGAAAGTGACGCTACCTTCCGTCCTACTTTTCTTTCAATAGGAGGCATCGAACAGGTGCCCATTCATGGAACAAGTGTCCTCCCCTTCCGATTTGTTTCTGTTTCAGTCCGTGTCATGATGACGTTTCTCGGGTAGATGTCTATTGAGGAAGTTCGTGTGGCGCATTTTATACAGGAGTGAGGGTGGACGTGCAACATTCCTTCGAAGATGATGGAGGAGTGACTATTCAGCTCTATTGCAACAACAGGCAACAGTAAAGTCCTGCAGGGGGTCAATAAGACGTACGAAATGCCCCCACCCCCCTATGAGGTCCCCAGAGTCCGCTTGGGAGTGCCGGGGACGAGAACAGCACCAACAGCGAATGTACAGGATGCAGGCATAGGCCGTTAGGGTAGAGGCGTAGCAGGCAGAGCTCTGGTAGAGGTTACAGGACTCACCATTGTGTCTGCGCGGGTGTTACCAAGAAGTAATACATGCGCCGGGATCCACTGAAGCGTAACAGAATGGCCCGTGTCCGCGAATTGGGTGAGAGCTTGAAGTATGGGCGCGTGGAGAAGTGCGAATAGTGCTGGGGTGAAAGAGAGTAGCAGAACAAGAGCAGCCTGGTTGTCAGTCAGAAAAACCCACTGTGCAGTCAGCAGGCCGAGCAAGTGCTTTAGAGCTGACAGGATATCGACGAGTTCTGCTTGCCTAGAATACATTGGGCAAGGAAGGGCTTAGGCTTGCTGAAGGTCAAGGATTTAAGACGCAGCGCCCGAGCTGTCCGTCGTGACTGAGCCGTCTGTGTAGTCGTGGCGATGGTTCTGATACATCGAGTGCAGAAAATCGATAGCGAGTTGGAGGGCTACAAGTGCGGGGGTGTCACGCTTGCGCTATAACCGGGGATGAGGGGCAAGGACGGGCAGAGCTTCACATTAGTGGCGCATAGGCGTGAGCATATGAGGAGGAAGGAAGATGATCCTTTAAGCGTGCGATGCCCTTGCCGCAAGCGGAGTCTGGGCAGTCGTCGTCAATATGGCAGAGACAGTGGTGAAGGTGACGGGTGAAATAGCGAGTGCATACTCGAAGGGTATCAGCATGCCGTAGAAGGGGAACAGGCGTTTCTGGTGCTTCAGCAAGAGTACAACACGTCTGTGATGTTCATGGTATTCCCAGACAAATGCGGAGGCCGCGGGCCTCGTAGCTCGCACAACTGGATTTGACCGAGGGCATGCAAGACAGGGAGGCTGCAACGCAGTGTCACCAACACAAGGGCCAGGTGAACGCGAGGAAGATCAGAACAGGACTGGCCCCACGAGACACCAGCGATACGTCTGAGGACGTGAACTGAGGCGGTCGCCTTGGTAGTAATCATCGTCACATGGCGGGACCACGTGAGGTCGCGATCACGACCATCTCTATAATACACGACCATAACACTCGCTCGTTCGCCTATGTGACTTCCGTCCGCGCCTCGAGGAGCGGAAGTGCCGTATTTACGCGCGGGGCGCCCGTCAGGGGCGCCACTTGCGGGACCCAGAAGAGCGTTTCTTGTAGCTCAGCTGTGTGCAATATGAGTGGTCCTTGTGGTTAATTCTTCGTGCGTGCACGTTTGTGTATTGACGCAGGTTCTCTGTTCATGTAGAGCTAAGAGTTCTGAAACTAAATACTCAGAAATAGGCTGTGCTCTGAAGCGTAGGTGGCATGTAAAACTGTGAAACTCGCGCACTATGTGCCGTACATCGTACACAAGGCAGCAGCACCTTGTGTGTTGGGCCAGTTATCATGCGTTTATGATTGTCAGGCGCAAGCGCGTTCAGACTTTATGTTTCACGTGAGAGGCGTTCCGTGTATACAGGGCAGTTACAGAGAATGGGTGAATGCGACCGTAAGAAGAAACTGTTCCTGGCAAAGAGATGACTGACACCTGTTACGACGTCCAACAGAATTTGTTGTATAAGCAAGCACTTCAGTTTTAAATCAGCAGTTGCTTGTTTTGTTTTCCTACTTATTGGACCCTTTTTATTTTACTTTTACGCTTTTTTTTTCTTCTTTTGCGGTTTGCCATTACAATGCTCTTCTAACCTTTATTATGCTGTTCGGGTAGAAGCCACTCTGAGAATTTTTCTTGATGGTGGCTTTTCTGCGACGCTACCTTTTGGTGCCTTTTTTGTGTTCGTTTTGCACTCCTGGAAGATGCAAGGCTGTGTAAACTTCGTGATCACTAAACGTAGGTACCGTAGCCACGGTGCCACGTCCGAGAATTTTGCGCTTAGCGCCGATGCTAAAGTCTTCGGGCCTGAAATGCCGAGAACACGCAGATTTCGAGCTAGCATGCAGGCGAAAAACGATTTTAGATGGAGAGTTTTTGGCTGTTGTTGCAGACAATGGTCGCGGCTAATTACTTTGTTGTACGAAGCATCTTCATCAAATTTAATGCAAGCCTTTGCTCATCGGCACCAGTGAAGATGCTGTTCTCCTCTGCGAATCTGATTGTACGGCCGAACACAAGAATCCTAAGTGATGCAGTCAAAAACTTCTAATATTAACACTACCGTAATAGTCTAACAAATAAATGCTATTTTTCCTTGCTGACTTGTTGTTATGGTCATCGTTATTTCTGTAATTCCAGATGACATCTTCATCACAGTATTTATGGTACTAGTTACGGCACTTAAATACTGTATATTTTATATTGCCACGAATCATCATCGCGAAACTTCCAGGGCAGGCACTAAACGGTACATCTCATCCCGGCGCATGCTGAAGAAGAAGCAAGAAGCTTCCAGACACATCGCCTGCTCTCTGGCAAACGCACGTGCTGTTTCTAGACTTTTCGGCGCGACGCTTAAATGCTTGTGCGCTCCAGGCTGGAGCATTCATTCTTTGGACTCAGTTGTGTTCGGAGAGCTATCACTCTTGTGTTTTGCTACCAAGTAGTCTAATAAACCGTTCGCTGTTTATTCGACGACTCGCCGGCCCATTTCGCTTCGTGACAATATTTAAATACTCCTATCCAAAAGTATTTATGAAGAGTATTTAAACACCCCTTTCAACAAAGTAGTTTGTATTTATATTTAAATACTCAAAAAGTGCATTTATGTCCACCCCTGGTCGGAGGCCACGGTTCATTACTCGTTTTTTTTTTTTTTTTTTTTTTCAGAGAGAGATGCGTAAAAGGTACTCAGCTAAATTAGATAAAACTATTTATGGTACACACTGCCATCCAAAAAGTGCACCCTATATGAAATGAAACAATCGCTATTAGCAATGAAGTTACTTGTGTCAGGACGCCGCGATATATTTCGAGCCACTTCTCCAGTAAGACAGCATTTGAGCGGAACTCGTGGAATGAAATACTTGTGTTCGACACTGCTTTCTTCGGCTTGCAAAGCGGGACGGTGCAGTACACCATCACGTCTGCACCATGCACAAACCATGCACTGGAGACAAACACTGTCACCGCGTGAAAAATAGCAAAAACCAAACGCGAATGACAGCAGCAACGGTATCCGCATAGCATGCGTCGTCTGCCGAGGGTCCCGTATTCAGCGCCACAAGCGCGCGGCGGCCGCTTGGCGAAACTACATCAGTGGCGCTGGGGCTAGGTGCGAGTCAGTGCCGTGTATACCAAAGGGAGTCTGGCCATTAATGGGACCTGCCTATACCTGAGGCTCCACCCACTTTTTGAAGTATATCTAGCCAATCACAGGTCGAAATACAGTTGTCTATTGTTACATCCATCCAGTACTTATAACTTACCCTTATTTACTGGGCACTACCATTTTGGAGAAAATTGATGGATTTGGATTGAAACGGATATCACTGGTGACAGACCAAAACGACGGATTTTGCGCCTACTTTTATCAACGCCATCTGCACGGAGAGAGGCATGTTGGGAAGGCTCAGAATAGCAGAAATGGTTGCTGGCAGAAGTGAATGGCCAGGATGGCGGTACAGCCGCTTCTTCGTAGCAGACGACAGCCGGTATGAAGTTTTATATCACGTAATGTAAGTACATTGAATCAAAAAGGAGCAAAGATGTATGTATAAATAAAATGCAATTATATAATGCAAAATCCTACGTATAAAGATCGTCCTTCTTGCTATTTTCCTGGTATCACGATCTTAACTAGGCCTAACGTTAGCGACGAAACATCCCATTTTCACGTAAATAATGATGGCGGAGCGAAAGTTGAAGCTGATTTTGCAGATGCGTACATGAGGATATATACTCACAGTATGAAATTAAAGTAGTCCGTGAAAATTTTTTGTCACGAAATCTCCGTTTCGCCGTTCCAAGCACCATCCTCCATCTTGGAGAAAATTTGGTGTCATGGCAGCTCCCATGGAAAACGGTAGCCAATGAAATGCGCCTAAGTTTGATTGACAGGTCGAGCCTCTTTTTTAGGCTCCTCCTAACGGCCAGACTCCCTTTGGCATACACGGCACTGGTGCGAGTGTGATGGTCGTGGTCGCGATCAAGTATGAGAGGTATCGGCACGACCGGACGAAGGACAAGTGGGAGCCATCAAGGTGGAGCGGATACCTACGGAAGGATCTGTGCGAGAACACCATTGCAACAGTCATGACAGGGGAGACCGTTATACCCAGGTCCCCCAAACTCACCTCGGAAAAGCGTGCAACGAAGATAGATACCCCACTGTTGCCGTTCCGGATCACTTCAGCGCGCTAAGTTTAGTGGCAAAATGTTTTTGTTGTTTCTGCTAATGAATCTAGCCTTTATATGTCCAAATAAAACGCGTATAACAACTTTCTGTGTCGAATACTCTGCCAGAGTCCCCCTGAACCTCGACCATCCGACTTCGCTACAACGCAGCACTGTTGATGCTAGAGATCTCGTGCTGAACATGGAAGCCAAACTCTGCAGCGCACACTTTGAGTCGCTATAGACGATCCCTATTCGTGCAGTTCAGACGCATGCTTTTTTAAGAGCCGGAAGGAAATGCTTTGTTTGTGGACCGTCACAGTATAGGCGTCGCCCTATTGTCATTCCTACCAGACAATGAAGCCGCATTAATTTAACGAACGCCATCCATCGCTGGAGATCTTCCCGCTAACTATAATATATTTTAGAAGGGTTCTAAAAAATCGTGATTTTTTAAATTTGATTTGAGCGGGCTTTCCTTTTCTTTTTCGGACGACAAGCATCACGGTTCTGAAAGTAAGCCATGACAAGATAGACAGTTGGCGTACAGAGAGCGTATATCAATTGCAATAAACCTCATCGCATTATAGAAACGTTAGATGGCATGTTTCCGTTTTTACTTCTTATGTTCTTTTATTTTTCTTTTTTTTTCTTTGCTGGGAATAGCAAGTCGCCGTAGCGCAGGCTAACCTTTCCCTCCTTTATTTTTCATAATCAACGTACATGTATATCCCCCCTACCCTGTTTCCAGCCATTACCATGCAACGGAGAAGGTATTGCAAAGACATACATTGCCCGTTTTCTTTTATTTTGCATTTAGTGTCTAACTGGGAATAGCAAGCCGCCGCAGCGCAGGCTAACCTTTCCCTCGTTGTTTTTATTGTTTTCATAATAAAAATATATCCCCACCCCACTTTAAGAGTTGTGATGAAATCGTCCGAGCCGTTACTGCGCTCAGCTCTCTGGATTCCAGCCAAACAGTTCACGTCTTTGCATAGGAAATATGCAATGCACGAATAAAAACATCATTGACAGAAAGTGCGCTTACACAGTTGGCTGCCCCCGCATGTGCCTTAGCGTTGTCAGAGTGATGTCTACGGTGAACAAAACCCAGGGTGAATTTAGAATGTAGCACATTTTGATCGAGTCGTAAAAATACGAGATAACGACTCTGGCGCTTCAAATTTTACAGACTAATAGTCATTCGCCTGAAGTTTTATCCTTTTTTTTTTTTTTTTTCAAATGCTATCACTTTGTAGAAAAAAAGTTAGAAGCAATGCAAATTCTTGCATTTCTTACGGCCTATACCGCCCGCAAATCGCCATTTTTTCCTTCGTCTGTTTCACGTTCATATCACCACGTATAGATGGCGCTGCCTGGAGACGAAGCAAAAAGCAGAACCTATGGAACAACCAGATGGATTTCGAGGCAGCGCCACCTATACGCGGTGATGTGAACGTAAAGCAGAGATTTGCGGGCGGTATGGGCCATAGGAAATGCATGGGGCTAAAACTTGCTTTGCTTCTAACTTTTTTTCTATAAAGTGATAGCATTTGAAAAAAATATGGATAAAACTTCAGGCGAATGACTATCAGTGTGCAAAGTTTGAACCATCATCTTCTATTTTTATGACGCGATCAAAATGTGTAACCTTCGCTAAATTCACCCTGTATGTGAAAAACGGTGATTTTAGTCGTGTTGATATAAATCGGTTCACCCTGATTATGACGTTTCGTTCATTAAAATTGCCTAAAATTGTCCCATAATGGTAGTCTCATAGACGTATGATGTTAGCGTCACGTAATATGGTCCTCTTAGGAAGAGCATCTATCACTCCCGTCAGTCTCTCCGATTATCCCAATATTGTCCGGAAGTAAAACATGACGGCACCGGAAAGCATTCTTCCGGCATCCCTTCCAGGGCGTATTTTCAAAGTTCTCTCAAAAGATCTTTAACCTTTGTGTCCAATAATAGGTGAATAATTGGACATTGTCTTTCTGTTTCCGGAAGTACGTCGTTCACTCTTTTGAGACAACTTTTTCGGAAGTCGACAAAAGGGCATGTGTCGTAAGCCTCATCTACATTGGGTTGCTGTAGCGATTATGCGGAAGTGTTTGTAAAGGTACTTGTTGGTAGGAGGACGTATTGTTTAGGTTTGTCATTCACGCTTGCATTTGAATTGAAGTAAATTAAGTTTGAATGAAGTTGAACACGACTTCTTAAGTTGACACTACTGACAGTGGATGGCGTCGTGTCTACTACAGAAAATTACGAGTCCTAAAAACTTAAAAATTAAAATACGGTGGCCTTTATACATAACTGTTTAGTCTCTACCTTCCTAGTATGTCAGAATTTAGCTTAGTGAAAGAAGTAAGCTGATTGATTGATTGATTATCAAAAAGAAAAATGGCTCCATATACATGGAGACCAGCTACTCCATGGTACGTATTCTCTCAAACAGGCTGTACGTATACACGTGGCATAACATTAAAAAAAACTATATCAAAAATGACGAAGAGGGAATAAGGGAAGGAGAAAACAAAGAGCCAGAGGGGAAAGCACACTCCCATCAAAACAGCCACAAAACCCCGCCAAAATTGTTTCAGAAACAATTTCGACCCTACAGTCAGTCTCACTCACTAGTCACTCGAAGCACGAAACTTTAGAAATTTTGTCTTCCGACCCAATGTTCATCCTATATTCCTCATAAAATAGCGGTAGGTTAGCGAAAGTGCACGTGAAGACTAGGTTGCTGTGTCCGTAATTTGTTGAGGTTGATGAGCCACAAGAAGTGTTCAGCCAGACATGTACAAAATACCGCACAAATGTATTTAAAATAAGATACCAAATACTGACAGCCGATTGTAATTAAAATACAGCTCAAAATACTTGGGAACAAAAGTAAACAAGACCCGTGGGTGTCGTTTCGAGGCTTGAACTGATATATCGCCAATGACGTAAAGGTTGCTGCGTGATAGGCTTCATGCTGCATTCCGACAATGTAGACGTCCCTAAAGACTTTACCTAAGTGAATCATGTCGGACGTTTATATCACTCGAAGACAAAATGGACAAGAAAGGGTGACAGAGAAGCCGCACACAAACCGGAAAAGAACGACCGTACATGCGATAAATCCGGCGAGGATTATAATCCAATCTACGAATGGAAATCCTGTAGACTGTTCTGCGCAATGTGCTCCCGTAACTTAATCCATACTTGATCGTACAACTATATACTTATGGAGGAAGGGACTCCATAAAGAAACGCCAGCTGTGTCCCACCAAGTTATTCTTCGTGAACCTGGTGTTGAACTGAAATTCGTCGGTCATGGTACATGCATGGCCGGTGGGGCTACAGTCATTATGGGCTCAGCGCACTTCGCCAGAGGGCAGCTCGACGCTCTGCCTTAGGCGCCACTCTGCGGCGGAACTGTTCGCAACTGGGAAGATGAGGCGGCTGCAATGGCTGTAGTTTTGTGGGCGGCGGCCTCTTAGACAGGTGGTGCCCGCGCTATAGGTTCTAACGTCCAGGGCGGCTATCCTTCGGACCCAGTTTGTCCTCACGCCGCGGTATCTTACGTGCCGGTGAATTCTGGTGGCATAGTTGCGGTCTGGCAGGTGAGTCAGCCTGCCGAGGTACGTCAGCTTCGACCGAGCGTCGCGCTCCCCGAATGTCGACCAGCCCATCTCGCCCGTCACCGCCAGTCGAGCTGTCGCGAAATTGCCGCCAAGAACCCACCGGCAAAGCTCATACTGGTGTCTATCCAGAGCTTTCAGTGTTGGGGGCTGGTATACCAGCACGTCATTTGCGTGGGTGGCACCTGGGACGGCCACTGTCTTCCAGAGGATGCGTCCAACCGTGTACGGGTTATAGGAATTTCTGGTCAGGTTCCAGGTGTACCCTTTCAATTGATTTGACTTAAGTACTAAATTCCTCTCATGGGCGTCTGAGTATTGCGGAGTTGTCGCCTCCCTGAAAAGGGGACGCACATGGAGGCTCCCTAACTAAGCCGCTCCGACTGGTAGCGCCATCTATCCACAAGAGGAGGAAACAGTCCCAGAGGCTATGGCGAACCTTCTACCAGAAGTCGAGCATAGCCCACCCTGACTCAAAAGGGATAGGACATGGCTACTACTACTACTACTACTAACGAGAATGCTTTCTTATACCGTCCACAGCAAGGCTGATATCGAGAGCACTGCACGGGCCCGGGCTTACCCGAAAGCTCACCGCTTACCCGAGCTTACCAAAGCTTTTTTTTTCCATTGGGTACGTGATATCATGGTATTGTCATCTGAGAACTATCACTTTTCTTTATGTGATCATGCTTATTTCGTGTAATGGGTCTGGGTTTCACACGTGCACTGACACACATTTGGGGACGACTGGTGTGGCGGGTGCGCTGAGAGCCCGTCACGAGGGTCAGTTAGGTTAGTTGTTGCCACATATTTCGTTCCGGAACGTCAGAGTTCGAGAAAGGGGAACTAACACCGGTGCATGCGCAATAGAGCGGAGATGAGTCTCTCTTGAACAGCAAGGTACATACATTACGCCCACGCGCTGTTGCCTTCCCGAGCAAGCACAGAGCGAATTGCCGGCAAAGAAACATAGCCGATCCGTTCGAGTGTACCTCCTCACTCTCTACCAATTAGCTACGTCCTTTTCCTCACTGCGTTGTGCTCTTTAGCAAATCTAAATACGCCTCCGGGCCTTGAAAACACATAGAGCAGAGGCGGGCTGGCGCCGGGCCTGAGAATGGAAACAGTCGAGTACGGGCTGGGCCCGCGCTGTAAATCTGTAGAAGACGTCGGGCCGGGTGCGGGCCGCAGCAGCCGGGCATGGGCCGGGCCTGAAAATTAGACCCGTGCTGTGCTCTAGGATATATACACAGGGATGACACAAACCCGCCATTGTTGTAACTTCTCCTCTGCTTTTGCCTCATTCCACCAAGTACGCGTGTTTGAAGGGAGGGGAAATGATGGTCCAACCCACATGCCTTTCGTACTGCTATTTGATATTCCACTTGGGCGCGAGAGAAAAACGCTAGTTAAAGCAACAGCCGAGAGATGGACACACAAGTGCCACTGCCTTCTAGGTCAAGTACACGGCGATAGCAATAGATGCCGCTATGGCAACGCCGCTTACCTGCCTACTGGTTACCTATTATAAATGCGTCTGGCCTTTAGGAGGGGCAACTTGGCCTTGGGGGAAGTCCCTCCAACTTACAATGGCGACTCTACTAAAAAGAAGAAAGAAACTAGTACCATAGTTGTACCAGCACGCAGGAATACTAAAAAAGAAAGAAATTCGGAGCTTCACAAAGGTAAAACCCCAAGAGGACCGCAAAGATAAACCGGACGCTGCCATCTTCATTCAAAGGTAATTTCTTCGATTACACAATAAAGAAAGTACACAAGATGAGCCTCATATTTATGGCGAATTTGGTGGTCATTTCGTGGCGTCACGGCCTAGCACTCGGAAAACTGCTAGGTCGGCGCCTGAGCTGGATCACGTGACCTTTGCCACCCGAACTATAGTTCACTGTACCCGAACATGAGTGCCAGGAATCGAGCAGTTTTAGTCGCTTGGATCACCCTGGGGGCATCGCGGTCGCCCGTCTTCGGGTTCCGTCTCCTGCACCACGTGAACTTGGACGTGCGGGCCAATCAGAGCACTCGCCACCGTTGCAGTACGGATGTGACGACACAGGATATAGTTGGGCAACCCGCTGCTCGATCGTTCCGAGCCCGGGCAAAAAAGTGCTAGCTGGCAAATTTCTGACGCTCGGAAAGCGCCACGCGAAAATGCCAGATTGCTTCGGTTTGACCAAGCGAACATGACTGCTCGAGATCTGACAAAAAAAGTTTGCCATGAAATGACCACAAACACACGTTTTTTTTGTTTTTTTTTTGCCCAATTTGAGCGCTTAATCTCCTGCAGACAGGGTACCGAACCGAACCAAAAGCGCAAACTAAAAAAGTGCTACTTTGGGCGTCATTTCTTTTTTTTTTTTTTTTCGTTCCGGAGCGATACTGAAAAATAGTCTCTAAGGTTTTCGGTTCAAAAGTTAGGGCACCTGGAACTCGAAGATACGTACCGGCAGTGCCAGATTTAAGAGGGGTGGGGACAAACAGGGCATACGCCCCTGGGCCCCCACCAGAAAGGGGCCCCCACCACTGCAAGTATCACTTCTGTATACGATACGGCTCTAGGTTCTCTCGAAAATTACGTATATACAGCGAGAACTTTTGTGCAATTGGGAAAATACTACGCCTGTTGGAAGATACGCGGTATAGATTGAGAAGTTACCCGTCAAAAAGAACTCGTTACGGGTTAAGTTACCGTGCGAAAAGGTAACGAAGTTCATAACGAAATTCTTCAGCCTGAAATGCACTCGCAGTTACGGAGATACCTAAAAGGATGAACGAATTACTTCCAAGTTACTTCGGACACAAAATAGCACTACACAGGTGCGAGCAAAACAGAGCAGCACAACAGATGATGAGCGCCAACTTGGTTCGAATAATGAGCCGGTGGAGGATTCGCGCACCTCCAGGGACGAAGAAATTCACGCCGGCACTCCATAGCAGGTACAACTGGCGAACGCCATGTGCTCTTATACGAGGCCTTATAGAAGGCCCAGTGCATTCAACTTTGCGTGACAATGCTCCTGGAAACGCGAAATAACTGCCGCCGGAGATGATCCTCGTGTTCTTTCGGTGCAGTCATCGATGTAAGCGAAGCAAAAAAGTCGAAATCGAAGCACAGAAGAAAGGCCATCGGGGAACCATGACGGACAGCAGACAATATACGTACTTTGTCACTGTTATGCATAGAAAGGGACATTCTTAAACAGCTTAATTTTGCGGAGCTCATTACTCATTTTTCAGTAAGGAAGTCGCGGAAGATTCCAATTTATGCTAGCAGCGTAATGTAGTCTTGAGCATCTCGGGAGCATCTTTATTTTACGACTTCCTCTCCTCTTTGGAGGATGTACACGGTATTGGCTTACATAAACATCAGTCAGGTGTTCGTCTGAATACGTGGCGGATTGGTGCAGTGCTTCTGTTTCGTCCTCGGGTCCAAGTGCTCGAGTTTACATGAAGCACCAAAAAGTACTGACCAGGCAGAGAGGCCCCACCATTGGAAATCTGGGGGGTTACTATACGTACTGGGCCGACTTCGAGGGCGTCTGGAAAGTCTTGGGAAAACCTGACAACCGGTGGTAGGATTCGAAGCCACCACCTCCAAGCCTCCAGTACGACCTTGGCTACCACCAACGAGCGAACGCCTTAGCGGTCATGTCACACAGCTCAAGTGACTCCTCAGAAAATATTCTGGGTAGTCTATAGCTGAGAAGCCAAAATCTCAATTCACAAATGTGTGCGGTGTCTACGTTCACCGCTACAAAGTCGCCGATACTACGAAAAGAAAAGAAAAGATGGAGTAGCTGAAACTCCCACAACCTTCAACGTCACGTCCACAGAGTAATCCGAAAACAGTGCACAGAGAATATCATAGATGGCTATATCGCTATATTAAGGTGGCATAGATGGCCTGTGCTAACGTCACAGCCGGAACCGGTTCCAACAGGTATGAACCGTTAGTCCTTTAACTGGCGCTAATAGAACCCACGGTCAAATGTTTTTTTAATGCGTTTATGAAGCTTCAACGAGTCATAAAAGTGTAAAACTGCGAGCGCCAGGTGTTGCAACACTCCGTTTCGAAATTTCCACAAGTTTGTGGAAATTAGAAACAGGTAATAACAACATGGAGTATCCACCAAAGCTATGTAATCCTCACTCACTGCTTTACCCCTGTACGGGCACTTGAACAATCTTGTAGAGATCAGAAATGCGCGTTAGCAGAGAGCCCAATTAAACGAGGGAGATTCTGCACGTGCTAGAAGGGCTATATTATTACCAAAAAAAAGTTTGGATGCATTGCCTGATCTCCGTCCTGCACAAAGACGCCCATTATCCAAACGCGCGATCGTCGTCTATCTTTTTAGATGCCACCCGGGACACCTATCGTCACGATACTTAGTGAAACAACAGAACGTTATTTCACAAGTAGAATATAGGTGTGTGGGCACTCCTGAATCGCTCTCCTCCTCAGAGAACACCGGTTTTCAACATGCCCAACAAAATTGTCGAGCTACCCGTTATTGATTTATTCTGGAGCTGAACCAGAGCTGAACCATCCTCGAACTGTTACGTAAACCGGAACGAAGAACGTTCCGGTTCGATACCCTGCAAGCAGCAGGATAAGTCCGTGCGTAAAAAGCTTGTAAAAAAATATTGAATAGAAATATCGCCTCGTAGAGTGGATTCGAATAAAGAAGGACGAACTCTGACTTTTCGTGACACTTTTTACCATTCTTGGGAAATAACTTCGTTAAATGTAACTAGTAACTGGAGTAACTTTCAGCTGTAACCAGTTACCTATTCCGGTAACTAGTTTCTTTCAGTTTTTAGTTTTAGTTATTCGTAATAATTTGGGAAAGCGTTCGCATTTTCCTTCACTACCCGCTACCGCGTGTCTGCTCTGAAAGAAGATGAGTGCACTCAGAAACAACGACTTCCACTGCCCTCGACTTGAGGTTATCTGTGACGACCTCACTATGCTAGGATAAGCTGGCACTCTCGCCTCGTAAAGGTCTCAAATTAAACTTAATTGTGGGTTTGTTACAATAAAAAAGCGTTACCATTACTACTCTGATGACAAGGAAACAGTTCTGCGTTCAGTGCTCCTAAGTGCCAAATGAAAAAAGCGTTCCTCCCGTCCCAACTGAGCTGCTGTTCTGCATTGGTAGGAATACTCTGACTAAAGGGGAGAAGACAGACAAACTGTTGCACAAATAGCTGTGCACTGCTGCTGCACAAGTAGCTCAGATTATGCTAGTAAAGAGTTAAAGAATAAACGCTAGTGAACTGGACTCTGCAGTCCTTGTTTTTGCCAATCATAATCATAAAATAAATTGTCGTTGTTATTGTTTTTGCCATTTTTGTACCTAACTGTAGGGTAACTTAGTTACTATTTGTGCCGAGTAAATGTAATTTAGTTACTCTGTTCGTATAGTAACCGGAACAGTTACTTTTTCAGGTTTGGTTTCCCAAGACTGCTTTTTTTTCATCATCCACCGAAACAGTCTTATGTCACACGCCTACTTTGTTCGTACCCCATCGAGGCCATGGGATGTGAGGCCAAGATTTTTCCGCTGGGCGCGTTCGCGTGCACGCGCCGTGACGAAAGAAAAATCTTTCCTCAATGCAAGCAGCAGGATGTCCAAAACTAAGAGGGTGCCACAAAAGGGGTTCATCGAAGATGCGTCGTCTGTGTCGCCGATAAAGCCCAATAAGTTTCTCTATTTTAAGTAGTTACGATTACAAATATTCCAATTAACTTGCACCACTCATTTCTTAAGTTACTCCTAGGATACTTGTCTTCATTCATTTTAGTTCGTAGACGAGATGGTGTGTTTTGACTACTTACTACACGTGCACACATTTTATAGCAGATGTGCCCTAGATGAGGTAAAAAGCCCGATTTAGGCGGTCGTAATCCCGCTTTTGGCTGCAACGAACGACGAATGGAAAACAGTGCTTTTCAACTTCCACGTGGCACTTTCCAGGTGTTACCATGATAGTCACCGCCATATTGTCGAGACTCACAAGAAGTGAAGCTGCAGGCGCCGTTTTGGACAGCCACAAAAATCCAACTGCCGCTGAGTTAGTTATGAAGAAGAAGACGGAAGGTGTTGTCATTCTCACACTCTAAGGAAAGACGGAATAATTTTACTCCTTCTCGGGAGTAAACGCATTGTCACAAAAAATAGTCCCTTTCGAGAGTAAATGAATGTCACAGAGTGGAAACTGCATTTCACGCTCTGTTCTAAGAGTCCCAGGTATATATAATTCGTGTCCATGTATGACAGTACTTTGAATCAAACAGTCAACCGTGATATATCGAGTGACACAAAATCTTGCGACATACATAGGGCACAATGTCGCGAGCAAGAACCTCTAACTATTTCTTCCTCAGCGTTGGTGGAAAATTGCTAAGATGGCTGAGTTATTCAGCCTTATATCGAATTAACCAAGAGCGCACATTTACGTAGACTGTTGCATTCGGAAGACCATTTGCGAAGTTCACTGACTATATGCAGTTGCTGGGGAGCAAATGTCGGTTTTATGGGACTAAAATGGGGACTAGAAGCTGCAATTACTCCCGATTTTTTCTGCTGCTTCTCGTTATAACAGACAAAGTATCGGGGCGCTCACGATAATGGCGAAAAGTGTCAAGATAATGGTATTTCATGTAAGTATAACGCAAAAGAAGAACAACAAACGAAACAGAAAGAGACAACAAGGTTGGCGAAATAATAACAGTTTCGTTCATTGACTAGCATCCCCTCTCAACATCCTGGTAAGAGGGTCGCTTTCGATTTAATGGATGCATTAGGGGTGAATGTCTGCTAAGGGTGAGGATCTCGTATCCGAGTACTACACGGCTAGAAGTGTCAGTAACTGAAATGGCTAAGGTTTCGTGTGATCGAGGTGCCAAACCATTATTATGAAAATTAATTTTCTTCCTCCTCCGAGCACCGCATCGCAAGCAGGAAAACATTCACTTTGTTTGTGTGAATTTCACAAATGTCTTACTTGTCTTGAAAGAGCAAACGAGGTACTTTTATGCGTATTTATGGTGTTTTACTCAAATACCTTCCAAGGTTGAGTATTTAGTGCCGTACTAAGTTTTTTTTGTCTCTTCTTATTTCATTTTTCAATTCCGTGTTAGCACCGCGAAGCAACTATGGCTATGAGCGGCGACCAGATGTGGGCAGATGGAGAGAGGACAGCAGGAAGGAGTGGGGGGGGTATTATGTGTCCTGGGCCGACTTCAGGGAGAACTGTGCCGACATTCGTCTGGAAAATCTCCCGGAAAACCTGAGAGAGCTCAGCCGGTGACAGGATTCGAACCCGTGTCACTTCCCAGTCTCGGCGTGGAAAGCGATCATCCTAACCACTATGCTAACCACGGGAGCTGAATTTTTTTTAGCATCTCGTAGGAAGCCGGATATTCATCGAATAAGCTTTCGTCGTCCCTGTCGATTCAATCGTCCATCGCTCGGGCTTTCTCAAGATGCCCATGAGGGTTCGGTGACGTCGTATGCAATACATTAAATCAGTTCCATCTTTCCACTGCATGGTTAGATGCAGTAGTAGTCGTGGCTACAACCCGCTTTCGGTCGGGAGGAGACTTATGAGAAACTCAAACAAGGAGAGTGGCCAACATAACAGTTGCGTATAGACGTAACGCGTAACCGTATAGACACGCAAAAATATATATACGCAGCTTTACGAGTGAAAATACAATTAATGCCAGTTGCGCCAGTTGCTATGCCAATCAGGTGAAGGAGAAAAACCTTCACGATCTGAAAAACAGACAAGATGAGACATTAAAATATACACGTTTTGACACTGATCTTTATTTTCTCTCTGAACGTTTCTAACGCCTCAATTAAAGCCATCCTTATGAGGTTAATCAGGTTCCGTTCTTCTCAGAAGAAAGCGTGCATTCATAACATAACTTGCCGCTTCATAACTCACGTAATTAATTACAGCAACAATAACCTCGTCAATCTCATTAACCAATACGTAGAATGATGTGCCGCAGGAGCTGGGATGATCTGAAAAAGGATACTCAAATTAATATCAACATCCAACATTGTGGTGGCATGGGACTCCAATAGGCTGAGAAGGTAGTCGCAATTAATATAAACATTCACATTGTTATTCACTAGCAGACACACTGAGGCAGCATGGGATCCGGCTCGTCTGAAAAGATAACTGTAGTATACTGCCGCAGGATCTGGACGCCGTGGAATGGTAATAGCAATTAATGTACTGCTATCGGTCTCTGACACCCAATTAATCGTGTCGAATTTCCTCATTCATCATCATCAGTGCATTTGATTGTTGTTGTGGTTATCGTCTGAAAAGGAACTCATATATATCAACTTCCAATCAAAGGAAATCACTAATGCATTTGGCGGTGGTGATTATTCTGGGGCTGAAGTAAGAAATAAACTTAAGTTCACTTGGCACTTTTGATGAAAGGTAATTCCTTACATCCATTCAGGAAGATTGGACTGCTTGTGAATACTGAAAAAGACAACATTCTTCGGAAAGAGAACTTTAGGGAAAAAGCAAAGCTTTCGTTCGACATCTTTGAATGACGCTCTAGGAACCGAGTCTCTCTATTTAAATTCACACAGTGAGCCGTCGTACATAAAAGCATCCACTTTTATTAAAGAATTTAGAATAGAAATTAACCTAATTCAAGTAGTACGCGAACATGCGACATGCAAACATTAATTATGCACCATTATATTATTATCAGAATGATAGCGAACAACAACAACGGACAAATTAATGACGATGAAATCACAAGAAATCTATCACACCGATAATTAAAAGTAACTGTAGTCAACGCTACAAATTAGATGGTCGGCGAACAATTGTCATTTTTCACACACACACACACTATGTCCTTATCATTGAGGACACAACCTTCAATTAAACGAGAGACTCTTAATCAATACAATGACAATCAAAATTACAATTTTTATTATAACACGTCTGAGCTTCGTGTATGTGAGCACCATCCTTGCGACAGAAATCAAGAGAGAGCAACCAATCATAGCAATAATTTACTACTAACTAACTACGCTAGTTTACAATAATTTACTACTGACTACAACTAACAATAGTCAACAAATTTTATACTACAATGAAATCGAGCGGTAGGCGAGTAATTATTATTTGACACACACATGTTCGTGTCACCAACCAGAACATAGCAATAATTAAAACTAACTATAGTCAACGCTACAAATTAGATGCTCGGCGAACAAGTGTCATTTTACACGCACTGTATGTTCATACTATAGCATTGGGGACACAAGTCACGGCTGGAAATGCTAGAGTCACAGGGCATAAAAACAGGAAGGTCCGAGCCATTTTTTGATGCGCTCGGGTCGGAAAAGTCGGCCCGTGCAGAGATCTAGTACGTGGATATTGACATTAATTGCGACTACCTTTTCAGACTACCGGCAGAGCCGTAGCGACGGGGGTGCGAACGTCAGACCCTGGCAGGTTGCTTGGACAGGATAAAGCGGGAACGAAGAAAATTTCAATTGTTTACAGGGCTTCTGACGGCAGTGTGTGAGGGGCGCTTCAGATTTACTCTGCCCTGGGCGCAAACTCGCCTCGCTACGGCTCTGACTACCGGTGTCCCATGCCACCATCAATGAACGTATTATTGTACGCATATGTGAATGTTGATATTAATTCGAATATCTCTTTTTTTTAGGTCATCCAGTGTTTTTTGCCGCCAAAACAGATGGTTTCCATCAGTGTATCTCATTAATTTGTGTAATTAGCTTAACTGAACTCAAAAAATTCACGAGGAAAGGTAACTTTTTTTGCGCCAATTAGAAAGCCCATGGCCACAACACCCCATTTCAGTCACAATTACAGAATATTTCACGATCTTTCCATAAAAATTCGGCACCCAAAAACTTGCCATCTCTGCAAGCGCGCTTTCGGACTTGGCGGCGCCGGGACTATCGTCTCAGCACGAAGACACTCCCACTGCGCATGGAAACAGAAGAAAAAAGGGAGGGGATGCAATCACGTATTTTGCCTTCACAAGCTTATCTTATGCTGTTCGCAGCCATGATTTACTGATAATCTCCGAAGTCGGCTGTCCTGGGTGTTTTTTTTTAATCCCTTCCTCCCGTTCCTCTTCCCCAAACTTGGCGGGGCAATTTGACCGAACGACTGCCTTGACGAGCGACGATTTTTCGGGCAGTTTTTACGTGTTTTCGGGGGGCCAATTTTTGTGGAAAAATCGTGAAAGGTCCTGTAATTGTGACTGAAAGGGGGTGTCGTAGCCATAGGCTTTCTAATTAGCGCAAAAAAAGTTACCTTTCCTTGAGAATTTTTTTTTGTTCAATTCAGCTAAATAGACAAATTAATGAGGCACACTGATGGAAGCCACCTGTGTGGGCGGCAAAAACCTTCATAAGTAAGACGCAGAAGGTTCCTAATTTTTATCTCAATTACATTGTTTTTAATAATTAGGGTCACTCTTAACTGAAACACCCTGTATGTCTATGTGTAATGCCTTTTTCAGACCGTGCAGCTTTTTCAGCTGGGGTTTTCTCGTTCGCCTCATTTGCATTACGACTGACACAATTTCCAGCACCACTGAGATTAATTGGATTTAATAAATGTACTAGCACTCGTGCAACTGTGTATGTCTATTTTTGTGTGTCTATACTTTCCATGTAGACGCCACTTGGAAGTACGAGGGAGAACTGACCTCGCGGTTATCTAGGAGGTGTATTTCTCTTAAGTCTCATACTACTCGCAGGATAGAAAGAATCCGACTTATACGGAGCGTTGATGTAGCCTATGAACATTCTGGTCTCAACGCTAAACAAAGTCACTGAAGTAACCTAAGGATGAAATTTCTCACCGTCAATCTATTTGCTATTAAACGTAACGAGTCTTGGCAATTAGCATCCCATTGCTCACAAAGAAAAGTATACGGTTAGTCGATATCTATCTACTTAGAACATTCTGGTCTCAACGCTGAACAAAGTCACTGAAGTAACCTAAGGATGAAATTTCTCACCGTCAATCTATTTACTATTAAACGTAAGAGTCTTGGCAATTAGCATCCCATTGTTCACAAAGAAAAGTATACGGTTAGTCGATATCTATCTACTTAGAACATTCTGGTCTCAACGCTGAACAAAGTCACTGAAGTAACCTAAGGATGAAATTTCTCACCGTCAATCTATTTACTATTAAACGTAGAGTCTTGGCAATTAGCATCCCATTGTTCACAAAGAAAAGTATACGGTTAGTCGATATCTATCTACTTAGAACATTCTGGTCTCAACGCTGAACAAAGTCACTGAAGTAACCTAAGGATGAAATTTCTCACCGTCAATCTATTTACTATTAAACGTAGAGTCTTGGCAATTAGCATCCCATTGTTCACAAAGAAAAGTATACGGTTAGTCGATATCTATCTACTTAGAACATTCTGGTCTCAACGCTGAACAAAGTCACTGAAGTAACCTAAGGATGAAATTTCTCACCGTCAATCTATTTACTATTAAACGTAACGAGTCTTGGCAATTAGCATCCCATTGCTCACAAAGAAAAGTATACGGTTAGTCGATATCTATCTACTTAGAACATTCTGGTCTCAACGCTGAACAAAGTCACTGAAGTAACCTAAGGATGAAATTTCTCACCGTCAATCTATTTACTATTAAACGTAACGAGTCTTGGCAATTAGCATCCCATTGCTCACAAAGAAAAGTATACGGTTAGTCGATATCTATCTACTTAGAACATTCTGGTCTCAACGCTGAACAAAGTCACTGAAGTAACCTAAGGATGAAATTTCTCACCGTCAATCTATTTACTATTAAACGTAGAGTCTTGGCAATTAGCATCCCATTGTTCACAAAGAAAAGTATACGGTTAGTCGATATCTATCTACTTAGAACATTCTGGTCTCAACGCTGAACAAAGTCACTGAAGTAACCTAAGGATGAAATTTCTCACCGTCAATCTATTTACTATTAAACGTAGAGTCTTGGCAATTAGCATCCCATTGTTCACAAAGAAAAGTATACGGTTAGTCGATATCTATCTACTTAGAACATTCTGGTCTCAACGCTGAACAAAGTCACTGAAGTAACCTAAGGATGAAATTTCTCACCGTCAATCTATTTACTATTAAACGTAAAGAGTCTTGGCAATTAGCATCCCATTGTTCACAAAGAAAAGTATACGGTGCGTCGATAGTCTATCTACTTAGAACATTCTGGTCTCAACGCTGAACAAAGTCGTTGAAGTAACCTAAGGATGAAATTTCTCACCGTCAATCTATTTACTATTAAACGTAAAGAGTCTTGGCAATTAGCATCCCATTGTTCACAAAGAAACGTATACGGTGCGTCGATAGTCTATCTACTTAGAACATTCTGGTCTCAACGCTGAACAAAGTCATTGAAGTAACCTAAGGATGAAATTTCTCA